>NC_083113.1:17654522-18319889 GCF_949774975.1 Lagenorhynchus albirostris | reverse complement strand
TTGAGGGGTGGAGCCAGCACCAGCTCAAGGGGAGACGCAGGAGCGCCAAGGGCAGCCCCGGCAGACGCGGGGAAGAGGACCCGGCCTGGCAGGAAGGGCCGGGGCAGCGCATGCAGGTCAGCAGGGAAAGCTCGCGTTCTCACCCTCCAAGCCGATGTGCTGAATTTTACTTTTCCTTTTATTTACTTCTTCTGTTTAAATCCTGTTTCTCTCCCCGAGGCATCTAATCTATTATTTAACATTGGATTGTGCGATTGAACTCCCAGGCAAATTGGAAATTATTTGTGTTTGAGGTTTCAGGCATGAAGCCGAGGCAGCATTTCTGGGAGATCCTGGGAACCTGGGTGAAGGTGAAGAGCCCGCAGCCCTCCTCCTTGAAGGGGCGGGCGCGGGGCGGGGGGAAGGGGGGAAGGGGGTTGTCCAGGCCCCGGAGCTCCCCCACCAGCTCCACCAAGGCCTTGCGCGCCCAGAGCCCACAGCTCAGGGGTCATTCATCTCCACGCGGCATTTCACTTGAGAAACTCCATCCACACCACCCACTGGCAAAGTCCTGGCAGGCCGAGCAGATGCCATCCGTCCCCCAGCCCCGCACCCGCCCTGGGGGGAGGCCTCAGTCCCAGGAGAATTAATGGCACAGGGACAAATTCGCCATCATTTTTCAGGGCTTGGGCTTTCCGTGGGGTTGCAGCCAGGGTTGGCGGCCTGATGGGGGTCTGTGCGGAGTGAACTAAGGTGGGAGGAGCCAGGGTGGGGCTGAGGGCCCAGCCCCGGCAGGGTTGCGCCCGGCCTGGCGCGCAGTCACAGGCCTCTGGAGCCCGAGGGCTGAGAGGGCATGTGACCCCGCAGGGCTGCCCCCAAGGACAGGAATTGGTGCCACCCCCGAGGCAGAGAGCGCTGGAGTCCGTGCGGGGTGCGGAGGGCAGAACCTCTTGGCCGCGAGAAGGAGATTGGATTTTGTGCTGGAGCCAGGCTTTGAGACGGGGAGATGCGACAGGTTCTCTGTGTCAAAAAAAAGATCCATGATAAGGCAAAGGCCGTCGGCGCCCATGCACTCCACGTTTCCTGAATGGCCACACGTGCCAGGCGCCGTGCTAGGGACATGTGGTGATGGCCCGTGTGCTCCCGCCTGGAACCAGGGCCCAGCGTGTGGGATGACAGTGGGAGTGGGGATCCCCACATAGATCCTCAGCCACTCGGACGGGTCGCTCGAGCTTCCGCTGCAGACGGGTCACTCGAGCTTCCGCTGCCCCTGCAGGAACGCTGCGGGGGGCGGCCCACGGGGCACAAAAGCATCTCCCGGACCAGCGTGCTGCCAGCCCCTGCCACAAACCCCGGAAGCTGCGCAGACTCTGATGTAGCCCCCCTCAGCCCCTCACCCCAGGCCCCCACCCCGCCGGAGCCGCTGACCCCGCGGGCCCTGCACACAGGATCCGGCACCAGGTCTGAGAGTGTGCTTGGCCATGTCACCCTCCTTCCACCCCTGACCCAGAGCCAGGCCCGGAGACCCAGCCCGGCCCCCTGCCAGGGCCAACAAGGGGCTCACGCTGACATGCCCATAGTTAGCATAAATATAACTTTGCACCCCCCAGAGAATGCATCATCTTTTCAGAGACCTCTGGAATATATACAAAAGTTTATCACAGATCCCTCCGTCTCTCTCTCTCTCTCTCTCTCTCTCTCTCTCTCTCACACACACACACACACACACACACACACACACCCCTCATCTCCCAAGGAAGGAATGTAAAATGTAAAAGCCACATATGTAGACAACAGTGACAAGAATTGGATCTTATAAGAGCTGGGACCTTTTGCTAGCAAGTATAAGAAACCTGTTGGCACCAATCTCAGGTGAAGGAGGACTGATGAGGGGTCCAGTAAGACGGGGACTTAACAGCAGGACTGCAGAAGCCCAGGGCCTGGGACCCTGAGTGCCACCAAGGCTCTCTCTGTCGGGCTTACCTCCACTCCCTCGGTGGGCTGTTTCATGCTTCTCTGTCCCATTGTGAACCCACTTCCCCTGCTCTTTCTGTGCCCATGGCAGAAACTCAAGCAGGGGACTCACCAGGGGAGGGACTGCTGCCCAGGGAGGGACAGGCCCCTTGACTCCCAGTCCCAGCCTCAGGGACACTCTGATGGGCCCAGCAGTTCCATCTCTAGAAATCTGTGCTGCAGAAACTCCAGTAGGGAGATGAGAATATGCGTGAAAAATGTTCATTGCAGCATGATGTGAACTACCAAAGGGCTGGAAACAGCCTGAATATTCATCAGTAGGGAAGTAGAAGGACCAAATGCGATCCACTCGTGTTGCCAAATATGATGGATCCACCTAATGAAGAAAGCAGTAGGTCCTCTCATTCACCTATTCAATAAATACCTTCTGAGCACTTGTTACGTGAGGCCCACTGTGCTCAGTGAAGGGGACACAATAGTGAGCAAAAGCAAACCCCATCCTTGCCTTGCAGAGCTCGCTCTACCTGGGGAGTCTGATGCTAACGAAGGAGTAATGCTGCAGGGGTAGCATCATGAGCTTCGGAGGGCTACGGTGGAGATGACCTAGACAGAGAAGTCACGGAAGGCTTCCTGGAGGAAGTGGTGATGGAGCCAAGATCTAGACAGGTGGCAGAGCAAGGAAAGAGCATGTGCGAATGTCCTGGGGTGAAAGATTGTGTGGCCAGGTGAGGGAGGGAAGACGGTTGCTGGGGCTGGAGCAGAGGGGCTGTGGTGGATGCCATGATGAGCCCCCCAGATCCCCTTCAGGAGTAAAGACCCTCCAGTGTCAGCAGTGCTGCTGGCAGGCAGTCCTCTTAAGGGATTGTCTAGGCTAAAGACAGCTGCTTGCCTGGGGTCACAGCACACCCAATATCTAATCAACATGGAAATAGAAAGGCCCAGCGTCCTCACCCAACAATTATGAAGGGTCATCCAGACTCAAAGCTCCACATGCCTGGACAGAATAACAGCCCCCAAAGATGTCCACGTGGTAACCCCCAGAATTTGTGAATATGTTAGCTTACAGGGCAAAAGGGATTTTTTCCACTACGATTAAGGATCATGAGATGGGGAGAAGATCCTGGCTCATCCAGGTGGGCACAATGTAGTCACAAGTGTCCTTATAAAGTGAGGCAGAGGGTCAGAGTCAGGGAGGAAAGGAAACGATGGAATCAGCGGTCAGAGCGATGGAAGGAAGAAACCACAAACCAAGGAATGCAGGAAGCCTCCAGAAACTGGGAAGGGCAAGGATACACATACTTCCTAAAGCCTACGGAAGGAATACAGCCCTGTTGACCCATTTTCAACTTCTGAACTCTGGAACTGCAAGATAATACATTTGTGTTGCTTTAAGGCACAATATTTGTGGCACTTTCGCATAACAGCAACAGGAAACTGACACAGCGTGAGAGCCCAACTTCTCCCTCCATCTAATCCTGCTTTCTTCCCCTCCATTCCACAAGTGCTGATCCCAGGAACTCTCCCTTATAAACCTCTTGCATGCTAATGAGTTCTGCTTCCCGGAGAACCCCACCTACAGCAGCGAGGGCTGAGGAGGCTGAGAAAGCAGGTGCCGGGGTGGGATTCGGGAGCAGATTCACCCATCTCGCCTGCCTGGTGACAGTGGTAGGGGGGTAGCTCCTCTTACAACAAGGTGACAGTGCAATTGTTATCACTTTCACCTTTGATGAATTGAGATCGTTTACCTGTGGAAGGAAATGCAACAGCTGAGGGCAACTGTTCAGACACCTGAGAAATATCAGGGGAAAGCAAATTCGGTGGAATTAGGTGGCTGTTGCCAAACTTGACTAACACTTTGAAAAAAGATAACCAAAGGCTGCGAGCAATTAAGAGTTAAGCGGGGGTGGGGGGGGGGGAGGCTTCCCTGGTGGCGCAGTGGTTGAGAATCTGCCTGCTAATGCAGGGGACACGGGTTCGAGCCCTGGTCTGGGAGGATCCCACATGCCGCGGAGCAACCAGGCCCGTGAGCCACAACTACTGAGCCTGCGCGTCTGGAGCCTCTGCTCTGCAACAAGAGAGGCCGCGATAGTGAGAGGCCCGCGCACCGCGATGAAGAGTGGCCCCCGCTTGCCACAACTAGAGAAAGCCCTCGCACAGAAACGAAGACCCAACACAGCCAAAAATTAATTAATTAATAAACTCCTACCCCCAACATCTTTAAAAAAAAAATAAAAAGAGTTAAGTGTGAAATAATTGAAGTATAGTTGATTTACAATATTGTGCCGAAAGGAGGTCCCTGAGTCCTGTAGCAGGAAGGCAGACAAGGTGGAGAATCTCAGAGCAGCCAAGTTCCAAAGAAGATTAAACTTGGGGAATTCCCTAGCGATCCAGTGGTTAGGATTCCGCGCTTTCACTGCCAAGGGCCCGGGTTCGATTCCCGGTTGATCCCTGGTCGGGGAACTAGGATCCCACAAGCCGCATGGCGCTACCAAAAAAAAAAAAGCCTTGACATGATCAAGGCTACAGCAAAGAAGATTAAACTCAACCTAAGTAGCTCTGTGTCAAGATCATACTCTGATGGGGAGAGGATGGCACCCTGACGTTTCAGATGGGACATCTGAGTTGATGCACCCCGAATCTGAAACCCCTGGATTGTCTTGAACGCTCTGAGCCTGCAGAAGTGACCCATTCTTCCCTATTAGGAACTAATGCTCCACTATTACTTGAAGAAATGCAGAGATCTCTGCTCTGCAAGACATTATACAGCCCCTCCAGGATCTGCCCCCACCTCCCCTTCTGGCCACTAGACCTATTAATTAGGGGTCAAGTCACACCATGACTGGGCCAAGGCAGTGCTGGACTTGATAAGGAAGGAAAGGAACTATAGCCCTTGGGTCCTGGCAGGAGCCAGGAGAGCACAGGTGGGACTGGAGTTTGAAGGTGCGTCATCCAAAGTCCACGGGGGAGCAGGGAGAGACACGTGAGGTTGGAACGATTGGAGAGCTTATCAATGTGAGAGCACTTTCCTGGGATGCGAGATTCCCTAGCAAGGACCACGAGAGATGGTGCAGAAATTCTGCTAGAAGCATGGAAAAAGTCATGGTGGAAAGGGGACTTAAAGGGCTCTGCAAAGTGGGCAAGCTAGAGTGAACGTGCTAAAGCCCCAAGGCGGGGAAAACCGGTGGAGGACTATGTTGGGTAAGGGGCGGACACACCACTTACCCAAGCAGCAGGGAATGTGTGCATGAGAGGAGCTCCAGCATCACTGAGATGATGGGTGACGGCCCCCCTCTGGGCACCGGGCTGCTGGTAGGATCAGCTCTTGTGGCACAAGGGTCACTGACAGCAATGAGGGCAGGAGAACCCAAAAGAAATAGAGGTCTAGTGGTGACATTTGCCCATCTGAAGAGAGGTGGATGCACTTGTTATAACGGGTGGTCCGGTCAGGGTGGCCCCAGGTGACCTGGCCTACAGCAGGTCCTCGAGAACAAGGGGTTCCCTGGAGGCAAAATAGATGGGCAGCCAACAAATGTTACGCTCAATCTGTACAATCAAAGAAATCAAGAATGGATAATCAGGAGCCTAAGGGCAATCCTCCCAACCAAAAAAAATGTCCTGATTCCTTGCCCAGTTTCTGGAGGTAAGTCAGTTTTCAGACCAGGAACCCAATGACTGAAGGAGAATTCAAGCCTCCAGGATGAGCCTGTAACATAAAGCAAGAATATCTAGTAATCATCCCCCCAGTCCTTCTCCAAAGATACCCTGGGGAAAGAGGCTACCCAAGTAAGTCTAAGACATTGGACAGGGTCCACCTTGATATAGATATGCTGAGCTCTGATGTGTCATGGCGGCCCTCCATTAGAGTGGGGACGTACAGGCCAGGGAACAGATGGAATGCTGGCCCAAGCCTGGCTTACAGTGGATCCACTGGACCCACAGATTCACCCAGTGGTCATTTCCCCACTCCCCAAAGTGTAATTAGAGACTTAGTAATTGTCACAAGCCCCACTTTGACTCCTTGGCCTGTGGGGTGAGAGCTTTTGTAGTGGGGCAGGCAGAGAGGAAGCCTCTGAAACTGCCCTCTGTCCGCTTCCAAGACAGTATATAAAAAACAATATTGCATGCAAGAGGGAGGAGATATGGGGATATATGTTTATGTAGAGCTGATTCACTTTGTTATACAGCAGAAACTAACACACCATTGTAAAGCAACTATACTCCAATAATGATGTTTAAAAAAAACAAACAGAAACAATATCGCATCCCAGTTGGGGGAGGGGGAGGGTGGTGGCAGATATTGGAGCTACCTTTTTTTTGGCCGCACTGTGGGGCTTACAAGAGTTCCCCGACTAGGGATTGAACCCAGGCCCTCGGCAGTGAAAGCACAGAGTCCTAACCACTGGACCGCCAGGGAATTCCCATGGTGCTACCTTTTAAAAGCTAAAGGATCTAAGGGTAGTGGTCCTCATTATAGCTCTGTTGAACTGACCAGTTTGCCCCTGCAAAAACGAGACAGTTGGAATGGATAACAGTGTACATTCACAGTCTTGCCCCAGAAATACATCAACTCTCCAGGCCTCTGTCCAATTATAGGCCCCGAAGATCTGGATTGGCCCCACATGCTGCAAAATATATTGGTCTGCCATATCAATAACCTCGTGCTCATCAGAATGAATGAACGAGAAGTGGCTAGCACACCGTGGGCCTGAGTAAGACCCATGCACTCCAAAGATTAGGAGGGTGAACCCAGTGAGGTTTGAGGAGCCTGTCATAACAATAAAACTGTTAGGAGCTGCAATGGTCTGGAGCATGCCAGGGCAACCAAAGCATAGGACAAATAATGGCATCTTGCACCTTCCACCTCAAAGAAGGAAGTATAATTCTCGGTAGGCCTCCTTGGGTCCTGAAGTCACCGTCCACATACATGTGGTCTGGACTACTCCAGACCACATACCAGGAGACATGAAACGCTGCTGGCTTTGATTCAGTTCAGAGATGGAAAGGACTTTGCAGCAGGTCCAGGCTATGATGCAAGAGGTGCCAACTCAGGCTGTGCGACCCAGAGGATCCTATGGTATTGGAGGTTATCAGCACTGGGAAAAGATACCATGTAGAGTTTTTGGCAAGCCCCAAGCGGAGGATTACGATGCAGACTCTTAAGGTTCTGTCACAAGGCCATGCCATATGGAAAATTATAAATCCTTTGAAAAGCTGTTCCCAGCATGCTATGGGCCCTGGTATAGACCAACCATGGGACACCAAGTGAAAATGCAGCCATAACTGCCTGTCTTAGTCTGTCCGGGTTGCTATAATAAAATACCATAAACTGGATAGTTTATAAACAGCAAATATTTATGTCTCACAGTTCTAGAGGCTGGGAAGTCCAAGATCATGGCACCAGCATGCCTGGGTGAAGACACTCTTTCTAGTTCATAACCAGCATTTTCTCACCATGTCCTTATGTGGTGGAAGGGGCCAGGGATCTTTCTGGAGCCTCTTTTATAAGGCACTAATCTCATTCATGAGGGCCCCACCCTTATGACTTAAGAATCTCCCAGAGATCCCACCTCCGAATGACATCATATTTGGGGGTCAAGGTTTCAACATATGAATTTGGTGGGACATAAACATTCAGACTGTAGCGCTGCCCATCATGAGCTGAGTTCTGTCAGACCCACCAAGTCAGAAGGTCAAGTGGACCCAGCAGCATCCATCATAAGACAGAAGTGGAACATCTAAGACCAAGTATGAGCAGGATGAGAAGCCAGAAGCAAGGTGTGCGAGCAGGTAGCCTAGAATACCTTGTTATCCACCACTGTTGCACTGAGCCCTCTCCATTGATTCACACCTATGGCCACATGGTGAGGGGTATGACCAGCTGATGAAAGAACAGCTTTGTTCACAGAGGTGTTGGCTTGGTATGTGGAAGCAAGTTAAGAAAATAAGTGGCGCCTGCACTGCAGCCCCACTCAGGATTGACCCTGAGAGAGCACTGGAGACTGAAATCCTTCCAATGGGTAGAGCTGTAGACCTTTGGGCAGAGCACCTGCGATCCTCTCTGATGGAAATAGAAGCCCAATAGAAACCTAACAGGGTTTCTAGTTGGGAGACTAGAAGGAGACTGATTAGAAGCTAGGCTATCTGGGGCAATCATGTGGATGGGACATGGCACAAAGTGTGAAGCTTTCTTTCTCACTGGAAAGCATCCATCATAGAAGAGGCACTGAACAACCAAGTCAACAGAATGACTTGGCCAAGTGACATCAACCAGCTCCTGTCATTGACCTCTTCACTGCCGGCGCAAGTGGCAGGGCGGAGGCTATGAAGAAGTCTAACAGCATGGGATCTCACCCAGCAAGGCTGATCCAGCTGCTGCTGCTGCTGAATGTTCAACCTTCCAGCAACAGAGGCCAAAGCTAAGTCCTACACACAGTGCCATTCCTTGAGGACACCAACCTACAGATCCAAGTTGACCACACTGCAACCCTTTCATCCTGAAAGGAGCAGTGGTTCATTTTCTTAGGAGTACACATATATTCTGGGTACAGATTTGCTTTTCCTGCCCACAGGGCCTAAGCCAGACAACTATACAATGGCTTACAGAGTATTTGATGCACCCACACAGGGTCCCGCAAAACACTGTGTCAGCAATGGAGGTACGAGGGGAGGCAAACGACTGTAATTTGCACTGGTCATAACACTTCCTATATCACCCTGAATCTGCCAATCTCATAAAGCAACGGAAGAGCCTGTTACAAGCACACCAAAGCACCAGCTCGGAGTTAATATTTTGCAAAGATGGGGTGCCATTTTCCAGAGCAAAGGGTACACTTTAAATCAACAATAGGTCGACACGGGTCTACTTGTGTGTGGTCAGCAGAATAACCACCCGTTCCCCCAGACAGTCCATGTCCTAATTCCCAGAACCTGTGAATATGTTCCCTTTACTTGGCAAAAGGGACTTTGCAGGTGTGATTAAATTAAGGATCTTGAGATGGGGAGATTATCCTGAATTATCTGGGTGGGGACAATGTCCTTCTAAGTGAAAGAGGGAAGCAAGAGAGTGTCAGAGCGATGCAGTGTGAGGAAGATTCAACCAGCCACAGCTGGCTTTGATAATGGAAAGGACCGTGAGACTAGGAATGAGCCAGGCTCTAGGGGCTGGAAAAGGCGAGGAGATGGCTTTTCCCCTAGAATCTCCAGAAAGAATGCAGCTTGGTTTTTAGCCCAATGAGATACGTTTCAGACTCTGATGTCCTGAACTGTAAGATAATAAATTAATTTTGTTCTAACTCACCAAGTTTGGGGTAATTTATGACAACAGCGATCGGCAATGAATACACTATGTTGCAGGTAAGATGGGTCTGGGAACCAAGGAGTGGAAGTAAGAGTGTCCTGCTTGCCGTCACTCCTAGCCACCCACTTGGGAAATTTGTGCTTCCCACAATCTTGGGCTCTAAGGGTTTAGAGAGCCTGGTTCTCATAAAGAATGCTTCTGTCAAGGACCACAGTAAGAGTTCTGTGAACTATGGCTATAGATGCTGCCTGGACACTGGAGGACACCTGAGGCTCCTCGTGCCAAGGGACCAGCAAGAAAGAAGATTCACCATCTTGGCAGGGGTAATGGACCCTGATCATCAGAAAGAGGGAGCACTTTTGTTATACAGTAGGGAGCACGGAGAGAGAGATTCGGTGCCTGGTTAATCCACTTGCTTGGTGGTATTTCCCAGCCCAGTTTTGACAGTAAATGGGCAAGGGCAGCAGCTCTGGCCTGAGAAGGTCATGTTTGCCAGGGTCTCAGACCCCTCAGGGATGAGGGTCTGGTTACTCCACCAGGTAAGCCACTGAGACCAGAACAGTTGTGGGGGGAATCCAGAAGTGATAACGAAGGCAAGGGAAGATGAATATCGATTGTAGCCTCAAGACCAACTGCAGCAGTGGAGGCTGTAGTTAACCTCACTAACCCTCTCTTCTAAATTCCCCCAGGCAGAGGCACACCAGAATCCTGGAGGAGCTGCTCCCTGCATATTTATGAAAAAGTAGAGCCTGGTCATGCAAGGGATGGACTGTGTCGGACATTTCTTGCACCACCAAATCCCCCTTCAGTACGAAAGAACTTATTCCCCCAACTTCTGGGAGTGTTGCCTGCAGAAAGCCTTTAGCCATCAGCTCCCTTCAGAGAATGCCTCGGGTGAAGAGAGACGCCTTGCCCAAGGTTACACCCCACATCCAAAGACACATCCAGCCACCAATATGGCGGCACAGAAGCACAGCACACTTGCCCCATGTGGGGGACGACTCTGCGCTCCTTGTGGGGTCAGCTGAGACCTCTGTAGAGATTGATAAGAGCTCAGCTTCTCCCTCTGCCCACTCCTTCCTTGCCCTCCCTTTCACGAATGTGGATGCAAAAGCACTCTGTAAGAAACCTCCTTTGATAATCTCCACCTCAGAGCCTGCTTCCAGGGAGGAGCCCTACCTGAGGGGGAGCAGGGAAGTGGGACCCTGAGGTGGGCCAGTCCGCATGCACCACTGAGGGTGGTGTTATCTTCTCTTAGAGCAAGGGAAGCCTTGGCAAGGTTTAAGCAAGCGGTTACACGATCTTTTGAAAAGATCCTTCTGGCTGGCATGAGGAAAATAAATTGTGAGGGCAAGACTGACAGCAATGAGGACAGAAAGATAGTCCTTCAAGCATCCAGATGAGATGAGAAGGTGGCTGGACCAGGGTGGTGCAGGTGGTGATAGAGAAACGTGGATGGGTAATTAGATAGTCCCTGGTGATGGACGGAGATGGGAAATGGAGAAGACGATCAAGGAGAAGGAGGTTCCTGGATGACTCCCAGGTTCTAGCTTGCACAAGTGAGTGGCAGGGAAGATGGGGAAACCAGGGGGAGGCCAGGTTTGAAGTGGGGGGGGCAAGATCATGAGTCTGAGTCAGGATATGTTGAGTCTGAGGAACCTCTGAGACATCCCCTGGGAGGCATCTAGTGGGGAGGCAGCGGGACCTGCAGGTGGGAGGAGGTGTAAATCTGTGAGTCATTGTCATGCAGAAGTGCTGTGAGTGAGATTACGGAAGGATAACCTGTGAGAGGAGAGGAGGAGGAGGCCTGGGAATGGCCAGATAGGGGGGCTGAGCCAGCAAACAAAACTGAACAGCAGTGGGCTGAGTAAGAGGGGAAAGAAACACGTGCGAGGTTTGCTCTGCAGATGTCAAGTGCAGCAGCCAGTCCAGGGGCAGTTATGCTGCATAAACGAATATCCCTAAGATCTCAAAGGCTGCAAAAGACTGAAGTTTATTTCTCCCTCACTCTATGGGGCCAACGTGGGTTAGCAGGGTCTCTGCTCATCGTGGTCCCTTGGGAACTGGGTTGACAGAGGCTCCATCTCAAAACCAGCTTCCACAGCCGCCCAGGCAGGGAAGGCGTGTGGCGTGGCACACAGCTCCTCGGGCTCGTCTCACATTTTGGGGGCCTCCCCTAACCTCAGAGGGGGCAGGGAGGGAGTTCACAGAGGAAGAGAGCTGGGAGCTCTTGGGCGGCACACATCACCGTCAAGCTGAGGGAGGGGAGGAGTGGCTGGCTGAGCGAAAGGCTGCTGAGAGGTGGAGTGACGTGAGGGCTGGGAAATGGAGGTGATGTAGGTCCTTGGTGACCTGAGAAAGAGCTCTGTGGTGGCTTTAAGGGATTAAAGGACAGAAGCATCCCACTCCTGGGCATATATCTGGAGAAAACCATAATCCGAAAAGATACATGCATCCCAATGTTCATCGCAGTGCTGTTTACAATAGCCAGGACATGGAAGCAATCTAAATGTCCACAGATGGATGAATAGGTAAAGAAGATGTGGTACCTAGAGACAATGGAATATTACTCAGCCATAAAAAAGAATGAAATAAGGCCGTTGCAGCAACATGGATGGACCTAGAGATGATCATACTAACTGACGTAAGTCAGACAGAGAAAGACAAATACCATATGTTATCGCTTGTGTGTGGAATCTAAAAAAATGGTACAAGTGAACTTATTTACAAAACAGAAATAGAATCACAGATGTAGAAAACAAATTTATGATTACCAGGGGGTAAGAGGGGGGCGATAAACTGAGAGATTGGGATTGATATATACACACTACTATATATAAAATAGATAACTAATAAGAACCTACTGTATAGCACAGGGAACTCTACTCAAAACTCTGTAATGACTTATATGGGAAAAAAATCTAAGAAAGAATGGATATGTGTATATGTATAACTGATTCACTTTGCTGTACAGCAGAAACTAACACAACATTTTTAATCAACTATTCTCTAATAAAAAATTAATAAAATTAATAAAAAAGGTGGATCTCCATTTATGCTCTTGTTCTGGTCCCTGCAAATGTTAGGGGTGGGCCAAGGTGTATAATAAATAAACAAACATATATAATATACACACATATATAATTTTATATACTATCTATGTTATATATAATCTATAATAAATATATAATTATAAATCATAGAATAAAATGTATCATATATATGTATAGTATATACATTCCCACTCAAATTGGATTGGGATTGTACACACACACACACACAAAAGGATACAGTTTGTATCAGTCAGCTTTTGCTGTGTGACAAAGAAACACATAATATCAGTGGCATACAACAATAAGCATTTATTTCTCATGTGTCATGGTTGCTGGTGCAGCCCCACCCCACGTGTCTCATTCTGGGGCTCAACCTGGAGGGCCAGCAGTTGCCTGGGGCATTTTCTTCCTACTGCAATGGCAGAAGCTCGAGAGGCAAGCTCAGCTGCGGGAGTATACTTCAAGCCTCTGCTCCTTGTGCTGCATCTGCTAACTTCCCTTTGGTGAAGCCCAGGATTGGGGAGTGGAGGAGTACGTTCTGCCGAGCATGGTGCCATGGCAAGGGTATAGATGTCTAAAGCCACTACAGGGCAGGGAAAAACTGGTATCAATAATTTAATCTATCACATACCAAACTGAGGTTCCCTAGGAAGAGGAATATGAGATTGCCAGGGTGTGTGTGGAGGGGAGGGGGGCTAATTTGTAACTAATTCTAATTACGAAAATACCAAATGATTTAATTTTTTACAGTTTACCTGTAATCCCACATTCCTCTATTAGAAAGCAAAAATAAGACCTCGATTATCCCCAGTCCCAGTCAAAAGCCTAATATAAAATTTTTCCTAGTTGATTCACCCGAAAGACTGGCTAGACATTTTGGAAAACAAATTCTTTTTTAGATCCTGACCTCAAACCACAAACAGAAGTTAATTCTAAAAGGGTAAGAGACCTGAATGCAGAAACAGAACTGTCAAAATTAGTCTGGAGATAATATTTTGAGATATATCAAGATGCCTTTTCTTTTTGCACTTCCTTGGGTGACCTTCCAGCTTTTCAGCCAGAGGCTTGCATCGCCTAGGGGTGGAAGGAGATGGAGGGAGAGAGGGAGAGAGAGAGGTGGAGGGAGGGGGAGAAGGGGGGGGAGAGGAGAGAGGGAGGAGGAGGATGGGGAAAGGGAGGAGGGGGAGGGGAGGAGGATCCAAACAGCAAACACCACATCCAAACACCTCTTCCAAAAGCAGCCTGCTGGGAGGTGGGAGCTGGAGGAGGGGCCGTTCCTTACCTCTGACACCACAGTGGCCAGAAACCACTGTTTTCAGCATCAAACACCCAATTCCAATGGGAGAGGCCTTTGGGGGCCCTTGGCCTATATACACAGAAGAGCTGACTGAGGGATGGGGGCCAGGGCAGGAGGCAGAGGCCACTGCATGGATCAGAGGGGTGACAAGGAGGGGCACCTACCAGGCCCAGGGATGTGAGAAGAGCAAGTGGCCAAAACACAATGCAAGAGGAGGCACCCGTTGGATACCAGTTATGTGAAAGTTTAAAGCAGACACAGATGTCATCATTGTTTATGAATACATTCATGTGTCGCAAAAAGTATAAAAAGGTGCGCAGGAATGTGGCAACTTCTGGGCAGCAATTACAGGGTGGGGGAAGAAGGGAGAGGTTTTAACTGGTCTGTATCGTTTCATCTGATTTTTAAATAGGAATCTGAAGCAAATATTTGAGCTGTTAATATTTGCCATGCCTGGGTGGTGAGTGTATAGATATTTGTTAGATTATTTTCTATATTTTGAAATACACAGAAGGGGGAAGACAGACTGCGGATTAGTATGAGTAGTTTGATGCCATAGTTTAAAAACCATGTGCACATGTGCATGTTTGCACACCTGCTTGGACGGTGTGCACACGACGTGTCTGTGGTTCTATGAGGCTCCATGTGTATCTGTGCCTGTGCAACACTATGTGTGTGTGCGTGTCCCTTTGTGTTTGCCACTTGCATGTGATCGTGTGTGTACCTGCATATCCGTGTGTGTGTCTCTGTGCAACTGTATGTGTCTCTGTGGCTGTATGTGTCTGTGACTGTGTTTGTGTGTCCTTGAGTGTGTGTACGTGTGTGCATATCTGTGCTAGTCTATGTAATTGTGTCTCTGTGTGTGTACGTGAACAGGAAGACGAATGGCTGGACAAACACCAAATTACTGACTCAATGCTCTCGGGGAAGGAGAAACCAATTTTCGTTTCTCCTTTGTACATCTCACTGTGTGTGTGTGTGTGTGTGTGTGTGTGTGTGTGTGTGTGTGTGTGTTTTACAATGATCATCCAGTGTTTACTGAAACTTAAAATTACTTTTAAAAAGACAGTAAAGAGTTTCACAGTTTGAAAAATGAGAAGAATTTATCAGCAGACCCTTGTTGGCCTCTGGGGCTCCTCTTTGCCCCCTGGGTCCCAACCTGTGATTCCATCCACCCCCAAGCGCCCTGAGCTCAGAGGAGCCTGAGGACACTTCCTAGCCCCACCCCAGAGGCATGGCCCACAGCAAGCATGAGATTTCTCTGAAGTTTTGTGTTTTATCTTTAAATGTTAGGCAACTTTTACATTCTCCCCTTTAACGTATACATGTTTGTCTTAATTATACAATCACAAGGTTTCAACCCCCAAATCTTGGAGTCAAGGGGCCTCCATCCCTCTCATCTTCCCCAGCTTCTGTGTGTCTCCTGTAGGTGGGTGTTGGGCCAACAGCACCTGGAGTAGGATCCGGAGGTGTAACTACAGCCCCACCAGAGATTCTAGGAAGGTCAGTTGGAAGGAAGCAACCATCACCCTTCCAAGAGCTCTCACACCGGCCTGAGCCGAGTTCTCTGCATCTGCTCTCACCATGAATCCTCCCAGCGAGGGCATCAGCTCCTCGTCATTACTATTCTCACGTTACACGGGAGGATACTGGGACTCTGCGAGATGAAACCCAAGGTCACCCAGTTGTACTCAGACTTCCAAGTTCATGCCACGCATAGACGGTCTCCCTAAAGCCTAGGCCCAAGGCAAATGAATTGCCTGTGACATGGAAGAGGGTCAGTGTACGGACCTCTGGCCAGAGGAAGGAGCCCCAGGCAGGGTTGATGACTGATCAAAGGCTGCCTCACTGTCTCAGCTCTTGCTCTCCCTCAGGCCCATGTAAATGCATCTGCAGGGCCCCTAGTCCTGTGACCCCAGGGCCACTTTGATGGTCACCTGGAGCCAGAGAGGCAGCCACACAGTCATTTAGGGACAGGACTTGGTATTGAAGGCTGTCCTCCCAGGGATCCGAGCCAGCCTGACATTGATTGAGAGACCTGGAGGACCCTAGAGAGGGCCTCACTGGCCCCCAGCAACTGCGATAGCCTCACCTTTCTGGAATTCTTTTCTGTGTGTTGCATGGGGAGGCAGCACGTGTTGATTGCCCTGATGAACGCCAGGTGCTTTTGCAGGGAACAGCCTCGTCTCCATACCTTGAAGGGCTGCTGGGAGGACCTTGGGACTTCACTGATGCAGCTCGAGAGAAGGAGCCCTGAGAAGAAGCCAGAGGTGAGGAGGTCAGAGGGCCTGGGGTCAGTGGCCTGGCTTGGTTGCCTGAGGGCAGCCCTACTCTGCCAGGTCAGGGGGTCTCCTGGGACCCTAGAAGGATCTAGAGCATCATCTCTGTTGCAGCCTCTCTGGAGGTGCCCTTTGGGGTTTGGGGACTCTCTTTCCTGTTCAGCTTCTACCTTCCTTCCAGCTCAGGGTTCTGGTCAACAGCTCTTCACCTTTGGGGCCCCCAGCACAAAGCCCATCCTCTCCTCCTTCTCCCAAGGCACATCCTGACTGTGCCCAGGGTCTACCTTCTACCCCACGGCCCAGGGCAGCAACCCCAGCTCCTCAGAGGTCAGGGCTAGACCTGATTGGTCCACGCTTTCCCCGGGACTGGCTTGCAAGTTGGCCAGTGGTGTGCCAAAGAGGGCTGTGAGGGCCACTGGATCACTTCCCTGGTCTCCACGCATGTCCAGGAAGATAGCAAGGTTTGAGCTACAATATCTTGAGACCAGAGAGGACCTGGCGTAAGGGCAGGAGAACATGCAGAGGGTGGCAGGGGAATGTGGAGAGAGCCTGGGTCCTTGAATCCTCCGCTGAGTCTCTGAATGGACTCCAGGACCACTCTGCCTCCCACGTGCCATTATGCAAAAGAATCCACCTTCCTTATCACGAATCCCATTGTGAGGTAGGTTTTGTTACTTGTACCCAACTCACACAGACTCTGAAAATCTGGTAAATGTGCTGAAACTTCTCTTGGGAAGAAGGCTCAGATGCAGAATATTGATCAAGTTGGGGGAGGGGCCCTGGTCCCCCAGAGGTCATCCACAGGCCACCACCATGTTAGGATTCCTGGTCAGGAGATCTCAGTCTTGTCTCATCGCTATCACCCTGATGCTGGCTGCCGGGGAGGGCAGGTTGGTTTGGTTCTGAGCAGCATACCTGGGCTGCAGGCAGCAGGCAAGAAGGAGGGGGTGGTCTGTAGCCCCTGGAGACAGGCCCTGCTTTCTCTCCCATCAGAAACCAGAAATCCCACTGAGCATGGTGCTGGGGACTGAGCAGAGCTCTGTGGGAGCCGGCTGGTCTTGTTTTATTAACTTCAAGGACAGGCAGTGGGCCCCCACCTGCCATCCCTCAGTCAGGTTTGGACCGCTGCTCTCCAGGGAGCCCGTCACCTGGCTGACAGTCAGGAGGCCCTGTTTGCAGGGCGCGGCGCTAACAGTCCCACATTTTATCACTCCCTTTAGTTTCCAGATTCACTGGGGTCCTACAGGGAAGACTGGGGGATTCCTGGAATGGAGGCAGAGGCCAAGCGGATGTCAGACTGTGATCTCTGGGCCAGGCTGGCTCTGTCCTAGCCTGGTCAGGGGCCATCTCTGCGTCTGGAGGTGGGCACAGACCTGGGAGGGCCTGGCTTTCACCCCAGCGAGCCTGGGGGTGGTGGAGCAGACAGCCCTAACACCCCAGCCTCTCCCCATCCCCCTACCCTCACACTCTCCCCTCTCGGAGGGCAGCAGCTGTGTCTCAGTCTGTACATCTGCTATCTGGTCACAGACTTCCTGAGAAGGTTGAGTTCAGCAGACTTTGGGACCTCATCTTCTTATTAAGGTCTCGATCTTAAAATATAGTCTGCACACAGCAACAACAAAATACAAAGTCACACTGGAAGCCGCTTTGAAATATCCAGAGACTGAGGTCTTGTCCACAACACCTTGATGCAGGGCCTGACCCACATCGGCTTCATGTGAGCTCATGCAGAGCAGCCTCAAAGCAAGCTCAGGTCTGAACCCACTTTTTAAAATACGTGAACCATAATGGCTCAAGTGCTCGTCAAATCTACTGACGAAGCAAGTTCCATTCTGATTAGACTCACATCCCATTTCATCTCTTGGACTATAGTAATGAAACAAGATGTGTTTCACAAGATGTTTCAGTATGTTTTCAGTCCTAATTATACATCTTCAATTAAAAAAAACAAAACCTCACCACTGCCTTATATACCACAGATCATTAAATGCCTATCACAGCCCACGTCCAAGTCTCTCAATGTAAAAGATGGTTGACATTTAGCCGGGAACTTTTAAAACACTTGAGTATAAATTATGGCCCAAACTTACTCTTCTTAATGACACGTAAAAAGTTCAGCTCTTTAATAAAAGGATTCAGGAATATGAAAACAAAGTTCCCAGCAATATTAAGGAAATAAAGGTCTTTCAAAATGGTCAGTTCTTGTTTCAATTAAATTGTGCATTTTTAATATAGTTGGTATAAAGTGAAACGCTTAAAAAAACATCGAGGAATTTAAAATGAAATGGGACATCCTCTTTGCAGGGTCACCAGTACCACAGTGAGATTTGTCTCTTAAACAATGACACTTAGTATCTCTGTAGTTCCATGAATACTTTTGAAGTGTCATATTAAAACCAATCTCATGGCCTTGAGGCAAAGAGAAGCAATTAGTCTTGGAGTTGTGAATAAATAAAAATCCATTTATACACCCGTCCTTGACATGTACCTTGCAAATCTTAGAAACTTCATCTAGTGGGAAAAGAAATGTTAAATCATGAATACCAATACTAATCACATCGCCATGTGGATTCCTAAAACAGTTTAGTTTATACCCATCTAAGTATTAATTTATATGTATATATTCATCCATATTGAACACAAAACAAAGAAGCTCTAGCAGGCACCTAGCGGGCGAGGGGAGAGGGGTGAGGGGCGATGGGGTCACAGGGGTGGCCCCATGACAAGCAAGTTTTCAGGGGGTCTCTGCTCAAATGGGAGCCTGGAGCACTCTTCCTCATGCCTCCCTCTTCCCCGCCCCCACCCCCAAGCACTCCAAGGCTTGAGAAGGGGGAAGTTTCTTTCCCTGAAGAAGTTTGGGGTATCCACACACGCCTTTCTCCATGTGTGATCCCAGCCAGCATTTAAGGGAGGACACAGGAGATCAAAGTATTTGGATACTTGTTTCACTTCTTATTTGGGCCCATCCCTTCAGCAGTGCCGGGTGGGGTGGGTGTTGATGGGAGCTTTGCTGCTCCTTGGCCTTGCGTAGCTCTGGAGAGACTGGGGCAGTCACCAAGGAGCAAAGCAGATCTGCTGGGCCTGGCCGAGATGTAGAGAGCAGACAGTGGTGCTGTCAGGCCCGAGCTGGGAGCCAAAAGCCCCGGGGGCGCCAGGGCGTGGGGAGCTGAGTGGGCAGCCCATGGGCCGTGCGGGAGCCGCTGCACAGATCCCTGACCTACTTCCAGGGCCCCTTTCTCTTCAAGGAGCAGCTAAGAATCCATAAATTAAGGAAATTAACTGATGGGGCCTGCGGCATCTTTGTAAGCTATTTAAATCTATAAATTAACAACATCTTCTGCATATATCAAGTAATTGAACTAACTGCAGGGATGTAACTTTAATGAGAAAATTTCCCCCTTCTCCTGTAGTTCGAGCTCTAAAGTAAATAAATAAATAAAACCTTCCCTTAGGAGGAAAGTTTCTCCTTATTCCCGCGTGGAGAAGTTACAGTACGGCGGTGCGGGCCCTCTTTCCACGCGCGAGGTCTCCTGGTCAAGGGAGGCAGGCCCCCCACCTTGTCCTCTATTCACCAGCGCCCCTCCCGTGAGTGAAGCCGCTAGAGGGCGTCCAGGTCCGGCTGGAGCTCGGGGTGGGGGCCCCCGCGCCGTTCCCGGCCGGAGCGCACCGGTCCTCCAGCTCGAGCCTGGCTCTGGCCCGGGCGTCCCCGCAGCCGGACGGGGGCGCAGTGCAGGCCGGGCGCAGTGCACCGGAGGCTCCGCGCTCCGTTTCCTAGGAGCCGGGAAATGGTCCAGGAGGAGGGGGGGGACGGGCGGGGCGCAAGGGAAACAGGAGAAAGAGGAAGGGGAGGAGGAGGTAGAAGAGGAGGAGGAAGGGGCAGCCGACTCGAGTACCAGGAGGGACGCCCCGGGCGCAGGCCTCAGCGCCGCGGGGAGTCTTGGCGGTAGACGTCTCCATCGCGCCGCGCGCGTAAAGGAAATGGCGCGTCTGGCGGCGGGGGGCCGGCCGGGCGCCCCCCGTGCGCCCCTCCCCCGCGGTGGCCGACCGCGTGTCCGCAGACGTCACGGGCGGCGCTGCTCCCCGGTAGAGGGGCAGCCGGGGCAGAGACCCGGGGAGGAAGGCGAGGGAGGGGGAGGGGCGGCACCGGCCCCCGGCTCCTCTGCAGCCCCGGCCGACTCGCAGCCCAGTTTCTTCCCAAGTCCCGCCCCTACCCTCGGGCGCCGCGGCGGCGGCTGCTCTCCTCTTTGTAACCGAGGAGTCAAGAAATGTGAGAAACGTGCCCTGTGTTACTTATTTGGGAGCCGAAAATTTATGCCCAGCTGAAAGCGCCCGGGGAAATATTACATCAGATGAAATGACAATGATTAAAATCAGCTTCTCCCCCGCCCCCTCCCGAGCCCGGAGGAGGCCCGGGCGCCGCGTGGCTGGCCGGCGGGGGGCGGGGGGCTGGGCGGCGGAGGGCGCGGGGGCCTGGGCGCACCGCTCCCGGGAGGGTCCTGGCGGAGGCCCCGGCGGGAAGGCGCGGACTCCGGGGGAGGCGGGTGGTGATCGCCCGGCTGAAGGAAGGGAAACGGCGCGTTTTTGTCGCCAGGCGCGGGCGCGCGGAGCTAATTGCGACTCTAATCCTCTGCCCCGCGGCGCAGCCGAGCCCCGAGCCAGGAGTCGCCGCGCGCTCCCGCTCGCGCTCGCAGCGCTGGGTAATTTGGAGCCGGATCGCTGCCCTTTGCGTCCGGGCTCGGCCGCGACGGGACGCGGGCTACGGGCTAAGGTGGGGGGCTGGCTTTCTCGCCAGCAATCGGGGAAGGCCGCTGGAGAGAGAGGAGGGAGGAGAGGAGGTGGGAGCGGCGGGAGGGCAGCCGGAGAGCGGCGCGAAGAGGAGGCGGCGGCGGCGGCGGCCGCGAGGAGGGGAGGAGGCGAGGGGAGGGCGGGGAGGGGAGGCCCCGGCGCGCCGCGCCGCGAGGGGCCGCGCGAAGCGGGGGCCGGGGCGGGAGGGGTGGGTGGGGGGAGGGTTGGGGGCGAGAGAGAAAGTAACTCCAGGACGAGACCGGAGCGACCCGCGCAGCAAGCAGAGGCGGCGAGGCTGCGCCCGGCGCCCGAGACCAGCGGCTGCGCGGGGCGGGGGCTGCGCCCGAGTCCGATCCGCCGCTCCGGCTCCGAGGTAAGCCTCGCGCGGGCGGCCACCGCTCAGCGACGCGCACCCCTGTCCCTAAAGTGGCTGCGATACCCAGAAAGTCGCCCGGCCGTGATTCGGACGTGGGAGGGGCGGCTGCTTTGTCCCGGTGCAGGGCGGCGGGGGCTGGCGGCACGGGGGCACCCAGCACAAAGGCCTGGTGCGAGAGGGGGGGACTGCCCACGTGGGCCGGCCCTGGCCCCGGGTGGACCCTCCCCACGCGGGCGGGCACCGAGCTTCCTGCCGCACGGGGAGGTGGGGGTGAGGGGGTGTTCACGTCCCGGCACTTGGGCCTCGGTGCCGGGCCGAGCGCCCTGCGGGGCCGGCGTGTTTCCGGGGTCAGAACCTGGCTCACGCAGCCGGGGCTTCGGCTGACTGGGCCCGGCTTGGTGTACAAATCAGAGAGAGAAAAAGTCTCCAACGGGACAGATGTGTGTCCTCTGACGCCCACCCGCGAGTCCGAAACGGAGCGGGAGGGGCTGGCGGTCTGGTGGTCGTCCCAAGCGCGCGGGGTCTGGAGCCCCAGGCGGGCCGCGCGGAGATGCGATCGCCGCCTCCGGATCCCCGATTCCCGCCGGTACCCCCTGACCTGGACGCGCGCACCGGCACACTCTCAAACAGCCCCCCTCCCCCGTAGCTGGAGCGCGTTTCAGTCTTCCCGCGCCCCCCACCTCCGGCTGCAGAAAGATCAGCTTCAAGTTTTCACTCTGCGTCTCAAATGTGCATGAAGGAATTTAAGTGCACGAGTGAATAACAGCATTAGTTTCAATTAATTTTTTTTTAAATCCCGGCAACAATAAACTTTGAGAACAAAAGCGCTTTTACGTCCTTAATTAGGCGAGCTTCCCATCTGTGGTCTCTAAGTATCTGCCTCTTGATTTAACTTTGTCTTCCGCCCCGCCCGTGCCGCACACCCTCGCGGTCCTGCAAGGCACTTTGGGTGCCGCGGCCACCGCCGCCCGCGGCGCCGCCGGCCTGCACCCAGCCGGCTCCGGCCGCCCCGAACGAAGTTCACACCGGCCGGCGGGTTCCGCGGCCGGGCTGGCGCGCGCCAGGTGGCCCGCCTGCCTCCCTTCCGGCCCGCCCCCTGGACAATTCTGCAGGCCCCTGGCCCTCTTGCCCGGGGCTGGCGCCCTGGGCGCAGACCTGAAGGGAGTTCTCGAGCCGCCTTCTGTTTACCTTTTATGGTTAAAATAACAGCTTAGCAAAGAAGCGACTTCACGAAGAAGCGATTTAGTGAAATCGTCTCAAGCTGCCGCAGCTCAGCCAGTTTAATCACCCCCAGAGAGCTGAACAACTGCGAGCACAATAGGACACAAAATCATTTTGTGTGTAAATGAGCGTGGCATTCTGCTCGCTTCCCTCTGCTCGGGCGGGCGGGGCTCGGTGGCGGGCGGGCGCGGGACCCCGGGCTCCCGCCGCAGCTTGGAGAAGCGGGTCAGTACCCAGCCGGTTTGGAAACCCGCGGGCCGTGCAGCACACGACCGCCGAGGCCCCTGCAACAGGCGGTTTGGCTGAGCCTCGGGAGGGGCGTGGCGAGCTGGGGCTGGTCGTGAGTTTGATGCTGGTGCTGGCGGAATGAACTTGTGTCTCTTCCTGCACCCACTTTATGCTTCTGACCTTGGCAGTGGTCTCGGGGAAAGGGTCGTTGTCCAGCACAGATGCGTTTGTCGGAGGGAGCAGTGGAGGTTCGCGGCAAGGCGTACAGCCTGGGGCTTCCAATGGTGAGTTTCTGGTGTGCCATGAACATCAGGTGGTGCCTGCGATGGAAAAGTCTGGGTGAGAACAGGATCGAGCAGCTTTTGTGATGGGTACTTGGTGTTAAATGTCACTTCTGAGTAGTGTCCTGGCAGTAGGGCCGGCATTGTGCAGTCTGCTTTGATAGACGTTCCATCGGAATTCCTTCCAGCACAGTTTATCCTCAGTGTGGCTTTCCTTCTGACTCCTCCCTAGCAGAGCCTCCCAGGGCAGGATAGCCCATTCCTGAGATATGTTTTGGTTTCTCAGAACTTCCTTGAGATAAGTGACCTGGTTTTCTTTTTGAAGCTTGCGGGAACTCAGGAATGCCCAAAGCAGCAGACCCTGGACAGCTAGAAGTTAAACATGACTGTCTGCTAATAGCCACCCCCCACCGGTTTCCTGTCAGAGGACTTGCTGGGACACCGAGGGCAGGACAAATCCTGGGAGAGTGGCCCGGCTTAAATTTGCAGGATTTGATTCTCATTGGACCTTGGTTCATGTATTAAAACTGGATGTTGAATTTCAAGGCACAAAGTCAATCCTTGAGAGAGGTTCGGATTAAACCTGCAACGGATAAGTCCAGGTTTAGGTATATGGAAGCCAGTGGGGGCGGGGGGGTGATAGTCACTGTGCCCGTCTCCCCCAGCCCCGGGTCAGTGGAAGGGGTCTGCTTAAACCTGCTCTCCTCCAGCTCTCCTGCATGGGGCCTGCAAGTGTTCTCAGACAGCTTCTAGAGACTGTGGGACAGGCTTATTTCAGGTGGTTGCGGCTGAGAGGAGAGGCAGGAGAGAGTGTTCATTAGCTGAGCTGCTGTCTCCTTCTGGCCAGCTTTCTCTAATGCCTTGGGGCTGTGATCCCAAAGGGATCTGGAATATATTAGGCACAGACAAGACCATTCCCGGGGTCTGGGGAGAAACTGCAGAGGTGCAGGCTGGGCAAACAAAGAGAAGTTTTCTTCTCTAAGGAGCCACAGGGGGAGCGGTGGCTTCCTAAGTGACTTTCGCTCTTCCCTGGCTTCTCTGTGTCCAGCCAGTTGCAAACTGCATCTTAACACTGCAGAGATGGTGTTCAAAGAGGTCCTGGGGCTCCGAAGCCCATGGAGGGTGGGGGGGGATCCTCTCTGAGCTGTGGTTCCCAGGGTTCTCTCTGAAGTAAGAGGAGACATGCTTGGTAACGTGTCTCAAAACCAAAATACCAAGAAAATCAGATTTGTTCTGAAACATTTTGGGGGCAATAATGGTGAGCATATGTTTCAGTACTGTCATTAGCTGAATTAGCAGACATGGAGCTGCCCTGAAAGCACATGTGTGAGTGAGTGTGTGTGTGTGTGTGTGTGTGTGTGTGTGTGTGTGTGTGTATGTGTGTGTGTAAGTAATCTCCTACGGCCCGGAGGCTTGCTTTGGGGTGTGGGGACAGGATAGTAGCGGGCAGTGTGGTAGGGCATGGGGTCCTGGGACGCATGTTCATAAAGGACAATTGTAAGCATCTTTGACTGGGAGACACGGCGCCCAGGACCACTGAGGAGTAAGTCCTGTCTGGTTGTGTTGGTGCTTCCCACAGATACTCTGGGCAGCGATGGAAGCCTAGATGCCTCACCGCAAGGAGCGGCCGAGCGGGTCCTCGCTTCACGCCCACGGCAGCACTGGCCCCGCGGTGAGAGCCAGCAGGGTGGGCTGGGTCAAAGGCTGGTGTCCTCCTATTTGCCGTCTTCCCAAGCGCCAGCTCACTGGCTGCCCTTCCTCGCAGCTGCAGTCACAGCGGTGGCATTCAAGAGACGGCTGTTGACTGGCCGCACGATTATGTATTTTTTTTGGAAACAAAAATGCTCTTAATTTGATGTGAAATTTACTACATGTATAAAACTCAATGCCTTAGGTGCTGAGGAAGTCCCTAATTTAGAGGTGTCTCGTTACTGAGACAAACTTGCAAAAACCCCTGAATCCCAATTCACAAATTGGTGATTCGTTTGTCAGGGGATATTTCACATCTAATACAGAAGCCCACGACCTTTAATTAGAATTTTGCAGTTTGTTTTATGCCCCTGGAGGCTGACACCTTGAACAAAATTTTTTTTTCTTGATTTCTTATTGCTAATAAGCATCTTTCTTTTTTCCCTCTGGTACTTTGAAGAAAATGATGCGAATACACTTAATTACAGTGGTGGCCACAATTTGTCAGCTGAATATGTGATCAGGCACAGGCAGAAGTGATCTGATTAGATCTGTGATCACATTGGCAATAAAAGGAGTGCATAGCTCCGTCGTGGAGAAACCCTTGTTCTGTGCCTTGTTTCCATCTCCAGGAGGGAGGAAGCATGTCTCGGTTGTCTCTCACCCGGTCGCCTGTGTCTCCCCTGGCCGCCCAGGGGATCCCACTGCCAGCCCAGCTCACTAAGTCCAACGCGCCTGTGCACATCGACGTGGGCGGCCACATGTACACCAGCAGCCTGGCCACGCTCACCAAGTACCCTGACTCCAGGTAAGAGCCGAGCCCCTCATGGCACCGGGGCGTGCAGTGGTGACAGGCAGCATCTGTAGCCTGCTACCAGCCAACACGCAGGGCTCTCCAAGGCCCCCCTGCTCCTAGACCTGGGGAACTAGGGTTCAGGAAGCTGAGTGCCCCTGTCAACGGCTGCTTTGCACAGGGACTTGTGACCCTGAGCTGGTGGCATTGGTAGTGTTAGGGGGAGTTCCTGACTCACTGGCAGAGGCCACTTTTCAGAGCCAGCCCCACCTGCAGCTGGCCAGCAGCTGGCTGGGGAATCTCATGTTCCTTCAGGTTACTCTTGAGTGAGACTCAAGCCCGGCCTTTGAAGGGGACCATTCGTGAGCAACGCTGCGTGAGCAATTCTTGGCGTCATGCTGGGGAGAAATAGTTCATCCTATTTCCGAGCCTAACCCTTGGGATAGAGCGTAAGGGGAAGGGTGAGGGGCAGCTGCAATTTGTCCTCTTTGCCTGTTTGGGTGGCCACTGCTGGACCCTAAGGGCTAGCAGCAGGCTCCCTTGGATTTGGCGGGGTTGCAGCGACTGGCTAGGAATTCCGTGATGTTCGGGAGTATCCACAGCTGTGGACAAGCATGGGCCACATACCGCCATCAGCGGGCAAAGCGTCTCCGACCCGGACCCTCCCTGCAGGGAGCTTTACACTCTGCCCAGCTCCCCGGTGCTCCGGACTCCTGGACTCATCTGTGGGAGGCGCCGGGCACTGCTGACTCTCCTGCTTTTGCCTCTCAGGCATTTCTCTCCTAGGGGCAGACCTGGTTTCCGCCTGTAACAGCAGGGCTGGCCAGAGGTGGGACGGGTCTCTGAGCATCTCCTGGAGATGATGCCGCACGCTACTTGCTGAGCCGGGGACCGCTTGCTCCTGGTACAGTGAGGCGGCCACCACTGAGGGCTGGTGGCGGGAGGGCCACGGCTGCAGGGCATCACCTCTGTTTTAGACATTTAAAATAAAAAGAGGAGTTAATTAATCCCCCAGACACCGAGGGGGAGCGGCTCCGGGAAGCTTTCGGATCCGGCTGCCTCGTCGAGCACGGAGGATTCATAGCGTGTGGAAGTGGCGGCTTTGGGAGCTCGTTGGAGGCCAGGGTGGCGCCCTCCAGGGGGGAGTGCTGGAGGTGGATGCGGTGTGTCGTTCAGAATTGGGGGCATCGGGTGCAGGTGACGGTTGGAGCTTCGCTCCCTCAGCAGACAGAGGCTAGGCCTGGGGCGCTTGTTACCTGGGGGTCTCGGAGGGGGCAGCACCTGGGAGGCCATGTCAGCCGTGTCGGCCTGGCGCTCTCTGGCAGAGCCCTGTCGAGGATGGGAGATGGATTCCACTTATTTAATTTCCATTTAGCCTTCTGCGGCATGCGCGCCTTGTTTGAGATAGATCATCCCTTAATCGGTCGACGACGTTTGCGAGTGAAATTCATGAAACCCTTGCCCACGACGTCTCTGAAGAGTGTTCCCTGAAATCAGACACTTGCCTTTCTGGAGTAATCATGGCCCAGGCCTGAGGGGAACGGCCTCCTCATTCTGTCTCCAGGCTGCTGCCTGGAACAGGGCGGGCAGGGGGTGGTCCTCCCCTCCCAGACCCACAGCCCATCCTCACCCATTGTCCTGCTCCGACGTGGGGCGGGCCATCTTGCTGGCCCGTGACCTGTGGGACCCGCGGGCCAGCAGGATGTGCCCAGAGCGGGTGGCGGTCTGCATTCTTTCCTGGGGCCTCAGGATGAATCTGTCCTGCCTGGATGGCTTCCGGCTCACAGGAGAGCTGCTCCTCAGGCCTGAAGCTTGGGCCTAGAGGCCAGTGGAGGGTGGTGTGACCTGTAGGACAGTCAGGACAGTGGGTCAGGCCAGGTCTGAGAAGTGGGTTGGGCAGCTCTGCTGGCCAGAGCCCCTCAGCTCTCTCTCATCCTTCTTTGAGTAAATTATTAAAATTAAAAAACTGTTTTTCACTAATTCTGGAAACAAAGATCCGTCCCTCATCCAGGGTCACCGATGTATAAGTCACCTGGAGATGGAGAATTGTGTTAAGGTCACCGAGGGTGGAGGGGGTTCTGGATGTCAGCAAAGCCCCACCCTGGGCAATGCCGGGAGCCCCCCCCCCCAGCCCCTCAGGTCCCGGTGCCCCCAGAGCTGTGCCTGGGCTTCTGGTTCTTGGCAAGGCAGGGAGCGCCAACGGGTCCTCGCCCAGAGCCGGCCCCGCCCAGCTGCCCGGGGCTGGGAGTGGACTCCTGTGTCTGCCAGCGCACTTGGAACATCGTTAGCTCCTGCCATGGCAGCCCCACGCTTGCGTTCATCCTCACTGTGGGAAGCAACAAATTAAGATGTCCAGGAACTTTAGAACTAATAAAACCTGCCACTGAAACATGCAGGAAATTGGAGCCGAGGCTTAAAAAAAAAAAGGAGGAAAGAAGAAAAAGAAAACAACCCCTATCAGCTGGGGTCAGAACCGGCCAGCTTATTCTGTGGAAGACTTCTGAAGTTGGTACCCCGAACCTGCAGCCTCCCTCAGAGAGTGGCCTGCGGTGGCAATGGACTCTTAAGACCACACGCACGTGTCGGGAGCTCCCTTTGAAGTGACTAACCTTCCCTCAAGCTGCTCATGTCCTTGATAGCTTCAGACCCTGAGGGCATGAAAGGCCTTAGTCTGTGAAGAGACACCGAACCTGGAAAGACCTAGAAGCAGCCAGTCCTGAAATAAGGCAGATTGAGAGCCTTCTAGCCTGGGACCCATAAGACAACCTAGAACCCAGGAAGCCCTGGAATGTGGTGGATTGGGAGTCGTCCAGACCAGCAGGTCTGGCGCTTCACAGCCTGATGTCAGGAGGGTTTGCAGCACAAGCAGCCGTGGGACATTGCTTGCTGCACAGAGCTTGAGCTCAGCCAGGGAGGGTGGAGCAAATTCTGCAGGGAGACGGAGGCTTCGCAGGTGCTGGCTCACCTTGGAAACGGCTCTCACTTCTTCCTGCTGGTGCCGCGTGGGGTCCCTCAGCAGTCTGCGGATGACTGCCCGTGGCACCTGGCGCCTCGCTCAGTCCTGTCTGTCTCCAGGGCTGCTGGGTGGCCCTTATTCTGATACCTGGATGCCCAGGCTCTGCTGAGGTTAGGTCTTGGGGAGTTTGAGGCCTGGAATAGGCCTTGGAGCCCACAGAGCTGTGCAGCGGGGCTGTGTGCTCCAGTATCATTGTCATCAGGCCTGGGGGGTGATGGGGCTCCGTGGCCTTTGGAGCTCTGAGTTGAGCTGTATCTGGGTGACCGCAGCACTGGTTCCACAGGCTCGGGCCTCTCCACACCTCCCCATGGGCTCTGGCCTGCTCATGCCCTTCTGCGAGGCAGCCTTGCCCTTTGTATGGCCCCGCTGGGCCGTGTCCCCAGAGTGAGAACAGGTTAGTCACTCTACCCCTGGGCGGACCCTCCTGGCCAATGCCTGAAGTGTGCCAGGCCACCAGAGCGGCTGGTGTCAATGGGAGGCCCCGAGAGAGGCTTTGGTGCCGTGACCCCCAGCTCGTTGCCCTGGTACACAGTGGCAGGAGTGGGGCAGGGCCTGCGGAGGGGGCTGCTGGGGAGAGGGGAGCCTTCCTGGGAGGCTTGTACAGGTTGGGCTGGAAGGCCTGGGGCCCAGGTCGGGGCCACCCTTCTCCCGGGCTGTGCAGGGTCCAGCTGGGAACATGTATGTGGCCCTGCCTGTCTGCCGAAGGATGTCTGGAGATGCTGCCCCTGGGGAGACGCCGCCGACCTCCCTGCGGTTCCCGACTCAAGCTCTTGGCTGTCCCCACCCCTCTTCGGGGTATCCTAACTCTCCCCACCGGGGCCTGGGGTCTGTAGGAGAAGTTAGCCAAACCAGAGCCTGCCGCCCTGGGAAGTGGGGAGGCCTGGTTCCTCCTCCCTGGAGTGGAGAGGGCCAGGCATCAAGGCGCCCCGAGAGCCTCCTGCAGGTCCTGTGCTTCTGTCAGAGTCACTGCCCTTCAGAAGGTGGGGTGCTGGGACCTGGCCTCCCCTCGCGGTCCCCTCCCCAGTGCGCACTCGCTGTAGCACACGTGCACGCATTGGAGCACGTGTGTGCACTGTTCTGTGTGCATCCACACTGGTATGTGTGTACACACTGGGGTATGCGTGTGTGTGTGTGTGTGTGTGTACGTGCGTGCACTGTAGCTGCACACACACGTGCTGTCCCCGGTGCCTGCCTCTGTTCTCCCCTAGGGTTCCCTGAGCGCAGGGCTGTGGGTGGTTCGTCTGTGAGTTTGTTGAGCGTACGTAGCTGTGTCTCTGGTGGACCCGTGCTGCCTGGTGTGTCCCGCACCGGGATGTGTCTGGGTCTGCCTGTGATTTGTGTGTTGTGAGCGAGGGGACCGTGTGACGCCGTGCCTGCTGCCCGGGTGTGTCCTGTCCGCTGCTCGTTCACGCAGGTTGGGCGAGGTGGATGTGTGTGACCCGGGAGCATGGCAGCTGGTTTACATGTGTTCACTGGGCGGGCGGCCGTGCGCTGGCGTGTCTGGTGGTCAGTGGGGGTTTTCTGGGCAGTTCTGTCCGGCAAGGGTTTGTGTGCGTGGGGCGGGGTGGCTGTGTCTGTGTCTCGCTGTGGTTTTCCAGGCCTGTAACCTGTGTCAGCGGGCAGGCGGGCGTACAGAGCTGGGTGTGCCTCTCTCTGGCTGTGGCCTGTGAGTGTAGGCGGGGCGTGTGCATGTGCTGGTTGCCGCGCTGGTGTCCCGGCTGCCGCTGGCGTGTGCAGACATCCTGTTCAGTCCTGGCGCAGCCCAGAGTCACCATGTAAGGCGCCTCGCCCCTCCAGCAGGGCGAGCTCTAAGGAGTCGGGGTGGGGCAGGTGGACCCGCCCTTCCATCCCACATCTCCGCCCCCATCTCTCCCAGAATAAGCCGCCTCTTCAATGGCACCGAGCCCATCGTCCTGGACAGTTTGAAGCAACATTATTTCATCGACCGGGATGGGGAGATTTTCCGCTATGTCCTGAGCTTCCTGCGGACGTCGAAACTGCTGCTCCCAGATGACTTCAAGGTCAGTCCGCAGCTGGCAGCTGCGTGGCACACTGCCTGTGCGGTGGCGTTCCACAGGGTAGGCTGTGACTTCATAAATGGACCCACAGTTGTCACGGCAACCATAAAAACTTAAACGATGAAGCCGAGGGCTAAATCAGTTTTCCTAAACTAATTTTGTTTTCTCACATTTTTAGCTTATTTATCAGGGTGTAACAGCAGTTAAGCAGCGGCAGTGGCGCTTACCCCGGTTTCATGTTTGTCGTGTTGAACGACTGTCGTGTGCCGGAGTTACAGGAGTTAGAGGTTCCCAGATCTGTTCCTCGTAGGCACTTGGCAGGGGGAAAACTGATCCAGTCCAAACACCCTTAAACAAAAGCTTACCCCCAGGTCTCCGGGCGAGCCTGTCTGCGGCAGCCGACCTGGTTCTGAGAGTCCTGCCTCCGGTGCTGGGCCCCTCACGGCACGGGGATCCCGGAGGCAGGAAGCCCATGCCTGGGCTACTCCAGCTCCAACCAGCAAATGTCCTTCCTTTCTTTCTTCCTGCCGGCACCCAGAGGACCCAGTGGCCCTGGGGCTGTTTTATCCCTCATTCAGTTCAGTTCCTGGGTGCCAACAGCCGAACTCCGGCTGAAAATGCAGTGAAAGACAAGGCAGACGTGGGTCCTGTCCCCATAGCGGTTACGGTCTAGTGGGAAGACAGACGATGAACCAAAAAACACTTGACTTCCACAGGGGCAAACACTTCAGAGAAGCAGAGCGCACTGTGAGAGGGAACCACGCGGAGAGCGGGCCCGGGTGGGTTTGGAGGCAAGGCTGTTTCTCTGGGTGATGGCGGAGGAACGGGGGCAGACAGGTGTGAGGGCCTTGGTGGGGAGGGGAGAGGGGAGGGCAAGGAGCCGGATGGGTGGCAGCCTGGGACCGTATGAACGGGGAAGGAAAGAGCAGGAAGGAAGGCTGCTGCTTGGTGTCAGGACCTTGGTGGCCGGCTCAGCATTCGGCTTTTTACCCTGAATGCAGTGGAAGGGTTGTGAGTAGGGCATGACCGTCAGATCTGTTGTGTGGAAAAGGATACGCAGGGGAGCAGGAGGGTGGAGGCAGTGAAGGTGGAACAGAGTCGGTAGATCAGATTCACGCTTAGGAAGAAGATGCAGGAACCACGGGCGTGGATGGCGAGGGTCGGGGGCTCTCGAGGGTGCCTCTGGCCTGCAGCTTGTGTCCTGAGTGGCTGTGTGGAGGCCCAGGGAAGAACAGGCTGTGGGGGAGTGGCACCACACTCCTGTGTGGAAGAGCTGGTGGGGCATCCGGGGGAGATGTTCTGAGCTATGAGGAAGGAAGTGGGGTTGTTGGTTTGCAGACATCATTTCAAACCTTGCATGGATGAGAGCAAAGGCCCAGCATGGTGCCCTGAGGAACCCCTGTGGAGGGACAGGATGGGTTCTTTTAAATGTTTGAATTTTATTTTATTTATTTTTTATACAGCAGTTCTTATGAGTTGCCTATTTTATACATACTAGTGTACACATGTCAATCCCAATTTCCCAATTCATCCCACCACCATCCTACCGCCCACCACTTTCCCCCCTCGGTGTCCATACGTTTTGTTCTCTACATCTGTGTCTCTATTTCTGCCCTGCAGACCGGTTCATCTGTACCATTTTTCTAGGTTCCACATACATGTGTTAATATACGATATTTGTTTCTCTCTCTCTGACTTAATTCACTCTGTAAGACAGTCTCTAGCTCCACAGGATGGGTTCTTGACTGATCACCCCTGGGGTGACTCCGAAAGCTGGGGTCAGTCAGCAGGAGGAACGGACTTAGGGACAGTGGGGTGGGCCTGGCTTTGGGGGTTGGGCTTCCTTGACTCCCCCCAGGGGTCCTCAGGCTCACCAGCCGGACTTGAGCTGAGTGGTGTGGTCATGGGTCCTCAGCTACTCAGGGCTGGGGTGGGTGTGGGTGGACGTGTGTTTGACCGGGGCAGTGGTCTGATCATCAGCGCCTGAGGGGTGGTTGGTGCGAGCCCGCCAGCCCGGGAGTGGGCTGCTGGTGAGAGGTGGGTGTCCCCCAGACACCTCCTCACACTGCCTGCAAGGGCAGGGGCCGACCTTGTCCTTTAAGCTTCACCCCGTCTTTGAGCTGGGTGTTTACATCCATTTTATAGATGAGGAAACGGAGGCTCAGAGAAGGTCTGGTAGATAAGGATGCCGAAAATCCAACCCAGACAGGTCTGTTTCGCCTCCCTGCCCCGCAGTGAGCTCCTCCAGGGCAGGTGAGGACGGGGCTGCCCCGTGCCTTGCTGACAAATCAGTAGGTTTCCAGGCATCCGCACAGCCTCTGGCTCCTCTAACCTAGCCTCCGGGTCTATCCAGAGGCTTCTCTCTGCTTCAGGGGGATGAAGCCACCCCCAGTGCTTGGGGCCAGATGGAAGAGCTCATGGGATCTTGGGACAGGTGCACACCAGCCGTTGCCTGCATGGAGGCAACACCTTTTTGGGGGGGCACACATTAGGCCGAGACTCGTTTTCCCCATCCCTACAATGGGGACAAACCATCCCAGACCACACTGTGCCCTGGGGGTGCGGGGTGTGTGAGGGGGGGCCCCCTGGAGCCGGCCCGTCAGATCCCCACCACCCCCAGCCGTGTGCGCATGCCCACAGGACTTCAGCCTGCTGTACGAGGAGGCGCGCTACTACCAGCTGCAGCCCATGGTGCGCGAGCTGGAGCGCTGGCAGCAGGAGCAGGCGCAGCGGCGCCGCAGCCGGGCCTGCGACTGCCTGGTGGTGCGGGTCACGCCGGACCTGGGTGAGCGGATCGCGCTCAGCGGCGAGAAGGCTCTCATCGAGGAGGTCTTCCCCGAGACCGGGGACGTCATGTGCAACTCGGTCAACGCCGGCTGGAACCAGGACCCCACGCACGTCATCCGCTTCCCGCTCAACGGCTACTGCCGGCTCAACTCGGTGCAGGTGAGGGCTGGCCGGCCGCCGCCGCCTCCCCCGTGCCTCGCCGACGCCCTCCGGCGGCAGAGGGAGATGGAGGGAGGCTCGGTCCCGGCAATGGCGAGGCCCTCCGTGCCGTCTTACAGAAAAGGCAACAATGTGTCGATGCATAATTTATGTCCCGCTCATAATTAAATGATGGCGCCTGGGGGATGGACTTAAAAAAATTGATCTATGCTTTTTTTTTTCTTTCCCGAAAGGATGTTCTATAAAAATGGCCTAGAGTATTTTCAACAAAGTGTGCTTCATTTGACACCCAGAGTCTGACTTTGGATTCAAATTAAACCCAGGCAGTGGGAGCAGCAGGTCAGAGGCTGAGAGTGGCGGCGGCCTGGAGCCCCCCTACTCGTCATGCTGCCCGGGGCCACCAGCACCCAAACAGCCGCCCCGTGCGTGTTTGGACTGGCTTTCCCCAGATGGGTCTAAGAGCTGGGAAGCCCCACGTGGAGTGGAGGCCTATTTTCCATCAGCTCTTCCAGACCCAAGAGCAGACTCCTATTTCAGGCTTGGGGCAGAGTGGACTTTGTGGGGAAAATTCCACAAGCTGTCTGTCAGAACTTGCTAGGTGCAGGACCCAGGTGTCAGACACAGTGACCAGGCCCTGCCCTCACAGAGGCGCAAGCCCGCCCACGTGGACACGGAGACCTGCAGAGACTCAAACATCAGGAGGACGCCTCCTCTCCACCCCAAGCTCCCTTGAGCTGATGGGCCCCCAGGCATCAAACCATCTGGGACTCGCAGCTCAGGGAAGCAGGTGGCTGCCCAGAGGCTGGGGGCAGGGTCTCTATTACTGGGGCCTCAGTGAGGGAGAGGGACCTGGGACCATGTGTCTGGAGAGAGAGGGGCCCAATCAAGGTTGTGGACCCCTGAGGGCAGCAGGGTTTGGCTGTTTGAGGGGCCCTGGGGCCTGGCCGCCCCTGTCCCTTCTGTGGCTGCCCCACTGGATGTTCTGCAGGGACTTCTGTCAGGAAGCAAGACGTGTCTTAACAGGAGAAGGTAGCTTGCCCTGGGCTAGTGCCCACTTGCCCACCAGGCAGGGCAGGCAGACTCTTACAGCTGGGCGGGACTGACCCCTGTTTCTTCCCCGGCAGGTCCTGGAGAGGCTGTTCCAGAGGGGTTTCAGCATGGCTGCGTCCTGCGGGGGTGGCGTGGACTCGTCCCAGTTCAGTGAATATGTGCTTTGCCGGGAGGAGCGGCGACCACAGCCCACGCCCACTGCTGTCCGAATAAAGCAGGAGCCCCTGGACTAGGCCCTGCCTCAGTGCCCACCTGAGGCCTTTGGGCCCTGGGGACACCCCAGGGACCAGGAAACAGTGCTGGGGAGTTCTGCCTATGCCTGCTTAGCGGTGGCCATGAGACTGAGGGTGGGGCTGGAGGGTCCAAAGCCTGCCCAGAGAGCCCCAAGGCCCCATGTGTCATGGCAACAGAATGTGGGATGCTGGAGGCATGTCCACTGAAGGACTGTTGATGTGACCCAAAGATGCCGAGGTGGGAGAACTCGGCCACCAGTTGTCTGGGCCCCTCAGCTCCCAGTCCGGTCCTCGGGGCTCTACATGTGCCAAGGCAGGGTCAGCAGAGGCCTCCCCAGTGCACGCCGAGGAGCTGTCCATCCTTCACCACACGGCAGACTCCAGTGGGTCTCCTTGCGTCAGAGATGGCTTATTTTTCTACAGTATTTAAGACGGAAGTAACTGTAAGTGCACAAGTCAGAGAGGCCGACAAGGACCAATGCTTCTTTATCTGGTGCTCAGCTCAGTCGGACGCGCAGCATGTCTGCATGGGGGGTGGAAGAGCTGCTGGACACTCGGGCCCAGGTGCCCGCAGAGCAGGGCTTGGAAACTTCTGGTTCCTGCTCTAGGAGCAGATGCAGGGATGGCAGTGCCACAGGGGCTGAAACTGGGCTCCCACGGGGTGGGGCTGCTGGGAGGAGGGTGGTAAGGGTGTGGGGGATGGATAGCTGTGGAGCCACTTGAGACCCTACCTTTGCTGCCACCTGGGGCACAGGCCACACTTGAGAGCCACCTGACCAACTAATGCCCAGGGCCTTCGATTCCTGTCTATGCGTGCGCACACCTGGGCTCCCATAGAAGTCATCTCCCCATCGGGACCAGCCATGGGGCCACACCACATCCTTACCTCAGGAATGGGCCCCACGGTGAAGGGGCCCATCTGTCAGCAGCATCCTCTGGGTCCCCAGCTCAGGAAGCCGTCCCCCACTCTGATTTTCCCACACTCATATGCACACTGAATTTTAATTAGACTGTTACACTAGCTTGCCAGTAAGACCCGGACAGAGTCATACCTTGGGTTCTTGGCCCCGGATTCCAACGAGGACTGCCTCTGAGGGGTCCTCACAGACCTGCTGCCTCTCAGATGACAGGCCCAAAGATGGATACCACCTGCCTTGTCACACACAGTTCCCCTCCCCTCCCCTCCCGGCTCTTTCCCAGGTTGGAGAAACCGCAGAGAACTGCTGGGTGGGCGGGGCGTCCTGGCCAGCACTGCCCCTTGTACGATGCCTGTAGACTTGTATATGACTCCTTTAATATTGTAAAGATGCTGATGTACAATTGTTGCGTGTTTGTGTAAACACATTATGTTCCTAGTTCATGCCATAAATGATGCTATAAAGCGAAAGACTGAGGCTCCATCCTGTGCAGAAGCGGCAGCCAGATTCCAGCATTCCGTGCTGTGCAGGGAGGTTTGGGGATGGAATTCCTCCCTCGGTTCCTTCAGTTCAGATGAGGAAGAACCAACAGCCGTAACTGGGGGAGGGGCAGGAACAAGGGTCCTGAGCTTGCTGTTGTTAATTGCATTTGGGTGTTTCCTCACTGCTGTGCCTGTCCCCCCTGGGCAGCGCAGATTCGGAATTCTGATTCACAGCCCCTAACCAGATGCAGGCTGGGGAAAGGCAGACCCAAAGTGTCCAGGGACTTTTGAACCCAGTCTTCAATATTTGTGATTTTTCCCTCCCTCTGGTTTTTGGTTGAGGTTGACGTCCTCTTTAGAGCGCCGCAGAGCAGTAGGAGAAGGTGGCAGGCGGTCCACGCATGGCTCAGGCCAGCCAGGGGACACGCAGCCCTTCACATGAGGACAGGTCACCCTAGCTCTGCACAGGACCTCGAGGCGTCTCTTTCCGAGGAGTTTGAATGTACTTACGCAGGCCTCCAATTTTAATGAGCCTTTTTGTATTTCTCCTCAAAGTCCTTATGTTCTAACTGACAGGACCCTTTCCCATGCCAGTAAGGGCCACCAGCCTCTCCCTGCCTGGGGGACGGGCCACAGCCATGTGCTGTCTGAGGCCGCAAAGCAGTCGCCATCCCACTGTACAATCGAATTTGCTGGACAGACTTGACAACCTTCTCCTTTGCTCAGCAACATGCCTACAGTTGGCACACGGGCATTGTGGCATCTGAGGTTCACACCTGAGAGGAGGAGAAAGTGTTGTGTTTATTAGAAAGGAAGTCTTGTGGAAAAGGCTCAGTGCCGCGCGTGTGTTTATGGATTTTTATAGTATGATAACCAGCATGGTTGCCGGTCGGTGGAGATTCCCTAACATTTTCAAGCAAACTATCATTTTGATTAAACCATTGTGCTAAAAAAAAAAAAAAAGAGTAACTACCTTACTGAATGTTACTCTTATCTCCTTACTAATTAAGACAAACCAGGAAGTATGATTTAGGGAATTTCTAAATTTGTAGAGAAGTACCATGTTCCCAAAGTGATGCAAAAATTCTAAGATAGTCCCTATAAACAGTAAGTACAAACATCTTTATGCTTCCTGGAATGGATGTACTATATTGTAAGTAATCTCTTGATCAGTTGCCAGCAATATAAGTGTTACTTCTGCTCTTCATAAATTATTCTTGATTATAAGCAACTGGACAGATAGCTGTGCCAACACTTCCCTCTTCCCCACCAGACCTCTGCCCGTGCAGGAACGCTGCAAAGCTACAACAGGTGGCTTTGGCCACTGTCCTAATGACACGGAGCTCAAAGTCAGGTCACGACACTAATATCTTTTAAAAAGCTTTTTTTTTTTTAATTTAAAGCTACCACTTGACTGTGTTCCGTAGAATAAATAAAGGATATTTTATGAATTATACACCCAGCTCTAGCGCTTCGTTTCTAATCTACCGAGGCAGCCGCAAGAAGGTGCTCTGGCTTGAGTGACTCTTAAGCCGCTGCTCCCCCCACTTGGGACTTGGCTTGACCACTGAATAAGCACCTTGAGTAGCCCTAGTCCCAAATACTGAACCTTCCTGATCTAGGTGAGGAGTTGCCGTGGAGGGTTGGGCCCTTTTGCACTATATTCATTTTGTGCACGTGTATATGTAAACCAAACCACTAACACATTTGACAGAGGGGCAGAGAAGCATGGATGTGAGAAATGGCTCCGTTGAGCCCCTGACCAAGAGAATACCCATTTGGTTGAATCCAGCAGAGCCTAATTAGAGCACGGGGTTGGAGATTACCCTTCTTCCCATCCAGGAGGCAGACCTGCCAAGATGGCCCCATCCCATCAGGCCCTGTCCACCCTCCTGACTCCCCAGAGACAGGACGACAGCTGCAGGGGCCCTGCAGGACCCACAAGACTGGAGTTCCTCCTAAGTGGATGACAAGACGGAACGTTCAGATGCAGGAGCTGCCAGAGGATTTTCAGTTCGAGGCAGGGCACTTGGTTCAAGCCAATGGGGAGTTCTAGACAGAGCTGGAGGGCCAGCTCTTGGCTAGAGAGCACAGCTGCTGCCCTTGAGCCTGATATCTGGGCTGATGAGGGATGTTGTGAGAACTGTGATGTCGCAGTTTGATGGCCTCGACTTCTGTTGACTTTAAGGTGGGTGGGCAAATGTGTTTAGCACAAAGACAGCCACGTAACGCTGGCCTTGGCTCAGATGTGATGAGACGTGGCTGACTGTCGTTCTGCTCACCCCCATGCCACCCAAAGGAGGCGGCTCCATGTAGAGAGAAGCCTTGCCCTACCTGAAGATTGAGGCTCATGAGGCAGCCCTTTGTGGACCAAGAGAAAGAAAAGAGTATGCGTGGCAGCTAAGGGCAGCTTCCTGCCAGGAGCCAGACTAGCAGTGACATTCTCTCAGAAGAATCAGAGTGACCCAAATGGAACCCAACCCCAGGGAGGGCTGTGGGTCAGAAAAGGATTTCACAACCCCTGCCTCAGTCCCTGCCCTCAAGTCCTCGGTAAGTCCAGGGGCATGGCTCTGAGAGCTGTTAGTGGAAGGAGAGCCCAGCCCCTGGGAAGCCCCCCAGCCTCACCCCCTGCCCCTGGTTGATCTTGTTTGGGAACACCAGATGGCAGCTCTCTTCTCCCAAGCCCCAGAGCTGGAAAAACAAGACACCTGCTTGACCCGTGGGGAGCTCTTCAAACCTCAGAGCCTCAGGCAGAGTGGGGGGCCAATCCTGGGATATGTATCCAGGCGTTGCTGCCTGTAGGTAGTTGTTTATTCACAGGGAGGAGGCCCCCTGTGTTTCCAATCTCACCCTCTTACCCCCAGTGGAAGGATGTCTTGGACAGTATTTGTGCTATTTTGGGGTCGTGTAACTTTGGCTTGAACAGTGGGCTAGGTGGCTGCAGGGGCTTTGGACCTCGGTCAGCAAAAGGGTCCTGCTTACTGCAAAGATCTTTATCTTCCTGGCCACCTGTGCCATTGATTGTTTGACAGCCAGCATGTACCAGCCACTGCAGGTACTTGGAGGACAAGACAGCCCACAGGGCTAAGAGAAGACGTCTGTTTATCCACAAGAATTGTTTACTTGAGGTCCTGTAAAGTTATCTGGAAAAGACCTTTCCATAGTACAGTTTTCAAGTTTGTCGTAACATCGAATATAGATGACCCGCAAATCCCTTGACTCGCAAGTAGAGCCGGCAACCTCTGCGGCCTCAATGACTGGCACCTCCATAGTGAACAAGGCTTCTCTGAAATTCTAATGAGAGATCCAGGGACAGAGGCAGGCACACTCCCCAGGGGGAATACAAAGGAGATGGCTGGAGGTCAGCTGCATTTGGATTCTCCTCTTTGTTTCCATTACACAGAACAGCCAATCCTGACAGCCATCTCTGGGCCTCGCTGCTGAGCTGGACAGCACTCTTGCTCGACTGAGTCATGGCTCTAGGATGACAACAGCTGGGTCATCCAGGCCTTGACTCCCAGGACCTCCTCACACAGGCATCACAAACTGCGATACAGCCTTAGAAGAGCAGGGCCGGAGCCAGGGAAGCGCTGGGACGCCCAAGCCAAGCCCCTGGGAGGATGCCGGCCCTGCTCCTAGGAAAACAGGGGTCCCTACATCCCTGGCTGGATGGGGCGGGAGGTGCGCCACCTGCCACGGGCTTGAGCTGCTTGGGGTGGGGGGGGGGCGGGCCAAGGCTGCTGTTCAAAGCCCATGTCTAGACTGTCACCAGAGCTTCCTCCTCTGCGTCCTGGACCCGGTCCAGGGCTCCCGCGGAAGCTGCGGTTTGGGGCAAACAGCCTGCACCAACTGGGCGAGGCGGTTGTTCCCACTCCGGACGCGGGCCACGCCCTCTTGGACGCGAACACACCCCCATTTCCCGGGGCCCACAGAGACACGCCTCTCCCTGCAGCCAAACAGCGTGAAGGCAGATTTGTACGAGTATGTGCAAGGTCCTGGAATTCTCGCCCGGTTGCCACACAGTATAAGGAGCATAACTGGGGAAGGTTATGCAACTGCCCGAGGGGCGCTGCCAGGGCTCTCCAAGTTCTCATCACAGGCATCCAGGGAGCCCGGGACGGAGCCAAACGCTAACAGTGCCACCTTTGGTGGCGCTGATGGCCTCGCTCCGGCAGGGCAGCAGTATGGCTCTGCTGAGAGTTGGGGAGCCCAGGTCCCTGCTGGGCCAATGGGAGTGAAGCTTAGGCAGAGGGGACCGTGCCCGCAGCCAAGGCGGCAGAAGCCAAAGCAGTGGCAACAGCCCGGCCTGGCAGTGCCCAGTGAGCACAGGGCCGCCCCCAAACCCCCAGTCTGGATGCACACCAGATCCTGAGGGAGGGCAGTAGGGGGCGCACTGGGTGAGGGCTACCCAACTAAAGCAGGAGCCTGACAACCCTTTCCCCACCCCGTGGGCAGCTGGGCTGCATTCTCAGTCCCACAGAGCCCTCCTGGGTGGGTCCATCCCCGGGGCCTGTGAGTCACTTCCCCAGGCCCTGGGGGCCTCACTTGAAGGTGCCTTCCTCTCAAGCAAAGCCTCCTTTGTTCTCCTGCTGGCTTCACTTCACAACCCTTTCCTCCCCTCTGAGTTACAAACTCAGGTTCTGTGGGTTATAGGGGCACCAGCTGTGGGCAGCACAGAGCTAGACACATGGAAAGTGGTCTGCAGAGGGCTGGAGCTCGCTTCCCTGCTTCCTCTGTCCCCTGCTCGCTCAGAGCTCAGCCTCTCTCACTGTCCCAGACATCTGGGGAAGCCCCCACCTCCCTGCCCAGGCAGTGGGTGTGCAGCCTCAGGAGCGCCGATCATGGAAGAGTACCAGAAGGGAGGGCAGTTTGGATGCGCTCACCCTGGCCGGCACCGCCCAGAGCTGCTGAACTGGCCCCTGACACTTCTCTTGCCTCACAGAGAGGCTTCCTTGGCTCAGATGACTGCAGCACCATCACTCACTCTCTTGGTTCTCCATCCCCTTGCCTCCCCTACTTTCCCATGCCCTGGTGGAGGAGCCCAGTGGAAGCCCAGCCCAGGAATGGAATTCATCAAAGTGACTTCAGACACAGCCTCTAGTCTGCCTTCTCCCCCCTCGCACCTTCCATCTCCAGCTGGGCTGACCACGTGGGCCTCACTGTCCTGGGAGGTGCTTAGCTGCCGGGTGAGCTGAGCCACCCTGCGCTGAAGGCAGCCATCTGCTTTTGTGTGGTGAGCACCAGCCTTGCAGCCAGCAGGGCCCCTTGTTTTGAAGAAGTAGAAGACTAATTTCAAAAAAACAAAAACAAAAAAACTGTGCACGAAGATTCTCCATTTTAAAAAATATTTAATTAATTAATTAATTTATTTATTTTGGCTGCACCGGGTCTTAGTTGCGGCACATGGGATCTTCTAGTTGCAGCATGCGGACTTCTTAGTTGCAGCATGCGGTCTTCTTAGTTGTGGAATACAGGATCTAGTTCCCCAACCAGGGATTGAACCTGGGTCCCCTGCATTGGGAGTGCAGAGTCTTACCCACTGGACCACCAGGGAAGTCCCAAGATTCTCAGTTTTATTAACAAGAGTAAAAATGAAAATAGGGAGAAAACCCAGTGTTCTAAAAGCAGAGGGAAGATGAAGTCTATTATGGAACAGCATTTGATGAAATGTATTCATCCTTCCATAAATATGTACTGTCTGCAGTCTACCAGGCACTTGTAGGGTCTGTGGTCAAGTGGAGGGGCGACTGGAGGCCAGGCTCTAAGCCATGTGCATGTCATGCATGAGCTCACCAAATCCTTAAACCACAGCTGGGATGAAGGAGCAATCAATAGGCTTATTTACAGAGAAAAGGAAAGGTGCAAGATCCCCCAGATAACTGGCTCCAGAACCCATGCTCCAGCCGTTAAAAACAACAGCTAGTGTATTCGTTTCGTATTGCTGCTGTGACATATTACCACAAACTGAGTGGCTTAAAACAACACAGGTTTATCATCATGCAATTCTAGAGATCAGAAGTCTGAAATGGGTTTACCAGGCTAAATTCAAGGTGTCAGCAGAACCACGTTCTTTTCTGGTGACTCTAGGGGAGAATCTGTTTCCTTGACTTTTCCAGCTTCTAGAGGCTGCCCACATTCTTTGGCTTGTGGCCTCTTCCTCCATCTTCAAAGCCAGCAGTGTAGCATCTTTAAATATCTCTGACTCTGACTCTTCTGGACTCACGATTACATTGGGCTCACCCAGATTATCCAGGGTAATCTGATTATTTCAAGGTCAACTGATTAACCTTAATTCCATTTGCAACCTTACTTCCCCTTTGCCACATAACCTAACATATCTACAGATTCCTAGGTTTAGGATGTGGACATATTTGGGGGCATTACTCTGTCTGCCACAGCTAGGTAGCCACCTTATCCAATCAAAAACTATTCATTGAACACCGACTATATGCCTAGCATTAGTTTAGGTGCTGTCAGCATACAGTAGTGAATGAAGAAGGCAAAAAGCCCTGACCTTGTGGAGTTTATGCTCCTGTAGAGGGAGATGGACAAAAAATAAATAAATAAGCAAAATATATCATAGGTTAGGTGGTACTAAGTGAAGGGGAAAAATTAAGCAGAGAAGGGGATAGGCAGTATGTGTGTATTGCTATTTTGCCTGGTGTGCTGGACACCTACCATTTGTCCCTCTTTTTCTACCTTGTTCCTTGTGGGCTGACATCTGTGAACAGCATGAAGGGGTTCCCTTACCCTCTGGCTTCCTTTTGGTCATGGCTGATGGGAAACACCTTCAGGAGGCTGGAGGGCAGAAGGCAACTGAGGTCAGCCTCCCTCATCCCTCCTCCAAAGGCCTCACCCCCTATTAAGAGTCTTCTCATACAGTCCACCAAGCTCCAAGAACACATCCTTTCCTTGCCGTTTCAGGCCTAGCTATGGTAACTATGGCTGCCTTCATTAGCCCCAGGGCAAATTACCACCCCTTCCAGTTTCCCTATACCCTGTCTACCCTTTGTAAATAGTACTTTATTAAACTCTCTTCAGATTGTCCGAACTGGAGGGTGCCACCTGTTTTCTCAGGAAGGCCTTGCTGGGCTGGTAACATTTAGATAAAGCCTCTAAAGAAGGTAAGGTGAGAGACAGGCAGATACCTGGTAGAAGAGCACTTTGGGCAAGGTGGCTGCAAGTGCAAAGGTCCTGTGGTAGAACCATGCATGACGTGTTTGAGAAACAGCAGGAAGGAAGCTTGTGTGGCTGGAGTAAGTAAAGGAGTGAGAAGTGAGAGGAGGTGAGGTCACAGGGGTACCTGGTATAGGACAGAAGTCGGAGCATGTAGGGCCTTTGAAGAAAGTGCTGCCAGTGCCCCACCTATATCCCTTCAGCACTGTCCATGGGAGGCACGCAAACCCTCTGGCTTCCTACTGCCCCTGCAGCTCTCTGTCTGAGGGCCTCTTCTGGCCACAGGAGTGCAGCAGGGCAGGCCAGGGAGTTAGTTCCCTGGGAGTAGCCCCCAACCAATGTGGAGCTGGTGAATAAATACCCAGGTACCTTGCTGCTTGCCTTTGACAATTATGAGGCCTGCCCTAGGCAGCCTCCCAGAGGTCCCCAGAAGCATGGAACTCTGGTGCTTACAGCGGTAACCCACTGATTAACACACCTCGTGTTGGCTTCCTTCCTTTCCTGTCTCACTTCCCTGTTTATCTCCCCCTGCTCCTGGGAATCACCTCCCCAGTGAACCACTTGTACTCCAGCTCTTGTCTCAGCATCAGCCTCTGGAGCATCCAATCTAAGATAGACTGTGGGCCATTATCAGGACTTAGGCTTTGAAGAGAGTGAGATGAGCATCCGCTGAACAGCGGTCATTAGAGGAGCGACAGGGACTGAGGGGGCAAAGGGAGAGGCAGAGAGACCAGTTAGATGCTACTGTCATAGTTCCGAGGAGTGGGGAAGGAGCAGGGTAGAAGGAGTGGAGGTGGTCAGAGATGGTTAGATTCTAGACACGCTTTGAAGGAAGGATCCTTGTGATAGCTGCCTGTTCAGATATGGGATATGAGAGACAGTAAGGTGTCTAGGGTGATTTCAAGGTTTTTCCCTTGAGCAAAGGAAGGATGGAGTTGCCTTTTACTGGGATGAGGAAGACTATTGGGGGGAGAGCAAAACACGGAAGGCTGGGAGCTCAGGTTTGGACATGTTGAGCTGAGATGTCTGTTAGGCATAGGGGCAGAGATGGTGAGCAGGCAGATGGTCAGGTACACAAGTGGGGAACTCAGGAGGAGTCCAGGCTGCAGGTAGAAGTTAGAGGGTCATCTGTAGATAGGTAGTAGGTAAAGGCTGGATGAGGTCTCCAAGGGAGTGAGGGTAGAAAGCATAGGGAAGAGGCCCCGGAACTGAGTTTTGGGCACCCAACATCTAGAATTTAGGAGAGATAAGAAGGGATTAGCAGAGAGATGTCCGAGAAGGAGCAGCCAGCAAGGTGGGAGGAAGGTCAGGAGGCTGAGTGAGGAAGACGACATCCACCTGCCAGATGCCACTGATGAGGCAAGAGTAAGGTGCAGCCTGGGGCTTGACTACTGGATTCAGGAGCATAGAGCTCATCGGTGACTTTAACACTCGCCCTATCAAGTGGGAATGAGGAGGCAAGACTCTAAATGGAGAATATTCAAGAGACAAGAGGAGGAAATGGGAAACAAATATGGAGAGCCCTTGAGGGAAAATACATCAAATATTTTCAATTAATTTTGTTTCATTTTGAAACAATCCCAAACCCACAGAAAATTTGTAAGCACCAGGCAAAACGATTTTTTTATGAGCCGTTTTACAGTAACTTGTTGGCATGATGCTCCATCACCCCCAAATACTGGTGTGTGTTTTTCACAAACAGGGACATTTTCCTATATAACCACCAAACGGTCTCCAACATCAGGAAAGTACACCGATACGTTACCAACATCTATCTACTCCTCTGACCCATTCGGTTTCACCAACTGTTCTGGTAGCTTCCTTAATAGTAAGGCAACCAGTCCAGGATCATGTGTTGCATTTAGCAGTCCTGTCTCTTTAGTTCCTGCATCTGGGAAATTTCCCCCATCTTTCCCTAACTTTCATATCCTTAACGTTTTTGATGATTACAAGCCAGTTATTTTAGAGAATGTCCCTCAGTTTTGGCTTGCCGATACTGTCTCATGATACGAGCAGGATATGTGATTCAGCAATTCCACTTATATATTCAAAAGAATTGTAAACAGATGACCAAACAAATACTTGTATAGCACTGTTCACAATAGCCGATAGGTGGAAACAACCCAAACGTCCACCAGTGGATGAACAGATAAACAAAAGGTGGTATATCCATACAGTGGAATATTATTCAGCCATGAAAAGGAATGAGATACTGATATATGCTGCAACATGGATGAACTTCAAAAGCATTATGTAAGATGAAAGAAGGCAGACACAGAAGATCACGTATTGCATGAGATTCCATTTATATGAAATATCCAGAACAGGTAAAGCCATAGAGACAGAAAGCAGATTATTGGTTTCCAGGGGCTGGGGGGAGGGGGTAACAGGGAGTAACTGCTTAATGAGTAGGGGCTTTTTCTGGAGTAATGAACATATTTAACTAGATAGAGGTGGTAGTCCTACAACATTGTGAGTGTACTAAATGGCACTGAATTGTTCACTTTAAAAAGATGATGTTTATGTTATGTGAATTTCACCTTAATTAAGAAATAAAGATTCAGGTTATGCATCTTGGGCCAGAATATCCCAGAAGGGTATTCCTGTTTTTCTCATTGCATCCTATCAGGTGGCACATGATTTCTATTTGTCCCATTACTGACGATGTTCACTTTGATCATTAGATTAAGGTGGTATCTACCAGGTTTCTCCTCCTTAAAGTTACTCCTTTCCTCTTTGTAATTAATAGTACTTTGAAACTTTGTAATACCCCGTTCTTCATGGAATTTTCTATCTATTTGTTTATCTGTTTATTCATCCATTTCTATTCTATTCATTGGGTCATAATCTGTTACCTTATTTATTTTGGTGCTCCAGTTACCCCAGACTTGGCCAGTGGGAGCTTCTTTATGCTGGCTTTCATATTCCTTTGACATATCCTCATCATTTTTAGTACCTCCTTGCTTCCTGGCATAACAAAGTCATCTTGTATTTTTCCTGCTCCAGTCCTGGAGTCAGCCCTTCCTGCAAGGAACACTGGTTCCTTTTAATGGAGAATACCGTTTAGAAACCAAGATATAGGGCTATGTGTACTCATTGCTATTGGGGTATCACTTCTCCCAAACCTTCTTAGTGGACAACGCCAGGGAATGTAAGTGTGTGTGTACACAGATATACTCATGCTTTTATGCACATTATGTATATATTTCTATATATATAGAAAATCATGAGTTCTTACCAATAATTCTAATTCCAGTCTAACAAACACCCCACATTCCAGTCTAGTGTTCTCCCTTTTCCAACAGTGAGAAACACGGCTCCCCTAGGCTTAAAGTATCCAGTCACTGCCTTCCCCCCAAATCCTCAGATGCCTTCTTCATCCTCCTTGGGCTCTGACACATGTGCTAGGCCACACCACTGTGCAGATGTTCTCCTCATCCAGCGTGGGTTCAGACACCCCCCCAACCTTGCACCCCTCAGGGTGCAAGCTCTACTTTGGACCTCCACAGCTTCCTCCCTTGCTCAGCCCCACCTCATAAATGTTGGCCTGAATTGTTAAGGAAAGAAAGAGGAATAGAAGACTCTGATAGACCATCAAGCATAAAAAGCAGATGAACAAACTATATACATTCTATACTTACAGTTTTAAATTTTGGGTGGAAAAAAGACTGTAGAAATTATACTAAAATTATAATTGATATGATGGTAGGTTAAAATTATGAAGGTTCTTTTCCTTTTCCATATTTCCCAAATTATCTGTAATATGGTTGTATCACTTTTCAATTAAAATACTTCAAGAAAAACATAACTTAAATAGCACTTTCTAAATCACCCCAAGCTGCATACTGTGTGCTCAGGATTCATGCTGATGGCCCAAGAATATACCCACAATTTTAATAGAAGATCTGGAGAAAAGCAGTTTTATATCAAAACAAACCTGGATCAGAATACCAAGTTCTCATAACTTTTAAAATAAAACTTGAGTTCCAGTTCTGGAGAAAGATGGTACTTTTCCCTGCTTCTCTCTGTGCTGTAAGACTCACTATTGTGTGCTGCCTTGACATCTGGTAAAATCAGGAGGCCCTCAAATGGCATAACTGTAAGTTCCCTCCTCACTCTGCTCCCGCAGATGAGGTCGCCTAGCCAAACAACCTCCGTATCAAAGGGACCAGGCACAGCTCCAGTTTATTCCTGAGTATCGGGTTTCAGTGCCATACCAGCCCATGGAATTATTCAAATAAGCTAATCACATTCTCCTGTGGGAACCAGGGGGCACCCCACCCTCTTGATACTATGCAGCCTGCCTCCTACAGCCCCTCTTTGTTCACTCTGTTCCCAAGTGAAACCCCCATGTGACCCTGCATGGCATGTGGTGTCCTCCCTCAGGCTATGACTATATGTGACTATTAAAACGCTGTTGATCTCATTTGCCCAGTCTCAGCTGTTGTGTATTCAACCATCCCCACAAACCTAGGGCAGGAAGACCTCCTCCACCTTTACCAATGGAGTAAAGAAGAGGTGTTAAAACACTACCCTCTAATTCTAACTAAATAGCTTGGAAATTATTTAATAGACAACGATTAAAAGACTCTTAAAGCCAGAAAGCTGAAGGTGGACTAGCTAGGGGATTCAGGACTTGAGGAACTATAACGTAGTGAATTTCTCCAGTTTTCTTTTTTATCTCTCATATACCGAGGACTAGGTACCAAAGATTCCTACAATTCAGAACCACCAACGGGCATAAAAAAAAAAAAAACAACCAAAAAGACAAGGAAAGTCCACTCTTTCTGGACAAAGGACAAGTAAAGAAAAGCCCCAAAGAGACTAGACCTAGTGGGGACTCCCAATGCCTACTCCGTGACAGAGGCACTGGCAGGCGGTCTGAGCTGGTGAGGTTGGTGAGCCAGTCTACCTGCAGGGGCAGCATCAGCTAGTGGCATAAAAAGATCCAGGCCCAGCAGATTCTGTCTCCCATTCCCAACCATCCAGCTGAAGAAGTTGGCCCAGCAATACCAGGTGGCCTCAGGAATGACATCAACAAATGACATCAACAGAGATTGAGCAGTAGCCCCAGCAGTGCTAGAAGAATGAAGCTAGAAGACTAGAATCACATTGAAAGGATTCTGATAGGCAAACCATCACTGGAACTAATACATATAGATTCTGGTATACATATATATCTACATATGATGAATATATACCAGAACCTACATGCTAAAATAGATTTAAATAGGTCAAGAGTATCATAACATAAAAACAAAAGTATCTGGGATACAACTGAAAATCACTCATCATTCCAAAGAACTACAATTTGAATGAGAAAAGAAAATTGACTCCCATAACTGGATGAATCAGATGTCAGAACCACCTGACAACAATTTTAAAGCATTGCCATAAAAATGCTTCAACAGACACAAATTCTCTAGAAACAAATTTAAAAATAAAAAATCTTAGCAAAAAATAGCAGTAATAAAAGACAACCAAATGGAAATTACAAAACTAAAAAATACAACAGCTGGAAGAAAAAAAACTTGCTAGATGGACTCAGTAGTAGAATGGAGATGACAGAGGATAGAAGTGATGAACCTGAAGACAGATCAATAGAATTTACTCAATCTAAACAACAGACAGACAGAAAACAGACTAAAAAAATTACAGAGCTCCAGAATTCTGTGAGACAATAAAAAAGAGGTAACATTCATATAATCAGAGTCCCAGAAGGAGAGGAGAAAAGAGTGTGGGACTGAAAAGTATGAGAAGAAACACTAAAAGAAATCTACACCAAGATATTATCGTAATCAAATCTCTAAAAACTAAGAACAATGAAAAAAAAATCTTAAAAACAGTCGAGAGAATCAATACATTACCTGTAAAGGAAGATCAATTTAAATGACAATGAATTTCTCATCTGAAACCATGGAGGTCAGAAGGAAGTGGCACAACGTTTTTCAAGTGCTGAAGAAAAGAACCGTTAACTACAAATCCTCTATCCAGTGAAACTATTTTTTCAGGAATAAAAAGAAAATAAAGCCATTCTCAAATAAAGGAAAACTAAGAGCATTTGTTGCTTGCAGATCTATCCTTAGAGGAAGCTCTTCAAACAGAAAGAAAATGATAAAAGTAGAAGACTGAGTCATTCAGGAAAGAAAGAAAAACGATGGAATGGGTAAAAATAGAAGCAAATTCAACAGACTATCCTTCACCTCATGAATTTCTTTAATCATATTTTGTGGTTGAAGCAAAAGTTATAATACCACCTGATGTATATAGGGGAAACTCTGAAGTCCATTATGTTTAAAGTGTGGGGACGGTAAAAGGATCTAAATGGAAGTATCATTTCTATCCTTCACTTGAAGTGCTCAAACGCTGACACCAATAGACTGCGATGTTATGTACGTATATGGTAATACCTAGAGAATCACTAAGAAAGCTACACAAAGCAATATACTCACAAACATCATAAAGAGTTCAAAATGAAACTCTAAAAATGCTCAAATAGCCCATGGAAAGGCAAGAAAAAGAGAAACAGAGCAATGAGAATCAGAGGCAACACACAGAAAACAAATAATAAAATGGCAGACTTAAATTCTGCCATATCAGTAAGTACTTTAAAAATGAATGTTCTAAATTCACAAATTAAAAGACAGAGATTGACTGAGTGTGTAAAAAAGCACAACTCAAGGATATGCTGCCTACAAGAAACTCACTTCAAACATAACAACATAGGAGGTTAAAAATAAAAGGATGGAAAACATATATCATGCAAACATTATTTTTTTTTAATTGGCAATGATTTTTTAGGTTTGACACCACGAGCAAAGGCAACAACAGCAAAAATAAACAAGTGGGACCACATCAAACTAAAAAGCTTCCACACAGCAAAAGAAAATATCAACAAAATGAAAAGTCAACCTACAGAATGGGACAAAATACTTGCAAGTCATATATTTGATAAAGGGTTAATATTCAAAATATATAAAGAACTCATACAACTCAATAGTAAAAAATCAATCAGTCTAAGTTAAAAATGGGCAGAGGATCTAAACAGACATTTTTCCAAAGAAGACATACAGATGGCCAACAGGTACATGAAAAGCTACTCAATATCACTAATCATCAGGGAAATGCAGATCAAAAGCACAATGAGATATCACCTCATACCTGTTAGAATGACTATTGTCAAAAAGACAAGAGATAATAAATGCTGATGAGGACATGGAGAAAGGGAACCATTGTGCACGGTTGGTAGAATGTAAAGTGGTGCAGCCACTATGGAAAACAGTATGGAGGCACCTCAAAAAGTTAAAAATAGAACTGCCATATGATCCAACAATTCTACCTCTGGTTATTTATCTGCATAAAATGAAAACACTAACTCAAATATGCCCCAGTGTTCATTGCAGCCATGTTCATATACTAGCCAAGACATGGAAACAACCTAAGTGTTCATTGATGGATGAATGGATACAGAATATGTGGTATATTTATACAATGGAATATTGTTCTGCCATAAAAAGAATGAAATCTTGCCATTTGCAACAATATGGATGAAACTTGAGGGTACTATGCTAGGTGGAATAAGACAGACAGAGAAAGACAAATACCATCTCACTTATATGTGGAATCTAAAACACAAAACAAAACTGAAATAAACAAAGAAAAGCACACCAAATTCATAGATACAGAGAATAGATTGGTGGTTGTCAGAGGCAGGAAGTGGGGGGTGGAGGAAATGGGTGAAGGTAGTCAAAAGGTACAACCTTCTAGTTATAAAATAAGTCTTGGGAGATGTAATGTACAGTATGGTGACTATAATTAATAATACTGTATTATATATTTGAAAATTGCTAATAGAGTAGATCTTGAAAGTTCTCATCACAGGAAAAAAATTGTAAATATGTGTGGTGATAAATGTTAACTAGACTTACTGTGGTGATCATTTTGCAATATATATAAATATTGAATCATCACGTTGTACACCTGAAACTAATATAATGTTAAATGTCAATTATACCTCAATAGAAATAAAAGGATGGAAGAAATATATCATGCAAAAATTAATTTTAGGGCTTCCCTGGTGGCTCAGTGGTTGAGAGTCTGCCTGCCAATGCAGGGGACATGGGTTCATGCCCCAGTCCGGGAAGATCCGACATGCCATGGAGCGGCTGGGCCTGTGAGCCATGGCCACTGAGCCTGCGTGTCCGGAGCCTGTGCTCCGCAACGGGAGAGGCCACAACAGTGAGAGGCCTGCATATCACAAAAAAAAATAATAATTTTAAAAAACAGGAGTGACTATATTAATATCATATAAAGTAGACTTCAGAACAAAGAAAATGACTAGGCACAAAGAGGGATGTTACTTAATGATAATAGGATTGATCCACCAAAAAAATCTAGTTATCCTTAATGTGTGTGCACCAAAAAACAGAGCTTCAAAATATATGAAGCAAAAACTGATAGAGCTGAAAGGAGATAGGCAAATTCACAATTCTAATTGGGGACTTTAACAGCCCACTCTCAGCAACTGATTGACATACTAAATAGAAAATTAGGGAAGACATAGAACTGAACAACACTATGAACCAGCAGGATCGAATTGACATTTATAGAGTATTTCACCCAATAACAGCAGAACACAGTACTTTCAAGTACCCATGAAACATTAACCAAGATAGACCATATCCTGGGTTATAAAACAAATCTTAGCAAATTTAAAAGAACTGAAATCATATAGAGTGTGTTCTTTGACCATAGGGAATCAAACTAGAAATCAGTAACAGAAAGACAACAAGAAAATCTCTGAACACTTTGAAATTAAACAGCCTACTTCTAAATAGTCCACGGATCAAAGAAGAATCCTGAAAAGAAATTTTAAAAATATATCACTGGGCTTTCCTGGTGGCACAGTGGTTGAGAGTCCGCCTGCTGATGCAGGGGACATGGGTTCGTGCCTCGGTCTGGGAAGATTCCATATGCTGCAGAGCAGCTGGGCCCGTGGGCCATGGCCACTGAGCCTGCGCATCTGGAACCTGTGCTCCGCAACGGGAGAGGTCACAACAGTGAGAGGCCCGCATACCGCAAAAGAAAAAAAAAAATATATATATATATCACTGAGTGAAAATGAAAACACAGCATGTCAAAATTTGTGAGATGCAGCTAAAGAAGTGATGAGAGGAAAATTTATAGCACTAAATGCTTAACATTAGAAAAAGGAAATGTCTCAGATGAATCAACTATGCTCCCATCTCAAGAACCTAGAAAAAAAAATTAAAAGCATACAAATCGGGATGGAAGAAATAAAACATTCTCTATTTGCAAATGACATGTTGTTGATGAGTAAAATCCCAAGGAATTTACAGAAAAACATCAAAAACAAAAATTTAATCAGCAATTTTTTTAATTCAAAGATTTAAAGGGAACATAATGAGACTAATGGAATGCATAAAGAGAAGAGCCAGATTGAACCTCTAGAGATGAAGAATTCACATTTGAAATGAAAATCTCACTGGATGGGATTAATATCAGAGTAGACACTGAGGAAGATAAAAATCAGCAAACATGAAGACATTGGATTTGAAGACATAGAATAGAATAAATTGAAGCAGAAAGAAAAAAAGACTTTACAAAATGAACAGTCTCAATGGTCTGTGGAAAACTATCAAGCAGTATAACACAACTATAAAAGTAAACAAAGAAGGAAGTGGGGGTGGGATTTTTTTCAAGAAATAATGATCCAAAACTCCCAATTTTGGTGAAAAATGTCCACCCACAGACAGAAGAATCTCAAAAACCCCACATAGGATAAGCACAAAGAAATCATACTTGAAAACAGGTGATGAAGCAACTATACATATTTTTTAAAGGCAGATTACAACATTACATACAGGAATTACAAAGATAATTCATGCTGACTTCTTGTCAGAAACACTGCGATCAAGAAGAAAATGGAAAAAAAAAAAGAAGAAAATGGAATAACAGCTTTAAGTGCTGAAAGAAAAAAATGTCAATTTGTAATTCTACATTTAGCAAAGGTAATCTTCAAAAATATTTGTCTGAAAAATGTCTTTATTTTGCTTTAAATTTGAAGGTTACCTTTACAGGATATAGAATTACAGGTTGACCTTTTTTTCAGCATTTCAGAGAATATGTCACTAGCAGACCCTCACCTCAAGAAATGGTAAAGGACGTTCTTCAGGTTGAAGGAATACAATACAAAATGGAAATGTGAATCAACACAAAGGAGGGAAGACACGTGGAAATAGTAAATAGGTTGATAAATATAAGCCCTCACTTTTCTTGCTTTTTAAAAAAAATTCTTTAAAGATACTTGATTTTTTAAAGCAAAACTAAAGATGCATTTGAGGTTTATAACATATATAGAAGTAAACCATATAATAACAATTGTACAAAGCACATGAGGCAGTAAAATGTAAAACTGTATAGTTCTTACATTATACATGAAGTAGTATAACATTGGTTGGAGGCAGACTGTAATAAGTTAAAGATGCACAAAATAAACCCTAGAGCGTGACTGAAAATAAAGACGTATAGCTAATGAGCCAACATAGAAGTGGAATAATAAAAATATTTAATCCAAAAGAAGGCAGGAATGAGGAACAAGAGAACGATAAAGATGGTACAATAAGAAAAACAGCAAGGTGGTAGACTTAAACCTAATCATATCAATAATTACTTTAACTATAAATGGTCTAAACACTATAAGGCAGAGATTGTCAGATTGGATAAAAAAGCAAGATGAAATTATATGTTGTTTAAGAAACACTTTAAATACAAAAACACAGATAGGTTAAAATTTTTTTAAAAGAGAAAGAAAAAGATATACCATTTAAATACTCATAAGAAACCTGAAGTAGCTATATTAGTATCATACAATGTGGACATCAGGACAGAGTATTATTAGAGATAAACAAGAACATTACATAATGATGAAAAGATCAATTCATCAAGAAGACATAAAAAAATCTAAAATTTTTCTCACTAACAAAGTTTCAAAATACATAAAGCAAAAACTAACATACCTAAAAGAAGAAATTGATAAAATTACAACCATAGTTGGAGATTTCTACATTCCTCCCTCAATAATTGATAAAATAAATGGAATAAGGATATAGAAAACTTGAACATTATCAACCATCTTGCCATAACTGACATTTATAGAACACTATACTTAATAATGGAAGAATACACATTCCTTTCAAGTGCACATGAATCAGTCACCAAAATAGACTATTTGCTGTTATATAACACAAGCCTCAATAAATTTAAAAGGATTGAAATCATAGATGTTTTCTGACCACATAATGTTAAATTAAAAATCAATGATATCTATTAAATACCCAAATATTTGGAAATTAAGCAATACAGTTTTAAATAATCAATGAGTAAAGAAGAAATCACAGATAATTAGAAAATATCTTGATTGAATAATAATAATGCGACACACTAAATTATTGGTACACAGCTAATGTGGAGTTGAGTGCAGTTGAATTGTGCTTAGAGGAAAACTAAGATCTTTCAACACATATATTTAGAAAAGAAGAAAAGTCTAAAGTCAATGATCTATGATACCATATTAAGAAACTAGAAAAAGAAGAGCAAATCAAACCAAAAGAAAGTGGAGTGAAGAAATAATATAAATAAGAGTGGAAATCAATAAAATTAAAAATGGACAAATAACAGAGAAAAATCAATGAAATCAAAACCTTGAAAACATCAAAAAAAAAATTTAAAACTTCTAGTTCAACTGATCACACAAAAAAAGTGAAGACAATTACCAACATCACGTATGAAAGAGGAGTCATCATTAAAGATCCTACAAACATTGAAAGAATAATAAGGAAATATTATAAACAACTTTATGTCAATAAATCTGACAATGCAGATGAACTGGAAAAGCTCCTTGAAAGATACAAAGTATCAAAACTGACTCAGTAAGAAATGGAAAGTCTAAATAGTCTTCCATCTGTTTTTAAATTTTGGTTAATTACTAACTTTGAAAACCTCTGACAAAGAAAATTATGGGGCCTAGGTGGCTTGACTGAGAATTTCTGTGAAACACTTAAGGAAGAAATCATTTAGAAGCATACATAAATTCTTTCAGAAAATACAGAAGGAGGGAACCACTTCCCAACTCATTTTATGAAGCCAATATTAACCTGATAATGAAACCAAACAAACAGAAGGAGGGAACCACTTCCCAACTCATTTTATGAAGCCAATATTAACCTGATAATGAAACCAAACAAAGACATTACAAGAAAAGAATACTCCAGGCTGATATACTTCATTAACATCAGTGTGGAAGTTTTCAACAAAATATGTGCAAATTAATTCCAACAATAGATGACCAAATGAGGTTTAACTGAAGAATGTAAGGTTGGTTTAACATTTCAAAGTCAATCAATGTAATTCACTATACTAACAGAATAAAGGGGAAAAAATCCATATGATCATCTGAATAGATGCAAAAAGAAGCTTTTGACAAAATTCATCATTCATTCATGAAAAAGAGAAAGCTCAGCAAACAAGGACTGAAAGGAACTTCTTCAACCCACTAAAGGGCATCTCTGAAGAGGCTACACCTAACATCATACGTAATCATGAAAGATTGAATGTTTTCATCCTGAGATCAGGAATAACAAGATTTCTACTCTCACCACTTTTTTTTTTTTTTTTTTTTTTTTGCGGTACGCCGGCCTCTCACTGTTGTGGCCTCTCCTGTTGCGGAGCACAGACTCCGGACGCGCAGGCTCAGCGGCCATGGCTCACGGGCCCACCCGCTCCGCGGCATGTGGGATCTTCCCGGACCAGAGCACGAATCCATATCCCCTGCATCGGCCAGCAGACTCTCAATCCCTGCGCCACCAAGGAAGCCCTACTCTCACCACTTCTATTCAACATTGTACTGAATATCCTAGTCAATGCAATAAGGCAAGTAAATGAAATTTTAAAAATATACAGCTTGTATAGGAAGAAGAATTTTTTTTTCTTCAAAGATGACATGATATCATACATAAAAATCTTAAGGAATGTCCAAAAGCCTACTAGAAATTATAAGTGAATTTAGTAAAGCCTCAGAGTTCAAGCTCAATATAAAAAAACCCAGTTTTTTCTCTGCATAATAACAACAAACAATTGAAAAGTGAAATTTTTAAAAATTTACAATGGCACCTAAAACCATGAAATTATATAGGACTAAATTTAACAATAGATTTTCAAGACATTTATACTTAAAACTACAAAACACTGTTGATACAAATTAAAGAAGACCTAAATAAGTTGAGAAACAGTCCATGTTCATTGACTGAAGACTCAGTATTGCTAAAATATCGATTCTTTCCAAGTGGATCCACAGCTTCAAAGCGATCCCAATCAAAAATGTCAGTGGGATTTTCTGTTTGGGTTGAAACTGACAAGCTTACTCTAAAATTTATATGGAAATGTAAAGGCCTAGAACATCCAAAACAATTTTGAAAGAAAGAAACGTTGGAGGACGTATACTAACTGATATCAAGACTTTTGTTAAGACTATAGTAATCAAGACAATGTGGTACTGGTGTCAGGATACATATATAGATCAGAGGATATAGATTCTGAAATACAGATCAGACCCACACTTAGAGGGTTACTTGATTTTTGACACAGGTGCTAAGGTTATTTGATTGGGAAAATGATAGTCCTTAGAGCAAATGGTGCCAGGACAACTGGACATCTGTATGGAAACAATCAGCTCAACTCTGTCTCACAACTTACACAAAAATTAACTTGAAATAGATTAATAGACATAAATGTAAAATATAAAATTATAAAATTTCTAGTATTAAATACAGGAGAAAATCTTTGTGAACTTGGGGTAGGCAAAGATGCGTTGGACAAGACACTTATTTTCTTTTCATAAAAGAAAGTTTTGATAAACTGGACTTTATCAAAATGAAAAGAAAAACTGCTTTCTGAAAGACACTATCAAGAAATTAAAAGTTCAAGACATAAACGGAGAGAAAATACTCTTAACACATATCTTATGAAGGATTTGCATAGTCTCTACAAAGGACTCACTAAAACAAACAACCCAATTTTATTTTATTTATTTATTTATTTTTGCCATGCTGCGCAGCATGCGGGATCTTATTTCCCGGACCAGGGATCAAACCCACGCCCCTTGCAGTGGAAGGGCAGAGTCTTAGCCCCTGGACTGCCAGGGAAGTCCCAACAGCCCAATTTTAAAATCGGAAAAAGATTTGAACAGACATTTCACAAGCTAAGAAGCACATAAACAGATGCTCAACATTATTAGTCATTAGGGAAATATAAATTAAAACCACAATAAGATACCACTAAACACCCACTAAAATGGGCTAAAATTAAAAAGACTGACAATACCAAGTTTTGGTGGAGCAACTAGAACTCTCTTACATTTCAGAAGTGTAAAATAGTTCAATTTCTTTGCAAACAGCTTAGCAGTTTTTATAATGTTAAACATATACTGACTGTGTGAACCAGAGATTCCATACCTAGATATTTATCCAAGAAACAGCAAAATATATATACATGATCAACACCTGTACACAAATGTTCATAGCAGCTTTATTCATTATAGCCCCACTGGAAATAACTCAAATGTGTAACAGATTAACTGGAAAAACAAATTGTGTTATAGCCATACAATGGAATACTATTCAGCAATAAAAAAATAAATGGTATGTGACAACATGGATGAAACTCAAAACCACATGCTGGGCAAAAGAAGCCAGAAGTCTACCTATGGGCCGTGTATTTCATTTAAATGAAATTTAGAAAAGTTAAAGCTCATTTATAGTGACAAAAAGCAGATTAGTCATTGCCTGGGTCCTGAGGGTAGGAAGGCAGCTTGTCCGGGCAGGTGTGAGGGAACATTCTATATTTTCTTTGGGAGGCGGGGTTACTCGGTTGTACACATTTGTCAAAATGTGTCAGGCTCTACACTTAAAATGGATGCATTTTATTGTGTGTAAATTATACTTCAATCAATTTGAAGTAAGAAAAAAATATAGGAAAATATTTTTATGTCACTGAGGTTAGAGAAGAATTTTTTGAAGAAGATAGAAAACTTATAAACCACAAAAGAAAAGGAGACTTCTACTACAGTAAAATTCAAAAATTCTGCACATCAGAAGATACCATCAGCAATGTTAAAACAAAACAAAACAAAAAAACAGTCCACAGACTGGGAGGAGATATTTACAGCCCATATAACTGAAAATAAAATAAAAATCATATCCAGAGTGTTTCACAAACTGTTATAAATAAATAAGAAAAATACGAATAATCTAATAGAAAAATGTCAAGATATTATCAGGCAATCATAGGTGAGAAAAATGAGATAGTCCATAAACAGGTGAAAAGATATTCAAGCTCACTATTAAATAGGGAAATAGGAATAAGAATGGCAAAATGTAATCATCTGGTAACATCAACTGTTGGCAAGGATGTGGGAAATGGGACCAGTTATGTGTTCCCAGTGGGAGTGTACTTTCACGACACAATTTGGAGATGAATCTGGCAAGAGCTAGAAAAGTTGAAGATGCACTTACTCATCACCTGAGAGTTCCTCATTTAACGACATATCCCAGAGTCCTCAAGTCCAGGTGCACACAGAGACATGAAAATGTGTTAAGTGCAGCATTGCTTATTAGCCCCAAAGTGGGACCATCCTAAATTTCCATTAATTGAGCAGTGGATAAATAAAATGTAGTAAGTCATATAATGAAATATATTCAGTAATTAAAATGAATAACCTAGATCTATACACATCATCATGACATATGTTTATATATAGAGAGGGAGAGAGTGTAAAGCAAGCTACAGAAAGATATATACCACCCAGAAGGGGAGGTGCTTAGTGGGACCCTGAGAGGGCATCCCCACTTTATGGAGAAAGAAGGGGGACCTGCTGGGTGATAAGGCGTCTCCCAGATTCGGACTTCCCAACAGAGACCCAATCCAAGCCCTCCACCAGTAACACAGGTCATTTGAATGTGTGGGATGCTGCTGCCCGCCCATCTCACCTGTGGCAATAAGATATGAACAAGCGCTGGGAAGCGTGATCCCACACAACCCGAGCGCTGCAGAATTCCAGACGAGCGGGCCCACGGGGCCTCCTGCGCCACACCGCATCACGACCTTGCCTTCGTTTTTCTTCTTCGCTAGCACTCCACTCACTTTGGCTCCAAGGACTTGCTTTGAGGTTTGGCACTCTCACATTTTTCATATAAACTCAGATTCTTAAGACACCAGCATCAAATCAGAAAAGGAAAAGAAAAAAAACTGCTTCCTAATTTTCCAACTGCCCTTTGTCTCCAAAAAGACGTGCATATAAGAGTAGCTTATATGCTGCAGACTTTTAACTCAAAGAGAAAAAAGAAATCTGCTTTTTTCCTTCCCATGCTCTCTGACCTGGATAATCCCAAACCAGCTTGGGGATGGAGCGTGGCTGTGATTTTAAACTCCTGACTCCTGATCCCCTGTCTGAGGCTGGGGTGTAGTCGGTTGGAGGTGGGGATGTCAGAGGTTTGTCTCTGAGCAGGACCCTACCTGAGTCCATCTTTGTCTGTCTTCTGTGGGGAATTTAAAATGCATCAGAAGCTGAGCTGGATGGAATCGGCAAAGCTGACGAAGGCCATTTTTGTACCTGTCAGAGAACAGTGCTGAGAAATGGGATCCACTTCCCTGCTTCCCAGGAGAGCCAAGCATGCTCCTTTTGCACTTCCAGATCCCTCTCCGCCCTCAGGGCTGGCCCAGGGGGTCCACATTAATGGGCTCTTTGCCTCTGGCTTCTAGTGGGGGTCAAGCCCCCAGGCTTCTCCAGCTCAAGATTGGAATGAGAGAGGAGAGTAAGAGAGGGCATTTATTCCCTACAGGGCCACCTTCGGTGAAGGTCATTGTCCAGAGGGGTCTCACACGGCCCTTGTTTTCTTTCACACTCACAGCCATCTTCTTGTGACAATAACCTGCATTGCCATTTTCTTAGCAATCCCTCTCTATGTATTAGGAAGAAAACTCAGTCCTTCCTCCTTCTTCCTCTCCTTTACTTTTCACATGGAACACTTCACTTCTAACGCTTCTGGTCACCATATGTGTGTGGGAGGGTTCCCACAGCAAGCAATTCTGCAACACCAGCTGGACGTCCCACAATTTAACTCAATTCTGCCACTATCTCCCTGAAGATCTCGTCAGATCCCATAGGTTAAGGGCTCAGCCTCACAAGGCTGCCCTCCACCTTCAGATGCCAGTTACAAGTCCAGGTTGTCACCTGTGCTTCTGACGGATCAGCTATAAATCAGAGGCTCCCACGACCCTCTCCTTGGGTTTGATTAATTTGCTAGAGCAGCTCACAGAAGTCAGGAAAACAGTTACTTACATTTACCACGTTATAAAAGGATACGATAAAGAATACAGATGCGCAGCCAGATGTAGAGATACATAGGGCGAGGTCTGGGAGGGTCCCAAGCACAGGAGCTTCTGTGCCCGTGGAGTCAGGGTGGTTCACCCTCCCGGTACGTGAATGTGTTCACCAACCTGAAGGTTTCTGAACCCTGTACTTTTGGGATTTTTGTGGAGGCCTCACCACGTAGGCATGATCTATCATTAACTCCATTTTCAGCCCTTCTTCCTTTTCAAGAGAATCGCGGGTGGGACTGAAAACTCCAAGCTTCTAATCATGGCTTGGTGTTTCTGGGGACCAGCCGTCATCCAGGAGCCCCACAGAGTTACCTCACTAGAAAAAAAGACACTCTTACCACCCAGGAAATTACCAGGGTTTCAGGAGCCCCGTGCCAGGAACCGAAGGCAGAGACTAGTATGTATTTTCTATTATCTCACACTCTCTCTCCTTCTACTCATTCGTTCACAGCAACTATTTATGCAATACCTGCCATGTTCTCAGCATTGGGAGGATGCCGGTAAGGAGCTGGATGCAGTCCCTGCCTTCCCGGAGAACGTTGTGCGTCCGGAAGAGGAGTGCAGATACAGAGCTGCGAGGGCCAAGAGGAGAGGAGGGTTTGGCATTCCCAAGTAGTACTATCAGGCACTCGAGATTTACGGAGCACTTGCCTCACCCGTAACTTGTATAAGCGCCTCGGCATTGGGGGCAGGTGTACGAATCGGAGAACAACCCCTTCCCTTCCCTCTTGAAGATTACGGTCTACTAGGGGATGTCAGCTGAGTGGGGCTGTCTGATGAGGAAGGATTTATGGTGCGGAAGCAGCCAGTGGGCACTGGCGGGGGAGAAGGAGGGATTCCACTTATGCTTTTGTCATACTAGGAAGGGGCTCCTTTAGTGAAAGTCCATGAAAGTGTTTGCAAAAGAGAGCAGCTTCAAATAATACGAAACACTACTCCTAAACTCTTGAGTCATCCAGGGACTAATCAGTTCCTGACTAGCGTTCAACTGCTAGGAAGTTACCACCTGTTTCCCCCGGGGGCCTCGGGACCAGCTCCATAAGAAAGACCTGTGAGCTAGCCCAGGAGTGATGGATACAGGCTGCCTTTGTGGGAGAGCTTGGCCCACTCTTCCTTCTCATTAAAACCAGCACCGAAACCCATAATCACAAACCAAGCTACCAACAAATGTTACCCAAATACCTGCCATCTCCACCTCTGCCGCTACCCTGACGAGGCCCCTGCGCTGAGGGTTCCCTACCTTCAGCCAGCATGCAACCATCCATCGGAGGTGCAGAAGGAACCTCCCTAAGGAGGAAATGATCCCTCCGAGGAAGCTGATCAGTGGGGCAGAGAGAGAACCATGCCCTGAGGCCAGGTGGTGTTTGGAGAGGTGGTAGTAACAATAATAATGATGATGATGACGATCAACAAATGTTAGCTGCGTCCCAGGTGCCGTGCTAAGGGCTTCATGTGAATCATTCCCTCAGTCCTCCCTGAGCTCTGCGGGGTAGACATCATCATCCCCACTGACAGGTGAGGAAACTGAAGACGAAGCAGGTAAGCGACCTGCCCACGGTGACTCTGGTGGACTGTGTACTCTTCACCACGGTGCCAGACGATCTTGAGGGAAAATCCTGCACAGAGAGCACAGCATGGGTGACGGCCATGGCCAAGGGGTGGGCAGCACACAGCAGGTTTGGAGATGGGCAGGAAGCCGGTTTGGCCAGAGCAGAGGCCCGGTGAGGGGTGTTCAGAGGCAGAAGAAGCCCTACGGTGAGTGCTTCCGGGGTCACGGCTGGAGGGGGAGGTGGGAGGGTGCGCAAGCCCAGGAGGGCAGCCCTGCCAGCTGTGGTGCTTCAGGCAGAAGTGGCTCCCCCATCAGCCGCTTTTCATTCACATAAAGCTGGGTTTGTCTCCATTTATCTGCTTGGCTTTTCAGCCGAGATGCTGTTAGAAAAACATATTGCTCTAATTTAATCCACATGTGCATCCCCAGGACAGAGTCTAACAGGAAACTTCAGGTCCTGAGTCTCAGGCCCAAAGCCTCAGCCCTGTGGATGTGGCAGAGAAGGGTCCTGGCCTCAGGACTGACCCGGATGCACTTTTCAGGGCCCCTCCTGAAGCGAGTCCACACCCCACCTGTGTCCTGGGCGAGCAGGAGAGGAGCATCTTGGGAAAGGAGACCTGCAAGGAAGCTTCTATGGCCTGCACCTTATCACGCAGCGTGGGCACAAGGTCCGGGCATGAGGGGTTTGACTCCTAATCAGCTCCTTCTCCTCCCTTTCCCAGGATCAAGTTCTTAAAACTCGAGCGAAGCAAGCAGGGGTGACACGAGGCAGTTTATCCAATCACGCAGGGGAGATGCTGTGTGCAGGATGGACCAGGGATGCTGTCTGCAGGATGGACCATGCTGTCTGCAGGATGGCCAGGGCCAAGGTTCTGCGATGTGGCACAAGACCACATGAGATATATGTGGAATCTGAAAACATGATACAAATGAAAGTATTTACAAAACAGAAATAGACTCACAGACATGGAAAACAAACTTACGGTTACCAAAGGGGAAAGTTGGGGAAGGGGGAGGAATAAATTAGGAGTTTGGGATTAAAATATACACAATACTATATATTAAATTGATAACCAACAAGGACCTACTGTATAGCACAGGGAACTATACTCAATATCTTGTAATAACCTATAATGGAAAGGAATCTAAAAAAGAATATATATATATATATATATATGTATGTGTGTGTGTGTGTGTGTATGGTATATGAATAACTGAATCACTTTGCTGTACACCTGAAACTAACTCATTGTAAATCAACTATATTTCAATTAAAAAAAAAAAGACCACATGAGATCTGTCCCAGCATCTGGCTGTGCATCGTGGGGCATGGTTTCGGAAACTCATTTCGCAGCTCCCCCTCCCTGGCAGAAAGCCAGCAGGGAACAAAGCCAAAGCATTCATTTCAATACTCTTCAAATTCTGCTCCCATCACATAACTTACTTTGAATATAATTATATTACTTGGAGGAACCAGTTGCCACAAATTAGGAAACAGGACCTCTCTCACACAGATGCTTATTCCCGATTGGGATTGGAGCCACAGCACGGAAGGACAGAGCCGAAATGTCCGACTTTGATTCAAGGTCTAGGACCTTCCGTGTCAGGGTCTTAGGGAATGAATAAATCCACGCAGAAATGCCGCTCCTCCTTCCCCAAGCTGGCCACCTCTGGACTTGCTCCCTCTACCCCAAAACTCGCCATCTACTTGGTCTGGCCTTGGCTTCCAAGCAAAGACACATTTAAATGCCTGCGTAAAAAGAAACTGATGTCTGAGGCAGCACTGCTGTGTTCACACAAGCTTACACCTGGGACCCTCAGGGACCCCTCTCACCCTTGTGGTTTCCAAGAGGTGAGCCCACAGACCCTCCAGCTGGCAAGGGGCAGGAGCAGGCCTGAGAACCCATGTGGGCGGCAACTCAGAGGATGCTGCTGGAAAGATGGGATTTGGGCAGATAATGTGGTTTTTGAATTATACTAAAATGCGTTTCCTTCAGAAGCAACAAAGGAAATGAAAACAGTATCTGAGAACATCAGTCTGGAATGGGTTTCCATTTACTGTCTCCAGATTGTAGAACAGTCCCTGGTCACGTCTGTGGCCAGGCTATCTTGTCAGGGTTGGCCAAACACAGGGCAGGGCTCCCTGGGGTCTTAGATGGAAAGCTGTGGAATCTCCCAGGCTGCTAACTTCGCCCCTCAATCTCAAGGCAGGGGTCCAGCTGGGAGGCGGCTATCAGGAGCTTCCTCCAGGCTAGAAGGGCCTGGGAGACCCTCCTGAGCCACGGTGGGACCCCCCTCAACCCCCGAGTGCCCTTCCCAGGCAAGGTTAGGGATGCCATTCTGGATTTCTCAAGGACTGGTGTCCAGGGCAGGCTTGAGCCCTGTGGCCCTGTGTCGGGGCAGCTCAGCCCAGTTCCCGGCAATCCTTTGATGATCTCCACACAAAGAAGCTAGGGGGCTACCACAGCGGGAGACACTTGCAAGAACCCAGGGCCGTGAGCAGGCAGAGAGTAGAGACCCAGATCGGCACATGTTCAGCCCTGCGCTGATGTATGGATCCAAAGTGAAGGCCTAGGACTCGCATCCTTGAGCTCATCTCATAGGAGGTGAAGGCAAGGAGGCCCCCAGATGGGACATCAGTGCCAGTACCGGAAACCAGCCACCCCACACAGGCTCCAGGGAGAAAACCCAGCCCACACGAACCCCGGGCAGCCGGATATAGAAGGCACTTTATACTTCCTTCATTGGGGCTGGGCCTAAATTCTGGTTTATCAGATTGGTCTTTCCAAGTTCCAGTGACCAATTAAGATGAAACTGCCTTTCACCATTAATGAAGTTGATAACAGTGGCACAAATGTATACCAGCTCCCCGCTCACAGGCATCAAGGCCGCCCAAGTTCCTCTGATGGAAACTTTTTTATGGTTTGACAAGAATTTGATGTGATTCTTTTTTCCATGAATGGCTGGGCCTCTCGACACAATGCTATACAATAACCCTGTAATCTTAGTGCTTAATCAAAACGTAGTCCAACAACCTATTCTGGTGCAATAAATGAATGTTTATTTTAAAACAATTTGCTATGGCTTTTTTTTTTTTTTTTTTTTTGAAGGGCGAGAGAAGACAATTTCTTGGAGCTAGATTTCTCCTTGCCCCTAAGCAGTTCTCTCCACTCGAAAAGACTGTGTCATATGCTCAGGTCATAATTAACCACAGAGCTGTTTAGGAGAAAGGGACAACGAGAGGGCATTTGACAAAGAGTTAACAGATGTCATTTCAGAGGCGGCTGGCCCACTGCTGCTGGGTCATTTGTTGGATGGAAGCTGATTTTGCTGCTGTCGTAAACAGAGAGTAGTAATAATTATATGCAGGCTGCATTAGGCATAACAGATTGGATGTATAACATTCCGCTAAAACCCAGCTCGTATCCTGTTTCTCCCTCGACATACAAATGGAGACGACCCCTAGTTCCTAGTTTTTAAAGTCGTCTCCCAGGATTCTTACAGACTTTCCAATAGAGAAATAGGTCATGTTCTATCAGGGCTAATTCTGCCGAGGTCCGGGGATGGCAAAGATATCCACCCCCGAATGAGTACGGGCACACTTCAGTGAGCCAGCCTCACCGCAACGCAGAGCTGCCTTTTCCATTTGAAAAATGAAAGAATTAAATTCAAAACAAACAACTTCAATTTAACACCAAAGTACAGGATAACCAATCTTAAAAATGTCACAGCGTAATGGATCTTAATACCCATAGAAAACACAAAAAGAGCACCATTGTTCCCCAGCAATGCAGAGCAACCTCGCAGAATTTCAGTGAAGGAGAAAGAAGGGAAAAACACCTTATTACTTCCAACCCCTGCGAGCCATTTTGGTCTCCAAAGGTTTTAGGCTGCCCGAGGCCGTGTGTCTGCAGTGTTTCGGGAAATGACTTGCCTTTGCACGAACGCTGCTCGGTTCTGCAGCGAGGCCGCCTGCCCTGGAGCAGCGCCGCTCCATTTCTGGTTAACTCTTCCTTCCCGGGCCTGCCGCTCGCCAGAGCAGTGTGGACAGGGCTGGCGGTGGGCAGGGCGCAGGGACGCCAAGGCCACGGCCACCTGGCCTCCTGTAGGGCAGCCGGGACTCGCCCAACTGGGAGCAGCTTCCCAAAGATGATGGCTCTGGCAGAAAGACCAGCTATTCTCTTTGCTCTTTGGAGAATCAATTCTCAAACTGAGCTATAAAGCAACTGTCATAAAACACACAACACAGCTGAAGCCAGAAGTGGGACTTGGTGGGCCAAGACTGGCCAATCCAGCCTCTCGGGATCCCCGGTAGGGACAGTTTATCATCTCTGCCACAGGTCAGGCAGGACTCTCTTCTGGTTAGTGCGGTGCCAGCGGGGTCCAGCCTGCTCCCAGGCAGGACTTGGGCTTGAGGACACTTGCTTCCCCCATGACACTGACTGAGGGAAGCAAAGGGACAGAAACACATTGGGGCTGCACATCTGAGTGGGGAGACGACAGCAAACCACTTAGCACTTAAGAGGTTAATACAATTCCTAAGTGTTCGGCAATCACTGCAATTTAGTGCCATTTCGATCATTACACAATAAACAGACCATGTTGTGTGGAAGCAAATTTTTATGAGTATAGCTGAAGGGGCTGCAACTCCTTTAGCTGCAGAAACTAGAAGGGAAAGAGCGTTTCCAAATGCTAACATCACGGATCAGAAACTCAGGTAGAAGGGAAAGGTTATTTTTAGGTCACTGCTCTGGCAACTCAACACCCTGACCTTTAAAATGAGCATGTTGTTAAAAGGAAACAAAGTTCACCAAGGTGTTCTTTAAACAGAACCATTTTAATAACAATATTGTTGAGTTTCAGAGTGAAAGATTCAGGAATTTTCAGAAACATGTTATGTTCAGGAAAGAACATCTTGTTAACATGGGTTGGGAATATGTAAACCGTTTTGCCTGCCTTGAATATATATTACACACACACACACACACACACACACACACACACACACGGAGGCACGCATACACACCAAAAACAGCCAATTCGTAGACACCAGCCACTGCTGTATTTTTGTATTTTACAGGTACTCAGGTGCAATGATCACGAAGCAGGTCTAATTCCTAATATAACAAGAGATGCAAACATTTAATCTGGAAAAGGGGATTGTGGGGACATGCTGCAACCCTCAAAGCCTGTGCAAAGTTTCACTGCACACAGACCTTCAAGAGGCACTTTTCTCTCGCAAGGCACATAGAGGTTCAGATCTGGAGGGGAGGAGAGTCTTCCTCCAGATCCACCAATGGAGGAAGGAAATCACCCCAGATACACTTCAGGATTCAAGGTTAAAATGGGCACATATGCGCAGAGCCTTTGCGCATTTTAAGACTTGCAAAGGTTTCTCACATTCCCGTGGTGTCCGAAGCAACCAAGGAGGTTGTTCTTCTTACTCCCAGTTTACAGATGAGATAACTGAGGCTCCACCTAAGAAGAAATAGCTTCGTTAGCCCACACGGACAGCTGCTATAATCCAGGAATTCCTCCCAGAATCCCAGAAGGAAATGTCTAGGCTCCCTCCTTTGGGGGAATTGGACAAGCTTGTAGCGAACCACTGATCCAAAGGGCCTGGGGCCTCTCACAAGGTCCCTGCTACTCAAGGAGCTTAATGTGGGCAGTATGGGGGCAGGGCAAAGCTGCAAAAGGTCCACCCTGATCCCAGGGCGTGAGGAAGAAGCCTGCTGCTGAGAGAGATGGGATGGGGGCTATGGGAATGTAGCCTCGGCCTTGTGGTAGGGAGGGCACCTAGTGTCCAGGAGGCTGGGCTGGGTCCTCGGGCTGCCTTGGATCAGGTAGGTGGTGCAGAAAGGAGGTTTTAGCTGCTGATACCAGGGAAGAGTTTCTGCTCCCCCTCCAGCAGATCAGCATCCTAACTCCTAAAATCTTACCTTTAGAAAAGCAGAACTTCTCAAATACTGGAGTGCAAAAGAATCCTCTGGAGCACCTATTAAAAAGACACATTTCTGATTAAGTAGGTCTTGAGTGGGGCCCAAGGACCCAATGAAAAGGCTGCTCAGGTAAGTCGCATAACAGGTGGTCAGAGGAGCAAACTTTGGGTAACCCCACTTTGGGGTAACATTTCTTGGTGTGTGTAGCATCCTTCCTAGTGATAGAAGAAATGTTCACATATTGAGAAAAGGGGAAGTCATTCTGGCTTATACATGAATTAACTTGAACTGTATGCTAACTAAAGCAGACTGTTTGTGGCCTATCAAACACACGTTGTACGTCTGCTTTAATTATTAAGAAAAGGGTGCACTGACCAGAAGTAAAGAATGTCCATATTAAAAATAAAGATGAAATGCCTACCTTACTGGGGTGCCAGTGCATACTCCTTTGATAAGACTCCCTTCCCAGGCGCCAGGCCATACTGACTCGCTGTGGACGTGCGGATCTGTTTTTTATGGAAACCCTGAAGGAATGTATCCCAGACTTGTTTAATGTTCCTTGTTCTGCCAAGATATAACACTGTGCTGAAAACCATGCTTCTCCAGAGCAGTTCCTCAGAGTTCTCCGAGAGGCTGTCTTCTAGACTATAGTCCTCAGTTTGGCTCACATAAAACTCTTTTCTATTCCTATCATAGATTGTTTATTGATTATTTTCTTCAACATTAGGTCTTTCAAAAAATGCCGATGCTCCTCGGAGGAGTAGCCTACTTCAGTTCCTGACATGAGTTTATGAGATACTCTCAACCATTCTCCAGTCTGTCCGTCCATCCATCCACCCATCCATCCATCCTTCTGCTCAACAGATCCTACCTGGACACCTGTTCTGTGTCAAGCCATGTTCTGGGTGCTGGAGTGATAAAAGAGATCTCAGCATGCAGATGAGGGAGCAAACCTTAATGGAGGCTAGTGACTCAGAAAGGGGACACCACGGTGGGAGACGCAGAGGTGGGTGAGCCCACCATGATTGTACACACTGCTGGCCCTGGGCTCAGGGTCCCACAGCAGGCCCTGCGTTGTCTGGACCACGACAAGAGATGGCTCACGGCAGTTTGGACCCCTATGGCACTAATCATCTCCTTGAGAGGTCTTTTCTTGCCATCTCAGAGAGGAAAATGCAATGCATCATCATTGCATGGTGAGAGAGGTGAGGACGCATGGGCAGCAAGGGAAAACAGGCATAGGAGGAGAATGACAATGGCAGCCACAAAGAGACTGTGCAGAACATTCTGCATCTGATTTCCCTTTAGAGACCAGAGCAAAGCCTATTAGGAGCCCAGAAGCCACCAGGCTTAGAGTCTTCTCGTCCCCATGCTCCAGCTCTATTTTGAATTCTCTTTGAAACATTGTAATTGGCCATTCAAAACAACCTTAGTAATTATAAAGCCATCACCTATGTGGTCCAGTCTCAGGGTAGTGTCTCAGACAAAGAAACACAATCTGTCAACGTAAACATAATAAATTTCAAAATAAGCCAAGTTCAATCCTGACATTCCTCCAACAGTCTAAGGGAGATACACAGATCACAGCACTGCTTCTGAACCTGTCTCTTCTCTCCTGCTTTCTCCCTGACGTACTGCAGTGGCCCCATCCTTTTCAACACTCCTCAGCACTATCCCCCAGGCCTCTCCCTCTGCACCCTGACCTTCTCTCCTCCTCTCTTTCTTTCTGATCCTGCTGTCAAAACCCCAGAGGGACTGGCCTGGCTGGCCAGAGAGGGAAGGTGCTGGATGATCGTGAGCCCCTTGCACCTCTTATCAGAAAAGTGGAGACAATACCATGACCTCATGGATTTGTGGTAAGAATTCAATGACATAATATAAATAAAGCTTTAAATAAAGGAATTGGTAGACAACAGGTGAATAACTTTCCCATGTGAAAACTTAAATGTAGGGAGAAGACCATAATAGATTTTATTTCAGAAGAATTTATTATTTCACATAAAATGATTCTATATATTATAAATTATAAATTTGGGGGGGATGTGCTCATAGTTTATGGCAAGGAGAATTGGAGAGTAAAGTTACTATTATGCAACATTTCCCCCCCAATAATTCCCATACTGATGGTCTAATGAAAACGGGCTGCCAAAATTCTGCATTTTTATCATGTGTGTCTGTGTTAGCATTTATGGTATATTCTGAATTAACAAACATCAAACACTAAAACATTACATATGCATAAAAATGGGGAAAGGAATTTGCATCTTTTGTAAATCTCAGTGGAACGCAGTCAAACCTCTAGCCCCACCAGATACTCCCAGCTGAAACCACATGCTAATTTTGGAATAGAGGAGCATTAATGACTACAAAACAATAAGAAGGCTATTTGGGCATGTGCTAAAAAAAAAAAAAAAAAATCTTTAAATCAGGCTGTCCTTATCGTTGGATGCCTACTAATGAATATCATTCTCAGTAAAGAACCTTCTGGTTCACTCATGTTCTTTCTGTTTGTTAAAATGGCATTCAAGTCATTTTATATAACACAAAGTTAATGCAAACCCAAAACAAAATAAAAAAGAATATCAAAAGAACAAACTTTTAAACTCTGCACTTTTTATTATTAGATGCTATTCCTAACTTGTTAAAATTGATCAAATAGAAAGCTGTGAAAAGAGAAAAAATTAAGCCAACTAGAAAAGTGTGACTTGGATTTAATATTTTATAATTGCCAAGGGACATACTGAGATCAATGAATTTTTGCCTGAGATGAACGTCAGAAAGAGATGTACTTCAGTCTTTTAGGGAACATTGGTCTATTTAATTCTTGTGTCTGATGCATGTGAAATAGGCCTGCCTTGGCCTTCTTTCTTTGCCAGGGGCACCGCCGGCAGCAAACATTACCGCTTTTAATAGGCCGCTGTCTGAGGAGTGGCAAGGGATCCAATAACCCATCGACTCTAATGGATCTGCCTGTTTATTCACTTACACCTTTTTTCTTCCCAGCTAATTTCAGTTTTGCATGCTGAGTTGTTTCACTTTGAATTAAATGAAAAGAAACAAAGGAAAAAGCCCATGCAGCTAATAAACCATGATTATGTTCACGGCCCCTCTCGACAGGCTTCTCCACATACCAGGTGTACCATCGGAGAACAGATTCGCTGTGGCATTTTCTCCACTTGTTGATGAAATCAATATTTTATACATGCTCAAATTTAGAGGAAAAATGAGATTATTCAAATCACTTGACGTATAACGCACTGTTGTTTGTAGTAGATCTGAATGCCCAGCCTCAGGCCCCAGACGTCCTCAGATTTCAGACACCGGTCAGTGACTTTTCCTGCCTTGGGGACTCACCCCAGAGCTCTCTCCAGGGTCATACAAACAGGACAAATGCCCAAATGCTTTGCTTTGTCTAATGTAAAACCAGAGAGACACAAGGAGACTAGGTCTAAGTGCCCTTCAACAGAAATAACAGGAGTCAGTGGTTTAAAAACATCCTCCCTCCCAAACTCCCTCCTTAGGCCTAGAAAGCTTTAAGTCTTCAGAAACGTTTTAGGCTGATACCTGCCAAGGGATTGGAGAGGGACAAGGATGTCCAATAGGAGAAGGAAAATTCCGGCTTCTCCGATTTTTCTGAACAAGAGCCATTTTCCATTGTGGGATTTTTGTCACAGAGATCCCGCCTACAGAGAGGGTGGGCAGTGCCACCCCTGCCCCATGGGAGGTCCCACTGATTGCTCGTGATCCCAGCCGGTTCCGAGGGCAGCCACCTCCCCACCACTGGGAAAGTCGGCCTAGATTGGAGGGTGGTGGCCTGAACTCCAGAAAAGGCATCCTCCCCTTGGGGGGAGGGATAACATTCCCCAAAGACCAGAAGGTTCACCTCTGACAGGTCACTATGCCCTGGCACCAGACTGTGCGGCTGAGTTGTCTCCTGGCCAAAAATTAATAGTATTGTTTCCCGGTCAGAAGCTAAGATAATTTACACAATAATCCGGAAAATTTTAGAGAATTTAGACTAGCCGGGAGGAATAGAACGTGATGTGTCATGGACCTCCAACAGAATGTCAACAGCTCTCTGAATGAAATCCCTTTTAGACGAAGCAACAGCCTAATACCTACTTCTGCCCTCACGTAATTAAAATAGGGTAATTTTTTAGCCCGTTTCTCTCAGCTATAATCTGTCACTCGAAGAAGCAAGCCCCTTAGCATCCCAGCTGTACCCAGTTTCACACAACGGCTCCTCTCCTCCCCACCAAGGCTCAGCGCAGCCGGAAGTCAGGCAGCTCGCAGTCTCCTCAGCCCTGCCTTTCTTGGACTCACATTCCTGAGCGGTGCTTTCTTCTCTCCCTCTGAGCTCCACATCACCTGAATAGTCTTTCCTTCATTCAGCAGCATTTCTTCAGGAAATATGCATCGACTTCTACCCTATGCAAAGTACTAGACTGTCTGCTCGGTCGTTGGCCTGGAACTAAGATTTCCATTTGCTGAAGAAATGAAGAAATGCAGTGTGTAGGGTCCCCAACTTACCTCCCTGAAGTGTCATTCAATCCTGCTGTTCAACCCAGAGTCTAACAGGCTCTCTCTCTTATCAACACACAGGTTACAGTGAAATAACAGACAGGTCCACAATCCATGCCTGCAGGGTTACTGCGAGCACATCCTCAACACGCAAGAAACTCTGCGGTCACTGAATAATTATATTTCCCTTCAGTCTGTGTGTGTGGACCTGGATCCTCACTCTCAGACGCAGTGTGCAGAGCAGACGGGAACAACAGACTCAAGTTGGAAGTGATTTACTTCATTAGCTGGGATTACAAGTTTAACTTACAAACCAGAGGTCAAAATTTCTCATTAACAAGGGGGCCGTGAATCGCTGCAGGCTTTGGTTCAAGAGGAGACCACTCTTACTACTAACTACACATTTCAGCCTGTCTTTGATGTTCTCCTCCCTCCCTCCTCCCTTTTATTTTTGGCAGAGGAGCTGATTTTAATTGTGGCGCTACAACAAGGCTCTCTCCGTCCAGGGGGGCAGCCTCCTGACTGCTGCCGCGAGTGAGCCAGGCTGCAAGATTGGGTGCAGCCAATCGCTCAGGGCACATTTTAATGGCTCCCTTTTCCTACAAGGCTTGGATTGTTTTCCACGTGATTCTGGTTAATGTCACCGCAGGAAAGGGCATCGCTTTTCCTTGTGAGCTTCTGCTCCGTCTGCCTCAGAGAGGTGAAATATATTACAACAGAGAAGGAGGCGTCATTCTAACTTTCCAAATGCAAAGGCCAGACCCAGCACATTCTCCAGCACTCGGAAAAGAGAAAGAAGTTTGACAGAGACCGTTACACTAGAAAAAAGTGCTCTTTTTGATAAATCAGCTTTGGTTGTTTACAAAATACTCAGACCGTCTTCATGTGCCTCTTCTCTTCAAAACCACTGCCAAGGGTTAAAAGAAGCAACTCAAATGAGAGACAACCTTTGCAGAGGACACTAGGAATATCAAAATTCAACAGCACAGAATCCTTCTCCAAATAGGAACACTGGGAAAAATATAGCAGAGCTTGTGGTGGGCAGCAGAAATAATAGAACGCTTAACATACACTTCCTATTTCCAAAGACCGAGCGCTACATGCAGGCCACGGTAGCACAATGACCATGTTAACGGAAACAGGGCTCCGAATGGAGTCACTGATGGAAATGATTACAATATCTAATTATTTAGAAGTACAGCCATTTTCGAAAATAACTAAATTGTTATTCTGCGCTAGTCTGGTAAGAAGGTCACATTCAAACCACATAAGCTCTAAATACTCCTCCGTTTCTGTTAATATGCAGGGATGTTACCATTCAAGTCTGTTCTCCCTGAGAAATGTTTTCTTAGTCGCCTCCGTGTGAAGAGCCCGTGGGTACTGCAGAGACAGTGGATGAGTGTCCAGGGCCCAGCGGAGAGGCGGCTGTGCTGCTCCGGATTCAGAGGGCACAGTCAGATGCCTGAACCCAGGTTGGCCCACCTGGCTGCACCCGACTCCATCCACATCCCCAGCAAGGCAGTCTGCTGTGGAAGCCACGTGCTACGGGGAAGAAAACTCACTGTGTAAAAGAAGCAAGATAAGTGGGGTTCAGCGGGGGTTCAGCGGGGGTTCACCGGTCCCCATTCTGTGCCCCTTGGGGGCTCCTCCTCCTTGGAGGGATGACTGCTTTCTTTGCTAATGTTCAGGTCGAGTCCCTTTATGGCTCTAGTTCCCTTTAACAAAAATACTGGTTAGAAGTCAAGGAATCTGTTTTACCTGGAGGTGAGAGCAGTTCTCAGCCGGGGACAGTCAGCGGCTCAGACCTGGGAAGCAACGGTGGCTCCAGGTCATAGGGGCCCGAGGCAGCCCGGCCATCTGGGCTAGCGGCCACTTCCTGCCACCGGGCAGCACCTCCGGCCAAGCCAGGCGGTCACCTTGACCTGACTGCTGAGGCATCTCACCCACTCTGGTCGGGGGAGTGGGGGAGAGGCCCTCAGCAGCCTTTCAGACTCAACAGGGGGCTATCTTAACAACGAGACATCTTAGAAAGGTCATTATTGCTAGTCTAATTTCAAACAGGCACCACAATGAAGGGCTGTCTTTGTGTGGGATTAATTTCAAAACCTCAGGATTTGATGTCAGTGGGAAAGAACCAGCGTGGGACTCAGACGGCTGCCTTCCCCTGCTTCTGGCCAGCGCCGGCGGCTTGTTTCTTAGGAGATGAAAACTCTGACAAGCCCTTCAGTCAAGCTGAAAGCAGGCAGCGGCCCAGCAACACCCAAGGGCCCCCAGGGCATCCTGTGACCCCTCCGAAAAGTCACATTCACTTTGCTCTTGAGAAAGGAAAAATAAAGCTGGAGGCATTTTATTTTAAACCATGTGAAATAAGGAAATGCGAAGATGCGAAAATGAAGCGGGGGGGGGGGGGGGGGGGGGGGGAGTTCGAATTCATTTCCGTCCTTTGCAGTGGCTTAGAAGCCAAACTGGTTCATTTTGAAAGAGTGTAAAAATCTGATCCGTTCACCAGTAGGCAGAGACTACAAAATGCTTAAGGTAAAATATGTAAATATGTAAAATTATCTGTTGAAAACCATCTCCTTTTGTGCTTGAAAGAATTTTTAAAAGCATCTTTATTTCTATTCTGCATTAATATACTGTTGAACAGAAAAGTTACTTTCTGGCAAAAACAACAAAACCAAGGTGCTGAAAATAAAGTGATTTTTAAAATGAAGTTCACAGATAAAGGGAAGGACAAAACAGAGTCTACCTTCCTGTTCCCCTGGATGGCATTTTTAGTAATAATTTAAAGAAGATCATTAATATAACAAATTATAGAATCCGGTTTTCTCAAAAGCAGTGTTTGCCTGAAAACTTAAAATCTGCCTGCCTGCCTCCACTGCCATTTCTTGCGGAAGTGGGGTCCTTCTGCCCCTAGATTTCCTCCAGCTCCCCTGACCTGGTCTCCCGACATCCACCTTGATAGAACTGCAGCCCCCTCAGCAGCGACTTTATTTTCTGTTTTTTTAATAAATTATCTTATTATTTTTGGCTGCATTGGGTCTTCGTTGCTGTGTGCGGCTTTCTCTAGTTGCAGCGAGCAGGGGCTATTCTTCTTTGCGGTTCACAGGCTTCTCATTACAGTGGCTTCTCTTGTTGTGGAGCATGGGCTCTAGGAGGGCGGGCTTCAGTAGTTGTGGCTCATGGGCTCTAGAAAGCAGGCTCAGTAGTTGTGGCGCACGGGCTTTCGTTGCTCCGTGGCATGTGGGATCTTCCTGGACCAGGGCTCGAACCCGTGTCCCCTGCATTGGCAGGCGGATTCCTTACCACTGTGCCACCAGGGAAGCCCAGCAGCGTGTTTAGATACACACCACAAATAATTGCCACAAACAGCTTACCTTACTTCTAAATATTCTCAAATTAGTTTTTAAAAAAAATATATAGAAGAATGGCAGAATGCCTATGATTATATTATTATTCATTTAGTTTGACTTAAATATTGTATTGCAACAAAAATCATTTGTCACATGACTTCCAACTTGCAGAAGAAGGTTTTTGGGGTTTTTTTCCCCCTAATCCCATTTCTTTTGGGAAGGGGTCAACCAACTAATGGATTGTCTCATCAAACCAACATCTTCTACACTGTAGCTGTTTCCTGTCTCTTCCTGGGTGAAAACATCCTCTCTCGCTGGGCATCCAGCCTCATCAGCCAGGGATGGGGGGATGTGCCTAGGATTGAGATGGGTGGTGTCTGAGAGCTAATCAGCTGAGCTTTCAAGCCAGGTGTACAGAATGCTCAGCTCCTAGAAGGGCAGACAAGATGTACCCTTGAGCCTGTATTTACTGAAGCAGCATTGTTGGGGGAAAGCGAAAGCACTTAAAACTGAAAAATTGTTCTTGGTTTTGCAAACCCTTGACTATTTTCTGAAAAATAGACAACAGACAGTAGAAGACTTTCTGAAGTTTTCAAATCTGCTTTTTCTACTATAAACTCTCATGTTCCTATCACTTGTTTCTATGTTTTGTTTTAAGTCTCTCATTTCCTCAATGAAGGTCACCAAAAAATAAAAATTAAAAAAAAATCATACACACAGTCAAAGATAATTGTCCAGAAAGGTTTCCTAGCTCCTCCCCATGCTGATGAAAGGCAAGTCACAGAACCCATTTCCCAGTTCCCTTCCCCTAGACCAGGGCAGACCTAGCCGTGCCCAAGACACCCAGCAAGAAGGATGTTAGGACCCTGACAGCTGCTGAAGGGGTCAGTAAGATGAGGCTGGAGGCCAGGGTGTAAAGTGGTGATATTTTGTTCATCATAATTTTTTTTTGCATTAATTTTTTTAAAAAATTTATTTATTTTTGGCTGCGTTGGGTCTTCATTACTGTGCGCAGGCTTTCTCTAGTTGCAGCGAGCAGGGGCTACTCTTCGTTGCAGTGCATGGTCTTTTCACTGGGGTGGCTTCTCTTGTTGCCAAGCACGGGCTCTAGGCACACGGGCTTCAGTAGTTGTGGCTCGCAGGCTCTAAGAGCGCAGGCTCAATAGTTGTGGTGCACGGGCTTAGTTGCTCTGTGGCATGTGGGATCCTCCTGGACCAGGGCTCGAACCCGTGTCCCCTGCATTGGCAGGTGGATTCTCAACCACTGCGCCACCAGGGAAGTCCCTGCATTAATTCTTATTAAACATATATTGCAGTAAAATGTTATTTATCTTGACTACTGAGTTTTTTGGCACCTCCTTAAATTTTGCCCCCAGGCAATTGCCTCACTCACCTCTCCCTGGTCCTGGCCTTGCTGTGGGGAATGATGGGTGCCTCCCTAGCTGAATGGGGTCCCACCTGGACCAGCCAACATGGCAGAGGAGCTGACATTTCTCCCAACAAGCCTCCCTTGGACAGCTGGAAGCAATTTCTTTGCTGACCCTTCTCAATCCAGGCTCACTAGAGCTTTTTGAAACAGTGAAACTCCAACTTTACAAAACCCAGGATGGGAAAGACTTACTGAGTTAAAACACAGTTTTCCTGTTCATCACACTAGAATAAACTATTCTAAGTATGTCCCCACATTCATAGTACGTAAACATAGTACGCTGTTCTGATAAAAGTCTTGAAGAGACAGGAGGAGCTGTATCGTTAGCATCGTTATTTTCAACTACCACTATCACATACTGGGGGCCATTATGGAGCTGAGGGCTTGACACATTTTATTTTGCTTTGTGCCCAGAAACCCTGATGGCAAATCTGAGGTTGCACAAAGTTATACACGCTGGCCGTGGGGCTGAGCTGGCATATGAAGTCAGATCGGACTCCAAAGCCCACGTACTGTGGAGCCTGGGAGGTGAGTTTGGTTTTACTCTTCCTTTTGCATTTCTCTGGCCTAGCTCTGTGCAGGGATGCTGAGCCCAGGGCTGAAGGTTGGCCAGGTGGCTGCAACTGAGGCTCCCACACCACCCCCTCGTAAGCCTGAGGACCCCTGAGCATGACCCAGGAGAAGCAGGTTCCCCATCCACACAGCCATGGGCAGAAGCAGGTCTCCAGTCCTGCTGGGAAGCCCTGGACAGCAAAAGTGTGCCCAGGACCAGAGCCCACTTCCTTTGGATGATGGGGGGTCAGTAGCAGGAGCACTGATTTTCAATTCTGGGTCCTTATGCAAAAATAATCAAAACTTCCTATCTGAGCAGCGGAAGAAACAGATCTCCAGCTTAAAAGGAGGATAGGAGGGGTTTGAGGAAGAACCTTAGTTGTCACAGCTGGAAACTTAAGCATCAGGAAACACATCTCTGTGGGTCATGCTCCCAGCCCGGCCAAGGACAAAGCAATGAGCAGCCCAGCTCTTCACCTTCCCTCCCCAGTGATCCCTTCTGTGTGTCCAGGCTCCTTGACTTTCTCACTCTCCTCTTCTCTTTCCTCCCCTCTGCAAGCCCCAGAGGGCTTTTGCTCATAGTACACGCTCTCCCATTCCTTCTTAGCCATTCTCTCAGCTTTTCACGTATTCTGCCAACCACCCCCCTAGATGCACTATCTGTTTCCCCTAGCCAAACTCTTTTAAAAATTAACCTCTAGGGACTTCCCTGATGGCACAGTGGTTAAGAATCCGCCTGCCAATGCAGGGGACACGGGTTCGAGCCCTGGTCCGGGAAGATCCCACATGCCGCGGAGCAACTAAGCCCGTGCGCCACAACTACTGAGCCTGCGCTCTAGAGCCCGCAAGCCACAACTACTGAAGCCTGCGCGCCCAGAGCCCGTGCTCCACAACAAGAGAAGCCACCGCAGTGAGAGGCCTGCGCACCACAACGAAGAATAGCCCCCACTCGCTGCAACTAAAGAAAGCCTGCATGCAGCCAAAAATAAATAAATAAATATATTTTTAAAAAATTAAAAATTAACCTCTATTTTACATGAGGTTCATTAACTCTTTTGCCTCCCCCAAACCTATAGCATTGCAGAGAAAGCTGAAGCCGCCCCACCCCCGCTGAACTCCTATCATCCACGGCTACCCTCAGCCTTCTAAAAGGTAGCCGCTGAGTCTGTATATATTCTTTCTGACTTTTATTCTATGCTTTTGCAACATACATGGGACTCCATTAAAACCAAGCAGTATTAGTTGTTATTGCTGAGGGTTTTTTTTTAACATAAACCATACATGTATTTGTTCTGCAGACTTTTTCCACTCAATAATACATCTTAGAGATCTATTTGCATACATATAGGCCCAACTCAATTTTTTTTAATTGCTATATAAAACTCTACGCTGTGAAGATGCCTTCATCTATTTAGACATTTCAATATTGATGGGCATTTAGGTTTCTGCTATTACAAAGCCTGGTGTGATGATTCTCTCTCTGTGCACATAACATGTTTCTTGAGAGTAGGTAAAGCAGAAGGGAAATTGCTGGGTTTCAGGGTGTGTACATTTCTAGTTGTAAAGGAAACCGCTAGGTCCTCCAAAGAAGTTGCAGCAATAGGTAGCATCTGAGAGCAGTATCCTGACATACTCACTAGTACCTCCTATTATCAGACTGGTAAATTTTTGCCCATTTGATGAGTGACAAATGCTACCTCATTTTTAAAATTTAACTTTTATTTTATATTATAGTTGATTTACAATGTTGCATTAGTTTTAGGTATACAGCAAAGTGATTCAGTTATATATATATCTCCATTCTTTTTCAGATTCTTTTCCCATATAGGTTATTACAGAATATTGAGTAACGTTCCCTGTGCTATACAGTAGGTCCCTGTTGATTATCTATTTTATATAGTGTGTGTATGTTAATCCCAAATTCCTCTCCCCACCTTTCTCCTTTGGTAATCGTAAGTTTGTATTTGAAGTTTGTAGTCTGTTTCTGTTTTGTAAATAAGTTCATTTGTATCATTTTTTTAGATTCCACATATAAGTGATATCATATGTTATTTGTCTTTCTCTGTCTGACTTCATTTAGTATAATTCCATCCATGTTGCTGCAAATGGCATTATTTCATTTTTTTTTGACTAATATTCCATTATACATAAAAATGCTACCTCATTTAACTTGCATTTTCCTTAAGATTTGGCAGGATTGAGCATCTTTTTTTTTTTTTTTTTAGTAATCAATTTCCAAGCCTCTTCTGTGAATTGACTATTCATATTCTTTGCCCACTTAAAAAAAATAAGTTTATCTTTTTACCCTATCACTTGCTTTCCTGCTTGAGCACACAGCAGGTGCTTGGGACACATGGGATCTCAAGCCACCCATCCACTCTGTATGGGGGCACAGCACCTTTGGGCCACACTGTGGCTCTGACATATTCCTTTAAAAGAGATCACATAGCACCTCTTCTTGGAAGCTTTCTCAGTATTCCCATGGCATTTGGGGATCACTGATCCTGAAGCTGGCAGTGACATGTGCTAGCACTGACCAGGAGCCCCTTTTAAAGTCAGGGGAGCCTGTCACACACAGCACCTCGGGCCCCACAGCCAGCTGGGGCTTCCATCTGGAGCTGTCAGCCTCCAGTGGGCTAGTCCCAGGCCTGGCCTCAGCCCAGAGCTTGGGGCTCTATGGGCCCCACCCGCAGGAGCCTTCCACAGCTGAGGGCCTACTGTGTGCAAGCCGTAGGCAAGGTGGCCCGTGACCATCACTTTGTTTAATCCCACTACATTGACAGATGCCAACTCCCACAGCTTGGCACAGATGCCAAGTTCCACAGCTTGGCACAACTTGGCACAGATGCCAAGTTCCACAGCTTGCTCCAAACCTCCCAGTGTGGCCCCGGGAAGACTGGGATTTGAACTTGGATAGGCATCCCTGCTTTGCTGATGGCCCTGCTGCACTCCTGGGCTGGCTGCTCCTGGAAGCTGAAGAGTGCAGGTCAGTAAAACCAGGGCCCAGCCACAGCATCCAGCACCCCCCAACACCCACACCCACTCCACAGCACATGCACCCTGGTCCATTGCCTGAGCTGCTGCAGGCAGAGCGCTGGACAGCCCGAATTCTCATTGAGGGGAACGCCCGCCTTCCCCCTCCCCATGGCCCCACTTTAGAGGATGCTGAGTAACAGGTACACAAGGGGAGAGTCATCCCTGAGCTCAGAAAGCCTCAGGTGGAGGACCAGATTCAGCCAGAGGTCCACCCACCCTGGGTGTCCCTGCCCCATGAGCCAAAGGGAGAGAGGGAAAGAAAGTGGGGCAGGGGTTCCTGAAGGTCAACAGACCAAAGTTTGGTCAACTTCTAATACATCTTCCACTTAATATTAATATTTAATACTGAAAAATCCTAATGGTGACCTGATTGTCTCCTGTGAATTCCAGCCCTCTCAGAGAGCCTATCTCTCAAGGTGACAAGCTGGTGGTACCTGAATTCATTACTGCCTGATTAATTATGCCGCCTTTGTACAAGGGAAATGGGGACTTCAATCAGCCACAGCCGCCACCCCCGGCCACCACCTCATCAGGCCGGCCGCTGTTTGAGAGCCTGGCCCAGCGCCTGACATGGGGGCGACCGGGAAGCTGTGAGTGGTGGCTGGTTACATGTGGCTGCCGGCGGTCAGAGGGCTTGGGATGTGGGGCCCTTTCTGCAAAAAAGGGCATTTGGGCAGTCGAGGGAAGGAGGGGTGAGTTGGTTCTACCAGCTGCTGAGTGGAGATTTCTGCTCTGTCCCAGGAGGGGCCTGACCAGGAGGCCCTCCTCTGGATTCTCTGAAACTGGCTGTCATCCCTTCAGGAAGGGGCACTAGGTCTCAGAAGGTGCTATTTAGAGCAAATGTATCCCTTGGGATACAAGGTCACTTTAGTGAAGGCAAAGGTTTACTTGCCAACTACCCAGAGCCGTGTTCGGGCACGGCCCTGGTGGGCATCAAAGCACAGTCTCACCATCTGGGGTGGGGCTCAGGGCAGCTCCAGGTACCTATGCAGGGTGAGAACGTCACCTACTGACTTCACTGGTTTGTTAACCTGCCAGGGCGCTCCCGCTGCGGCCCTTCTGCATTTGTCGAGGTCTACCAAGTTGTGCAATGCAGTCATATTTGAAGAGTTGCAGAGTGATATACTTTTTCAAAGAAGAAAAGACTAGATATCTTTGCAAATGTCAGTTCCTCACCCCTATCCTGAGCCTGCCCTGTGTGGAGCAACAGAAGAGGTACACACCAGCCTAGTGCCCTGTGAACCTTGGCCTCAGCAGGTCTGGTTTAAGATAGTACCCTGTCATGGATGTGCTGTGTGACCGCGGCCAAGGTACCTAACCTCTCTGAGTCTCGGTTTTCAGACGGCACTATGCGCCCCACAGGGTGGTTGTGAGAGCTAAATAAGAGAGTACACGTGAAGTCCCGGTTTTGCCCCAGAATACCTCCTGACATGGGCCAGCTGAATCCAGCTGTTTTGGTGCCACTTTGTCAAAGCTGAGCAGTCAAAAGGGGAAATGCTGGTTTTCGTTACTAAGCTGTGTGTGAACCCATCTTCTCACTGCGAAGCTTCAGGGATGGGGAGAGCATGCATTACGGGGCAATTCTACAAAACCTTGCTTCTAGGCCACAACAGAGCAATCCACACCCCCCAGCTTTGCTGAACTGCCCCACCCTAGCTGCCCTCCCTGGAGGCGTCACTGGCCTCCTCACAAGCCACCTGGCAGGTGTGGTCACAGAGGAACCCCTACAGGGCGGGGAGGGAGGAAGCAGGTCTCAGGAAGACCCAGGACAGTTGCTCACGTCCTAGGGAGAAGGGTGTGTGCACAGAGGTGTAGCCAGCAAAGCCATGAAGAGTCGGCAGTGGTTCAGGGGCACCAGGCAATGGGGACAGGGGTGTCACCAATCAGAAGCTAGGATTAGAGTTTAGTCAAGGGAAAAGTCTAGGTCCAGGTTGGTCAGAAGCTGCCACACGTCAAACAGCAGGAGTCCTCAGCCTGTCAGGAGCACTGAGGCTTAGACTCCCCCACTCGGACTCGTGGTGCAGGCCCAGCACCTGGGGCAGGGCTGGGCTGGGTGTCTGAGCCTCCACTTGGAACCCTAGAGCACACAGGGTGAGGTCCTACCAGAAAGTAGGTGGCTGGGTCCCCAAAAGAAAGATCTAGTAGCTGGGTTCTCCTGAGGACCAGAGGGAGTGGGGCTGGGGCAGGGAGACTGAGTCCATCCAAGGGAAAATGGGGCAACAGCCTCTATGGCATCTGCGTTTTCAGCAGATAAACTTACAAGGTTCAAACTTTGGAGGTTTAAAAACAAGCTAATTGGGAAACCTATGAAAGATATAAAGGTTGCTTAATGATTTGACCTTCAGATGGGAACAGCAGCCACCTTCCTTAGGTTGCCAGGTGCCTAGACACATGCTCAACACCACCTGAGACATCTGTTACCCACCTCCTCCAAACTCACTTGGAGAAACTGCGTGCTTGGGGTCATTTTTCTCAGTAAGGGAGACTGGCCCCTCCTGAGCCCTGGCTGTGAAGCTGCCAAAGGGCCTCTGAAAAGACAAAGGGGAAAGAACAGACAGCAGGGCAGGGGCTCTTACTTTCTACCCCTTTGGAATCACAATATGCCCATTACACTGGTAAGAGATGAAGAGATTTGCCCAAAGGCACAAAACCAATGGCTATGGACTTTCAGTGTCCCCCAAAATTTACATGTTGAAGCTCTAACCTCTAATGTGATGGTATTTGGAGATGGAGCCTTTGGGAGGTAATCAGGTTAGATGAGACCATGAGGGTGGGGCCCTCATGATGGGATTAGTGGTCTTATTAAGATACCAGAGAGCTCGCTCTTTCTGCCATGTGGGGACACAGTGAGAAGGCAGTCTACTGCAAACCAGGAAGAGAGCTTTCACCAGAGCCTGACCATACTGGCATCTTGATCTCAGACTTCCATCCTCCAGAACTTTGAGAAAATAAATTTCTGTTGTTTAAGTCATCCAGTCTATGGTATTTTATTAAGGCAGCCTGAGCAGACTAAGACACCTGTGAATAGTCTTTTCTTTGCTTTTCTCCTGTCTGCTTCTGAAGCTACACTATTAGCCCAAAGGACTAGGTGAACACCTTGCACCAGAGCCATCTATGCAAATGCCAGTTCTTAATGAGTATAGAACCTTCTGGAAACTGTCAAGAAAATGCTAGGACCCTGATGACGAGAGGATCACCCACAAAGACAAAGGCCTTCACCCACCTTCAAATGCTCTATCTTATTACCTGTCAGTAGATGACAGGCTGATGCAAAGTCCCAAAGATAGGGAGGCCAAGGGGTGAGCAGTGGGTGGAGGAGGCACCAGCATCCAACCCCACGTGGGACATCTGGGCATTTCAACCTGAGAGCATAGCAGACACAGAGGCTGAAATGTGTTCCCCCAGGCTCCTCACGTTGCTTCACAAACGCCACCCCCAAGCCCAGGGGCTCCGCGAGTGAAGAAGGTCTCTAGGACACCTATTACTCAGCTGCCTGGTACAGGAAGAACACTGGACCAGGAGTCAAAAGACTTGGTGTCTATAGATCAGCTCCTCAATTTGTAAGCTGGGGCCTTAGAGCAAGTTACTTAACCTCTCTGTGCCTGAATTTCCAATCTGTAAAGGGTATCCACACCTCCCAAATTAGGTTATTATGGGGATCAGTGAGAGAACAAACAATGGTGGCTCTATAAGGGCTGGTTTCCTTTCCTGTTTTTCCTGCCTCGGCCTCTGTATTTGCCCGTTTGCTGTTAATTTATAGATATTTCACAAAATTCACTGACTGGGGAGAAAAATCTTCCCCACTTTAAAAAAAAAAAAAAGATGACATAGTTTTTTGGAAAGAATATGGGCCTTAGGTCAGAAAAAAAAAAACATGTTAATGAGCCTGGGACATAGTAGGTGCTCAATGAATATTTGAGGAAGGGAGAAAGGAACTCCGCAGGAAGAATGAGTCCCTTTCTCATCAGGTTCCCGTGCCTTTGCTACAGTGCACATTCAGATATTTGGGGGTCCTATCCACACATGCCTATCTCTCTCTGGAGTTTTGAGCTCCACTAGGACAGGCACTGCCCAACACTGAACCTGACCTTTGGCAAAGCTCAGCAAACTTGGGGTGAATGGAAAAAAAGCTTCGAATGCCTACACACTACATACACACAGACTGCCAGGCTCAACAGAATGGTTTTCAGGCTGGCAGGAGGCTCCTGGCACCTGACTCTTTGAATACGGATGGCATGTGGGTATGTCAGAGTGTGATCCTGCTTTAAGAAAATGACTAGTTTCAAAGACGTGAGAACAATCAATTTGATCCAATAAAATTCAGAAAAATACATTTTCCATTAACTGTTATCGATAGTGGCAAATTTGTGTGGTCACATTAGAAATATTGATATTTCTGCCTTCCAACAACCTCTTTAGTCATTGTTTGCATGGAGTATTTTTTCCCATCTTTGCACTTTATACCTTTCTTATCCTCGTGCCTAAGGTGTGTCTCAATATGTAGTTGGTTTTCCGTTATTTATCCTGTCTGTCAATTTTTGTAGTCTGATGGCAATGTTTAGTTCATCTACATTTGATTTAATTACTAACATATTTAGTTTTGTTTTGCCTTGTTTTGTTTTTGGCCACGACGCATGGCTTGCAGGATCTTAGTTCCCCGACCAGGGATTGAACCTGGGCCCATGGCAGTGAAAGCACCGAGTCCTAACCACTGGACTGCCAGGGAATTCCCTCATATTTACGTTTAAATCTACAATGTTTCTATTTCTTTTTCTATTTGCCTCACCTTCTTTGTTTTCTTTTGAAGTAATTATTTTCACATCATTTATCCCTCTAGTATTAGCTTGATATATATATATATATATATATATATATATATATACACACACACACACACACACACACCCCCCTTAGAGATTATGTTATGGACAGAATTGTGTCCCCCTACCAAACTTATATGTTGAAGCTCCAACCCCCAGTGTGACTGTATTTGAAGACAGGACCTTTACAGAAGTAATTAAGGTTAAGTGAGGTCATAAGGGTCTGACCTGATAGGATTGCTGTTCTTATAAGAAGAAACACCAGAGAGTTCTCTCTCTTTCTGACGACAAAGGGAGAAGTGGGCCATCTAAAGAGAGCCCTCAGGGCTTCCCTGGTGGCGCAGTGGTTGAGAGTCCACCTGCCGATGCAGGGGACGTGGGTTCGTGCCCCATCCGGGAATATCCCACATGCCGTGGAGCGGCTGGGCCCGTGAGCCATGGCCACTGAGCCTGCGCGTCCGGAGCCTGTGCTCCACAATGGGAGAGGCCACAACAGTGAGAGGCCCACGTACTGCAAAGAAAAAAAAAAAAACATAAAGAGAGCCCTCACTAGAACCTGACCATGCTGGCACCCTAATCTCTGACTTCCAATCTCCAGAACTGTGAGAAAATAAATTTCTGTTGTTTAAGCCATCCAGTCGATCTTATTTTATTATGGTAGCCCAAGCACACTGAGACATTATAAAATGCATCTTAACTTATTAAAATAAAAAAAAAGATTAGTAATTTTACTAGTTCTTGAACAGTGTAAGAACCTTAACACATCTTAACCCTATTCACTCCCCTCCCACTTCTTGTTCTATTGCTGTCATACATTTTTATTCTTATATATATATATTGTTAAAATGTTTTTCTATATGTATTTAAAACCCCACAAGATATTATTTTGGTCAGATTTACCCACTTATTTTCTCTTTCTGCTGCTTTCTACATTCATTCCTTTTGGCATTTCTAAAGTTCCACTTATGACAATTTTCCCTCTGCCTAAAAGAATCTCCTTTAGTACTTCTTTTAGTAGATATCTACTAGTAACAAATGCTCTCGTTTTTTGTCTATTTTAAGAATAACCTCATTTAACCTTCATTATTGATAAGTATTTTTATTGGTTAAAAAATTCCAGGGACTTCCCTGGTAGTCCAGTGGCTAAGACTCCATGCTCCCAATGCAGGGGGTCCAGGTTTGATCCCTGGTCAGGGAACTAGATCTAACATGCCACAACTAAGAGTTTGTAGGCCACAACTAAAGACCCTGCATGCTGCAACTAAATACTCCCCATACGACAACTAAGGATCCAACAAGCCACAACGAAGATCCCATCTAAAAAATTCTAGATTAGCTTTTCAGTGCTGTAAAGATGTTATTTCATTGTCTTCTGGCTTTCATGGTTTCTGTTAAAGTTAGCACTAAGTCTTATGATAGTTCCAGTGAAGGTAATCTGTCATTTTACTTGGCTACTTTTAAGATTATCTCTTATTCTTTGATTTTTGGTAGTTTAACTCTGATGTGTCTAAGTGTGATGTTCTTTATATTTATACTGCTTAGGGCTCCAAAAGGATTCTTGAATCTGTGGATTTATGTCTTTCAACAACTTTGGAAAATTCCTGGCCATTATCTATTCAAATATTGCTTCTGTTCAATTCTCTCTCTCCCTCTCCTCTTCTGGGACTTCAACTACAATTATGTTAAAACCTTTTCACTATGTCCAAAATACGACATACTCTTTCTGTATTTTCCATTCTTTTGTCTCTTGACGCATCACTTTGGATATTTTTTTCTATCTTCCAATTCACTAATCCTCTCTTCATCTGTGTCTAATCTTCTTTGAACTCACCTGTTACTTTTTTTTTTTTTTTTTGCGGTACGCGGGCCTCTCACTGTTGTGGCCTCTCCCGTTGTGGAGCACAGGCTCCGGACGCGCAGGCTCAGCGGCCATGGCTCATGGGCCCAGCCACTCCACGGCATGTGGGATCTTCCCAGACCGGGGCACAAACCCGTGTCCCCTGCATCGGCAGGCAGACTCTCAACCACTGCGCCACCAGGGAAGCCCACCTGTTACTTTTAATTACACTTTTTCAGTTATAAAATTTCTATTGATTCTTTTTTTATATACTTCTATTACCTGTTGGAATTTTCCATTTTGTCTTTAATCCCCTTGAATGTATTGATCAGAGGTGATTCTATCTGTATTTGTCTATATCTGATAACTCTAATAACTGGATTTCTGTGAGTCAGTTTATATTAACTATTTCTTCTCTTGGTTTAGGGTGACTTGGTCTTGTCTCCTGGTATGCCTAGTAAATTTTGATCAACAGCTACAGGTTGTACATGAAAAATTATAGAATCAATGTGGTATTGTGGATGATGCTACGTTTCTCCAGAGATTTTCTTTTGCTTTGTAATGCAGTTAGTATAGAGGCAGACCATCTTAATCTGGTTTGAGTCAAAGCTGTACCTTTGTGAGAGTTGGTCCTTTTTTGATTTGCCATTACTACTGGTATAACCTTTCAAAGGTCCTAACCAAAAGCCTAGGATATTACCAGGGCCTCTCTGAGATTGCCAAAGCTTTGCTCAGCTTCTTAGCACTGAAATCACTGCCTTGAAGAGGCAGTGAAGAGGTAAATGCCTTGAAGGGAAAATAGTGCTGTTATGTACTAAATATTTGTGCCCCCCCATTCATATATTGACGCCCTAGCCCCCAACGTGGTGATATAAGGAAATGAAACCTTGGGAAGGTAATTAGGTTCAGATGGCGTGATGAGGGTGTGGCCTCTATGATTGGATTAGTGCGCTTTTTTTTTTTTTGGCTGCATCGGGTCTTTGTAGTGGCATGCAGGGTCTTCGTTGTGGCAAGCAGGATCTTTTTGTTGCAGGCTCTTTGTTGCAGTGCACATGGGCTTCTCTCTAGTTGTGGTGTGCAGGTTTTCTCTCTCTAGTTGAGGCAAGTGGGCTCAGTAGTTGTGGTGTGTGGGCTTAGTTGCCCCGTGGAATGGGGGATCTTAGTTCCCCAACCAGGGATTGAACCCGCATCCCCTGCATTGGAAGGCGGATTCTTTACTACTGGATCACCAGGGAAGTTCCTGGATTAGTGCTCTTATAAGATGAGGAAGAGACACCAGAACTTCCTCTCTCTGCCATGTGAGGACACAGAGAGAAGGTGGCAATCTACCAGCCAGCCCTCACAAAGCACCGAATCTGCTGACACCTTGATCTTGGACTTTTAGCTTCATAAGATGAGGGAGAGACACCAGAACTTCCTCTCTCTGCCATGTGAGGACACAGAGAGAAGGTGGCAATCTGCCAGCCAGCCCTCACAAAGCACCGAATCTGCTGACACCTTGATCTTGGACTTTTAGCCTCTATAACTGTTAGAAATAAATGTCTGTTGTTTAAGCCACGCAGTCTATGGCATATTTTATAACAGCCCAAGCTAAGACAAATGTCAAATGTCAGGCTCACCTTTCTATGTTTCCATTCTCTCCAGGATCTTGCCCTCTCAGGTTCTTACTGTCAGACAGATTTTTTAAATTATCCAGCTGTTCTGCTTGTTTGAGGTGGGAGGTTTGGTTTGATCCAGGCTGGTGTTCAGAGCCAGAAGCAGAGGTCTCAACTATTCCTTTAGCATAATTGCTCAGTTATAATGATGGTTAGCACAAAAATTCAGGTTTAGGGTATTAGCTTTGGTGTAATATATTCCATCTGAGTGGGTTAAAAAAAAGTACACATTGGTTCAACTGATTGGAAAAAGGAGAAAATTATAGTTTTCTATTAAGGTAAATTATTCTAATTAAATGAGTATAAGAAGCTTTTGAGCAATCACTGGAAACATACAATATATCACAGCTAATTTCCCAATATTTTTCCCACAGTGAAGTATACCTCTGGTTTATAGTAGTAAGAGTTAGAGGAGCTGCTAGCATTCCCAGCCCTCCACCAGGCTCCGGATCACACGGCTAGATGCAGCCAGGTCCCTAAAAAGACAACATATTAGACTCAGCACGATAGCCCAGGCAAACTCATTCAACAAACATATAGCAACCAAATTTAAACAGTCTTATCTTACTTCTCCAGAAGTTTCAGAAATTGTCCTTTTAAAGTACAAACATCCACAAAAACTGAGAAGATGAAAACAGAAAAATAATTTTCCATAACAGAGTAGAGATGTGATACTGCCAACTACTTGTCAAATGACAATTGCTGTTTTAAGCTTTGCCCCAACAGATGGTTCATGTCACATGGGTGAAAAGGCCATCAAAGCACAAAGTTCGACCTGTTTTGGCAGAGTATCAGGATGAACAATTAACCCAAAGGCCAGGATGCATGCTGAATATTGAACTGCATGTCCTACAGGAAGAGAGGGAAGATAAAAGCAGTTGGGAAGGCTGAGGGTATCAACTACAGGCACCCATGTTCTGATGAGCAAATGGCTCATCAAAATGGCTGGGCCTTGGTATAGCCTGGTATAGCTACAGTTACTAAGTGAAATGCCTTGGGAACTAAATGGATGGAAATAAAAATATGAGCCCAAGAGACCAATCCCTAAGAAGGTTACAGACTGGTTAACATGATAATGCTTTGGCCTCCAAACACAACTGGGAGACTCAAGACCAACAGCTCAATTTGGATTGCTTCAGCTAACAAAGAATGATGACAGGAAGTCCATGGTGGTCTCTCAACTCCCTGGAGGGACACACAGAGAAGAAAAAGTTGATTACGGGCAGGTTATAACCACAGAATCTATTAGGATTAAATGGGTCCTCCACGTAGACCTAGTCTAACCACCTTATCTTATAGAAGATGAACTGACACCACCCAGGGAGCTCCTTTTCATCTGTCAGAACCCATATCAAACATCAATTCTTCTGCAAAGCCTTCCATGCTTCCATTTGGTGGCTTCCTTCTTTGTTATTTTCTAATCTGAAGTGTCAGCTCCATAATTTCAAAATCTCAAGCAGACAGAAGGTCCTCCATAGTGTTTCTTGAACGGACAAGTGAGAAATGACATGTGTAATTTCACAGAGCAAGACATGGGCCAGTCGTCCTGAGCTCCAACCCAGACAATTTAGTCAGGCTTCAAGGCAGGTTCCCAAGTTTGAAAACGCCCTGCAAAAAGTAAAAGATAAAAAAAATTTAAACATTAAAAAAAAAGAATAATAAAATGAACCACCATGTACTCATTACTAATATTCAACCTTGTTTCCATCTATACCTTCACCTACTTTCCTTACTACTACATAAAACTATTTAGATCTTTTCTTTTAAAAAATAAATTTATTTATTTTTGGCTGCATTGGGTCTTTGTTGCTGCATGCGGACTTTCTCTAGTTGCAGTGAGTGGGGGCTGCTCTTCACTGTGGTGCGCGGGCTTCTCATTGCGGTGGCTTCTCTTGCGGAACATGGGCTCTAGCCACATGGGCTCAGTAGTTGTGGCTCATGGGCTCTAGGGCGCAGGCTCAGTAGTTGAGGCACACAGGCTTGGGTGCTCTGCTGCATGTGGGATCTTCCCGGACCAGTGATCGAACCTGTGTCCCCTGCATTGGCAGGCGGATTCTTAACCACTGTGCCACCAGGAGAGTCCTACATAAAACTATTTAAAAATAAAATCTAGATATCATATCATCTGTAAATATTTTAGCACATATTTCCAAAATACATCGAAAATGTTAAAATATTTTTAAATACTTAAAAATGTAACCATATTATCATTCTGAAATAATGTAATAATACTTTTAAAGTATCAAATACCACACTGGTGTTCAAATTTACAAGTGTCCTGTGAATGTCACTTTTTTCTTTTTACCATTTATTTGATTTAGAATCTAAATGCAATATTTTCCTTGCAAGTAATTATTAAAGAATTGAGTCACTTGTAGTTTCCCAAGATGTGGATAGTTTTGATTATGTTCCCGTAGTGTTGTTGATCCAGATGAGGCTTGATCAGATGCAGCTTTGATTTGTGTGGGGGCAGGGCTGTAAGGAGCGTCAAGATGACTTCAGAGTTTGTGCTGAGTTTTTCCATTAGCACATCATGTGGGTTCTCTCTTTTCAAGACTTAGTAGCCATAGCTGATCATGCCTAGATCCATTAATTAATTAGGAATACAAAATGGTGATGTTCTTTCTTTCTTCATTTATTAACTGGAAATACTTTTACAAGGGGAAATTTCCCCTCATCTACCATCTGGCCACCCAAGCCCAATTTTAAAACAATTTAACCAAGACCATGCTTTCTCTCAAGTTAGAATCCTCTGCAGGAGGATGAACAGCTTTAAGCAAACCTTCATTTTTTCTTTATTTTCTAGTCAAGAGTTAACTGAAAGACGGTGGGCCTGACGGCTGCAGAAAAGACCATCTCACTTGGTTCTGAGGACCTGCCTGCCCTGAGATTTTCTTTAGAAGCATTGCTCCCGGGTTTGTTCTAAAGGTCTACCCTTTCTCTTTGAAAATGTTTTCTCCTGTAATTAAGGGAGTTTCTAATTTAGAGAACCGATAAAAATTCATCAAACTTATATTTTAAAAAAGTCATAATCCTGAAGCTGCAAAGATCTGGCTCCAGGGAAATCTTGAATTGAGGAAAGATGCTAATCAGGACAGAATTTAAGACAACAGTTTATAATCTTTCATCCCCAGAACCGAGACTATCCCAAGGAAATGCCAAGTAAAAAAGTAAAATCGGCAATTGATTTTGCATTTTGAGAAACTGGCCAAGCTTTTTGATCAAATGCTGATTGCAAGCCTGATTCAAGGTTAAGCAGATAAAAGAGTCCTTCAGGGTACCCCCGCTTTCGGTGCCAGCATGCTATGATTTTGAAAAACCAGATTCTGGCAATCGGAGACCTCACTTGTTCCACCGCCGCAGAGGAAATGAAGGATACTTCGCCTCCAGTTCCTGGCTCCTGTTGACATGCCCTCGGGTTCCTGCTGGCGCCAGGCTGGGAGGGAGAGTGGTCCCTGTCGTACTGTCTGCAGAGGTTAAACGGAATCTCTACTCCTCGACTGAGGAAAGAAAGGCATCTTCCTCATTAATTTCGTGAGGTTGGGGGCCGTCGCGGTGATCCAGCTCGGTCCACCCCCCGGGGAAGCTGTCGGGGCAGCGGGCGCCCAGGCCTTCGTAGCCCCTCTTGTCTACACCAGACCCCCAGGACTCAGGGCCTGGGAAAAATCCCGGTCTCTGTCGGGTCTCTCCCCATAGGCTTTCCCTTGGCTTCCTCGTGGTTTACTAATTTTTGGTGCGGCCTTGGGACAGTCTGTGCCTCCGTTTTCCCAGCTGTAAAGTAATAAGGTTAGTTTGGACCCTTGATTCCCAGAATCACCCAGGAAGCTTTTCCAAAACCGTCTGTCAGGGTGGCCCTGGGGACTCACCGGAATGGAAAGAGAGGCCCCGGGGCTCGCGGCCCGGGCTGGAACCCAGGACCCGGGCTCTCCCGCCTCTCCAAGCGCTCCACCCACCGGCCTGCTCTCGCCCTCGGCCCGGGCGGGGTACTGCACGTTTCCGGGCGGGTTCCGGGAGGCTAGGGAGGGCGGACCCGGCTGGGCAGCCCCACCGGAAAGACTCGTTTTAGCCGGAGCAGGCGGAGGCCGGGCGGAAACAGACTTGTCGCCCCCACCTCGGGCCCTCCGGGTCCTCTGCGCCCCCAGCGCAGCCCCGCCGGACAAACGCCGGCCCGCAGCTGGGCAGCCCTGGGGTCACCCCTCCCACGCCAGTCGCGCCCCCCCAGGCCACACCTGGGCTCCGCCTCGGGTCCCGGGGCTCTGACTCCGCGGAGGTTCAATGGGGGAGGGGAGACCGACCAAGAAGGGGGTGGGCGCGACCCGAGAGGGGCCCCGTTGCCAAGAAACCGACCCTGCCTCGGGCTCTGGCCGCGAGCAGCCGCGGCGCAGCTGCTTCTTTCCCCTCCCCCCACGTCATCCCGAGCAGCCCAGTAAGCCGCAGTGCTCAGGCGACCCCAGGCGGAGACCGGAACCTCGGACGGCGGCTCTGCTGGTGAAAGCCCTCGGGCACGCCAGCCGACGACCCCAGGCCCGCCCGCCCCGCGTGGGCCGCGAGCGCCGCGCCTCTGGGCCCCGGGTGGGCCGTCCAGCCGGCCCAATCACTCCACCTCCGTGGGCCGCAGCCTCCAAGTGGGGAGCTCGGGCTGAGCGCCCACGGGCGCTCCGTGGGCGGCGAGACTCGGGCCCATAACGAAGGCCCGGCTGAGTACGGGCGGGTCTGGGGTTAGTGGCTCAGGTCAAATGGTCAGATGGCGCGCGCAGGGCCCCCAGCTCCGCCCCGGGGGTGTCAGGGCACGAGGGAGGCCGGCCCCGCCCAGGCTGCAGCCCTGAGGAGCACTGACAAAGCATTTCCTCCTCTCGGGGCCTCTTCTCTGCCTTTCCTGCTGGGGAAGATCGGCACACCCAGGTCTCTGCCACAGCCTCCCTAGGGATACAACGATGCACGGGATGGGACATCCAGGCGTTTTACAGGCCTTCTGTGAGAACGGAAACCTAGACAGAAAACAGCCCTTTCTGGGAAGGCGCTCAGGTGACCAAGAGCGCACATCGACGACCGGCTCAGATCCCTGCTCGCCGCTCAAAAGCTTTCTGGGAATTAAAGCCAGGCGAGGAGTGCAGATGGAGAAGTACGACTCCCCGGAAAATACCCACGGTAACCGCGGGCCTCTAAGAGCAAGTGCTGCTTAATTGTCAGGCTTGGTTTAGACGGAAACCAGTCTGGAGACCAGTTAAGAGAAATGCCAAGTCCAAAGCCCCAGACTTGAGCGCCAGATCTGTCCTGTCCCGTAATCCTGGGTGACTTGGTCAATATATTTAAAGTCTCTGAGCCTCACAGTGTTCTCATGCATAAAAAGAGCCTGCCCTACCTTACTTTCAGAGTCCAGCTAGAACAAGTGGAGACAGCAAACATGACAACTCACTACTACCAGTTTTCTTAGCACCTGGAAAAGAATGTACAACTGCCAAGGTTGCTGGGAGGGAGACTCCCATCCCTGAAGGAAGAGAACTTAAATAAGAACTTTATTTTTCCTTCTATAAAAGTACAATTCCATAGTGGAGAAGTGTAAAAATCAAGGAGTCGTTAGAAGCCATTTACTGAGTTTTAACTTTCTCTTTTTATCAAAGAAATGGATGGAGGTTGGACAGGAATGCTGGTACTCTAGATGTGAGAGAGTTAAGAGCATCAGTTATGGAATCACACATACCTGAACTGGAGTCCCGCCTCTGTTTACAAGCATTGTTACCTTAGATGAATGACTTAACCTCTCTGAGCCTCAGATTTCTTAGCCATAAAATGGAGAAAATAATAGCACCAGAAAATAATAATATGGGGCTATTGGGAAAATTAAGTGAGATGATTGTAACAGTGCTTGGCACAAGGCCCAGCACACTGTAGTACAAGATGAATGCTAGCTAGCGCTTTTTCTCTTATTCACAGTGGCCCCTACTCTTTCCCTTACCAACATTCTATTGTAAAAAACGTCAAATATACAGAAAAATTCAAAGAACTGTACAGTAAACACCTGTGCATGTTCCACCTAGATGGTACAATTAGTATTTACTATACTTGCTTCAACGTATCTGTTCATCTTCAAGCATCCAAGACTGTAAGAAATTAAATATCTGTTGTTTAAGCCACCCAGTCTGTGGTAGTTTGTTATGGTAGCCCTAGCAAACAAACAGAACCCTTTAGGATTAGATGAAAATTGGAGTTATCAGTGTAAATTCATGGTTTTCAATATACATTAAAATAGATATAAAAATAAATGCAGATGTAAATGTGTGTGTATTGTATAACTGTGTATGTATGTTTGCATGTCTGTATATGCATTCATCTACTTCCTATCTCTGTTCCCAGCCATGTTCGCTGAGAGTCCCTGGGAGCAATGACGTCCCAAAAGCCATACGTTCCCCTAGTGTCCAGATCTTGCTTTCTAAATACCATTCTCCATTAAAAGGCAGGGCAGGGAAAGTACAAGATGAGTCTGGAATATCTTTTTGTGCCAGAAAATAAGGAAGTGCCCAAAGAATGATACAACATGTCAAACAGACACAGAAGGAGCTGCCACTGGCCAAATCTGGGGCCATTATGATCCACTGAATGAAAGAGAAATCCGTGAGTCCATACATTAATAAATGGGGAGAATGGTAGAATGCTTCCATATGGCAGAATGCCAACTATATAAGGAATAATAGAGTGAGAAAAGCATCATCTCACAACCAGCAGAGTAATTCGTCCAAGAATCATCAGTGGATGCTAGAACTTGTAGGAGGAGGTTTGATGAGGAACAAGGTATTTACTTAGTTTCAAAGGACCGCCCCCCCACCGCCACACAAAAAGCGTTTATTAATTACAAAGGTAAAGAGTAATTTTGTAGTAAAGAAGCTTGGCAGATACAGATGCACCTTAATCAAGTTACCATCATCAGTAATGGGACAAATCGAAATCAGGTGCCACCTGACAAGATGCACCTAGAGGAGCAGCCCCTGTGAACTTCCTGCCCAAAATACAAAACTGAATCTAAACCTGAGGGGACATCAATCAAACCAAACTGAGGGACAGTTACAAAATAACTGGCCCATAGCCTTCAAAAGTATTAAGGTCATGAAAGTCAAGGAAGGACTGGGGAACAGTAGAAACAGTTCCAGATTGAAGGAGACTAGAAGATGTGACAATTAAGTGCATCACAAGATGCTGGACTCAATCCTTCTGTATAAAGGATGTCATTGAAACAACTGGTGAAACTTGAATAAGGTCTGAGGAGTAGATGGGAGTAATGCATCAATGTTAATTTCCCAGTTTTAGCTATGTCTTATGGTTATTTAGGAGAGTGTCTTTGTTTGTAGGAAATACACATTCAAGTTTTGGGGAGTGACAGGGTATCAAGCCAGCAACTTATTCTCATATTGTTCAAGAATAGTGAAGTTCTTTATACCGTATTTGTCATTTTTCTGTAGATTTGCAATGATTTAAAAATAAAAATTAGCTATAGAAGATAAGCATATGAAAAGATGTTTAACATAATTTGTCATTAGGGAAATGCAAATTAAAACAACAATGCAGGGACTTCCCTAGTGGCACACTGGTTAAGCATCTGCCTGCCAATGCAGGGGACATGGGTTTGAGCCCTGGTCTGGGAAGATTCCACATGCCACGGAGCAACCGAGCCCTTGTGCCACAACTACTGAAGCCCATGTGCCTAGAGCCCGTGCTCTACAACAAGAGAAGCCACTGCAATGAGAAGCCCGCACATCACAGTGAAGAGTAGCCCCCGCTTGACACAACTAGAGAAAGCCTGCACACAGCAACAAAGACCCAACACAGCCAAAAATAAATAAATAAATTTATTTATTTTTTAAAAATGCAATATTGCTACACACATATTAGAATGGCTAAATTCCAAAACACTGACATTACCCATTGCTGGTGAGAAAACGTGAAGCAACAGGAACGTATATTGCTAGTGGGAATGCAAAACCGTGCAGCCACTTTGGAAGACCAGATGGCAGTTTCTTACAAAGTGAAACATAGTCTTACCATACGACCCAGTCATACTCCTAGGTATTTATCCAACTGATTTGAAAACTACGTCCATACAAAAGTGTGTCCATGAATATTTATAGTAAATTTATTCATAATTACCCCAAACTGGAAGCAACCAAGATGTTCTTCAGTAAGTGAAAGGATAAACAGTGGTAAATCCATTCAATGGAATACTATTTAGTGATAAAAAGGAATTAGCCGTGCAAAAATATGGGTAAATATTAAATGTCTATTGCTAAGTGAAAGAAGCCAGTCTTAACAGGGTACAGATTTTATGATTCCATTTATATGACATTTTAGAAAAGGCAAAACTGTAGAGACAGTAAACAGATCAGTGGTTGCCAGGGGTTTGGAGAGGGAGGAGACTTGACTAAGATGAAGCACAGATGATTTTTTTTTTAAGGCAGTGAATTTATTCTATATGATGCTATAATAATGGATACTATGCATTTATCAAACTCATAGAACTTTACAGAGCAAAGAATGAACTTTAATTTGTGTAAATTTAAAAAATCACTTAGGAGGTTGGAGAATCCCAGGATTGAATAACGACAAGAGAATTTAACTGTATTACCAATGGATGAAGTAACTTCACTGAAGGGAGTGGGAGAGTAACTTTAGAAGTGAGTGGAGACTTAGGACTGTACGTAAATACTGAACTCTAGCTGATATAGTGTTTCCCATAGGGGTAAGGGTTAACAATTGTAAAACTACTCAATATATATAACAATTACATAAATGGATGGTGGATGGTTGGAGCCAGGTTTCTCACTAATGGAGTGTTAGTTTACACATAAGCAATAGGAGGAGATTAGAATGATCCATGCAGTAATAGATTAGAGTTGGAGATATCAGTATGAACTCCCGTTTAGCTTACTATAGATAAATATGGCTACGTATAGAAATATTTAGAGATATGTGTGTACACAAGTTAGTATACACACATATATTTTCTTGCTCTGTCATTTGAGAGGCCCTAGAAGCAATAAGACCCTGGTAGCAATGAATGCACCTATTGCCCAGATCTTGGTTTCTATTATCACGCTCCAATAAAAAGGATCCAGGGCTCCTTGGAGAAACGGCTGATTCTAGGACTGGGATATACAAGATGAGCCTGAAGCATCTTATAGTGTTAGAAAGTAAGGAAGTCTCCATAAAGGCAAAGTTATGGAGGTATGTCAGAGACACAGGGACCAACTGAAAGAGCTCCCAATGGCAAAACTGGAGAAATTTGATCAACAATAACCTAGTATTAGATTTTAACACAAAGTATAATTTTAAAATATCCATGAGTCCATACTAATATAAATAAAGTATTAAATAACTAATTGGGATAGAATAGACAAATCTTTCATGCAGAAGAATTCCAAATAATTTATGGATGTACTCTGCCCTAAGAAGGTGGAGCACACTCATTCACTCCTTAAGCATCATGACTTCCTTCCAAAGAGCACCGTAGGGAAGGGGGTGGGGAGGAACCATACGGTGGAGAAACCTGACCAACAGTTCCTAGGCCTGGTTATCAAGGTCACAGTGAGAGCGCATATCCTAGATAGGATATGATGAGAAGGTACTTCACCTCTGTGATCTTCCTCTCCAAAACCCACAACCTAAGTCTAATCATGAGGAAAACATCAGAAAAATTCCAACTGAGGGACAGTCTATAAAATACCCGACTTCAAATCTGTGAAGGTCGGGCTTCCCTGGTGGCGCAGTGGTTGAGAGTCCGCCTACCAAGGCAGGGGACACGGGTTCGTGACCCGGTCTGGGAAGATCCCACATGCCGCGGAGCGGCTGGGCCCGTGAGCCATGGCCACTGAGCCTGCGCGCCCGGAGCCTGTGCTCCACAACGGGAGAGGCTACAACAGTGAGAGGCCCGCGTACCGCAAAAAAAAAAAAAAAATCTGTGAAGGTCATCAAAAACAAGGCGAGTCAGAGAAACTGTCACAGGCAAGTGAAGCCTAAGGAGATATGACAACCAAATGTGATATGGTGTCTGGGATGGGATCCTGGGACAGAAAAAATGTTAGGTAAAAAATAAGGAAATCTAAATATAGGATGGACTTTACTTAATCATGTATCAATATTGGTTTATTAATTGTGACAAACGTACCATATTGATGCAGGATGTTAATGACAGGGAAAACTGGGTGTGGGGTATACAGGAACTCTCTGCACAACCTTCACAACTTTTCTGTGAGCTAAAACTACTTGAAAATAAAAATGTATTAAAAATTATCTTTAGAATTTTAGAAAGTTCAATATTGCGATAGAGAAACAATCATTATTCAGGCCTGTCAGTTCTTATGGTCAATCAGCTGTACGTGTGCAACTCTAGTTAGAGGCTTTTGCCTCTAGGTGACGTTGTCTTCTGTTCAGGTTTTTGGACTAGTCAAGTGTACTGCCAGACAGATGGACTGATAGAAAATTTAGAGTCTTTATCTCTAGAGTTTAAAATTGTTTGGGCAAGCATGCCAGAACACCTAATAAAACTCGTGGTTTGGATTGATGCTAGGAGTCCATTTGAAATGCCCCAAAATTGCTTTGGACCTCAGCTACAACAAGGAGACCTTTGGGAGGCCCTTTGCCCTTAAGAAACATTTTTTTTAAATTAATAAACTTTACTTTTTAGAAAGCAGTTTTTGGTTTACAGAAAACATGAGTAGAAAGTGCAGAGAGTTCTCATATACTCCGTTCCTCCCACACAAAGTTTCCCCTGTTTTAACATTGTATTTGTGTGGTACATTTGTTACAATTGATAAGCCAATATGGATACATTATTATTAATAATAGTTACATTGTTTACATTAAGGTTCTCTCTTTCTATGGGTTGTCACATCTCCACCATTAGAGAATCATATAGAATAGCTCCACTGACCTAAAAAACCCCTGTGCTCTACCCATTCATTCCCCCCCAACCCATTCTTCCCCTGAACCCTGAAAATCACCAATCTTTTTACATTTTCCCTAGTTTTGCCTTTTCCAAAATGTCATAGAGTTGGACTTTTATAGTATGTAACCTTTTTAGATTATCTTCTTTCACTTAGAAATAAGCATTTAGGGCTTCCCTGGTGGCGCAGTGGTTAAGATCCGCCTACCAATGCAGGGGACGGGGGTTCGAGCCCTGGTCTGGGAGGATTCCACATGCCGCAAAGCAACTGAGCCCGTGCGCCACAACTACTGAGCCTGCACTCTAGAGCCCGCGAGCCACAACTACTGAGCCCACATGCCACAACTACTGAAGCCCACGTGCCTAGAGCCCATGCTCCGCAACAAGAGAAGCCACCTCAATGAGAAGCTCACACACCACCATGAAGAGTAGCCCCCGCTCGCCACAACTAGAGAAAGCCTGAGCGCAGCAACAAAGACCCAACATAGCCAAAGCTAAATAAATAAAATAAATAAATTTAAAAAAAAAAAGAAATAAGCATTTAAGGGTCTTCCATGTCTTTCCATGGCTCCATAGTTCGCTGCTTTGTAGTGCTGTATAAATTCCATTGTGTGGATGTTTCACAGTTTATCCAGTCACCTATTGAAGGATATCTTGGTTACTTCCAAGTTTTGGCAATTATGAATAAAGCTGCTATAAACATTCGTGGGTGGACATAAGTTTTCAACTCATTTGAGTAAATACCAAGCAGCATAACTGCTGAATTATATGGTAAGAGTACATTTAGTTCTGTAAGCTGCCAGACTGCTTTCCAAAATGGCTGTATGCACTATTTTGCATTCCCACCAGCAATGAATGAGAGTTCCTGTTTCTCCACATCCTCACCAGCATTTGGCATTGTCAGTGTTTTAGATCCTAGCCATTCTAATAGGTGTGTAAGTGGTATCTTATTGTTGGTTTAATTTGCAAGTCCCTGGTGAGCATATTTTCATATCTTCTTTTGCTATTTTTTGGTGAGGTGTCTGGTAAGATCTTTTGTCCATTTTTAAACTGGGTTGTTTATTTTCTTATTGTTGATTTTAAAGAGTTCTTTGTATATTTTAGAGAGCAGTCTTCTATCAGATATGTTTTGCAAAAATTTTCTAGTCTGTTTTTTCACTCTCTTGACAGTGTCTTTCACAGAGCAGAAGTTTTTAACTTTAATGAACCTCAACTTATCAATTCTTTCTTTCATGGATCATGCTCTTGGTGCTAGATCTAAAAGGTCATCGCCAAACCCAAAGGGCACTAAGGTTTTTTCCTAGGTTATATTCTAAGGGTTTTATAGTTTTGTGTTTTATATTAAGGTCTATGAAGACCTAGTTTTTTTTGTTGTTGTTGTTGTTTTTGCGGTACACGGGCCTCTCACTGTTGAGGCCTCTCCCGTTGCAGAGCACAGGCTCCGGACGCGCAGGCCCAGCGGCCATGGCTCATGGGCCCAGCCACTCCACGGCATGTGGGATCTTCCCGGACCGGGGCACGAACCCGTGTCCCCTGCATCGGCAGGCGGACTCTCAACCACTGCGCCACCAGGGAAGCCCCAAGACCTAGTTTTAATTGCAAACCCCAAGGGGAGGAAATCGTCAACACCTGGAACACCTCACGTGGAAATAATAATAATTGAAGGCCGAGTTGCAGTTGAAAACACCCACGACAAGTGTGGCAGGTGAGATCTAATCCTCCTGGAAAGATGGCAAGTTCTTTCAGACAGAGGTGCCAGAGATTTCTCCCCTAAGGATATGCTGCTTCTCCTTCATGTTTCCTGACTCCTTTTCAGCCACGAGGGGAGTTAATCTTATCAGGGAAAAAGGCAGGGACAGAAATATTCCTGCTTGCGAGCTGAGGACCACTTCCGTCCCCATCCTCAGTGTCATTCCCACCCCCACAGGACGGGCAGGAGAAGAGAAGGGAAATCCATCCTACTGCTTCAGATGATGAGGAGCTGAGGAAAAAAGAAGGGGTGAACAAGAATTTTGAATTATTATTTGTTCGGGGTTAATTTTTTTCTGCTGCACTCTTGTTTCTTTGCGTCTGATTCCAAGAAAAGGACAGACTCCAAGGAGGGGCTCTGGAGAGATCACACTTCCGTACCCTTGCAGGACTACTTTGCTTGGAGGTGGGGCCCAGAAAGGGATGCTGCGGAGGCTGGCAATGGAGGCTGGAGGTTTGCAAGGAAAGTTTTTCTTGTGCATGTAAGGCTTGAGCAAAGACATCCTGGGACGGGGGCTGGATCTTTTGATCTCCAAGGCAGCCCCAAACCTATTCAGGGAAAAATACACCCTCAGAGCTTCCCTGGTGGCGCAGTGGTTGACAGTCCGCCTGCCGATGCAGGGGACACGGGTTCGTGCCCCGGTCCGGGAAGATCCCACATGCCGCGGAGCAGCTGGGCCCGTGAGCCATGGCCGCTGAGCCTGCGGAGCTTCTGGCTCAGGTGGCCCTCTCCAAGGAGGAGATTCCAGAGCTCTCTGTTGAAATGTGCTAAGTCTGAAGTACCTTGGGGATGTCTGAAAAGCAATGTGTTTCTTGTAAAGCCCCAATAAGTGAGAGCAAGGGCTTCCTGTTTCCTGGGAGCACCCAGGGTTCTAGCTGGTAAGGGGCAAGCATGGAGATAAGTGGTCCAGCAAAGACACTTCTTCTTTACCGATCTTAGTATTAAAATCCCTCTGATGGTCCAATGGGCCTTGGGCCAAAGGCAGGAAAGAGTTCATGAAAAAACTAAAAATAATTCGCTTATTTCTTAGCTAGGCTGGCTTTGCCCAAGTCTTGGCAAAGGAAGAAGAAAAAAACAAAAAACAAAAACTTGAGAGCAGAAATCCATGGCAACAAGCAACTTCTGTTTATGGATAGCATCCCAGGGAAACTGTCTGGCTGTGACAGAACAGAAGTGCATGTGAAGTCATACGTATCCATTTACTTTCCTCTGATTGAGCAAAAGAAAATTCATACCTGTTCTATCTATTCATGAGAAATACATTCTTATATTTTTGTTTGACAAGACATATGCCATATTGTTTCAGGGGTTTTGAATAAAGATGATAACATACCACTCTGATTGCTGACCCAGATTGCAAACTGGCTTTCTATAGCCTGGGCTACCAAGAAGAAAGGGGGACAGGATGAAAGGGGTGGGTGTTCACAGGTGGAGGTTCTAATTTCTAATTAAAATTCCTGTCACTTTTTCACTTAAACTGTTGACTGCCCTCCTTGATTCTCTTTTTAAATTATAACTGGTTTCAGACATACAGAAAAGCAAAGTGATCCACATTCCACGATCTCTAAATATTTTAAACACATTTTAGAATCTCTTTCAGTTTGTTCTATTATTTCCAGTTCCTGGGATGTCAATTTCTCTGTTGGAGCAGACTCTCTCTCGTGGTGGTTTGTAATTTATTATTGTGAACTCAACTTCAGCAGGGGTTCCTTTGGGAGTCTCATGTGCCTTGATTGCAAAACCAACATAACTGGAAGTAGTGTGACCCTCCCATCTAAGACCCTGAAGCTCTGTTCTCACTTCTGACCAGGCCCACTCTCAGGATCCAGTAAAGAGTTCACTACAGATGTATGTGTCACAGAGAGCTCCACCCCACAGGTGACCACGTGTGCTTTTGAAGTCATCTCCCCTGCACTTGGCACTGGTGCCTGTCCCGAAAGACACTCCTTTCCATGAATAAGGACATTCACATTTCACATCTTCCGCTTCCTCCTGTCGGGGCTTCTGGCCGATCAACACTTTTATCCATCAATATTCCTCCCAAGCTAAAGAAATGCCTCTCACACCATAGAGGCAAATAGGAGCTGCTTTATGGATTTTGCTGGCACTGTCCATATTCCTGTTTTACAGTCTGGAAGTTGTAAACAATTAGAAAACCATGCTCCAAAGGAGTGTGACTAGAAGGGAAACTCTTTACTATGCTAATTTATCTTCCCTTCCATAGACTCACAGAATAGTCTGACTTTATCCGTAACACACCACACTCTCTCTGGCTGCCGTGGGGGAGTCAGCCAAGCAAGACTGAAGAGATGGATGACAGGGAGATGGATGAGGGAAGGACCACCAGAAGCCTTGGAATCTGGAATGGGAGGCGAGAAATGAGGAGAATGAACAAGAATGGCCATTCTTGATTAGGGGAGGATGACTATGGAAGTCTAGAAGAGGAACGTTCCAGGGAAGCCAGAGCAGCGGGACAGAGGAGGGGAGGGCAGAGATGGGAACAAGGCTCTGGGCAGGTGTGCAGTGTGGGGTGGGAGCCCAGGAGGCAGGCAGGTGTCCTTTAGATGATGTAAGAGGTCAACGCTCTGAGGCCATATTATCTGACAAGCAGGGTTCGGGCTTTGGCCAGAAGGTTACCATCATTTTGGCCCCTCCATAGTGGGGAACCCTCAGGTTCTGACTCCACTGTTCCCATCCCCACCAACCCTGCTGACACATTGTATCACATGAGGGGGATGCCTCGAACTGGAAGACATTTCCGGCTCAGTGATACAGCGCCTTAGGAAAACTGGTACCAAGCCAGGGTCCCTGGGCCTGCTCTGCTCAACCAGTATTCCCTCTTAAGGATGCTTAAACCTCTTGGACCACTTAGGTGAAATGAGAGCTCCTGCCTACAGGGATGGGGCCAGAAGAAGGAGGGGGAGCAAAATCCCAGAGACAGGAACAGTGGTGGGGCGACAGAGCCACATGAGGGCCTGTTACCCAAAAAGGACCCTGCCTGTAGCACAAACTGCAGGATGGGGTATCTGTAATCAGGACCAGGTGACTGGGGGCGGGGGGCACCTGACACGCACACCCACCCCTGAGGATACCTAGATTTGGGGATAAGAGGCGAGACTTTCAGAACCAGTTTTGAGCCCTCAGGTTCTAATCAATTTTCCAAGTACTGAACACATTCAAATGGTGAGGTTTTCACCCTGGGCCAGGGGCTGCACACGGTTTAAGTACACATTACATCTCAATGCATGCCTGTGGCCGGCTCCCGGTTACTCCCCAGGATCTAAAGAACGCGTGCCCACCGTTCATCTGTTTCTCAGCGAGTATTCACAGAGAGTCTTCCAAGTTGCGGGAGTGGTTCCAAACGCAAAGGGTCAGTGTGAATGGGACAGACCAAGACGCTGACCAATCTGTCCTCATGAGATTCACATTCACATTCAGGCAGGGAGAGATAATAGAACAATATATAAACAAGATACCTTCAGAGAACAAAGAGTGCTATAAAGAAAATAATACATGTTAATGGTATATAAAGTGACTGGGGCAGGTGCGGGAGGTGGGACACAGCTGGTGATGGGAAAAGCACCTCTCACAAGGTGGGTTTGAGCTGTGATTGGAATGACAAGGAGAAGCTAACCAAGAAGATCAGAGGGAAGAAGTTTCCAGGCAGGGAAATCGCAAGTGCAAAGGCCCTGGGGCAGGAAAGGGCTTGAGCAGTTCCAAGGGGGGAAGAGACCACGGTGGCTGAAGCCTTTGGGAAGGAGGAGAGTGGAACAGAGAGGAGAGGCAGGCCTCGGGCCACATTAACAGCTGAAGTCTATTCTGAGCGCAGTGGGAAACCCTTAGAGGGTTTGAGGTTGGGGCGTGACATGCCAAATCATCTTTTAAAAAGTCCCCTCTGGCTGGGTGTGGAGAATGGGTTCTGGAGGACAATAGAATGACAGGGTACCAGTGAAAACTATCACATTTGTCCAGGTGACCAGGGATGGAGCCCTGAGCTAGGATGGCAAGGGGAGATACACAGTACGAGCTGGTAAAGAAACCTATTGCACATGGTTTGACCTACTACTTCCCAAACTGTCTTGAAGATGGAACCCTTTTATCCTGTATCCTATTCCTGTAGCATGGGTGTTTTCTGTTGGAAAATATGGCTGTTTGCTCTGCCCATTTCAGCTAAATTTTCATTCATGAAAGCCATCTTCTTTGTTGGTTTTGCCCCTGCCAGTTGGTCTGGGTGTGAAATTATACTATATCTACTTGACTGCACAAGTCAATTAGTCCAGAAGCTTGGGGCACGTAGGCACTGCTTCTTCTGAATTTCTTAACAGAAGGGTTCAGAAAAGAATTTAGAAGACTACCCAACCCCCGACTCAAACATTCATCGTTCACTGATACAGGTTTCTGATGACGGTCCCTGCCCATGAGCAGACTCCTATCTCTGCACTCAGGTATTTTAGATGCCTGTAGGATCAGCAGAACTCTGCAAAAGTAACATTCCCACAAAGGTTAAACAGTGACTTGAAGTGCAAATTATACACTTTTAAAATGCAGGCCATTATTCTAATCAGAATAATAACTAATAGTATATGTGCCAAGACAAAGGTGAAATTCAAGAGATACAATTTGCCTGTGGTGGGATCAGTTATCATACCTCACTGCCATGCACTTCCTTCGTTACCAGGAGCAATAGATTTTGCACTAAAGATTCTCACCTAAATCCTACTGTTATACATTATCTGCAAAACATGACACGAACGTAAGCATCTTTGAAAACACAGGTACACATGTTAATAGTGGGAAAATAAACTCAACTGAAATCAGCAAAGTCGCTGCTCTTCAGGGAGTGATCAAAAGGTAACAGCAAATAAAGATGCAGAGGCATCTTCCACAGTCAAGATGCTTTACCATCCCACACTGTGGCTGGGACTAATGTCTGATGATGCCAAGGGCTCCTGGGATGGCAGTTCAACGGATTCGGGCTCCAGGCTCAGATCTGCTGCTGAGCCTGAGGACACATTTTAAAGCCCATCCTGACTGCACACAAAACACATCTCACGCTTCCAGATTGCCATTGTATTTGGGAATTAAATCAATTGCTTCAAACTGTAATCCTTGGATATACCATAACAGAAATATCTTGAAATATGCTGTGGTCACATTACTGGGGCCTGCTAGAATGTATACATTAAAACCCAATGATGACAACTGGGAAAGCCCACTGAGTTCGGCCCCAACCTGTGAGATTACACTCTTGTTCTGTAAATAAATGGACAGGACCAAGGAGATGTTTTTTGTTGTTTTTTGATGCATTTCAAAGGCCAAACAGAAGGAGATGCTTAGTCATGAGACATAGAAGAAATCATGCACATTCACACAGGCCGGGCTCACCTCCCCACTTGCGGAAAGAGCTCAAGTGAGTTCACCTCGTGGCCTTTCAAGGGCTGGAAGCTACTGATGTTATTCGGTTCTCTGCCTTTGCCTCAGCTGAGCCAGCTTGTCTCTGCATCCGTGGCAAAGAAAGAAAGTTGTCCTCCACATTCTAAGAACACATGTGTACTTGTGACCCATGGGGGAACACAGCCTCAGCACACACTTTCCTGAGACTTTTGCAGCAGGACAAAACTGTGGGGTTTTTTTTTTGCTGTTGTTCTTTTAATAAATTTATTTATTTACTTATTTTGGCTGAGTTGGGTCTTTGTTGCTACGTGCAGGCTTTCTCTAGTTGCAGTGAGCGGGGGCTACTCTTCGTTGCGGTGCGCAGGCTTCTTATTGCGGTGCCTTCTCTTGTTGCGGAGCACGGGCTCTAGGCATGCGGGCTTCAATAGTTGTGGCACGCAGGCTGTAGAGCGCAGGCTCAGTAGTTGCCGCGCACGGGCTTAGTTGCTCCGTGGCATGTGGGATCTTCCCGGACCAGGGCTCGAACCCGTGTTCCCTGCATTGGCAGGTGGATTCTTAACCACTGCGCCACCAGGGAGGCCCTAAAACAGTGGTTTAACTGACACTTCTCGTGTGATTTTAGATCGTAACTCTTAATGATGGCTTTCACTTCTGGAAACATTGGTGCTTTTATAAGAATTCTGTTAGCAGTTGCATCACAGAGAGATGCTAGCAGGCCAACCATGGGCTCAAGCTTCGTTTGCCGGCACATCTCAACTTATCCCCTCCCCGGTTGCCTCCTCTACTCCTGGAACCTCAGGTGTCCAGGAGCCAAAGAGGATTCTCATGGGTTGGTTGAGAGTCAAGCTTTCCCTAGGGACTGGCACGACGAGGAGCTGCAGTGTCTATAAGGATACATTCAGGTGCTCGGGCGGGGACGGGGGTAACCACTGTCTGCGTCCTAAGCAGGTGCCAGCCCCGCTGCCTGGATCGCTCAGGGGGGCCGACACAGAGCCAGCTCAGGGTGGCTGGATGCAGGTGGAGAAGGGGAGGTGTGGGCGATGATGGGGTGTTGTGGGGCATAGCTTGGGCAGCAGCTGATACACAGGTGCTGAGAAGGATGAGTCCCAGGGAAGCTGGCCTGGCTGCAGAGGGGACAGAGGGTGTCGTGAGAACCGGTGGGCTCCAAGGCTGGGCTTAGGGATGCTCAGAGAACCCCGAGACGGTGCTAGTAGCAGACAGCCCGAAGACCGCCGCCCAGAAGGAAACATGTTTCTATTACACAGAATAAGACTCTGGAAGGGCAAGGCCGACAACGCATCTCAATGGCACGGCCGCACCCTGACCGCAGATAGAGGTAGCAAATCATTCCCAACAGCGGCAGTTCAAGAAACTGAGGTGGGGCTGGCGGCCAAATAGGAGGCTGTCTCACCCTCCCCGTGGCCCCTACATTGCCATCAAGGGAGGTGGGTGGGAAGCGGTCTTCCTGACTAACCCCCCTCCCCGCAAATGCGGGAGGATCACGTTCCAGGCCTCGGTGGCTGGGCTTCGGCCCTCTCCCTCAAGCAGCGCCGCCAGGGGCCTCAGCAGGCTCAGACACACTGCAGCTGGCTCCAGCCTGAGTCAGAAACTCCAGCCCTGACCCTGAGGATGGCTGGGGCGTTACGTGGGAGCTCAAGGCAAGGTCTGGACCCAGTTTCTTACACTGAAGCTTTCTCAGGCTTCACCATCTAAAGCTTAGCACGGAGATCAAACTCAGTGATTTAAAAAAAAAAAAAAAGAAGAAGAAGAAAGGAAGAAACTTCTGAAACGTCTTTCCGGCAAATAACAATTTTTATCTGCAGGTTTACAACTTCCAGGGATGTTCTGAATTCAGCCCACAAGGGTGCTGAGTGCAGCTCCAACCACAGACATCCTCGGAACTCAGGACCTGGACAAAGGAAAGGGGGTGTGGGGGACCCCCTGGAAGTGTCCTTGGGGCGGAGACAAAGTCCACAAGCCCTTTCTCCACCGGCAGCTCATGGCCGGTTTTCATCTGGAATATCTTTGGCCCACATCCAGATTAAATGCCAGTTAGAAAGCTCTGGCCACTCGCTCTTTCTGGGCAGACGGCAACAGAGGTGAGCTCTAATCATTTACAAAGGTCACGATCGGGAGCCAGCCCCGGAGCGGTCATTTAAAATTCGATTGATCCCTATTTGTAGTCAAGGAAAGAAAATGGGCACTTGGACTGTATTGTAATTATGGGGCTTCCAGGCAACCGTAAATAGATGTGCAATCTTGATACTGGCAAATACCTGGGAGAAGAAATTATGACTCTGGTAGAGCACGTTGCTAGGAAAGGTTGAAGATAAAATTGCGCGTAAAAAAAAATCAATCATCTTTTAGCTAATTTGCCCTGCTCACCACCCATCAGGGTTATCACAATTGTCAGATGTCTGCTGAATATATTAAGATGAGGGTCTACTTGTTAAAAATGATCACCTAGAAAGCAAAGGCCTCAAACGGCAGTGGGGACCCTGGAGAGCTGACACTGGGGTCTGGGTGGGTCCGGGGGCCTTGAGTACAAAGGAGGGGCCTCTTGCTGAGAGACAGGGAAGTAGGGGAACCAGCATCAGCTCTCATGTCTGAGATGCACCCCGCCATGGGCACAGCAAACACCAGCTCCATGCCCACCCTGCTGATGACTGGGGAGAAAGACATCTGGAAGGAGGAAGGTCTGCTTGTCCTGTGAGTGGCAGCAGGAGAGTGAGTAGCTGGCACATTCTGTGCTGCTTGGTTACAGAGGACTGGGCCTGGCACTTTGACATCCATAACCTTAACCCTCACTACGACCCACCGGAGATAAGTATTATTAGCCCCCTTTACTGATGGGAAAATGCAAGCAGGGCGAGGTTCAGAAATGTGACCGAGGTCACATGGAAGCAAGTGGCAGAGCGGTGTCCAGAGTCAGCTGGAGGTAGAGACCAGGGTATCTGGGTGCCTCACCCCGCTCCGGCCGAGGTCGCACTAGCACCTCTGAAAGAGCTGAGGGGCAGGGACTGGCTGCAGCCACTCTCCAAGTCTGCCTCTGCCTCTGTTCCACACCCCTGGACAATCTCTCTCTCGCTTTGCCTCTCTAGGAACCTATAAGGCACCGAGCATAAAATGATACTGGTGGGAATTCCCTGGCAGTTCAGTGGTTAGCATGGCACGCTTTCACTGCCAAGGGCCCAGGTTCAACCCCTGGTTGGGGAGCGCAGCCAAAAAAAACCCCCAAAAAACCCACATGATATTGGCTGGACAGCAAACATTCCCCACGGGGGCTGGAGGGCCTTCTGTCTCTCTTCTGAGCTGAGTCTACCTTATGAGAAGCAAGGCTGCTACGGTCTGGAGAGTTTGTTTCTGCTTGGGGATGGTCTCTAACATCTGCCCCCTCTCGTCAATCCCACCTTCTAAGGTCAGTATGCACAGTGCCTTGGCATCCCAGGAGCTCCGTGACGGCTGCCGGTGGGATGGGCAGTGCCTCGCTCAGAAGTGAGGTATATTAAACCAAGATACCCCCTTCTCCATGTGGAATCAACAGTTCTAGGACACAGGTGGTAGGCTGGGTGCTGAGGAAAGGGCACGCCTGTCAGCCAGGTGAAGGTATCAAATGGAGAGCCTTTCTGAAATTGACCAGCCACTGTGGGGTAAACCTCTATAAGGGCTCAATATCATACCCAAGTAAGGCTACTTCTAAAAATCTATTCCAGGGAAAATTTCAGGGAGTATATAGAGACTTATGCACATTGATCACAGTGTTGTACATAATGTGAAAAATTGTGAAGAGCTTAAATAGCCAACATTTGGGATTGATCAAGTGAATTATGGCATCTGCATATGGCATTAGAGTGTTTTATATAGAGTTTCTCGTGATATGGGGAAATTTTATGACATAAAGCTACACAACAACAAAAACCCAAGTATCAAGTCATAGAAAACCTTATAATGAAAAATTCATAGATAACTATGAGGATTATGGGTGATGTGGTTCTGCTTTCATATACTTCAGTTCTTTTCAAAATTGTCTACATTTAGTTATCCTCCACGGGTGGCTGGCGTCCAGGCCTGGGCTAGGGTCTAGCCAGGCCACAGCGACCCCGGGAAGTCCAATTTGGGTTCATCGGAAGGTGCTTTTCTTCCTCTAATTTTTTTTTTTTTTTTTTGCGGTACGCGGCCATCTCACTGCCGTGGCCTCTCCCGTTGTGGAGCACAGGCTCCGGACGCGCAGGCTCAGCGGCCACGGCTCACGGGCCCAGCCGCTCCGCGGCATGTGGGATCCTCCCGGACCAGGGCATGAACCCGTGTCCCCTGCATCGGCAGGCGGACTCTCAACCACTGCGCCACCAGGGGATCCCTCTTGCTCATTTTTAATGTGGTAAAATGCACATAGCATAAAATGTGTCATCTTAACCATTTCTAAGTGTACAATTCAGTGGCATTAGGTACATTCACATTGTTGTGCAGCCATTACTGCTATCCATTTCTAGAACTATTTTATCATCCCAAACAGAAACTGTGTCCATTGAACAATAACTTTCTATTCCTCCCTCCTCCCAGCCTGGGAACCTCTATTCTACTTTCTGTTCTATGGATTTGCCTGTTCTAGGCACCTCATACAATATTTGTCCCTTAGTTTCTGGCTTCTTTCACTTAGCATGACATGTCTTCAGGGTACCTAAACTGGCACACCCACCCTGCCCTTACTTCCATTTAGTCCTCATTGAACTCAGGACGGGAGGGGTTGTTCCCATTCCACAGCTGAAAGAACTGAGGCTCACAAGGGTAGAGTGGGGACTTTTCCTCGGTTTGACTGAGTCCATCACTTGCTGCTGGCACCAGGACACCTGCCATCAGTGGTCCAGAGTCAGACAAGGAGCGGTGATCTGGCCTCTTTGCCGCAAATACCTATGCTGAACTTACGTGATTGTGTATCTCCCTCACCAAAACCAGAGAACAAAAGGGACATTCTCCCCAAATACTTTCTGGAGGTCACTAGGGTCTGGCACAAGAATCCCCCGCTTTGTGGGCAGCGGGTCTCTAGCCGCACCCTTCCCAAAGCACAGCTCTGCACCTGGCTCTCCAACCTTCCTCCCCACCCGTGGGCGTAAGGTGAGCAGACACCCTCCCTCCCCATCTGCCGCCCTTCCCCTGCAGCATCTCCAGACTGAGGAAAGAGCCTGGCTGCAGTCCCGCTGGGAACCATCTCACATTCTCCCTCCACATCTGTCCTCAAGAGGGATGTGGTGAGGGCTGTGGCAGCAGGGTCTAGCTGTCCCAGGAACAGGTCTTCTCTCAGTGCTGGCCTTTTGCTCCTGCCCTGAGCTTTCGTACTCTGAAAGCTACATTCTAGTCACCGGCAGATTGTGAAAAGTCTACCTCTATTAACGGTACGTTTTCCAGTATGGAGGTTTCTCAAAAAACTAAAAATAGAACTACCAAATGATCCAGCAATTCCACTCCTGGGTATATATGTGAAAAAACCCAAAAACCCCTTATTTGAAAGATACATGCATCCCTATGTTCATAGCAGCATTATTTACAATAGTCAAGATATGGAAGCAGCCTAAGTGTCCATCAACAGATGAACGAATAAAGAAGATGTGATACACACACACACACACACACACACACACACACACACACACACAATGGAATACTACTCAGCCATAAAAAGAATGGAAGTTTGCCATTTGCAGCAATATGGATACACTTGGAGCGCATTATGCTAAGTGAAATAATTCAGACAGAGAAAGACAAATACTGTATGATACCACTTATATGCAGGATCTAAAAAATACAACAAACTAGTGAATATAACAAAAAGTAAACAAACTCACAGATATAGAGGACAAACTAGTGGTTACCAGTGGGGAGAGGGAAGCGGGGAGGGGCAATATAGGGGTAGGGGAGTAAGAGGTACAAACTATTAGGTACAAAACAAGCTACGAGGATATATTGTACAACATGGGGAATATAGCCAATATTTTATAATAACTATAAATGGAGTATAACCTTTAAAAACTGTGAATCACTATATTGTACACCTGTAACTTATATCATATTGTACAACTATACTTCAATTTAAAAACAAAAGTTCGCTTTCCACAACCCAATCACAACAGCTCATTAATTGATGGAGTCTAATACCTGCCAACAACACACACCTCATAGAATACATTAACTGATGCCAGGCAATTATCAAGTTTCTTCTGTATTTAATACAACACATTGCATCATTACTGTGGCACAATCACCTTAGAAGATGGTAATTTTTGTCCTTCTGTGTATCATTTTGATCCTAGGACATCCAGACAGGCCTTTCCCTGCAATGCCCTTCTTTGCCAAATCTCTCCCACCGTCCCCAGCTTGGACTACCATGGGGCCTCTTCACTAGCTTCCCTGCCTTTGCTCTTGCCCTCTTTGAGTCCATTTTCCCCACGAATGCCAGAGTGACCTTTTAAATGTGTAAATCAGATAATGTCATTCCCTGCTTCAGAAGTTCCAATGGTTGCACATGGCAACTAGCCTCACCTCAAGCCCCCTATGGCCTACTGATGGTGCCCTGAGTGGTGTCACCCAGCAGCCTCCTGGCCTTGTCCCCTCCAGGCACACGGCTTCCCCCTCTCCCTCGAACACCCACCCCAGGGCCTTTGCACTGGCACATCCTCCCCCAGTTCTCTGCCCAGCTGGGTCCTTCCCATCCCCTGCAGTCACAGCAGTTGTCACCTCCTCAGAGAGGCCTTCCCTAACTAGTCCAGTTGAAGTAGCCCTGTCACTCGCTATCACATCACCCTGATTTATTTCTTCGTGCTTCTTAATCAGTATCTGAAATTATTTTATTTGCGTTACATGTTTACAGCATCTGAAATTATTGTGCTTTTTATTACATGTTTACTCTCTGAGGACAGAAGCTTAGTGTGTGTTGATAATGGTCACATCTCCAGGGACTATCATGGATTAGGCACTCAGTAATGCTTGTTGACTGACTGACAGAATAATTTTTTTTTTTAAGTTCTCCTTTTACTCCAACTCTCCCTCAGCCCCCGTCTTATGGTTCTCCTTGAAGGGACTGTCCTCGGCTATAGGCTCCACTTCACCAACCCCCCACTCACGCCCGCACCACTGCCGTTAGATTTCGTCCCTCTGCTCCTCTGCAGCTGGTCTCACCAAGATCACCTCACCCACTCCAGGGCCCCTCAGTCCTGCCCCAGCTCAACCTGCCTGCGTGCCCCGGCGTGCGCAAACCCAACCCACTGCTGACTACACTCTGTGTACCGCCCCCACTCCTCTTACGTGATCCCCTACTCCCCCACTTGCCCGAGCAGGAAACTCAGGAGCCTGGGGCAGACACTTTCTGTGTCCTAGCCGTATCCCTGGGCACACCTGATTTCGGCACAGCAATTGTGAATGGTCCCAGGCACACGGCCTGGGTCCCACATCGAAGGCACCCCTCAGCATCCATCAGATTTTTCAGTGGCCACAGGAGGCCACTCAACAGGAGATAGTGTGTCAACTTGACCGGGCCATGGAGTGCCCAGATATTTGGTCAAACATTATCCTGGGTGTGTCTGTGAGGGTGTTTCTGGATGAAGTTAACACTTGAACTGCTAGACTGAGTAAAGCAGGTGGCCCTCCGCAGTGTGGGCAGCCCTCATCCAGTCTGTTGAAGGTCTGAATGGAACAAAAAGGTGGACCTTCCTGAGAGTGAGAGAGAATTCCTCCTGCCTGTTTGAGTTGGGAACACCAGGTTTTTCCTGCCTTTTCTTAAATGGAAACATCAGCTCTTCCTGGGTCTTGAGGCTGCTGGTCTTCAGTGGTCTTCTACCCCTGTGGCTGTCCTGGGCTGCAGCTGGCTGACTGCAGATCTTGGGGCTTGTCAGCCTCCATAATCACGTGAGCCAGTTCATCATAAAATACGTCTCTCTCTCTCTCCCTATTTATTTATTTTTGTTACATTTAACAAATATATAGAGACATTATATATATATATGTACATATGAGAGAGTTACTGTGATGAATGTTTAATATATTTAGATGAAACATAATGAATATACAGCTCATTTGTTCTGTTTCTCTGGAAAACCCTAATACAGGCAACCGTCAACCACCGGCAGATGGGCGCTAGTTGATAGGTGCCCCAGCTTCCTGTCCTTCTGAGGGACGATTCAGAGGAGTATTCTACATGGTTCCTCTGCCCACTGCAGTCACCAGCTCACTCACGCACCTTCACGGGAGTCTCCTCCTTCCCTGTGCCCTCCCTCTGCTTCCTGGGCCTGCTCCTGTACCTCTAGCTGAGTCTCAGGCTTGATTTCAGCAGGACTCAGCCGGGGACCTCCTAGATGCCTCCCATCCCCACAGCAAACACATCCACTCAGTCTCCAGACTAGTAGGCTCTACCCCTAAGGCCCTCTGACACCGTCTGTATTAGTTTCCTGTGACCACTGTAACAAGTCACCACAAATCTTGGGCACGGGGTCTGCGGGTAGTGGGGGAGGAGGTTAAAAAGAACAGAAATATATTCTCTCACGGTTCTGGAGTGGAAGTTAAAAATCAGTATCCCTGGGCTGAAGCCAAGGTGTCAGCAGGGGCACACTCCTTCCCAAGGCTCCAGGAAAGAATCTGGTCCGTGTCTCTTCTTGTGGCTGCTGGCATTCCTTAGCTTGTGGCCACATCCCTCCTGCCCTTGCTTCTACGGTCCCATTGCCTCCTTTTCTACCTGTGTCAAATCTCTCCCTGCCTCCTTCTTATAAGTAGACATGTAACTGGCATTTGCGGCCCACCTGGATAATCCAGGATAACCTCCCATCTCAAAATCCTTAATTTAATCAGGCCTGCAAAGTCTCTCTTTCTCTCTCTCCTGTATAAGGTAATGTTCACAGGTTCCAGGGATTAGAATCTGATATCTTTGGGGGGGGCATTTTTCACCCTCCACAAGTCTCCCCATCATTCTTCCCATGAACTATTATGAACAGCCTCCTGTCCAGCCCCACCAAATCCATTCTCCAGGCTATAATCAGAGACACTTTTCTAAAGGCAAACCTGCTCAGGTAGCTCCGCACTCACAGCCCTGGAAGGCTTTCTGTTGCCTGCAGGACAGGGTGCCCATTGCGGAGCCAAGGCCCCACCCACCTCTGCACTGCCCCTTGCAGCTCCAGGCTCAGACACCTTGGGGACCAGGACTGCTGTCAGGAGGGAATGCGGATGCCAAGATTTTTAGAAAACCCAAAAGTCCAGATTTGGCTCGGTTTGGTTTTGAATGTGAAACCGCTCAGTGTTTAAATGTTGGCAGCTAATTTAAAAAGAAAATGTAACACATCGCAGGCCACCCAAAGCAGTCTTCAAGCTGTCCCCTTTCAACCTCTGCCCAGCAGCTGCAGGACGTGCTCCTTTCTGGCCTCAGGCATCTCCTGATCTCCCCGCTTTGCTGGAAGCACTCCCCTGACCACCCCAATACACTCCTTGTCTGACTATCCCCTGCTCTCCTTCTGGTGGACTAACTCCTGTCATAGCTCACAATCCTCCTCCAGGGGTGATGCCCGCCCATGGGACTCTGTCTCCCACCAGACTACGAGCACCTCAAAGATAAGAGCAAATCCTCCCCTTTCTTTTCTTTTCTTTTTTTTAATACCATTTTAGTTTCTTATTAATTTATTTTTGGCTGCATTGGGTCTTCATTGCTGTGTGCGGGCTTTCTCTAGTTGCAGCGAGCAGGGGCTACTCTTCCGCTGCGGTGCGCAGGCTTCTCGTTGCGGTGGCTTCTTCTGTTGCGGAGCACGGGCTCTAGGCGCGCGGGCTTCAGTAGTTGTGGCACGTGGCTCAGTAGTTGTGGCGCATGGGTTCAGTTGCTCTGCGGCATGTGGGATCTGCCCGGACCGGGGCTCAAACCCGTGTCCCCTGCATTGGCAGGTGGATTCTTAACCACTGCACTACCAGGGAAGCCCAGTCTTTTTAAAAAAATATTTATTTACTTATTTATTATTTATTTTTGGGTGCATAGGGTCTTCGTTGCTGTGCACAGGCTTTCTCTAGTTGCGTTGAGCGGGGCCTACTCTTCATTGTGGTGCGTGGGCTTCTCACTGCGGTGGCTTCTCTTGTTGCGGAGCACGGGCTCTAGGCACGTGGGCTTCCGTAGTTGTGGCACCCGGGCCCAGTAGCTGTGGCTCGCGGGCTCTAGAGCGCAGGCTCGGTAGTTGTGGCGCACAGGCTTTGTTGCTCCGTGGCATGTGGGATCTTCCCAGACCAGGGCTTGAACCCGTGTCCCCTGCATTGGCAGGCGGATTCTTAACCACTACGCCACCAGGGAAGCCCAATCCTCCCCTTTTTGTTAGAGAACCTCCCAAATAGGGAGTGCTCAGCAGATAGTTGTAGAATTATGAATATGTCCTCACGTTTAAGAAAGCATCAAACATTTTATTTTCAGAGCAGAGCCACAGATTCACCAAATTTGGAAATATAAATATGGGTTAAAGTTGTTTCAAAATGAGTCTTTCCGTTCAGAATTCAGGATTGTTTGGTCTATTGCAGCAAAGGGCAGACAGGAAAAAACAGATGCTGCCTGCATTTCATGGGCAGATTCGCTAGTCACTGATTTGTACAAGTTTGCTGCAAGCACTTAGCAGCCTTCTGTAGCTGGGACACCTGCATCCATCTGCAGACATGCGCATGCCCCTATATCCCAGCTCATCAATACTACTGTGGTAAGGTTAATCATTCTTATGAGTGTGAATGACACTCACTTATCTGCTCTGTGTATACCAACTTGACCTCACCTGCCATTGTATCATCCCAAACCCTCTACTAGGAAGGAGGTGGGTGTCACCACTTCAGATAAATCATGCTAGGAGTTTATACTCATATTATTACTGCAAAAGAACACCACAGAGTTTAGAATTCTTCCTTCACCCCAAAAAGTCCATTAAAAGAGTTAATTTTACAATAGCCAATACAAAGTAAAAAGGCTGAATTTTGGAAGTCGAAGTGTAAAATCAACTAGAGCGTTGTAAAGGCAGATATTGGGAGGGCAGGGGGTATATATTTGGCCTAAACGAGCTGGATCAGTCACTCCGAAACAGTTCAGCACCTTTGCACTTTCCAAATTATCTACCATCAACACACATTACCTTTAGAATCAAGCAAAGGATGAACTGTTTAAATGTGTGGAGAAACTACTAATCAATTAGCAGAGGCTTCCCAAGAATCCATGGTGCTGCTGGACTTGGTACCACTGGGGCAACAGGAGGTGGGCAAGACTTTGACCCCCAGGACATGTCACAGACTTCGGAAGCTAGCACACCAACATGTGGCGCTCAGCCCGGAGGAGGAGGGAGGGCGGCAGGGTGGTTGGTGGGCAAGCAGCAGGGTGAGGCCCATGGTGTGAGGGGGGTCCAAGAGGTCTCATGTCCCAGGAGAAACCTTATGGGGCTTTCAGATGCTATTTTAATACTACTTTCATTTCACTGTGTGTGTATGTGTGTGTGCGTGTGTTTCTACCTCTTCATTGTCTTGTAACTCATGTTACTGAAGCCAACGACTTGCTAAAGGAACAAAGTCTGGTGTTGTACAACTGGGTGCGGGAGGGGCTGGCAAAAGCTTCCTTTATAAGTTTAAATCTGATCCTGTTTCCCTCCGATCCTCTTCCCCCTGGGACCCTACTGCAAACCCTCCAGGCTCATTCCCTGAGTTGGAACCTGAATGAATTCTTGCAGCTCCTGAACCCACAGTGCACGTTCACAGCTCCTTGCTCTGCACATACTGTCCCTTGTTTAGAAAGTCCTTCCTCACCATTTCAGTCTAATAAATCCTATTCATCCTGTAAAACTCAGTGCCAGTGTTACCTCTCCCGTGACACCTCCCTCTCCTGGCTGCTGCTTTGATACTTAACAGTGCGTCCTCTACATCTCTGTAAACACGCATCACTTCTGCCATCTCTTGTGAGCTTCTTAAAGGCATGAGATGGTGTCTTTTTCATCTTTGTATCCCTGGCTATTTGCTCTAACCCCGGCAAAGGGCAGGTGCTCAAATCCCACTTGAGGAACGGATCTAGGTGTCTGGGAAGTGCTGTGTGAGGGCCCATGCTGCAATCTGGATCCTTGGTAAAATTCTCAAGGTCAAACTGGTGGAGGCCCTTGCAGAAGTAGCTTCTTTTGCCCATGAGATTCCTGGCAGATCAGTGTCCACCCTCACCACGCCCTCTACTCCCTATGTTTGATGGATCCTGCACCCAGGGCTGGAGCTGTGCAGAGGGCAGATGTGCCGAAGAGGCCAAGTGCACTTCTGCATCCCCCTGTGGAGTGCTACAGACGCACACGGGCTATTCCTGAGCCCAAACCCAGGTCTGGGGTGGCCACATACTGACCCCTCTGCCCCCTAGTCCCCGCCCGAGCTGGAGGCTGTAGCAGAGCCAACAGCAATGCTGTGCACCCAAGGTAGAATCCAGGGTAGAATGTTGGCCTTGGGGACCTGATTGGTGCCTCCCTCCCCTGCAGCCCTCTGTCGTCTGACTCACTCATCCTCCAGCCTTCCCGCCACTCACACCCCTGCAACAGGCCAGGCATTTCCACACCTTTTCATGCACTGTGCTCCCTGCCTGCAAGCCTTCCTCCGCCTGGCCAGCTCTGCTCAGTCCGCAGCAGCCCTCACAGACGTCCCTCCTCTGTGACCTCAGTCCCAACTCCCCTCCCCTGTGCAGGCTCCCCAGTGCCCACCACTCGGTGGTAATGATTTGCTTCTCCGATTCTTTCTTCCACCCTCACGTGGTGTCCTGAGGACAGGGGTGACCTCTGTGTCCCAGGGTTTCCCTCAGGACTGGGGCAGTGTTTTGTATGCAGCAAGTGCTCAATGCGTGCTTGTGGGCCCAAAATCAGATATTGAGAATGGTGGGGAAAGCATCTAGAAAACAGTTACTCCAGTCTACGCCTTCCCCAGGAAGAGCAGGTATAAAATTCTTTCCTTTTTCTAAAGAAATATTTGCAAATCTTTTGCCAGAATCTCTGCAAGTGAGATGCTATGGATGAGGAGAAAGGTGAACCTCTTTAAGATATTAATTAACAGGGACTTCCCTGGTGGTGCAGTGGTTAAGAATCCGCCTGCCAATGCAGGGGACAAGGGTTCGAGCCCTGATCCGCGAAGATCCCACATGCCGCACAGCAACTAAGCCCGTACACCACAACTACTGAGCCTGAGCTCTAGAGCCCGCGAGACACAACTACTGAGCCCACGTGCCAGAGCTACTGAAGCCCGCACACCTAGAGCCTGTGCTCTGCAGCAAGAGAAGCCACCACAATGAGAAGCCCGTGCACCACAGCGAAGAGTAGCCCCCGCTCGCGGCAACTAGAGAAAGCCCACGTGTAGCAATGAAGACCCAACACAGCCAATAAAGATATTAACCACACAGACTGATAATGTGGCTAATGAACAGGCTTCTCAGCAGAGACAACCAGACTTGGTGGGGTTGAGCCCCATCCCTCTCTTTTTTTCATGGGAAAGCTACACCTTTACTACCCTCCTTTCAACCAATGAGAGTTCACTGTCTTTTTCTATTCTCCTTTAGCCATAATGCTTCAGTTTAACCAAGCAGTTGGAGAGAAGGCCACTGAAACTAATTTCCGAAGTGTTGTGCAGGTTGGAAAAGGAGGCAACGTGGTGCTGAAAGGCACTACTGCTTCTGTGATGGCGTCCAAGCCAAACTATTAAATTTTTTATTTTTTAAAGACACACAATACATCTAAAATCTCAATTCCAAGAAGTGGGGGTCTCTATTACAAAAGAACGTCTCCATCAAAATGACCTGCTGCGCCCTGTTTCTTCCTGAGCAGACGGGGGCCCAGGGGCGGCCGGGGAGAAAAAGCTGGTCAAACCCCCTCCTCAGAGGCCTGGGTTTCAGAGGCTTCCCTTCCTCTGACCAAGAGAGCAACAAACCACCAGTCCAGACTCCGACAGCTCAAAAGAAGCAACTGTGTTTCTCACTCAACACCCTCCTTTACCAGATGAAGGACACCGATTCATGGAGAGGAGACATATATTTCAGGCCATTTTTCATACACCGACAAGAAGTGAATTAGGAAATCATGTAAGTACAATACACGAGTCATCCCTTCCTATTGATCACATGTAATTTACATCTTACAGAGAAGTGAATTCTTGCATTCTCACTCCACAAGGAAAATCTCAATGATTTATTCATTTCAAATGAAAAATAGAAGGTAGATGAGAAGAATGACTTCACAGACGCATCGTTCTCGGGGCACTGGTGCGAGGCTCTCTCGCACACTGCCCGAAGGGCTCCGTGTGCAAGTCCCTCTAATTAACAAGGTGAATCAGGCAGCAGCTCTCTAATTAGTGAGCATGACAAGCCAGTGGAAACAGGCAGGCAGACTGGTACACATAGCTGGCCAACAAAGGCACGGCACATTTCAAGTGAAAAATGCAGATTTCTTCTAAATAACTATTAAAAGTAAGACGGTTGGGGGGAAAAGAACACCTAATTTTAATTCGCATGTTTCATGTGTAATGTTCATTCAGTCTCAGGGATAACCAGCTCCTTTGGTAAGACAGGGTTTGTGTCAGCCCTTTGTACAACCTTTCCAGGCAAAGCGTCACGAAAAACATGGGCATTTTTGCTTGAAATAAGAATCAACATCTTAGTTTGGGATATATGATCAATTTGTGTGTTTTAGGCTAGTAAGCAATACCTGCTATTTATCTTTATTTCTTGTTCTTCCAAAACTCAGAGATGTCTGATGGGAAACACTCTCCAGAGATTTGCTCAGTGCTGTTCAGTCCCTCGGGACACATTGCAAGGAGTCCCCATAGGACAGAAACTGCTAGCACCTGCACTCTCTAAAGAGGGGCAGAGCCCCTGCAGGGCCACACCTGGTGACCAGCTTGGCCTCAAGGTGAGTCTGGACTGCCACTGGACACAGGTTTGGCACCCTGGCCATTTGCCCTGGTTTTACCTGTCTTTGCTCATCTGCCATCTTTAATGCCTTCAAGATAGCACCTACCTTTGCCAGGCAAGCTCCCCTCTGCAACAGCCAGGCTCTGTGGGTGCAGCCTGCAGTCACCCAGAGCACAGCAGTATGTCAGTGGGGACACCACCATGCAGGTTCACCTCCTCAGTGATGCTCCTAAGGACACGACCACACCTTGCTGCCCGACAGGTTTGACTTCACTGAGGATGGTGAACGACCTCTGAGTCTTTTCTATTCCAGACACTTGCAGTGTTGCCCGAAAGGTGTTTTCTTTCAGCATCAGGGACTAGTTATTAGGTAGCTGCTGAAACAGTCTTGTGAATGGAGAACATACTGACTCAGATTCAGATACAACACACATCTACTGAATCTCCGTCCCGGACACTTTGCCGGGCACTTCCTCTGGAGCAGGAACTGATGTTACCACTGTTTATAGTTTATGGTCAGGAGGGGTAAAGAGTGTGCCCTGGGTCCCTCAGCTGGAAAATGCTGCTGGAAGCAGACAATGAACTCTGGGTTTATACCCCAACCTGCACTCTCCTCTCCTCTCCTCACTAAGACTCACGTGCCCCTGCTCTGACCTGCAGGCCAAAAAGTGTCACTTCATAAAACTCACTGCTGTTCCCACAACAGCAAACTCTAAGACCCATAAGCAGTTCAACAGTTGTTTCCAAAGAATATTTTCCCTGCCTTTCTGGAGAGAAATAAGAGGGACAGCTTAAAAATGTGGGGATCCTTGTAAGGGCGCCCCTCCCCCCAATTTTACTGTCCCTGGAACCTCGTAAAAGATTATTTCCGGGCAAATGTAAGTGAAAAAGATCTGAAAAGCAGTCACGGAGGAGGGGGGCAGTCAAAAGAAGCTAAAGGAAGCTGGGCCAACTGGGAGACTGCACAAGCCCTGTTTCACTGTGGCTTGGAGTTCCCCTCCCACACGTGCCAGGCAGCTCCCAGATTAAATTTTCTTGGGGTTTTCTCTGCAAACATCCACCCACATGCTCTCTCTTCCCTCTTCAACTCTTCACTCACGATCAGCTTCATCTATATAGTCTCCACCTTACGCACAAACTCAGCATTTAAGAGTCTCCAGTGCACACTGGCCCACAGGACAGCGGTGGCCGAGGGGACAGGGAGGGCAAGTGTGTCACTCCTGCCTCCTCCCCATCCTCCCACACGTTCCTCATCAGCTCTGCCTGCAGAAGCCTTTGTAGCCCCTCTCCTGCACCCACTCTTCCACTCATCACCCTCATCACCAACTCCCCCTAGAATAACAGCCCCCCTCCTCTGAATCCTGTAGCGATCTGATGGGGCTCTTTTGAGCCATCACCCTCTGTTTCATACGTACAGTCACCCGGGCAGCAGAACAAAACTGTGCTTTCAGCCAGTCAGACCTGGCCTCCAATTCTGCCTCTGCCAATTTCAGGCCACGATACCTTATTTCCATCATTAAGTTTCTGCTTCCTTAGCTGGAAAAAGTGGATATAACCCTCCTACCTTGAAGAGTTGTTCAGAGGGTTAAATGAGATGAAGCTGAACTAGCTTCGTGTGGTATCTGGCATATAGCAGGTGCTAAGGACTAATCTAAGAAAAATTCTTTTCATTTTGGAAACTACCTGGTATAATTTAAAAAATGATGTATTTGAATTTCATTTATGTCTGCTACCAACCCCAGGCAGGTCAGTCATGAACTAACTACGTGACCTTGTGCAGGACACCAAACCCCTCTGAGCCTCAGTTTCCTCATCCATGATATGAGGTTAACCATACCTGACTCACAGGCGTGGTTTAATGAAGCAAGAGATGCCAGAGCCCGCAGCACAGGAGTCATTCAGTAAATGTCAGTCAGAAGCAAGAACCTTGTGTGTGCCCAAACCTTCTTTGTGTGTGACAAAGAATCTGAACAGGAGGACTACTCTCAATAAATGAATATTTGTGCAAGGAATGAGAAGGGAAGAGGTGTAACAGATGCATGTACCTTAGGCAATTTTTATTCTTTATGCCTTTGGGTGAGCCACTCGCCCTTCTGGGGTCTCAGTATTTTCAATCCACAAAATGGGAGAAAATCTGTCAACCTCATTGGATTGCTTCCAGAATTAATACTTACAAAATGTAAGTCTAGGGAAAAAAGTACATCAAATTATGAAACAAGGACTATTTCAGAAACTTAGTTAATTATTTCAACTGGAGTGAATATTAGAGATAAAAGCATCTATTACATTCATTATAATCCCATGTTTTCACTTGATCAAACTTTGATGATCACTTTTTTGCTCAGATACCAAGTATTTCTGCCTTTGGCTCAGAGGCGAGCCATCTGAGGTAATTCAGGACAGCTGTTTTTACATTAAACATGGAAAATTTTAAATTTCATTAAAAAAATTACAACATGTTTTATGTGCAAATAGTTTTAAATGTCTGAGCTTTCTTACTGGAAAGTTAGTATGTGATTAAAATTCCAAAGTAAATTTTTGGGGATTTGCAAAGCATTGAAATAAACAGACTATGTTTACTTATGTTTGGAGCAGAATGGTAAATTCCCACTTTAAATAAATTATAATTTGTCTTTAGGAATATCTTTTGGCGCTAATGCCTTCTATATACATAGCTGAAATGCTTGTCTTATCTGAAGCTAACTTTAAAAAAATTAAAAAGCACTAGACAGTACTTACTCAGCCCTGCAGAACATCTATCCCTGCTGGTAGAAATTCTCCATGGCCAGAGATTCTCTACAGCGACACCAAGTTTGCCCAACCATAGTTCATATTCTTAGGGGATTGCTTTTCCAGCAACAGGTAAAGTCAGGGACCAGGGCTAAATGGTGAATCGTAACTAACAGCTTTAATTCAGAGTTCCCTGGTAGAAAGTCCAGTACAAGGTGTATTAGTTTCCTAGGGCTACCATTAAAAAGTTCCACAAACTGGGTGGCTTAAACAGAAATTAATCGTCTCCCAGTTCAGAGGCTAGAAATTCAAAATCAGGGTGTCAGCAGGATTGGTTCCCTGTGAGGGCTGTGAGCTTGTTACAGGCCTCTCTCCTAGAGTCTTGTGGCCTCAGGCATTCTTTGGCTTGTAGATGGTGTTCTCTCCTATCTTTACATCATCTTCCCTCTGTGCCTCCAAATTTCCCCTCTTTATAAAGACACCAGTCAAACCAGATTAGAGTCTACTCTAATGATCTCATCTTAACTAGATCTTCTGCAAAGAGCTATTTCCAAATAGGGTCACATTCACAGACACTGGTGGGGTTAGGACTTCAGCATCTTTGGGGGACACAATTGGGCCCATAACACAGGGAAAACTGTCGAGAGTCACTGGTTTAGAAGTAAAGTCTCCAAGGCTGCAGCTGGGCAGAGGGAGGAAGTGTGCAGCTGGCCTGCTCTTGCACTGCCTCCTGGAAGGCAGCTGGCAGAACTGCCACAGTGCAGGGTCTACCCATTGGCCCTGCAGGCTTGGAAGCTGGGTGTTGCCAACAAGTGGAGAGTGTATCCATCTCACAGGGGCTGTGTTCCATGAGGCTAGCTCTCAGGACTGCTGTAAAAACTCAGCATGCCCATTTATTGATAGAGAGGCACCATTCACAGGGAGGGTGATGCTTGGGTCTACATGATCTGCACATTCTCCCCCTCCAGGTGAACATGCAGCTGTGCAGAGAGTGTGGGTTTGTGTGTTTCAGGGCATCACAGCTTGGTCTCCATCTCCACACAGGGGTAGCCCTGCTCATAAGGTAAGGTGCTGCCAGGATTCCCTGCGGAGGGCCTAGAGTGGTCTCTCATAATCTCTCCCTGCTGACCTTGAGTGGACCAGGCATGTTTCTAAGAGACACATTTTTCTGAGATATTCCCAGGAACCCTCCTATTGACAAACTGACTCTGAAGAACTCAGCTTTGATTCAATTCCTGTAGATTTCATCATTTAGCTCTGAAGTCATTCTCTCCTCCCTCATTTCCGGGTTCTTGGGGTACCTCACTATGGTCCCCAACTACATACCCACAGCCTTCCTGAGAACATGTTTGCCTTAATTAATTCTCTCTTTAAAAATAAATAAAACCCGACCTTCTGACTGTGGTATTTTATTCAGTGCCCCTCCTGGACAAGGTCTGCTCTTCCTCTTTCACAAATAGGGGCTGACCAGACAAGCTCATCAAGACCCACCCAGCAGGCTCTGAGCAGAGCTGGCAGTGGGTGTGAATGGCCAGGAGGAGTTGGTCTTTGGTGCGATGTGCAGCGAGCTTGGGGGGACTCAGATGTGGCTAACAAACAAAGGAAGTGCTATAAGAATTCTCTTTTGGACCAGCACATTGGAGCTCCTGAAGAAAGGTCTTCAAATAAATCATTCCTCCTGTGTCACATAAAAGGTTCAAATAGATCACTGATGTCAATTATACCTCAACAAAGCCGGAAAAAATAGAGAAACTTGAGATATTTTAAAAAATAGATCACAGATTTTTCTAAGTGACAAGACAACTAGATGCACAATAAAAAACAAGTCTTATTCAAAGATCAGGAATATACATCTCTACTAAAATATAATTATTTGGGGGTAAGCTAGTATTAATGGCAAGGATCACTCAAAATGAGTAGTTGAGGGGCTTCCCTGGTGGCGCAGTGGTTAAGAGTCCGCCTGCCGATGCAGGGGACACGGGTTCGTGCTCCGGTCCGGGAAGATCCCACATGCCGCGGAGTGGCTGGGCCGCTAAGCCTGTGCGTCCGGAGCCTGTGCTCCGCAATGCGAGAGGCCACAACAGTGAGAGGCCCGCGTACCGCGCAAAAAAAAAAAAAGTCATTAAAATAGAATTATCACTAGTTTTTAAAATACGAATACCTTAAAGAAGATTCACCAGACACTGCGAGATTTAAAGATTTATTTTAAAATGTGTCTGTGATGTTTCTGTATAACAGCAGAACCTGTACAGCAGATAGAGATTCCCTTCATCCTGCCCCATAGAAATGGCAAATTCTATAACCAAGGCAAAAGATGCAGAACTAAGAAGCCATGGCAACTGGAACAAAGAATCTGTACGATCTCACCTATAAAGAGACCGACAAAGCACTGTAAAATGACAAACAGAAAGGCATGGAGGTGAAGAACATGGGGCTTTTAAGTCATGTAGCCCTGTTCGAATCCCAGCTTCCCTCCACCCTCATTACTGCTTCCTAATTACTGTCAACTTCAGTTTTCTCATCTGGTGGGCAGTTCTGCCTGATTTGGATCCCCAACCAAGAAGCCATACCAGCTGGGGAGCTTGTTCTGCAGCCCTGCCCGGGCAAGGAAGCAGATTTGAAGTCCCATCTACTGTACAGTCTAGCCTCCAGGCTAGCCCAGATAAGTGGCCTGGCTGGAGCACCCAGGGGGCTGCATGACCCCATCCTACAGTCCTACTTATAGTGGTACCTGAGCACAGAGTCACACCAGCAGTTCTGTCCACACATAGAGCTGAGCCAGTGGCCTTCTCTGGCCAGAGAACTCAGTGGGCAGTTCTCCTCATTCAAGTTCCCAGACAATAAGCTATGCTATCCTTGGAGCCTGTTCTGCCACCCCGCCCAGGCAGGGAAGCAGGTCCATGGTATAGTCCTGCCATGAGTATAGCCCTCAGTCCCACCTAACCAGACAGGTTAGCTAGAATACCTGGGAGACTGTATGGCCCACGCTACAACCCAGCTTGCAGTGGCACCCAAGCTGACAGCCCAGCCAATGGCTCTGCCCATCTGCAGACCCAAGCCAGTGGATCTGGCCAGGGATCTTGGTGAGCAGTCCTGCCTGATTTGGGTTGGCAGGCATCAAGTTGTAATGGCTGTGGAGCCCACTCTATGGCTCCTATGGTCAGGGAAGCATATTTGCAGCCCTGCCCAACTGGTGAGTATAGCATTCAGTCCCACCTGACTAGGAAGCCTGACTGGCAACTGTGGAGCCCATCCTATAGCTGTGCTTGGGCAGGGAACAAAGCCAGCAGTGCTATCTGTTTCCAGACAGCAGTACCACACACACACACACCCCTCAGAGCTTGGGCAGTAGCCTCACCCAAATAGAGACTAGGGGTGTGAAGTTGTTATATACTACATATATTGCATTATTCCATAATAAAATAAGTTTCTATAAAAAAAAAAGACTATGGGTGGATTTCTCAACAGAAACTTTGCAGGCCAGGAGAGAGCAGGATGATATGTTCAAAACATTGAAAGGAAAAACTGTCAACCAAGAATACTATACCTGGAAAAGCTGTCCTTCAGAAATGATGAGAAAAAGACTTTCTTGAACAAACAATAGCTGGGGGAGTTCATCACCACTACACCTACCTTACAAGAAATGCTAAAGGGCATTCTTCAAGTGGAAATAAAAGGATGCTAATTAACATCATAGACATGTGAATGTATGTATAAAACTCACTAGCAATGGTAAATTTATAGCCAGAGGCAGATTCTTTAATATTGAAATGGTGGTGTATAATTCACTTACAGTTCTAGTTTAAAAGTTTTAAAAAATGTATTTAAAATAACCATAAGTATAATAATTTGTTATTGGATACACAATATAGAAATATGTAAACTGGAACATCAATAACCTAAAATATATGGGGGGAAGTAAAAGCATAAAGTTTATGTGTGCTATTGAAGTTGTTATCGGCTTAAAATAGGATCTTGTAAGATATTTTATGTAAGCCTCATCGTAACCACAAAAGAAAAACCTGTAGTAGATACACAAAAGACTGTGATAAAGGAGCCAAGCATAAAGCTACACAAAGTCATCAAATCACAAAAGAAGGCAGCAACGTAAGTGAGGAACAAAGAATCTACAGTCAGAAACAATTAACGAACAGACAATAATTAAGTCCTTTCCTACCAACAATTATTATAAACATAAATGGAGTAAATTCTCCCATGGAAGACACAGAATGGCTGATGGATAAAAACACAAGACCCAAAGGGGATCAACCCCTCAAGAAGATATAACAATTGTAAATATTTATGCACCCAACATCAGAGTATCTATATAAATCAAATATTAACAGAACTAAAAGGAGAAATAAACAGCAACACAATTATAGTTGGGAACTTTAATACCCCACTCTCAAATATGTAGATCATCCATATAGATAATCAATAAGGAAACAGTGGATTTGAACAGCACTATAGACCTAATAGACATAAACAGAACGTTCCAAAAAACAACAGCAGAATACACATTCTTCTCAAGCACACAGAGAACATTTTCTAGGATAGATCATATGTTAGGTCACAAAACAAGTCTTAGCAAATTTAAGAAAACTGAAATCATACCAACTATCTTTTCCAACCACAATGGTATGAAACTAGAAATAATAGCTGGAGGAAAGCTGGACAACTTACAAATACATGGGACTTAAACTACAGACTCCTGAACAACCAATGGATCAAAGAAGAAATCTAAAGGGAAATTTAAAAAATGTCTTGAGACAAATGAAAGTGGAAAATTATGGGATACAGCAAAAGCAGTTCTAAGAGGGAAGTTTACAGTGATAAATGCACACATTAAGGGAAAAAATTAAATAAACAACCTAACTTTACACCTCAAGGATGTAGAAAAAGAGCAAACTAAGCCCAAAATTAGCAGAAGAAATGAAATAATAAAGATTAGAGCAGAAATAAATGAAACAGAGGACAGGAAAACAATAGAAAAGATTGGCAAAACCAAGAGTTGTTCTTTGAAGATAACCAAAATTAATAAACTTTTAGCTAGACTAACCAAGAAAAGAAGAGAAAGGAGCCAAATAAATACAACTACAAATGAAAGAGAAGACATTACAACTGATACCACAGAAATACAATGGATCATAAGAGACTACTATGAACAACGATACCCCAACAAATTGGACAACCAAGAAAAAATGGATAAATTCCTAGAAATATACAACCTACCAAGACTAAATCATGAAGACATAGAAAATCTGAACAGATCAACAAAAAGTAAGGATTAAATCAGTAATCAAAACTCCCAAGAAAGAAAAGCCCAGGACTATATGGTTTCACTGGTGAATTTTACCAAACATTCAAAGAAGAATTAACACCAATCCTTCTCAAACTCTTCCCCAAAAAATCAAAGAAGAGGGAATACTCCCAAACTCATTTTAAGAGACCAGAATTAACCTGATACCAAAGCCACACAAGGCCACTACAACAATTGAAAAATATAGGCCAATATCCCTGACGAATATAGATGCAAAAAATTCTCAGCAAAATACTAGCCAACTGGAATTTAACACTACATTTAAAGGATCCATGATCAAGTAAGATTTATTCCTTCTCTGCAATGACTGTTCAACATACGCAAATCAATAAATATGATACACCATATTAACAGAATGAAAGACAAAAATCATTATCTCAATAGATACAGGAAAAGCATCTGACAAAATACAAAATCCTTTCATATAAAAACTCTCACCAAACTGAGTACAGGGCTTCCCTGGTGGCGCAGTGGTTGAGAGTCTGCCTGCCAATGCAGGGGACATGGGCTCATGCCCCTGTCCAGGAAGATCCCACATGCCGCAGAGCGGCTAGGCCCGTGAGCCATGGCCGCTGAGCCTGTGTATCCGGAGCCTGTGCTCTGCAAAGCGAGAGGCCACAACAGTGAGAAGCCAGTGTACCACAAAAAAAAAAAAAACCAAAAAAACAAAATAACTGAGTACAGAAGGAATATATGACAACATAATAAAGGTCATATATGACAAGTCCATAGCTAACATCAAATTCAATGGTAAAAGATTGACAGCTTTTCCTCTAAGAATCAGGAACAAGACAAGAATGTCCACTTTCACCAGTCATACTCAGCATAGTACTGAAAGTCCTGGCCAGAGCAACCAGGCAAGGAAAAGAAGTAAAAAGCATCTGAATCATAAAGGAAGGAGTAAAACTGTCTGTTTGCAGATGACATGGTTTTATATACAGAAAACACTAAACACCACCAAAAAAATGTTAGAACTAATCAATGAATTCAATAAAGTTGCAGAATAAAAAATCAACATACAAAAATCAGTATCATCTCTAAACACTAATAATGAATTATCTGAAAAAGAAATAATGAAAACAACCCCATTTACAATAGCATAAAAACAATAAAATACTTAGGGATAAAGTTAACCAAGTAGGTAAAAAAGATCTCTACCCTAAAAACTATAACACAGTGATGAAAGAAATTGGAGAAGACATGAATAAATGGCAAGATTCTTTGTTCACGGACTGAAAGAATTAATATTGCTAAAATGTCCATACGACCCAAAGCCATCTATAGATTCAATGCAGTCCCTATAAAGATTCCAATGACATTTTTTAAAGAAATACAAAACACAATCCTAAAATTTGTTTGAAACCACAAAAGACCCTGAATAGCCAAAGCAATGCTGAGAAATAAGAATAATGCTAAAGGCATCACATGTTGTGATTTCAAACTATATTACAAAGCTATAGTAATCAAACAGTACGATACTGACATAAAAACAGATCCATAGACCAATGAAACAGAATTGAAAGCCCATAAATAAGCCCATGCATGTATGGTCAGCTAATATTGGACAAGGGTTCCAAGAATACTCAATGTGGAAAAGGTAGTCTCTTTGATAAATGGTGTTAGAAGAACTAGATATTCACATGCAAAAGAATGAAACCAGACCCCTATTTTACACTATTCACAAAAATTAGGCTGAAATGGATTAGGCTTAAATGTAAGACCTGCAACTGTAAAATAAGAAGAAAGCATAGGGAAAAACTTCTTGGCATTGGTCCTGACAACATCTTTTTTTGTTATGATACCGAAAGCACAAGCAACAAAAGCAAAAATAAACAAGTGAGACTGTACCAAAATAAAAAGGTCCTGCACAGCAAAAGAAATAATCAACAAAATGAAAAAGCAACCTATGGAATGGAAGAAAATATTTGCAAACCATATATCTGATAAGGAGTTAATATCCAAATATATAAGGAACTCACTCAACTCAATAGCCAAAATCCAAATAATCCAATTTAAAGATGGGCAGAGGACTTCCCTGGTGGTCCAGTGGGTAAGACTCCACACTCCCAATACAGGGGGCTTGAGATCAATCCCTGGTCAGGGAACTAGATCCCGCATCCCACAACTAAAGAGTTCCCATGCCACAACTAAGAAGTCTGCATGCTGCAACTAAGAGTCTGCATGCCACAACTAAAAGATCTTGCATGCCACAACAAACATCATGTGAGCCACAACCAAGATAAATAAATAAATGAATAATTTTTTTTAAATGTAAACCTTAAAAAAAAATGGGCAGAGGATCTGACTAGGTATTTTTCCAAAGACATAAAGATGGTCAACAGATATATGAAAATGTGCTCAACATCACTAATCACCAGGGAAATGCAAATCAAAACCATAATGAGCTATCACCTCACACTTGTTATAATGGCTATTATCAAAAAGACAAGAGATGACAAGTGTCAGCAAGGATATGGAGAAAAGAGAACCCTTTTGTACTGTTGGTGGGAATGTAAATTGGTGCAACCAGTATGGAAAACAGCATGGAGGTTCCTCAAAAAATTAAAAGCAGAACTACTATATTTTCCAGCAATTTCACTTCTGGGTATATACCCAAAGGAAATGAAATCATTATCTCAAAGAGATATCTACACTCCTGTGTTCACTGCAGCATTATTTACATTAGCCAAGACATAGAGACCACCTAAGTGTTCACTGATTGATGAATGGATTAAAAAAATGTGGTCTATATAATGAAATATTATTCGGCCATAAAAAGGAAGGAAATTCTGGGACTTCCCAGGTGGTCCAGCGGTTAAGACTCTGCGTTCCCAATGCCATGGGCCCGAGTATGATCCCTGGTCAGGGAACTAGATCCCACATGCCACAGCTAAAGATAGTGCATGCCACAGCTAAAGATCCCACATACCACAACTAAAGATCCCACGCGCCACAACTAAAGATCCCACATGCCACAACGAAGATCCCACGTGCAGCAATGAAGATTCCACGTGCCACAACTAAGACCTGGCACAGCCAAATAAATAAATATTTTTTTAAAAAAGGAAGGAAATTCTGCCATTTGTGACAACATGTATGGGCCTTCAGGGCATAATCCTAAGTAAAACAAGTCAGACGAGACAGAAAAATACTGTATGATCTCACTTATATGTGGAACCTTAAAAAAAAAAAATCAAACCCATAGAAACAGAGAACAGATTGGTGGTTGCCAGAGGCAGGGGGTAGGGGAAATGGGTGAAGCTAGTCAAAAGGTACAAATTCCTAGTTATAAGATAAATAAGTTCTGGGGATGTAATGCACAGCATGGTGACTATAGTTAGCAATACTGTATCGTATATTTGAAAGTTGCTAAGAGAGTAGATCTTAAAAATTCTCATCACAAAAAATTATAACTATGTGAAATTATGGATGTTAACTTATGGTAATCATATCGCAATATATACATATATCAAATCATTATGTTGTACACCTTAAACTTATGTGTCAATTATATCTCAATAAAACTGTAAAAATGTTCAGAATTCTTTAGGTATCATCAACTGTACTGTAAAGACTATGTTCCATTAGTCTGTAATGGTCAAAGTCAATTACAGTGGCTGAAATCTAAGGACACTGGCATGACCCTATGGCTGTGGGACCCAAGACTCAGGTCAGCAGGGCCTTGTCTCTATGTGAACATTTTAAACCCTCACTGTCTTTACAGCTTCTCTGACTTTTCACATATTCTTTCTTTCTGTTATATAAACACTATATGCCTATTCTTCATCTCCACTTGCATGTTTAATAGTCAAGTCAAAATTAACACGTCTGAAGCCAAGCTCCTGAAATTCTCCCCCAAACCTGCCCTGGCCACAACTTACCCATCCCAATTAAAGGCAGCTCAATTCTTTCTGGTGCTCAAGTGAAAAAGCTTAGAGTCACTCAGTTCTTCTTTATCTCAAACTCTATACCCAGTCCATGAACACGTTTTGTCAGTTCAGCCTCCAAAATATATCCAGAATCCAATCATTTCTCTCTCTCCTTCTACCACTGCCACCCTGGTGCAGGTCCCCATCTTCTCTCTGGGGATTACTGCAACGGCCCCTAATCAGCCTCCTTGCTTTCACCCAGACCCCTTATGGTAATTCTCAACATAGCCTGACCAATTAAGTCAGAGCGTAACCCTTCCATTGGTCGAAACTCTCCAGTGGTATCCCATCTCACCCAGAGTAAAATCTGTATATGTTGGAGTCTTAGATTTATTTGTTTGCTGTATTGTTGTTTTTAGTTCCCTGCTGTGTTTTTGTGGGAGATGACAGTGGCCTGCAGTAAATAGTAGGGATGGAGATGGAGAGGGGTTGATAGACAAGAGAGATGAAACAGGGAAAGGGAAAAAAAGTATTTAGTCAAACCTAACAAAACATTTTCATTACAGTAACTTCTATCACTTCTTAGCTTAAAGTCCTCCCTTCTCCAGAGATCTGATGAATATTCGGTTGAGATTTTCACATGCTTCTTTCTTACAGCGTGAACATTTTTTTTTTGTCTCCTGTTACCACCTCTAAGATGCAAAGATCCCATGAAACTTTGCTTCCATTGAGCCAAAAAGGCTTTAGAGAAGAGAGGTGGGGCAGGAGGAGGGAAGTGTCATTTCCCCTTTTGATGCCAGCCCACCTTTGTGTGCTACAATAAATCTGTATTACACTGACTACCAACTTATTTATTCTTTAGATTTATACAGAATCAGGAAAATACAATTAATGAGTATTTATTAATCAACAATTATCTTCTTTTAGTCAGAGCCAAGATAAACAATTTGTAACTATCAATGACTTATAGAAGAATATTCAACAAAGATACTAAAATCTATCAGTTCATTTTGAACACCTCCAGTATCTGATCAGTAGAAAGATTTATCATATTTTCACCACTTTCATAAGTCCCACATTGAAACCTTAATTTATTTTAGTAGACCCTCCTAAATACATAAAGAATTCCTTCCTACTCTCAAATTACAAACTCACTCACTATAAGAGAGATTTAGGAGAAAACTGACCACGCTTATTGACATTAAGAATGGAAATAATGGCACTTACTTAAAAAAAAATGTAACTGGAGGGGGGAAACATTTTTAAGAACATACTAAGCAGCATCTCATTATTCAATTAAGATGATATCCTTAAAATAAACAAATGGGACCTAATGAAACTTAAAAGCTTTTGCACAGCAAAGGAAAATATAAACAAGACGAAAAGACAACCCTCAGAATGGGAGAAAATATTTGCAAATGAAGCAAACTGACAAAGGATTAATCTCCAAAATTTACAAGCAGCTCATGCAGCTCAATATCAAAAAAACAAACAACCCAATCCAAAAATGGGCAGAAGACCTAAATAGACATTTCTCCAAAGAAGATATACAGATTGCCAACAAACACATAAAAGGATGCTCAACATCACTAATCATTAGAGAAATGCAAATCAAAACTACACTGAGGTATCACCTCACACCGGTCAGAATGGCCATCATCAAAAAATCTACAAACAATAAATGCTGGAGAGGGTGTGGAGAAAAGGGAACCCTCTTGCACTGTTGGTGGAAATGTAAATTGATATACAGCCACTATGGAGAACAGTATGGAGGTTCCTTAAAAAACTACGAATAGAATTACCATATGACCCAGCAATCCCACGACTGGGCATATACCCTGAGAAAACCATAATTCAAAAAGAGTCATGCACTGCAGTGTTCATTGCAGCTCTATTTACAATAGCCAGGACATGGAAGCAACCTAAGTGTCCATCGACAGATGAATGGATAAAGAAGATGTGGCACATATATACAATGGAATATTACTCAGCCATAAAAAGAAAGGAAATTGAGTTAGTTGTAGTGAAGTGGATGGACCTAGAGTCTGTCATACAGAGTGAAGTAAGTCAGAAAGAGGAAAGCAAATACCGTATACTAAACACATATATATGGAATCTAAAAATTTTTTAAAAAATGGTTCTGACGAACCTAGGGGCAGGACAGGAATAAAGATGCAGACATAGAGAATGGACTTCAGGACATGGGGAGGGGGAAGGGTAAGCTGGGCGGAAGTGAGAGAGTGGTATGGACATATACACACTACCAAATGTAAAACAGATAGCTAGGGGAAGCAGCTGCATAGCACAAGGAGATCAGCTCGGTGCTTTGTGACCACCTAGAGGGGTGGGATAGGGAGGGTGGGATGGAGACGCAAGAGGGAGGAGATATGGGGATATATGTATATGTATAGCTGATTAACTTTGTTATAAAGCAGAAAATAGCACACCATTGTAAAGCAATTATACTCCAATAAAGATGTTATAAAAAAAAGGATATCCTTATAAATCAGAAAGCTCTTTAACAGGCTGAAAGGAAAGGTATTTTCCACGCAAATGAGAAATTAAAAATAGATATTCAAACAAGGCTGCTTTAGTCATCTCGACACCAATTAGTGATACACTGCTTAATTTACATATAAGCTGAGTCTGGGGAAGTATAACTGTATCTTGCTTAGCATTAGGTTTTTTATTTCTTTGGGAAAATGGGAGTTTTTACATATCTTTGGGCAATTGGCTGCACAGATGGAAAACAGTGCCCCAGATGCAAGCTTGCTATGTGCCCTACCGGAAAGGAAGGGAGCAACCAAAGTCAGCCTCAACCCCACAGAAGGCCCCAACTGGGGTCCCCAGTCATGCTTGGTTTTATCCAGACATGTCTTATCCAAACAAGCTCAGAGGCCAAGGCTGGATCCAAAAGTCTTCTCAATGTAAACAAAATCTTTTAACAATTTTTACCTTTCAGAGGGCACCACCAACTTAGTGACAGAAGCTAGACAGATCTGTACAGAGTAGAGTTTCTTTTCCTTTATTTTAGGTTTTCCTCTCTTAATTACTCATATTCTACATTCCAGGGTTCAGTGACCAAGAACATTTACACAACACCAGGAACCCTGATCAGATGCTCTTCCCACCTTGCCTTCCTTATTCTGGACCTGCCACACCTACTCTCCTTCCTATCTGCCAAATGTAAGTCACATCTCAGCTAGTACTCTCAGTGGTCCTTGATGACAACCTGATGACAGCTAGACCTGCACGCTCCTGCAGGTCAGCATCACTCAGTGCCCACTCAGGAGAGTTCACATGACCCCATCTTACCTACCCCTTCTTGGTCTACTCCACATCTCAGTGAAACCAACCTGAAATCTCATACCTGGGAACGGATTGGTGCACCTTCCAAGCCCAGAGTTTCCTGTGCTCTGTGACCTCCAGATTATGGATAAAGATGTTAAAAAACGTAACTCTCCTGACACCAGTAAGGCTCCCAATGGCTCATCCCTATCCTCATGTTTCTTTCAGCCAGCTTTCTACACATGCCAAGACATCATCCCCCACTCTCACTGAAATGGATTTTTAAAAAACATTCTCCATGTGAAATGTTGTCAGTGTCACCAGCTTGAGCCCTGCAGCTGCTTATGATACGTAGGGACATCCAGAGTCTGATTCCTTCCTTCCCTCCTTCCCTCAATCCCCTTTCCCTTTCTTCCTTCAATGATTTTTTATGTGCTGGGAACTGTTACAGCTCTTAGTTAATTAATTTTTAACGTAAAAAAATCTTAACATGATGCCATACTATTTGTTTCAAGTTCTTTGTCTTTTGTTTTAGTTGTGTAAGAAATAAAGTATTACCACTAGAGGTGAAGCCCCCATTTTCTTCCTGCATCCCAACCTCCACTTCTCCTCCAGAGGTGATTGGAATTTGGTGTGTATCCTTTCTGTTCACGCTGTTACATCTTTATAACTTCTGTATATATATTTTTAAAGAGTTTATAGTATTATTTCCTTTACTTTTTTTTTTTCAATTTGGCTGCACCAGGTCTTAGTTGCGGCACACAGGATCTTTGTTGCCGCATGCAAGATCTTCATTGCGACATGAGCGATCTTTTAGTTGCAGCATGCAGGCTCTTAGTTGCGGCATGCGGGATCTATTTCCCTGACCAGGGATTGAACCCAGGCCCCCTGCATTGGGAGTGCGGGGTCTTAACCAATGGACCACCAGGGCAGTCCCTCCCTTACTTTAAAACTTTGCATTATGTCATATTGTACATTACCATTCAACATGTTTTCCCTTTCATCAGTACATTCTCAAGATTTATCCATGTTGATGTACATAGACCTAGTCAATAATTTTAACTGCTTTATATTAATCTATTATACAAAATAGGTCAGGTTTTAAACTCATTTTCCTATTGATGGACACACAGGTTGTTTCCCTTTTTTATCACCACTAATTGTGCGGCAATACAGACCCTGATATGTCTCCTTATGCATACGTTCAATACCTCAAGGGCTTATAACTAGGTTTGGGATGGCTGGTTCAAAAACAGTGCATGTGGGCTTCCCTGGTGGCTCAGTGGTTGAGAGTCCTTCTGCTGATGCAGGGGACATGGGTTCGTGCCCCGGTCCGGGAAGATCCCACATGCCGTGGAGCGGCTGGGCCCGTGAGCCATGGCTGCTGAGCCTGCGCGTCTGGAGCCCGTGCTTCGCAATGGGAGAGGCCACAACAGTGAGAGGCCCGCGTACCACAAAAAAAAAAACAAAAAAAAAGCAAAACAGTGCATGTATTCAATTTTCAGTAGATATTACCTTCCAAAACAAAATTGGCTGTTCTCATTTGTACTCTGACTTACAGAGTGACTTCTTGTCTCCCCAATACGCTTCAAAGAATCGTAAGATTTTTAAAAATTTTGACAATATGATGGTCATGAAATATTTCATTGTTTTAATTTTGAGTTCCCTAATTATTGGTGAGTTGAGCATCTTTTCACATGCGTATTGGTCACTAAAGCATCTTCCTCAGACAACTATCTATATCTTTTGCCATTTTTTTCTATGGCGTTTCTTTATTTTATTTTTCTAATTTATTCTAGATACAAATCTGGTCATTTATGGAGGCTTAAAAATCCTTTCGGAAATGGGCTTGCATTTTAACCTTAGTTTTTGTGACTTTTGTTCTTATGAACTTTACATTTTATTTCAGTCTAATTTATCAATTATTTCTTTTAAATATGCTTTCTGGATACTTCTGCTTTAAGAATATCAAGATAGGGTCCTCTATTTTCTACTAAAAGTCTTAAGGTTTTACTTTCCTTATTTTGGCCTTTAATTCATGTTGAATATATTATTGTATATGAAGTAAAGTAGACGTTCACTTTTCTTTTTTCAAGACAAGTCAATTTTCAAGAAAAAGAACTAAGCAAAGCACTTCCACCTCAAGTAATGGTGGGCTAGGTCCCAGTAACCCTACCATAAAAGGCAATTAGAAAATCTGGAAAATAAAAATAAAACCTGCTTGAAAGCACCAAAGAGCTCCACCATGATAGTAAAGAATTAGCAGGATAGAAAGAAAAAAAAAAAAAAGAATTACAAAGATAGGATCTGGGAAAGGATGGAGACCCTGGGAGTAGAGCATACATTTGGGACCACTTTCCTCCAGGAGGCATTTGCCAGTTCTGAGGTGGAGAAACTGAAAAGCCAAGAGATTAAGCTATGATTTTGACAGCCTTGAATGTGAGAGGGATTTGTGTTCAGGCCTGCCAAGTAAGGAGAAGACCAGCAAGCCTCCATCACTTTGGGATGGGACCACAAAAGTCTATATCCTGGGCATAAGTATGAACCATAGGTAGGCTCTTTCAAGGATTTCAACTCAACTACAAATTCTCTCAAGTAGTAGTCCTGGATGAAATTTTATTAAATTTTATTAAAGTAGTCCTGGATGGCTAATGTCCCTATCTACATGGCAGAAGCAAAAACATGATCCGAGGCCTCACAACTTTCTGTGAACAATATTGTACACACAATGTCCAAACCACAATAAAAATTAAGCAGACCACAAGAAAACAAGACAACATGAATGAAAATCAACAGAAATAAGAGTAAAGAGAAAAAGACACATGGGGGCTCCAGACATTGAAGCTATCAGACAGACTTTAAAATAACTATACTTACTATGTTCAAGAAGATGAAAGATAAGATTTGTGAATTTTAGCAGTGATCTGACAATGAAAAGAAAAAATATTCAAAAATTGAAAAATAAAATAACCCGAACTAAGAATCCAGTGAGTGGATTATTTAGCCTATACACAGATAGAGAATTAAGGAACTGGAAAATAAAGCAGAAGAAAATATTCAGACTTAATCATGGAGAGATAACAGGTTGGAAAAATTTGAAGAAAGGGCAAAAGATATAGAAGACAAAAATGGTCTAACACACCAGTAACTGAAGTCCAAGAAGAAAGGAGAATGATAATAATGACTGAGAATTTATCAGAATTATTAAAAAACATCAATCCATCAACTCAGGAAGCCCTAAGAACAACAATGACAGTAAGTACAAAGAATCCATACCTAAACCTATCATAATGAAACTATTAAACAAAAGACAAAGAGAAAAAATTTAAACTGGACAGAGAAGAAAGACAGATTGCCTTTAAAGAAGCAACAGTTAGACTGATAGATGACTTCTCAACAGAAACAATGAAGCCAAAAGACAGGGAGATAATACCTTCAAAATGCTAAAAGAAAATGACTGCCAAGCTAGAAGTCTATATCCAGTACATGGGCCTTCAAGAATGAAGGTGAAATAGAACATTTTCATACCAAAAAAAAAAAAAAAAAGAAGAAGAAAATATTTAATGCCAGTAGAGTTGCACTAAAGGAAATAGTAAAGAATGTTTTTCAGACAAAAGGAAATAGTCCCAGATGAAGACAGAAAGGAATAAACAGTAATATATATGTGGGTAAATCAAAATGAATATTGGCTGCATCAAACATAATAATAATGTATTGTGGGGATTACATTATATAGAGAATAGAAATATTGGGCAACCATGGCATTTAAGCCAGTAAGGGGGTAAAAAGAGTTTAAAAACGATCATACTTGCATTTTTCTGGGAGGAGATAAAGGGATTGATTAATATTAGTATTATATAAGTCAAGTACACATGTTGTAACAGTAAAGGATACACACTAAAAAAAAGTGTTTAAAAGAGTGTATAACAGGCTAACTGAGGAAATGAAATTATAGAAAATACTTGATTAATCCAAAAGAAGGCAGGAGAGAAGAAAAGGGGGAACACATATCCCAGGAATGCAAGGATTCTTCAATATACTCAAATCAATCAATGTGATAAACCACATTAACAAATTGAAGGAGAAAAACCAAATGATCATCTCAATAGATGCAGAAAAGGCTTTTGACAAAATTCAACACCCATTTATGATAAAAACCCTCCAGAAAGTGGGCATAGAGGGAACCTACCTCAACATAATAAAGGCCATATATGACAAACCCACAGCCAACATCATTCTCAATGGTGAAAAACTGAAACCATTTCCTCTAAGGTCAGGAACAAGACAAGGTTGTCCACTCTCACCACTATTATTCAACATAGTTTTGGAAGTTTTAGCCACAGCGATCAGAGAAGAAAAAGAAATAAAAGGAATCCAAATCAGAAAAGAAGAAGTAAATCTGTCACTGTTTGCAGATGACATGATACTATACATAGAGAATCCTAAAGACGCTACCAGAAAACTACTAGAGCTAATCAATGAATTTGGTAAAGTAGCAGCATACAAAATTAATGCACAGAAACCTCTTGCATTCCTATACACTAATGATGAAAAATCTGAAAGAGAAATTAAGGAAGCAGTCCCATTTACCACTGCAACAAAAAGAATAAAATATCTAGGAATAAACCTACCTAAGGAGACAAAAGACCTGTATGCAGAAAATTATAAGACACTGATGAAAGAAATTAAAGATGATACAAATAGATGGAGAGATATACCATGCTCTTGGATTGGAAGAATGAACATTGTGAAAATGACTATACTACCCAAAGCAATCTACAGATTCAATGCAATCCCTATCAAACTATCAATGCCATTTTTCAGAGAACTAGAACAAAAAATTTCACAATTTGTATGGAAACAAAAAAGAGCCCGAATAGCCAAAGCAATCTTGAGAAAGGAAAACGGAGCTGGAGGAATCAGGCTCCCTGACTTCAGACTATACTACAAAGCTACAGTAATCAAGACAGTATGGTACTGGAACAAAAACAGAAATACAGATCAATGGAACAGGATAGTAAGCCCAGAGATAAACCCACACACATATGGTCACTTTATTTTGATAAAGGAGGCAAGAATATACAATGGAGAAAAGACAGCCTCTTCAATAAGTGGTGCTGGGAAAACTGGACAGCTACATGTAAAAGAATGAAATTAGAACACTCCCTAACACCATACACAAAAAAGAAGGTGTGGTTTTATTTGTAATTACCCTGCCTGGAGTTTTCAGTCTTCATGAATCTATGGCTTGATGTCTTTTAAACAAATTCTTAGCTATTATTATCTCTTTAAATATTATTTCTGTCACATTCTCTCACTCCTCTTTTTGGAATCTAATTATATATATGTTGAACTTTCTCAATATATCCATATATATTTTACCCTTTCTTCTGTATTTCCCCTTCTCCCTTTAGTTCATTTTGGGCATTTTTTTTCCTGGTTTACCTTCTAGTATCTTGCTATTCAGATGTAACACTGGCATCACCCGGGAGCTTGTCTGAAATGCAGAATTTCAACCCCAACAAGGCCTACTGAATCACTGATAAAGGAACATTGAGATCTCCAACTATAACTGTAGATTTTTCTATGTCTTCTTGCAGTTGTATCAGTTTTTGCTTCGTATGCTTTGAAGCTTTGTTATTTGGTATATAAACATTTAGCATAGTTAATCCTTCTTGTCTAAATGACTATTTCATCATTATGAAATAATAATCCCTGTTATTATTTTTTCTCTGAAATCTATTTGGTCTGATATTAACACTGCCAACCCAACTTTCTTTGAACTAGTGTTAGCATGGCATATCTTTTCTCATTCTTTCACTTTTAACTCATTTGTGTCTTTGTATTTGAAGTGTGTTTCTAGTAAATAACATATAGTTGGGTCTTGCTTTTTTCTCCACTCTGAGATTCTCTGCCTTTTCATTGAGTTATTTAGACCATTTACTTTTAATGTGTTGTTGATATGGTTAGATTTAAGTTTATCATCTCATTACTTGTTTTCTATTTGCTCCTTCTGTTCTTTGTCCCCCTTTCCCTCTTTCTGTCTTCTTTTTGAAATAATTAAATGTTTTATGATTCCATTTTATCTCCTCCTCTGGCTTATTATACAGAACTCTTTGTTTTGTTATTTTAGTGTTGCTCTAGGGTTTATATATATATTTAACAATCTGCCTTCAAATGGTATTGTGCCATTTCATATATAGTATAAGAATCTTATAATAGTATACTCCTATTTCTCCCATCAAGACCTTTATGATGCTGTCATACATTTAGTGTTAGTTTACATAACTCTATAACCTTGCTTGTCTGACTCTGCTATGCATTGCTTCTGCAGGCTCTTTCTTATGATGTCTTCCTTTTGTGTATATTTTGAGTATGTTTTTGTTTGTTCAATTTTACTGTATGCTCATATTTTTCTAGAACATCATCTAGGAAAATTCTTTGAGCTCCTGAGGAAGGTGGGTTCCTACAGAGAGAGATTTTTCACTTCTTTCTGTCTATTGTTCTGGAGTACTACCAGAAGGGTAACATTCTACACTAAAACTTCAGTAAATCTCAGGTTGAGATTTTTTCAGACCATCTAGGTAGTGTGAATTTTGGGTGCAAACTTGTATAAAGATTTGACTTGTTTGTGGTTACAAATATTCAGGAGAGATTGCTTCCCATACTATTTTATCACTACATTTCAAGATTGGTAATTTTCCATGAAATTCCCTGGGGTAGGAGGGTGGGTTTATTTCTAGTTTGTCCTTGCTTTAAGGGTGTAATCTCTGAGGTCTCAGTTTTATGATGGAGGTCTCCTATTAGACTTCCAATTTTGGATGGGCCCCAAGCTGTGTCCTGCACTCCACAGCCAAAAAGGAAATAAAAATCAATATTTAAGTTCATCTTATTTAGCAAATGGCCTCAACATAAAGGGGAAGAATCTGTGTTTCCCTTTCTGAGTTTCTCTCTTTACTTGGTTTTTGGTTTGAGTCCTTCTTACTTTCTTGCCAGCTCATTGATTCATTTAAAATTTTATATTAAACTTGTTTTCATATAGCATTTCTAGTTGTTTTCAGTAGGAAGGTTGCCCAGGTTATCTCAACCATTGCACTGTTAATCATGGACATCCTCTATCTAGAGTGATGTTTCTGAAACACCAACCATATCATTTCGCTTTACTCCTTAACCATCTTTAATGGCTTCCCACTGTTTTCACAATCACATGGAAACTCCTTAGCTTGATACCTAAAGACTTTCTGATCTGAACCTCTCTAGTCTTACTGTCTGCATGGCATTCTCACATCTCTTTGTTTTTTGTGTGTAATCTCTTCTCTCAGCTTAGGCACCGGTTTTCCAGGAAGCCACCCACAATTCAGTCTGGGTACATGCTCTTAGTCTGTTCACACACACAACAATGCTTACCTTCGCTACACTGTAAATCATCTGTTTGTTAGATCAGTCCTGACAGAAACCACAGAATATATTTTTCTAGCATAGACTTTAGCCCATAATAGGTATTCAACAGGCGTTTCTTGAATGAATGAATGAACAAACCATTATTGCTATGGTTCAGAAGTTACAGAGTGTTAGAATGGACAAAGGAGACTTCATAAAGGATAGGAGATTTTAGCCAGAATACATCATAAGATTTGAACTTAGAAAAGATTTAGATGACCTTAATATGATACTAATTTTCAAAAAAGTTCAAAGTCTTAAAATTTCTCACAAATCATGTATTCTGAAACATTTCTGCAGAAAAACTTAGGCAGTGAAATTGAAAAAGCATTGTCTTCACAGGCTTGCATCTTTCTAACAAAATTCTGAACAGCACAGACTTGCCCATTTCTGACTTGCTTAGAAAAACAACACATGGCAGGTCAGGTCTCATGGAGCAGCGCAAAATGAAGGAAGAATTTGCTTTGGAAGATGGGATGGAATTGGGGAAGGAGGAGGAGATATGGTCCTTTTTTATAAACACGATGATGATTTGTGCTGGAGTTGACCTAAATATAATTTAGTTAGTAGCATCAATCTTTACTAATACTGGTTATAAAGAATGGTTCTTACTTTTTCTCCTCCCTTACAGAACGGCCTACCAGCTGCATTTTCATCCTCCACAATAACCAAAACAGTCCGATTTGAAATATAAACCCAAGAAAGACAAAAATTCCAACCGAGACAAGAAATCATATGCAAAGACATTCATTTTCACTGTTATTGTTCCAGCTGTTATACTGTTAATTGATACAACCTATTTATTCATAAATAAATATATTCATAGCAAATATATGGATAATCAAACCTAATGTAACCGTCTGTCTAAAGATTTAAATTCCTTCAACCTTAGAAAATTCTTAAATGCAATTATTATTCAGTGGCTGGAAAGAATCTTTCTTAGCTTACAGTACTTTCTGCATTTTGGTGAAGGTAAAATTTCTTAATTTGGGGTGGATTAGGACGTTTTCATGCTATACAGTTGAAGGGTCAAAATTAATTAAGGATACATGATACCATTCAATTATTGTGCTAATACATTTATCTGGTGGCCACTATAATGTCCCCCCAAAGCTCCATACATTTGATGGCATTTAAAATGTTGTATATTAAAATTTCTATACTGCTACTCACTAAAAACCAAGAACAAATAAAGCAACTTCAACATCCAAGAGATGAACATTATAAAATGGTGTGATCAAAGCTAAATGATGCTGAATCACAGCTATCCACTCTGTATGCCAATCTCCTCGAGACATCTGGCAGTTCGACCCCTGCCAGTTGCCAAGGCTATATTTAAATGGAGGCTGCTTTAAAATGGATTTCTGCATCACAAGTAGGTGCCCACTTCCCAGCCAATACTTCATGCCACCCTAGGCTTTTCAGAGGACACATGACCCATGAAGGCAAGGATAAGACAACTGTTCCCCAGAGGGCATCCTAAGATGCAGAGAGAGGCTCGGTTCCCTGCTCCTGATTGTACCCCTCCTGGCAAGGCCCACATGCCAGCCGGTCATTCTGGAGTCTGTAGCAATAAAACTTTACTATATCTGCAGTCGCAATGGAGTATCAGTATAAGCCTTGTTTTCTCTCTTTCATATCTAGAAATTAAAGAAACTCACAACATAATGCAGGCAACCAAACTTAACTTTTATTAGTTATTTTAGTATAACTGATCAACCATGGTGTTTAATCTCTCTGAGTCATAGTTCCCTCAGCTGTAAAATCAGAATCTGCTCATTGGCTTCACAGAGTTGTTGTAAGGAAAGTTCATGAAGAGCTGTCCACATCACAATTCACCTAACTAAACAGCAGATTCTGGGGACAGGGACCTCCTTGGGCTTGGCATGTTGTAAAAACTGATAAATATAGGAAATAAATGTTAGTTAAATATTCTAGTTATCTTTTGCTGCCTAACAAATTACCCTGAAACTTAGGAGGTTAAAAACAACAAACATTTATTATCTCATACAGGTTCTGAGGATCAGAAATCTGGAAGCAGCTTAGCTGGCTGGTTCTAACTCAGGGTCTCATGAAGTTATAGTCAACCTGTTACCCAGGGTTTCCGTCTTCACAAGCCTTGACCGGGGTTGGAGAATCCACTCCCAAGCTCACTCATATGCGTGTTGTTTGGCCTCAGTTTCTCACTGGCTATTGGTTGGAGGCTTCAGTTCCTTTCTGCACAGTGCTCTCCTTAGTACTGCCCACAGCATGGCAGCTGCCTTGCTTCAGAGAAAGCAAGGGAGAGCCCCCAAGGTGGAACCACAGTGTCTTTTATTACCTAATCTTAGAAGTAACACACCTTCACTTCTGCCATATGTTAGTGGTCACACAGACCAATCCTGGTACGATATGGGTGGAGACTACATCAGGGTATGAATTTGGGGAGGTAGGGATCATTGGAGACCATCTTTGGAGGCTGGCTGCCACATCAAAGGAATGAATAAAGATATCCTTTAGGAAACTTCTGTGCTCTGTTTATCATAAGGAGGGTTGCCCTTAAATACTCATGGCCTCTTATCCCAACTTTTACTACTTGCCTTAGCTGGAAATGGGGTACAATGGTGGATGACAACCAATGGTCCATATTTCTTCACTGGATGGAGTTAATCTATTTAGATTTATGACTAGAAATGTCCTCTTCCATTTGAACTAGTTCATGGCAGAAATCCTGGCTAAGTGAATCCACTCTGCAGACCCAAACTTGCCTTTAGATGGACAGTTCCAAGGTTTAAACTATCTGCAGGGAATCAGAGAATACACCTGACCAGGATTTCAGGCCACTTGTTTCAATATATTCGTGCTATAACAGAGGTTATATTCAATCTCCATCCATCTGATTCTCACTTCTCTTCTTGGTTGATTTGAACTCAGGCAGGGAAAAGGGCATCCTCTGTCTGCAACTCAGACCTCAACAAGAAGGAATGCCATACCAGAAATGAGGAAATGTCATCTAATGGCACTGGGATATTTTATATCATTACAATTGAATAGGATTGATCATCAGTTTAGGAATTTTATTTGTTGATTTTCCTCACTGAGATAGAAGGAAATTTTAATTTAGTAATTAGGTTACTTTCTTCTCCCTGGAAGTTTAAATCCTTAATGTTCTTTATCTTTGTAGGGGTGTTTACTCCCTACAGAATGCTAAATCAGAAATTTAGCCGTGGCCTTGTAATACATTCAGGGTTTTAGTTATTTGCACTCCAATTGCAATGGCATAGCCACAAGATGCTAAAGGACTGCAAGAAGGTTCAGTCACCTGTTTTTACATACAACTGGACTCCAGCTGAGCCTACTTTTGTAATCTGATTCTTGAGTTCTTGTGAGATTTTCATGTAATTTTTCAATTTTAAGATACATTTCCCCTACATTTTAATGTTTTAGGGATCAAGATGTCAAAAGAAACTTACCAGTGCTTTCTTTCATAATTATAGGTATGATGCCTTCTATGTTTAGTGGTGTTTTGGAATCAAAGAAATGTACATTTATTGCATCTGGGCTTATGGAACTCTTCCAGCTTGAACTATATATCAGGCGAAAGTTGTTCAACAACAATTTTTGCCTGTGTCTCCTGGCAATATTGACTGGCTTTGATTTCTTGGGAGATCTGGAGAATACCAAACCAGTGACACGGTAGCTGGATATGCCATTCTCACTGACATTAGTGGTGACTTCACCAGAGGACACATGATATCCTTTGTTCCTAGCTGTCCTGAATTCCTGCTGGGGCTACCTAAGGAGTAAACCCTCTATTTGTGCCTCTGAGCGCTGGAAATTGATGTTGAGGTAATTCTTCCTAAGTGAGGTAGGACCAGGTCCGCAGGGAGGCAGTAGAGGAAGGAAGTTGCCTATCTAAATGCTAGAAACACAGCCTGGAGAAAGGGTCCTTGACAAGAATGGTGGAATATGCTTAATACTGGTCTAAGAAAAAGGGAAAGCAGCAGTGAGGTGGAAAAAAGAGTGGCAAATGACAAGTTGCAGCCCTTAGGAATTAAGTGTATGTTTGTCTATGGAAATTGGAGGTGATGTGGGAGCAAACAGCTAACATTCTCAACTACACTAAACATTTCTTTACTATACCAATACAAGAAAAAGAGTAAAGAAGAAGATCTGGGGGGAAGATTAGATTGACCCTGTAAGAATAGAATTCATGGCTTAATGTTGTTGCCAAGACATTAATTTGAAAGTATTTGTACTCAAAAGAATTTCTGTATTGGATTTATCTATAAACCCAAGCAGAGGTGAAGGTGAATGTAAATCAGAGACACAGAGTTGGCTGTAAGTCATAACATGACCCGTGGCAAGGAAGAGGATCCATGAGTGATAAAAACTGTACTACCCAAACCAGGAAAGGGCACAACCTTTACCTCAGGGTAAACATTCTCACAGCAATTTTCAGAAGCCCTAATTTAGAGGCCCAAAGTAAGGACAGTTATTCTGTGCAGTTTCATTGTTGCATGTATAAAATGATTCCTTATGTAGTCCCTGTAGCTTCATGCTATTACTACATAATCATATAGCATAAAGAGAACACCCACTCCATCTTTTGGGGTGTCGCCCACTCCTAAAATAAAGGTGGACTCTTAGCAGCCATGTTCGTACCACATGACCAGGCTCTCTGGCCACAGCCGGCTGGACCGGGGTGGAGAAGTATCCAGTTGAACCAATCTGATGCTGAGAATGAGGAACTAGTTCTGCCAAGACTATTGCATGACAGGACATGAACCTGGAACCTGGGGTGTGTCTATCACAGCCTCTGAGGCAGAGAAGGAGGAATGAAGCCAACTCCCCAGGAGAAGTGGAGGTAAAGGACCTGGAGAGAGGGAGAGAACATGGGTGCAAAAGGTCCTGGTGGATCCTGGTTCCAGTTCTTCCTGAGAACTGAAACTCAGCTACATCCTACCTCTGGACTCTGTTAAAGGGCCTTCTATTTCAAAATGAATACAGTCCCCTCTGTTTACTTCTGCCGGCTTAAACTTTATAACTTGACACTTAGAGTCTTAATCAAGATAGGCCCATAGATTTAACATAACTTAATATACCTCATATTCTTCCCATCTAACTATGAACCACATGGTTCCCTGCCCCTGCTTCAGTACAAAGCAGGTCAGAGGGATGAAGGAATGGTAGACATAGTGTTAATATAAAGGTGGGTCTTATTGTAGAGAAAATGATATATGAGAAATATAACAGATATAATATATAAGAGATATAAGTGAAATATAAGAGAGAATATAAGAGGAAATAATTATGACCTCTTTATTCGCTGCTAGCTATATTCCCAGCCTTAGAGCAGTGACTTGCACATGGCAGGTACTACTAAATATTTGTTCAACTGAAATTAAATACGTAGACCGAATTTAATGTCTCAAACCAATGTCCAGCACTGAGCATCATACTTCATGGGGTAACATAAGAAGCATTCCCAGTGAATGAGGAATGAGAAAAGAATAGATTTTATTCCTGTTATCATTTAATGCTGTCCCAGATACACTAGCCAGTACACTAAGAAAAAGATATGAAATAAAATGCCAAATGAAGTTCTTGGAAGATGGAATAGATGTATTTTTCCCTATTCCTCCAGCTAAGTACAACTAAAAACCCTTGATATTATACATGTATAATGACCATAAGACTGAAAAATGGAGAGAAAAAGGCAAACTAGCTAGGGAGGTTGGGGATGACTATCAAGGAAAAGCATGTTAGTGAGTTCTCTGGATTTTCTTTTTGCCTGAAATATTCCAGACTTGTAGCTAAAGAAGCTGTAACCCAGAAACATCAAACTGCACAGACCCCCGCCCCCCCACCACAAAATAAGTCCCAACAAAACTCTGCTCTTTCAAGCCAAAGGACCAGGAAAGAGACAAGAAAGAAAACGTTTAGACAATAACTATTCTACTCCAGCCAAACACCACAGAAAAATTGTGGCCCCACCTGCCTGCAAAGTGGGAGTAGGGTACCTGGACTTCCACCCTCACTAGATTGTAATGAGGTGTAACAAACCCCCTGAGAAGGTGGTGTCAGAGAAGGCTGGAAAGGGGCTGGGATTTCCACCCCAACCTGTAGTAACAAGGCACATTCACTCCCCCACAGAGGTGGTGTTAGAGAGACCTAAAGAAGAGTCAGGGCTTTTACCACTGCCCAGTGGTAATGAGGCTACCTCATTACCTGTGCATCAGCACAGGCCTAGTGGGGAGCCAAAACTCCCAACCCAAACCAGTGGTAATGAGGAGCCTCTCCCCTTCATAGGGGTCAACAGAGGCCAAGTAGGAACCTGGATTTCCACCACTGGGAAATTACCAAGAACCTGGGAAATGTCAATTTGAATGAAAAAAGACAATCCATAGATGTCAACACCAGAATAACAGAGATGTTAGAATTATCTGACAAATATTTCAGAGCAGCCATTATAAAATGTTTCAACAAGCAATTATGAACAAGCCTGAAACAAACGAAAAAGTTAAAAATCTCAGCAAATAATAAAAGATATAAGGAAGAAGCAAATGTAAAACTGAAAAATACAGCAACTGAAAAAAAGAATTTTAACTCAATGGATAGGATCAACATGGAGAGGTCATTGGAGGAAGGACAGAGGAAAGAATCAGTAAACTTGATGCTTGACCAATAGAAATTACCCAATCTGAGCAACAGAGAGAAAAGAGACTTTTAAGAAAATGAACAGAGCCTCAGGAGCTTGTGGGACTATAATAAAAGATTTAACACTCATGTCATCAGAATCCCAGGAGAGGGTGAGGTCAAAAAGTATTCAAGGATTTAATGGTTAAAAATCCCCAGACTTGGCAAAGACATACACCTATAGATTGAAGAAGCTCAAAAAAAAAAAAAAAAAAATCCCAACTAGGATAAATCTAAAGAAATCCACATCAGAAAACATCACAGTCAAACATCTTAAAGCTAAAGACAAATATGTCTTCAAAGCAGTGAGAGAAAAACAATGTCTTACAGGGAAAAAGCAATCTGAATGACTGCAGATTTCTCATCAGAACTCAAGGAGGAGTTTCTGTCGTGCAATCAGTTAGCACATTCAGCTGTTAACTGAAAGGTTGGTGGTTCAAGTCCACCCAGGGACACCCCCCTGACATAAACCATGGAGGCCAAGAAGGAAGTGGCACAATTTTCAAGTGCTGAAAGAAAAGCACTGTTGACCCAGAATTCTATATGCAGTGAAAATATCCATTAGGAATAAAGTGGAAATCGGGACATTTTCAGATGAAGGAAACTAGGAGAATCTGTTATCAGCAGACTACCTGAAAAGAATGGCTAAAGGAAGTTCTCAAAACAGAAATGAAACTACAAAAGGAGAAATTTTGGAACATCGGGAAAGGAGAAAGAACAATAGAAAGAATAAAAATATGGTTAAATACAATTTTCCTTCACCTCTTAGGTTTTCTAAAGTCTGTTTGACAGTTAAAGGAATTAGTTCTAAACACATATACAGGAAATTCTTAAGACAATTATAAATGGGGGAGGGTAAAGGGACATAAAAGGAGATAAGGTTTCTATACTTCACTTGAACTGGTAAAATGTCAACACCAGTAGACTGTGGTAAGTTCTATCTATACCTACAGCAACCACTAGGAAAGCTATACAAAGAAATACAGTGGAAAACACTATAAATAAATTAAAATGGAATTCTTAAATTCATAAGGCAGGAAAAATAAAACAGAGAAATTAAAAACAGAAGGAATAAACAAAAACTAAAACAGCAGACGTGGGGGAGACCTTCAAGATGGCAGAGGAGGGAGCCTTGCAAGATGGCGGAAGAGTAAAACACGGAGATCACCTTCCTCCCCACAGATACAACAGAAATACATCTACACGTGGAACAACTCCTACTGAACGCTGGCAGAAGACCTCAGACCTCCCAAAAGGCAAGAAACTCCCCACGTACCTGGGTAGGGCAAAAGAAAAAAGAATAAACAGAGACAAAAGAACAGGGACAGGACCTGCACCAGTGGGAGGGAGCTGTGAAGGAGGAAAGGTTTCCACACACTAGGAAGCCCCTTCGCGGGCGGAGATTGCGGGTGGCGGAGGGGGAAAGCTTCAGAGCTGCAGAGGAGAGCACAGCAACAGGGGTGCGGAGGGCAAAGCGGAGAGATTCCCGAACAGAGGATTGGTGCCAACCGGCACTCACCAGCCCGAGAGGCTTGTCTGCTCACCCGCAGGGGCGGGCGGGGCTGGGAGCTGAGGCTCGAGCTTCGGTAGGATCCCAGAGAGAGGACTGGCGAAGTGAACACAGCCTGAAGGGGTTAGTGCGCCACAGCTAGCTGGGAGGCACTCCGGGGGGAAAAGTCTGGACCTGCCGAAGAGGCAAGAGACTTTTTCTTTCCTCTTTGTTTCCTGGTGCGCGAGGAGAGGGGATTAAGAGCGCTGCTTAAAGGAGCTCCAGAGACGGGCGCGAGCCGCGGCTATCAGCGCGGACCCCAGAGACGGGCATGAGACGCTAAGGCTGCTGCTGCCGCCACCAAGAAGCCTGTGTGTGAGCACAGGTCACTATCCACAACCCGCCCCCGGGGAGCCTGTGCAGCCCGCCACTGCCACGTCCCGGGATCCAGGGACAACTTCCCCGGGAGAACGCACGGCGCGCCTCAGGCTGGTGCAATGTCCTGCTGGCCTCTGCCGCCGCAGGCTCGCCCAGCATCTGCACCCCTACCTCCCCCCGGCCTGAGTGAGCCAGAGCCCCTGAAGCAGCTGCTCCTTTAACCCCGTCCTGTCTGAGCAAAGAACAGACGCCCTCCGGCGACCTACACGCAGAGGCAGGGCCAAATCCAAACCTGAGCCCCGGGAGCTGTGCGAGCAAAAAAGAGGAAGGGAAATCTCTCCCAGCAGCCTCAGGAGCAGCGGATTAAAGCTCCACAATCAACTTGATGTACCCTGCATCTGTGGAATACATGAATAAACAACGAATCATCCCAAATTAAGGAGGTGGACTTTGAGAGCAACATTTATTATTTTTCCCCTTTTCCTCTTTTTGTGAGTGTGTATGTGTATGCTTCTCTGTGAGATTTTGTCTGTATAGCTTTGCTTTCACCATTTGTCCTAGAGTTCTATCTGTCCGTTTTTTGTTTTTTCTTTTTAAAAAAATTTTTTTCTTAATAATTATTTTTTATTTTAATAACTTTATTTTATTTTATCTTAATTTATTTTATCCTCTTTCTTTCCCTTCCTTTCTTTCTTTCTTCCTCCCTCCCTCTCTCTCTCTCTCTCTCTCTCTCTCTCTCCCTCTTTCTTTCTTTTTTTCTTCTTTTTCTCCCTTTTATTCTGAGCCGTGTGGATGAAAGGCTCTTGGTGCTGCAGCCAGGAGTCAGTGCTGTGCCTCTGAGGTGGGAGAGCCAACTTCAAGACACTGGTCAACAAGAGACCTCCCAGCTCCACATAATATCAAATGGTGAAAATCTCCCAGAGATCTCCATCTCAACACCAGCACCCAGCTTCACTCAACGACCAGCAAGCTACAGTGCTGGACACCATATGCCAAACAACTAGCAAAACAGGAACACAACCCCACCCATTAGCAGAGAGGCTGCCTAAAATCATAATAAGTCCACAGACACCCCAAAACACACCACCAGACATGGACCTGCCCACCAGAAAGACAAGATCCAGCCTCATCCACCAGAACACAGGCACTAGTCCCCTCCACCAGGAAGCCTACACAACCCACTGAACCAACTTTAGCCACTGGGGACAGACACCAAAAACAACAGGAACTACGAACCTGCAGCCTGCAAAAAGGAGACCCCAAACACAATAAGATAAGCAAAATGAGAAGACAAAAACACACAGCAGATGAAGGAGCAAGATAAAAACCCACCAGACCTAACCAATGAAGAGGAAATAGGCAGTCTACCTGAAAAAGAATTCAGAATAATGATAGTAAAGATGATCCAAATCTTGGAAATAGAATAGAGAAAATGCAAGAAACATTTAACAAGGACCTAGAAGAACTAAAGATGAAACAAGCAGTGATGAACAACACAATAAATGAAATTAAAAATACTCTAGATGGGATCAATAGCAGAATAACTGAGGCAGAAGAACGGATAAGTGACCTGGAAGATAAAATAGTGGAAATAACTACTGCAGAGCAGAATAAAGAAAAAAGAATGAAAAGAACTGAAGACAGTCTCAGAGACCTCTGGGACAACATTAAATGCACCAACATTCGAATTATTGGGGTTCCAGAAGAAGAAGAGAAAAAGAAAGGGACTGAGAAAATATTTGAAGAGATTATAGTTGAAAACTTCCCTAATATGGGAAAGGAAATAGTTAATCAAGTCCAGGAAGCACAGAGAGTCCCATACAGGATAAATCCAAGGGGAAACATGCCAAGACACATATTAATCAAACTGTCAAAAATTAAATACAAAGAAAACATATTAAAAGCAACAAGGGAAAAACAACAAATAACACACAAGGGAATCCTCATAAGGTTAACAGCTGATCTTTCAGCAGAAACTCTGCAAACCAGAAGGGACTGGCAGGACATATTTAAAGTGATGAAGGAGAAAAACCTACAACCAAGATTACTCTACCAAGCAAGGATCTCATTCAGATTTTATGGAGAAATTAAAACCTTTACAGACAAGCAAAAGCTGAGAGAGTTCAGCACCACCAAACCAGCTTTACAACAAATGCTAAAGGAACTTCTCTAGGCAAGAAAAACAAGAGAAGGAAAAGACCTACAATAACAAACCCAAAACAATTAAGAAAATGGGAATAGGAACATACATATCGATAATTACCTTAAATATAAATGGATTAAATGCTCCCACCAAAGGACACAGACTGGCTGAATGGATACAAAAACAAGACCCATATATATGCTGTCTACAAGAGACCCACTTCAGACCTAGAGACACATACAGACTGAAAGTAAGGGGATGGAAAAAGATATTCCATGCAAATAGAAACCAAAAGAAACCTGGAGTAACAATTCTCATATCAGACAAAATGGACATTAAAATAAAGACTATTAGAAGAGACTAAGAAGGACACTACATAATGATCAAGGGATCGATCCAAGACGAAGATATAACAATTGTAAATATTTATGCACCCAACATAGGAGCACCTCAATACATAAGGCAAATGCTAACAGCCATAAAAGGGGAAATCAACAGTAACACATTCATAGTAGGGGACGTTAACACCCCACTTTCACCAATGGACAGATCATCCAAAATGAAAATAAATACGGAAACACAAGGTTTAAATGATACATTAAACAAGATGGACTGAATTGACATTTATAGGATATTCCATCCAAAAACAACAGAATACACATTTTTCTCAAGTGCTCATGGAACATTCTCCAGGATAGATCATATCTTGGGTCACAAATCAAGCCTTGGTAAATTTAAGAAAATTGAAATTTTATCAAGTATCTTTTCTGACCACAACACTATGAGACTAGATATCAATTACAGGAAAAGATCTGTAAAAAAATACAAACACATGGAGGCTAAAGAATACAGTACTTAATAACGAAGTGATCACTGAAGAAATCAAAGAGGAAATCAAAAAATACCTAGAAACAAATGACAATGGAGACACGATGACCCAAAAGCTATGGGACGCAGCAAAAGCAGTTCTAAGAGGGAAGTTTATAGCAATACAATCCTACCTCAAGAAACAAGAAAAATCTCAAATAAACAATCTAACCTTACACATAAAGGAACTAGAGAAAGAAGAACAAACAAAACCCAAAGTTAGCAAAAGGAAAGAAATCATAAAGATCAGAGCAGAAATAAATGAAATAGAAACAAAGAAAATAATAGCATAGATCAATAAAACTAAAAGGTGGTTCTTTGAGAAGATAAACAAAATTGATAAACCTTTAGCCAGACTCATCAAGAAAAAGAGAGAGAGGACTCAAATCAATAATATTAGAAATGAAAAAGGAGAAATTACAACAGACACCACAGAAATACAAAGCATCCCAAGAGACTACTACAAGCAACTCTATGCCATTAAAATGGACAACCTGGAAGAAATGGACAAATTCTTAGAAATGCACAACCAGCCAAGACTGAATCAGGAAGAAATAGAAAATATGAACAGACAAATCACAAGCACTGAAATTGAAACTGTGATTAAAAATCTTCCAACAGCCAAAAGCCCAGGACCAGATGGCTTCACAGGCGAATTCTATCAAACTTTTACAGAAGAGCTAACACCTGTCCTTCTCAAACTCTTCCAAAATATAGCAGAGGGAGGAACACTCCCAAACTCATTCTACGAGGCCACCATCACCTTGATACCAAAACCAGACAAGGATGTCAAAAAGAAAGAAAACTACAGGCCAATATCACTGCTGAACATAGATGCAAAAATCCTCAACAAAATACTAGCAAACAGAATCCAACAACACATTAAAAGGATCATACACCATGATCAAGTGGGGTTTATCCCAGGAATGCAAGGATTCTTCAATATACGCAAACCAATCAATGTGATACACCATATTAACAAACTGAAGGAGGAAAACCATATGATCATCTCAATAGATGCAGAGAAAGCTTTCGACAAAATTCAACACCCATTTATGATAAAAACCCTGCAGAAAGTAGGCATACAGGGAACTTTCCTCAACATAATAAAGGCCATATATGACAAACTCACAGCCAACATCATCCTGAATGGTGAAAAACTGAAAGCATTTCCACTAAGATCAGGAATAAGACAAGGTTGCCCACTCTCATCACTCTGATTCAACATAGTTTTGGAAGTTTTAGCCACAGCAATCAGTGAAGAAAAGAAAATAAAAGGAATCCAAATCGGAAAAGAAGAAGTAAAACTGTCACTGTTTGCAGATGACATGATACTATACATAGAGAATCCTAAAGATGCTACCAGAAAACTACTAGAGCTAATCAATGAATTTGGTAAAGTAGCAGGATACAAAATTAATGCACAGAAATCTCTGGCATTCCTACACACTAATGATGAAAAATCTGAAAGTGAGATCAAGAAAACACTCCCATTTACCATTGCAACAAAAAGAATAAAATATCTAGGAATAAACCTACCTAAGGAGACAAAAGACCTGTATGCAGAAAATTATAAGACACTGATGAAAGAAATTAAAGATGATACAAATAGATGGAGAGATATACCATGCTCTTGGATTGGAAAAATCAACATTGTGAAAATGACTCTACTACCCAAAGCAATCTACAGATTCAATGCAATCCCTATCAAACTACCACTGGCATTTTTCACAGAACTAGAACAAAAAATTTCACAATTTGTATTGAAACACAAAAGACCCCGAATAGTCAAAGCAATTTTGAGAAAGAAAAACGGAGCTGGAGGAATCAGGCTCCCTGACTTCAGACTATACTACAAAGCTACAGTAATCAAGACAGTGTGGTACTGGCACAAAAACAGAAATGTAGATCAATGGAACAGGATGGAAAGCCCAGAGATAAACCCCCACACATATGGTCACCTTATCTTTGATAAAGGAGGCAGGAATATACAGTGGAGAAAGGACAGCCTCTTCAATAAGTGGTGCTGGGAAAACTGGACAGGTACATGTAAAAGTATGAGATTAGAACACTCCCTAACACCATACACAAAAATAAGCTCAAAATGGATTAAAGACCTAAATGTAAGGCCAGAAACTATCAAACTCTTAGAGAAAAACATAGGCAGAACACTCTATGACATAAATCACAGCAAGATCCTTTTTGACCCACCTCCTAGAGAAATGGAAATAAAAACAAAAATAAACAAATGGGACCTAATGAAACTTCAAAGCTGTTGCACAGCAAAGGAAACCATAAACAAGACCAAAAGACAACCCTCAGAATGGGAGAAAATATTTGCAAATGAAGCAATTGACAAAGGATTAATCTCCAAAATTTACAAGCAGCTCATGCAGCTCAATAACAAAAAAACAAACAACCGAATCCAAAAATGGGCTGAAGACCTAAATAGACATTTCTCCAAAGAAGATATACAGACTGCCAACAAACACATGAAAGAATGCTCAACATCATTAATCATTAGAGAAATGCAAATCAGAACTACAATGAGATATCTCAAACCAGTCAGAATGGCCATCATCAAAAAATCTAGAAACAATAAATACTGGAGAGGGTGTGGAGAAAAGGGAACCCTCTTGCACTGCTGGTGGAAATGTGAATTGGTACAGCCACTATGGAGAACAGTATGGAGGTTCCTTAAAAAACTACAAGTAGAACTACCATATGACCCAGCAATCCCACTATTGCATATACCCTGAGAAAATCATAATTCAAAAAGAGTCATGTACCAAAATGTTCATTGCAGCTCTATTTACAATAGCCCAGAGATGGAAACAACCTAAGTGTCCATCATCGGATGAATGGATAAAGAAGATGTGGCACATATATACAATGGAATATTACTCAGCCATAAAAAGAAACAAAATTGAGCTATTTGTAATGAGGTGGATGGACCTAGAGTCTGTCATACAGAGTGAAGTAAGTCAGAAAGAGAAAGACAAATACCGTATGGTAACACATATATATGGAATTTAAGAAAAAAAACATATCATGAAGAACCTAGGGGTAAGACAGGAATAAAGACACAGACCTACTAGAGAATGGACCTAAGGATATGGGGAAGGGGAAGGGGAAGCTGTGACAAAGTGAGAGAGTGGCATGGACATATGTACACTACCAAACGTAAAACAGATAGCTAGTGGGAAGTAGCCACATAGCACAGGGAGATCAGCTTGGTGCTTTGTGACCACCTAGAGGGGTGGGATAGGGAGGGTTGGAGGGAGGGAGATGCAAGAGGGAAGAGACATGGGAACATATGTATATGTATAACTAATTCACTTTGTTATAAAGCAGAAACTAACACATCATTGTAAAGCAATTATACTGCAATACAGATGTTAAAAAAAAAAAGACGGCAGAGGAGTAAGATGTAGAGATCAACTTCCTCCCCACAAATACATCAAAAATACATCTGCATGTGGAACAACTCCTACAGAACACCTACTGAATACTGGCATAAAACCTCAGACTTCCCAAAAGGCAAGAAAATCCCCATGTACCTGGGTAGGGCAAAAGAAAAAACAGAGACAAAGAACAGGGACGGGACCTGTGCCTCTGGGAGGGAGCTGTGAAGGAGGAAACGTTTCCATACACTAGGAAGCCCCTTCACTGGTGGGGACGGGGGAGGGAAGCTTCAGAGCCACAGAGGAGAATGCAACAACAGGGGTGCAGAAGGCAAAGCGGAGAGATTCCCACACAGAAGATCAGTGCCAACCAGCACTCACCGGCCTGAGACGCTTGTCTGCTCACCCACTGGGGTGGGTGCTGGCTGGGAGCTGAGGCTTGGGCTTCAGAGGTCAGACCCCAGGGAGAGGACTGGGGCTGGCTGCATGAAGACAGCCTGAAGAGGGCTAGTGTTCCACAGCTAGCCAGGAGGGAGTGCAGGAAAAAGTCTGGACCTGCTGGAGAGGCAAGAGACCATTGTTTCAGGGTGCGTGAGGAGCGGGACTTTCTACTCCATGTGCCCACAGGCGGCAGAGCCCCGCCTAAGCAAGCTCCAGAGATGGGCATGAGCAGAAGCTATCATCTCGGACCACAGAGGCGGGTACACTGCTACTGCTGCTGCCGCTGCCACCAAGAATCCTGTGTGCAAGCACAGGTCACTACGCACACCCCCCTGGGAGCCTGTGCAGGACGCCACTGCCAGGGTCCCGTGATCCAGGGCCAACTTCCCTGGGAAAACACATGGCATGCCTCAGGCTATTGCAACGTCACGCTGGCCTCTGCCACCGCAGGCAAGCCCCTCATTCCAATTATGACTACCGTACCCCTCCCTCTCCCCGGCCTGAGTAAGCAAGAGAGTCCTAATCAGCCGCTGCTTTAACCCCCTCCTGTCTGGGCATGGAACAGAGAACTGAGAGTGGCCTACATGCAGAGGCGGGGCCAGAACCAAAGCTGAAACCCAGGAACTGTGCGAATAAAGAAGAGAAAGGGAAATTGCTCTGTGCAGCCTCAGGAGCAGCAGATTAAATCCCCACAATTGGCTTGATAAATCCTGCATCTGTGGAATACCTGAATAGACAATGAATAGTCCCAAAACTGAGGTGGTGGACTTTGGAAGGAATAATAGACTTGGGGTTTTCTTTCTGCATTTGATTTGTTTTTGGTTTTATGTTTACCTTAGTTTAGTTTATAGTGCTTGTTTTCATTGGTGGGTTTGTTTATTGGTTTGGTTGCTCTCTTCCTTTATTATTTTTTTCCTTTTTATGAGTGTGTGTGTGTATGTTTCCTGTGTGATTTTTGTCTGTTTAGTTTTGCTTTTACCATTTGTTTTTGGGTTCTGTCTGTTTTTTTTTTTCTTTCCTTCCTTTTCTTCTGTGCTGTGCAGCTGGCAGGGTCTTGGTGCTCCAGGCGGGTGTTGGGCCTGAGCATCCGAGGTGGGAGAGCCAAGTCCAGGACACTGGACCACCAGAGACCTCCCGGTCCCATGTAATATTAATTGGTGAGAGCCCTCCCAGAGATCTCCATCTCAACACTAAGACCCAGCTCCACCCAACGGCCAGCAAGCTCCAGTGCTGGATGCCCCATGACAAACAACTAGCAAGACAAGAACACAACGCCACCCATTAGCAGAGAGGCTGCCTAAAGTCATACTGAGTTCACAAACACCCCCAAAACACACCACCGGACGTGGCCCTGCCCAGCAGTGGGACAAGATCCAGCCCCACCCACCAGAACACAGGCGCCAGTCCCCCCCATCAGGAAGCCTACACAAGCCACTGAACCAACCTCGCCCAGTGGGGGCAAACACCAGAAATAAAAGGAACTATGAAACTTCAGCCTGTGAAAAGAAGACCCCAAACACAGTAAGTTAAACAGAATGAGAAGACAGAGAAATATGTAGCAGATGAAGGAGCAAGGTAAAAACCCACCAGACCAAACAGATGAAGGGGAAATAGGAAGTCTACCTGAAAAAGAACTCAGAGTAATTATAGTAAAGATGATCTAAAATCTCAGAAATAGAGTGGAGAAAGTACAAGAAACGTTTAACAAGGAACCAGAAGAATTAAAGAGCAAACAAAAAATGATGAACAGCACAATAAATGAAATTAAAAATACTCTAGAAGGAATCAATAGCAGAATAACTGAGGCAGAAGAATGGATAAGTGAACTGGAAGATAGAATAGTGGAAATAACTGTTGCAGAGCAGAATAAAGAAAAAAGAATGAAAATTATTGAGAACAGTCTCAGAGACCTCTGGGACAACATTAAATGCACCAACATTCGAATTATAGGGGTCCAAAAAGAAGAAGAGAAAAATAAAGGGTCTGAGAAAATATTTGAAGAGATTATCGTCAAAAAATTCCTTAACACGGGAAAGGAAATAGTCAATCAAGTCCAGGAAGTGCGAAGAGTCCCATATAGGATAAATCCAAGGAGAAACACGCCAAGACACATATTAATCAAACTATCAAAAATTAAATACAAAGAAAAAATATTAAAAACAGCGAGGGAAAAGCAACAAATAACATACAAGGGAATCCCTGCATGTTAACAGCTGATCTTACAGCAGAAACTCTGCAAGCCAGAAGGGAGTGGCAGGACATATTTAAAGTAATGAAAGGGAAAAACCTACAACCAAGATTACTCTACCCGGCAAGGATCTCATTCTGATTCGATGGAGAAATTAAAACCTTTACAGACAAGCAAAAGCTAAGAGAATTCAGCACCACCAAACCAGCTCTACAACAAATGCTAAAGGAACTTCTCTAGGCAGGAAACACAAGAGAAGGAAAAGACCTATAAAAACAAAAAAAAACAATTAAGAAAGTGGTAATAGGAACATACATATTGATAATTACCTTAAATATAAATGGGTAAATGCTCCAACAAAAAGACACAGACTGGCCGAATGGACACAAAAACAAGACCTGTATATATGCTGTCTACAAGACACCCACTTCAGACCTAGGGCCACATACAGACTGAAAGTGAGGGAATGAAAAAAGATATTCCATGCAAATGGAAATCAGAAGAAAGCTGGAGTATCAATACTCATATCAGATAAAATAGACTTTAAAATAAAGAATGTTACAAGACACAAAGAAGGACACTACATAATGATCAAGGGATCAATCCAAGAAGAAGATATAACAATTGTAAATATTTATGCACCCAACATAGGAGCACTTCAATACACAAGGCAAATGCTAACAGCCATAAAAGGGGAAATCGACAGTAACACAATAATAGTGGGGGGACTTTAACACCCCACTTACACCAATGGACAGATCATCCAAAATGAAAATAAATAAGGAAACACAAGCTTTAAATGACACATTAGACCAGATGGACTGAATTCATATTTATAGGACATTCCATCCAAGTACAACAGAATACAGTTTCTTCTCAAGTGCACATGGAACATTCTCCAGGCTAGATCATATCTTGGATTACAAATCAAGCCTTGGTAAATTTAAGAAAATTGGAACCCCATCAAGCGTCTTTTCCAACCACAACATATGAGACTAGATATCAATTACAGGGAAAAAAACATAAAAAATACAAACACATGGAGGCTAAACAATATGCTACTAAATAACCAAGAGATCACTGAAGAAATCAAACAGGAAATCAAAAAATACGTGGAAAAAAATGACAATGAAAACACAATGACCCAAAACCTATGGGATGCAGCAAAAGCAGTTCTAAGAGGGAAGTTTACAGCAATACAATCCTACCTCAAGAAACAAGAAAAATCTCAAATAAACAACCTGACCTTACACTTAAATCAATTAGAGACAGATGAACAAAAAAACCCCAAAGTTAGCAGAAGGAAAGAAATTATAAACATCAGATCAGAAATAAATGAAAAAGAAGTGAAGGAAAAATTAACAAGGATCAATAAAACTAAAACGTGGTTCTTTGAGAAGATAAACAAAATTGATAAATCATTCTTGATTGGTAAGTTAAGAAAAAAGGGGAGAAGACTCAAATCAACAGAATTAGAAAGGAGAAAGGAGAAGTAACAACTGACACTGCAGAAATACAAAGGATCATGAGAGACAACTACAAGCAACTATATGCCAATAAAATGGACTACGTGCAAGAAATGGACAAATTCTTAGAAAAGTACAGCCTTCCAAGACTGAACCAAGAAGAAGTAGAAAATATGAACAGATCAATCACAAGCACTGAAATTGAAACTGTGATTAAAAATCTTCCAACAAACAAAAGTCTAGGACCAGATGGCTTCACAGGTGAATTCTATAAAACATTTAGAGAAGAGCTAACACCTATCCTTCTCAAACTCTCCCAAAATATAGCAGAAGGAGGAACACTCCAAAACTCATTCTATGAGGCCACCATCACCCTAATACCAAAACCAGACAAAGATGTCACAAAAAAAGAAAACTACAGGCCAATATCACTGATAAACATAGATGCCAAAATCCTCAACAAAATACTAGCAAACAGAATCCAGCAGCACATTAAAAGGATCATACACTATGATCAAGTGGGGTTTATCTCAGGAATGCAAGTATGCTTCAATACATGCAAACAAATCAATGTGATACACCATATTAACAAACTGAAGGATAAAAAACCATATGATAATCTCAATAGATGCAGAAAAAGCTTTTGACAAAATTCAACACCGATTTATGATAAAAACTCTCCAGAAAGTGGGTATAGAGGGAACCTACCTCAACATAATAAAGGCCACATATGACAAACCCACAGCCAACATCATTCTCAATGGTGAAAAACTGAAACATTTCCTCTAACATCAAGAACAAGACAAGGACGTCCACTCTCACCACTATTATTCAACATAGTTTTGGAAGTTCTAGCCACGGCAATCAGAGAAGAAAAAGAAATAAAAGGAATCCAAATCGGAAAAGAAGAAGTAAAGCTGTCACTGTTTGCAGATGACATGATACTATACATAGAGAATCCTAAAGATGCTAGCAGAAAACTACTAGAGCTAATCAATGAATTTGGTGAAGTAGCAGGATACAATATTAATGCACAGAAATCTCTTGCATTCCTATACACTAATGATGAAAAATCTGAAAGAGGAACTAAGGAAACACTCCCATTTACCTCTGCAACAAAAAGAATAAAATAACTAGGAATAAACCTACCTAAGGACACAAAAGACCTGGATACAGAAAACTGTAAGACACTGATGAAAGAAAGTAAAGACGATATAAACTGATGAAGAGATATACCATGCTCTTGGATTGGAAGAATCAACATTGTGAAAATGACTATACTACCCAAAGCAATCTAAAGATTCAATGCAATCCCTATCAAACTATCAATGCCATTTTTCAGCGAACTAGAACAAAAAATTTTTACAGTCTGTATGGAAGCACAAAAGACCCCAAATAGCCAAAGCAACCTTGAGAAAGAAAAATGGAGCTGGAGGAATCAGACTCCCTTACTTCAGACTATACTACAAAGCTACAGGAGTCAAGACAATATGGTACTGGCACAAAAACAGAAAAATGGATCAATGGAACAGGATAGAAAGCCCAGAGATAAACCCACACACATATGGTCACCTAATCTTTGACAAAGGAGGCAAGAATATACGATGGAGAAAAGACAGTCTCTTCAATAAGTGGTGCTGGGAAAACTGGACAGTTATATGTAAAAGAATGAAATTAGAACACTTCCTAACACCATACACAAAAATGAACTCAAAATGGATTAAAGACCTAAATGTAAGGCCAGAAACTATCAAACTCTTAGAGGAAAACATAGGCAGAACACTCTATGACATAAATCACAGCAAGATCCTTTTTGACCCACCTCCTAGAGAAATGGAAATAAAAACAAAAATAAACAAATGGGGCCTAATGAAACTTAAAAGCTTTTGCACAGCAAAGGAAACCATAAACAAGACGAAAAGACAACCCTCAGAATGGGAGAAAATATTTGCAAACCAAGCAACTGACAAAGAATTAATCTCCAAAATATACAAGCAGCTCATGCAGCTCAATATCAAAAAAACAAACAATCCAACCCAAAAATGGGCAGAAGACCTAAATAGACATTTCTCCAAAGAAGATATACAGACTGCCAACAAACACATAAAAGGATGCTCAACATCACTAATCATTAGAGAAATGCAAATCAAAACCACAATGAGGTATCAACTCACACCGATCACAATGGCCATCATCAGAAAATCTACAAACAGTAAATGCTGGAGAGGGTGTGGAGAAAAGGGAATCCTCTTGCACTGTTTATGGGAATGTAAATTGATACAGCCACCATGGAGAAAAGTATGGAGGTTCCTTAAAAGACTAAAAATAAAACTACCATATGACACAGCAATCCCACGACTGGGCATATACCCTGAGAGAACCATATTTCAAAAAGAGACATGTACCACAATGTTCATTGCAGCACTATCTACAATAGCCAGGACATGGAATCAACCTAAGTGTCCATCAACAGATGAATGGATAAAGAAGATGTGGCACATATATACAATGGAATATTACGCAGTCATAAAAATAAAGGAAATTGAGTTAGTTGTAGTGAGGTGGATGAACCTAGAGTCTGTCATACAGAGTGAAGTAAGTCAGAATCTAAGAAAAAAAATGGTTCTGATGAACCTAAGGGCAGGACAGGAATAAAGACGCAGATGTAGAGAATGGACTTGAGGACATGGAGGGGGAAAGAGGAAGCTGGGACGAAGTGAGAGAGTAGCACTGACATATATACACTACCAAATGTAAAATAGATAGCTAGTGGGAAGCAGCTGCATAGCACAGGGAGGTCAGCTCAGTGTTTTGTGACCACCTACAGGGGTGGGATAGGGAGGGTGGGAGGGAGGCTCAAGAGGGAGGGGATATGGGGATATATGTATACATATAGCTGATTCACTTTGTTATACGTCAGAAACTAACAAAACATTGTAAGGCAATTATACTCTAATAAAGCTGTAAATTATACTCTAATAAAGCTGATATACAGTTGCCCCTTGGACAACCTGAGGGTTGGAGTGCTGACCCTCCACACAGTTGAAAATCCACGTGTAACTTACAGTTGGCCCTCTGTATTTGCAGTTCTCTGTTTGCGGCGCTCTGCATGCATGGATTCAACCAACACAGATGGTGTAGTACAACAGTATATACTACTGAAAAAAATCCATGTATAAGTGGACCTATGCAATACAAACCCATATTGTTCAAGGGTCAACTGTATTAGGGATTAAGTCTATTTAATTACAGCTTTATTCCCACTCCCCAGGATGAATGGAATCAAATTTCCCTAACCCAGCCACGTGGGAATTCAGAATTCAATTTATTTTGATTTAAAGGGAATAAAAGGAAGCTTCATTTCTTTTACACGGGGGTCTATGGACTAAGATGAATACCCTTTCATAGAGGTTTCACAGCCCCCTAGTCATTTATTTATGGAGCAAAACTGGACGGGGTGAGTAGAAGAGATGTTCAACTGGGGCTATGGTTTTATAGCTCTCCAAGGACAGCTTCCTACATTCTACAAATAATGTTCTCACTCCTGCTATGGGCAGCCTCTGGACTGGCTGTTGGCAACACAAACTTAATGAGGAAATGGGCCCTGCCATTAGGGACATCAGTCTGGAGGAAGAGGCAGATGTGCCCACAAATGATTCCTGAGCTCCTTGTGGCTGAAACAGACACAATTCAAGAGTTGGGTTTGTCACTATTCATCTGAGAAGACCCTTCTTGCTTGGTCAGTGGTCAGTAATAAGGCATCGCTACCCAGAGGCAGGTTCCTGCATTGTAAGCTAAAAACCTTCAAGGACATAAACAGACTCAAGGGTACGCCTGCATAATTCAGTCCAATTCAGTGCTAGTTATGGCATCTCATACTGAGAACTCTGCTCTCTAAAGGACTCTATGACCAATAAATATTGTGAAATTATAGGAAAATTCCAGGATCCCTAACAAACAGTGAAGCAGAATGGTAACAGAGGATTAGGACCTAAAAGTCTTCATTAGGTTGCAATAAATAAATAAAAACAGTCTACATAAAAAAGTTATGTGCTTTTAAAACTATCTAAGATTCCCTGACCCAATATAGTGGACCAGGCAGATATGATTTTTGTTCTCTTTGTATCTCAGTCCCATCTGGAAATAAAACAATACTTAAATGGGCTCAATCAAGAGTTTAATAAAGAGATTATTTACAAAGATGTGGGCGGGGTGTAGGAAAACCCATAAACGATAGGTGGTGCCCTAGGGCCAGAAAGACCAGGGTCCTTTGCCACACCTGCCTGAAGAAGCAAGGCTACTTCAGTCTGGAGCCAGAGGCCTATGTGAAGAGGGCCACCTGGTAAAAGCTGTGGCTGTTAGTAGGGGGCTCAGCCAGCCCAAGGCAACCTCACAGGGAGGGAGCTGAAGGAATAAATACTATGGCCTCACCCTTTCCTCCCTCTGATCTTCTGCTGGGCTCCCCATTGGCTGGATCCAACCAGACACAGAGGGCAGGGAAGGTGGTTAATGTAACTCTACAGGTCAGCCACCTGGAACAAAAGTCAGGGTAGAAGAGGGTGAGGAGTAGATGGGAAGGGGTGGTAAATGGAAGACATCCGACACACTCTTCCTTCTGAGCCCCCAGGGAAATGATGGTAGAAGAATAGAAAAGATTCATTCCCACACTATGCAGAGAATACGAGAGGGATCACTGGTGGACCAGACATTTCCACAAAGGTTTGGTTGAAAGGAATGGACGATGTGAGTTAGCTGGGGAGGTAGGGCAGAGAAAGCTGTGATTTGAACATAGATGGGAGGCCTGTAGCTGTGAGTAGGAAACTAGCCATAGGAGATTCTAGACTCAGAATTGTCAAGCTTGACAACCACAGAGTGAGCAGTGGGGCCAGAAATAGGGAAATTAATTAAAGGGTCTGGATTCTGAATGATCTGCCATCTGCCTACTCAAATCCAAATGTAAAAAAAACAGCAGTTGGGGCTTCCCTGGTGGCGCAGTGGTTGAGAGTCCGCCTGCCGATGCAGGGGACACAGGTTCGTGCCCCGGTCCGGGAAGATTCCACATGCTGCGGAGTGGCTGGGCCCGTGAGCCATGGCTGCTGAGCCTGCACGTCCGGAGCCTGTGCTCCACAACGGGAGAGGCCATAACAGTGAGAGGCCCGCGTACCGCAAAAAAAAAAAAAAAAAAAAAATGCAGTCATGCATTCATGCTGCCCTTGAGCATATGGACATCAGCCTTTAAGGTAAGAGGATCTCTCAAAGGTTCAGCAAGTTAAATGTAAAAGATCCAGCATAAATACATCACTGTGAAATTTCAGAATACCAATAAGAAAGATTTGAAAAGACTCCTAGAAGAAAAAAGAGTTAGCTATTAAAAAAAAAAACTAGAATCAGACTCACATTAGATTTCTCATCAACAATACTAGACACTTGAGGACAATAGAGCATGACCTTCAAATTGCTGATGGATATTTAGATCTAGAATTCTATACCCAGCCAAATTATCAATAAAGTTTGAGGACAGAACAAAGCACTTTTCAGACATACAAACACTCAGAGAGTTTGCCTCCCATGTACCTCTTCTGAAGAAGTCACTTAAGGAGTTAATCCTGTATTCATGGGTCTGGTTGATAGAGAAGAAGACATGGAACTGAGAGGGCAGGAAGGAACCAGAATGTCAGCTATATAGCAGCCAGAGATGCCACCAGCCCTGCCTGGAGCAGGAAGACAGCAGGTTTTGGAAGGGAGGTATCCAGGAAAAGATGTGGGGGGATTCCATAAGAGAGTATGACTGGGCTTCATAATAACTGAGAATATTAAAAATGCACAGAATGCAAGGCCAAAAAAGAAAAGATAACTAGAAAACTCTAAGAAAAAGTAACATCTGCACCATAGAATCATAACAAAATATTGTAAAATTGGAGCAGATGTGAGCAGAAGTCAGTGAATGTGATAAAAGAGTTGAATGAATTCTAAGTAATGGAGAAAATAACCTGGAAACTATAGTAATATAATGAATAAAATATGTTTCTTCTATCACCGAGAATAAAGAAAGGTAACCAGCAAAGGGGGTGGAGAAAATACACAAGAAAGGTATAATCTAAATATAACATAGAGGAAAACATGACGTGACTGTGAGCAATTAGTCGAGTACAAGAACAAATTCTTTTGAACATTCTTCTGTGAATAGCACAAGAGGGGTTCCTGGAATCACTGGGAAGGAATGTTGTCACAGAAACATAGTTTCTTCTTAGCTCTAAGGCAAACAATATTTACTCTTTATAATGGACATGTACTTACTGCCTAGAACTCTTTCCCCAGATATCCACACGGATTATTCCCTTACCTCCTTCAGAACTTCACTCGAATATCACCTTTTAGAGAGATCTTTTCTGACCATTCTATCTAAATTACAAAACACACAGGTGTGTGTGCACATGTGTACACAAACACACACACACTCCCTGTACCCTTTCCTAGCTTAATTTTTCTCCTAAACACAATGATCATACTAAACATTTTACTTCTTTATCTTGTTTATTTTCTGTCTCCACCTCACCACGAACGCCCCCACTAGAAAGCATGTTCTACAAGGGCAGGGATTTTTCTTTACTATTGTATTCACTGCTGTTTCCCCAGCACCAAGGACAGGGGCTAGCTCATGCTAGGTCCACAATAAATATTTGTTGCATTCATAAGTGTTGAATCAAGCCATAGGCAAGTCACAGAAACCATAATTGTGTTTATGTGATAGAAATTAAATGGCATTATGCTTGGCAATGCAAAAATGAAGGCACAGCATACAGAAGTGGCGGGGGGAGGCAAAAAACATAAAAGAGGGAGAAGGAAAGTTAAAAGTGCTAATATTCTCTTTTTACTGTGTGGATAATTAAGATACTGTCCAGAGTTGATGAATAAGAAATATAGGTTTAAGAAGGTTATCTAAAGTTACATAGGTGACAATTAAAATAACTAAAAACAGTGATGTAACTATATTGGTACAAGTGAACTATATTGGTATGGAGGTGAAAGACGTAAATTAAGTTAAATTTCATATAACATAGCAAAAATCCACTAGATAATTCTAAAGTTGAAACATTCAGACATAAGCATAGTATTTCAAGTATAGAAATAACTGCAAAAGACCTTTTACTAGAAATGGTTAAACATGATTGCTGTGAAATTGTGGTTTAAATTATGAAAGACTACATTGTATCAGACTACCGCTTCTGTAGATAATAATTATAAACTCTGGACAAAATGTTTGAAAAACTATTTGAAGGCACTAGAAAGTGACCTGAAGCAGGCATAAAGAGGAGGGGATTCAAGCCTTGAAATAAGGGAATTGTACTGGGTGAGATTAATGTTCTTATTAATTTTCCCCAAAGGCACTCCCTAGTCTGTATGGGGTGGAGCAACTAGAACTGAAGCAGAAAGCCTGAGTTGGCTTGAAGTGTTAGAGTTTGAAGCAGCCAGAGAAGCTGAAAATTCAGAGGGAAAAAGCCAGGTGGGAAAAAAAGGACCACAGAATGGGGAGTCACCAAATTTGCATATAAACTCCCCTCAAATGCTTAGCTCACCCTGAACTGTGAATGTGCAGGGAAACTCTAAGAAGCCTGCTGAAAAGGAGCAGCTGAAAGAGTAGAGATTTCAGCTTTCACCCACTGCAAGGGAGACAATTTGAGTTTAGAATCCTCCCAAGTTAGAGGGATTTGGTCAACACTCAGGCTTTCCAAATAACAAAGTCTCAATGAACTCTGAGATAATATCAAGTGGTCTAACAATGTATGCAACTGAAGTTCCAGAAGGAGGGGGTGAGGAGCAGAAAATAATTGAGAAAATATAACACTGTTCACTGATGCCTCGTAAGAAATAATGGAGGCCAGCTGACAATGGAATTACATCTCTAAAGTGTTGAAGAAAAATGCTGTCAACACTGCATTCTATATTCAGTGAAAATACCCTCCAAAAATGAGATGAAAACTATTTTCAGATAAATGAAAGCTAAAAGAATTTGTCGTTAGACTTTTAATACAAGAAATGCTAAAGGAAGTTCTTCAGGCTAAAGGAAAGTGATACCCAATGAAAACCTGAATCTATAGGAAAGAATAAGCAAACTAGAAATGGTAAATAACTTTGTAAACATACAAGACTTTTCTCTTCCCATATTTACTTTAAAAACTGACTGTTTAAAGTAAAATAATAGCACTGTAAGGTGGGGCTTATAAGATTTAGAGAAATAAAAGATATAACAATAGCATAAAGGATGAGGTGGGAGAGTGAATAAATGGAATGATTCAATTTTAAAGTTACTTAATTTGTGACGTGTGAAGTATGAATTGTGATGTGGGAAGTATAAGGTGTGAAATGAGAAGTGGTAGATGTGAACAATGGTACAATGTAATTCTAAATAGGTTTTAATACATCAGGGATACATATTGTTAGCCTTAGAACAGCCACTAATATATAATAAAAATAGGTGTAACTAAAAAGTCAATAGTAGAAATAAAATAAAATCTGAAAACATTCAATTAATCCAAAAGAAGGCAGGATCAAAGGATCAAAGGAATGAAGGCCAAAAGAAGAAAACAACAAATCACGAGACAGTAGACTTAAACTCAAACCACACCAATAATTGCATTAAATGTAAATGAAGTACTTTTAACGTCAGAAAAGCAGACTTCCAGACAAAGAGTATTACTAAAGAAAAAATGGAATATTTCATAATTATAGAGGAGCAATTCATCAGGAAGCTATAATTATCCTAAATGTGTATGTACCTAATAACAGAGCTTCAAAATACATGAAGCAAAAATGACAAAAATAAAGGGAGAAATCAACAACTACACAAAAATTAATTTGAAATGGATCATAGACATAAACTTATAAGATAAACCACAAAACTTCTATAGAGAACATCGGAGAAAATCTTCATAACCTTAAGTAGACTGTGATATAGATTTATAATAAAAAATATATATTTGGTCTTCACCCCGTTTCTGACACAGAGCTCCTAAAACCCTTGGAATATCCTGTAGTGAGAGGTAAAGGTGTCTCTTTATGTTATTAAGGTGCTTTTGGAAATCACCTAAGGATGGAGGCTGGCGGCCAGGAGAACCAACCATGTGATTAGAGGGTTGGAACTTTCAGTCCCATCCCCCTAACCTCTGGGGAAGTGAGAGGGGCTGGAGGTTGAATCACTCGCCAATGGCCAAGGATTTAATCAATCGTGCCTATGTAATACGGCCTCCGTTAAAACCTGACAGGATGGGGTTTGGAGAGCTGCCAAGCTGGGGAACCAGAACACTTCCATCCGCCACCTTGGCAGGCCCAAACTTCAGGAGGATAAAGCTCCTTTGTTCAATACCTCGCCCTGTGTATCTCTTCATCTGGCTGTTGATTCATATCCTTTAATATCCTTTGTAACAAACCAGCAGTCTAGTGAATAAATGGGTTTCCTGAGTTCTGTGAGCCACTGTAACAAATTAATCACACCCAAGGAGAGGGTTGTGGGAACCTCCAATCTGTAGCGGTTTGGTCACTCAGAAGCACAGGTTAACAACCTGGGCTTGCAACTGGTTGTGGGCTTGCAAGTGGAGGGTGGTCTTGTGGGACTGAGCTCTTAACCTATGCACTCTGACTCTATCTCCAGGTAGATAGTGTCAGAATTGAGTTGACTGTAGGACACCAGTGGGTGTAGGAGCATTGCTTGTTGGTGCAGGAAACACTCCCAAACAACACTGGAATTGGGGTGCAGGACAAATATAGGCAAAGATTTCTAAGAACACAAAAAGCACTAACAATAAAAGAAAAAAATTGATAACATGCACTTCATCAAAATTAAAACTTTTTTCTACCAAAAGACTGAATGCTCTCCTCCTAAGATTGAGAACAAGACAAGGATGTCTATTCTTAACATTGTACCGGAGGTTCTGGACAGGGAAATAAGGCAAGAAAATGAAATAAAAGGCATCCAGACTGAAAAGGCAGAAATAAACTATCTTTATGCTCAGGCAACATAATCTTGTATATAGAAAACCCTATGAAATCCACTTTAAAAAAAAAAAAAGAGGACTACAACTAGTAAGTGAGTATAGCAGGTTTGCAGGATAGAAGATCAACGTACAAAAAATAAAAATGATCAACAAACAAAAATCAATTTTACTTCTATGTGCTAGCAATGAACATCTGAAATGAAATTAAGACAGCAGTTCCATTCATAATAGTATCAAAAAGAAAAATATTTAGAAATAAATTTAACAGAAGAAGTGTAAAACTTATACTCTGAAAGTATAAAACATTATTGAAAGAAATTAAAGAAGACGATCTAAACAAATGGAGAGATGTTACATCTTCATGGACTGGGAGACTCAGTATTGTTAACATGGCAATTTTCTGCCAACTGATCTGTCTCAATATAATCCCTATCAGAATCCCAGCAGGCCTTTTTTTTTGGCAGAAATTGACAAGCTGATCTAAAATTGATATGGAAATGAAAAATGACACAAAATAGCTAAAATAATCTGGAAAAAGAAAGTTGGAGAACTTATACATCCCAATTTCAAAACTTACTACAAAGCTACCATAAATCAACATAGTGCAGTACTGGCATAAGGATGGACATTTAGATCAATGGAAGAGAACCGAGACTCCAGAAATAAGCCTTTACATTCACAGTCAACTGATTTTCATCAAGGGTACCAAGACAATTTAATGGGGGAAAGAACAGTCTTTTCAACAAATGGTGCTGGGACAACTGGATAGCCACACACAAAAGGATGTATTTGGACACTTACCTCACACAGTACACAAAATGTAACTCAGAATACATCAAGACCTAAATGTAAAAATTGAAACTATAAAACTCTTAGAAAAAAGCAGAGGAGTAAATATTAGTACCTTGGTTAGGCAATGATTTCTTAGAAATGATATTACAAGCATAGGGATAAAATTTTTTAAAAACTGATCAATTGGACTTCATTACTCCCTCTAGTGGATTTAAAATATAACCATATTTATAACTATTTCACCTTTTTGGAAAGAGTAGAAAAAGAAATTTCTATAGCAATCACTCTAATCAGTAGTCATTTTAACAGTCACTATGGTGAATTAATTTTGGCAAGAAGGGGCATGAGGGCATTTTCTGGAGTGACAGAAATGACCTGTATCTTGAGTGTGGTGGTAGTCACACAACTGTACCAATTAATCAAAACCAATTTATTTGAAGACTTTCAACTATGCGTTTCACTGTATGTAAATTTTACCCCAATAAAAATTTTATTTTATAAAGTGATAGCTCTGAGGAGTGACATGAGCAGAAGAGAAGATGAGCCCAATGCTGTGCTTTTCATTGCAAGCCCTTCAGTACTTCTTAACATTTGTAAAACACTGTGTATGAATTACTTTAAATTCTTTAAGTTTTGAAAAATGAAACACATTAAATTTGAAGCTTCTTATTATCATCACTTCATGGAAGACAGAAGTTGAGACGAAATCTCCTGTTTGGGAGGGTGTCATTTACCCACCAAGCCAAAGCACTGGTCTGGGAGACCACCAGGAGGTCCAAGAACAGAGACACGTTCTTGAAAGCTGCAGTAGAAATGAAGTTGTCATCATTTATTCCCATTTATTGTGGGGCTACCACACCAAACACACAATCTCTCAAAAAATGAAAGTCAGAATTTCAAAAGCTTCCTTTTTTTTTTAATGCTAAAGCTTATTTGCTTATCAAAATTGCCTCAGGACGGTAAGCAGAATTAGAAAATTAAGGAATTACATTAGAAGGGAGAGAAAGAAGTAGGACAAATGTGTGAAAGTATAGAGCACTCCCCTCTGTCACCGAAAAGCTGGTTTAAAGTTTAAATCAACCACCCAGCAACATTCGCAAATAAAAAGGAAGATTTAAAATACCACGGCTGTTGAATTTCGGTAATACTATTACCACAAATTTATTTACTAACTCAATGACAAACAAATCTTTTTCATTAAAAGTACAAATCTGTACAGCATTACTCCCTCTAGTGGATCTAAAAAATAATCATAGTTGTAACGATTTCATCTTTTTTGGAACAATAGTAAAAGAAATTTCTGTAATGATCATTCTGATTGATGGTTATTTTAATGATCACCACAGTGAATTAATTTTGCTTTCCTGTACAGTGTGCTTTTTTCCATTCCCTCTCCTCTAGGAAAAAGGTACTTAACATCTACCTGAATAATTAACCACACAGAAATCAGAATATGATAGACATTTCAAACATTACCTACAAGGATAAAAATCTGAAAACTATTGAAGGTTGTATGACACTCAGCATAAATCATAAATATTCAGAGAATTTCACAGTCACTTTTGAGTTAAACACAACTGAAAGAGCCATTTCAACAGCCTATTCACCCATGTGTCACAGCAAAGTATTCAAAATCGGGTGAGCAATCATTTTTTAATGAGTAATCATTCAAGTTTCATATCTACTTATTTTTACAAAGTAAAATTTCAAATGTGATCTAATTATTCATTAGACTCTCAAATCTCAAATATTTTTTAGAAGTTTTTGGTGAACATTTTGTCATGCCATGACTACATTTTGCTCTTGTGGACATATACATAACATATAAGTAACAAAACGACATGTTTTAGCTGGCATGACTTATGTTTCTAGACAACCAAGTTTACTGCAACTCTATCAGTCAGTCACAGCTGCCACTACTAGGGAACAGGCACCTTAAAGGGAGCAAAGATAATGACATTCAACTGAGCTGATCTCCAGCCTAACCTCAGCGAAATTTTGATAACTAGACTGCAAGCCTAGTTATTAGATGATTTGGGATGAGTTTTACTATTACAAATAACTGAATGGAGTTTCATATATCTTTCCAAAATGAAGAATTTGAAATGGCAACACCTCTTAGAAGTGTGGATCTTACAGAAGTGAATTTAGGTAAAATATTGATGACAAGGTTTCACACGCTTAGGAAGTGACATTTAACAGCAGGCAAAGAGATACATTTCCCAACCAAAATCGAATGCCACCGCCATCAACAACCCCACAGAGGCTCAGCTACCTAAAATGGAAATGAAAATATAATGTATGGAAATATTCTCTTAGAAAAACTCCTTAAGGCTTCACATGTATTAATGTATTAGTTTGCAAACATTAAGATCAAAGCCAAAGCAACAAATACATCCTAAAAAGTTTTTCGTCAGATTTTTATTAACGATATACAAGTAGCAGGGCATAAAAAATTAATAGGCCCAAGCCTTGAAATGTCAAACCCAATGATCTCAAGCCATGCTTACCTCCTTTGCTTTTTGTTTCAGTCTTGCTGGCTCTGGGTCTTCTTGCCTTGAGCGACTCTATATGGTTAAAAAAAAGAAAAAAGAAAGGGTAACAGATGGTTTAAGAGCCCCTCATCTGTTGCAGTAAGTTAAAAAATAGCAAAGGAAGGAGAATAGGATCCAAGGTGTCAAAAACGCAAGGCCTAAATTCATAGACGTGTAAGTTTAAGCCTTTAGGCTTACCCAATTAGCTGTTAAATATTCAGTTTTAAATAAAATCTACTCTAGGTTTAAAAAAATCAACCCACTTTACTTATAATATTGCTAACTATTAAGTTTCAAAATAAGTTTCTATTCTTTTTGAAGTATTTTAAATGCTGTACACGAAGTCCTTCTACGCTCATTAGGCCCTCTATACAATTCTATGCCCCCAAATCTTTTCTTTCCAGGAAGCCCAACTCATCTCATAGAGAAGCAGCTACTACACAGCAGAGAAAGAAATGTGCACATGTCCCACTTCCTGGATCCCAAAATATCCGGTGGTGCCAAACTTTCCATCCCCAAATCTCCTGGACAATGAAATCAATCCTTAATTGCTAACAGATCTTTGCACATCTATCACAGAAAAATGCCAGCAACATAAGGCAAGATTCCCTCCTTCCATGCTGGTTAGCATGTGCTGACATACTTGGGGCTTAAAGTGAAGAAGAAACAACAATTTTAAATATTGGATTTGAAATTCCAAAAGAAAGAAAATTTGCCTGGTCCTAATCTATATTTACTGGTAACACATTTGAAACAGACAGAATGAAGAATGACACGCTAAAGCCAAAATATACCCACTTAAACAGAGAACAGTGGCAGAGACCATCAGAGGAAGCTGAATTTGGACACTGACACCAATGAGGAGTGATGGGAGGGGAGAGACAGCTTTACGGTTTGCAGAAAGAGCCTCCTGATGCTGGACTAACAGGGACTCCCCACTGCCTCCCCAGAGAGGAGCCCTGAGCTGCCCCATGACTGCTACCAGTACCTGTCCCCAGTCCTGACTGCAGTGGCCGGACCCTCCCCTTCAAGCACACAGCTATCCCATGCAGCTTCTGATGTAGAAACTGCCTGCTTTTCCTTCTTTAGATAATCTGCACCAGATTCTCCCAGATACAACAGGATCTGCCGAACAAGATCAGGGGCTTGTCTCATCGCTCCCTCCTTCTTGCCATCACCAAAGCCTCCTTGCTTTGCTGTACAAAACTGGTGGGAAGAGGAATAAGAAAAAGAGAGGAGTAAGGAGGAGAAACAAATGAAGGCAGAAGACAAGAATCGCGCACTTCCTAGTTTTCTGGAGTGAGGAACTAAACGAATGGAGGTGCTATATCCTGAGATGGGGAAAGTCAGGAGAGGATAAGGAGTAACTCAAGAGTATGTTTTGGGACACACAAAGTTAGCTATATCAATTAGAGAGCCAGGGAAGGTGTCAAGTAGGCAGTCGTATATAGGTGTCAGGAACGCAGGGGAGAGCTACTGGCTAGAGATAAGACAACTGGGAATCATCATTTATATGAAACTTCCAGAATAGGTAAATCCATAGAGAAAGAAAGTAGACTAGTGGTTGCGAGGGCCTTTGGGAAGGAGGGAATGGGTAATGACGCTTAATAGGTATGGGGCTTCCTCTTGGGGTGATGAAAATGTTTGGGAACTAGGTAGAAGAGATGGTTGCACAACACTGTGAATATACTAAATGCCATAGACTTGTACACTTTGAAACGATTAATGGTTAATTTGATGTTATATAAATTTTACCTCAATAAAAAAATAAATAAAAACATCTGAAGCATCAGTCCATAGATGGTATTTACCTACAGCCTACCTATCACCTACAGCCTGAGAGTAGACAGAGGTGAGAAGCTGCCTGAGGATGGAGCCCTGGGGGTACTGGAACATGTGGACATCAAGAAAAGGAGAAAGATGGCCATAAAAACGAATGAAATAATGTCATTTGCAGCAACATGGATGGACCTAGAGACTGTCGTACTGAGTGAAGTGAGAGTGAGACAGAGAAAGACAAATATCGATATCATATATCACTTATATATATGGAATCTAAAAAAGCGGTGCCAATGAACTTATTTACAAAATAGAAATAGAGTCACAGTCGTAGAAAACAAACTTATGATTACCGGGGGGAGAGGGAAGAGAGATAAATTGGGAGACTTGGATTGACATATACAAACAACTATATATAAAATAGACAACTAATAAGGACCTACTGTATAGCAACATGGAACTCTACTCAATACTCTGTAATGGCCTATATGGGAAAAGAGTCTAAAAAAGAGTGGATATGTGTGTGTGTGTGTGTGTGTGTGTGTGTGTGTGTGTGTGTGTGTGTGTGTGTGTGTGTGTGTGTGTGTGTGTGTGTGTGTGTGTATATAACTGATTCACTTTGCTGTACACCTGAAACTAACACAGCACTGTACATCAACTATACTCCAATAAAAAATTTTTTAAAAAGAAAAGAAAAGGAGAAAGATGGGCAAAGGAAGCTGAGAAGGAACAGCCAGTAAAGAAAGAGAAGCTCCTGGAGAGTGTAGAGTCCCAGAGCTCAAGTGAAGAAATTTTTAAAAGAAAATTATGAGAATCTATCAAGTTTGATGGGAGCTCAAGTCACAGGAGGACCAAGAATTAACCATTGAATTTGGCAAGAAGGCGGTGTTCTTCTAAGATCTGTTTCAGAGGAATGCTGGGGACAAACATCTGATTACAGTCATAGAAAGAGAAAAACCAGGCAGGATGTGTATTCTAACATGTGTACCCAGGATTTGTTTTAATCAGCTCTGGTAAGGTACACAAACACAGAAATGATCATCATGAAGGAAGAAGTTTATACTCACAGATCCCTAGAAAGAGGAGGCATGGCATACCCTGCAGGGCCACACAGGGAAGCACCAAGGTCAGTCAAGAGGCAGAAGGCGAGAGGAGAGAATGGCCCAGAGCAGAATCTTTTCTGGGGTTTTCAAAGGAAGGAATGGGTGAGGCAAGGCAGGTAGGTTAAGCTTAGAATTGTATTGTCTGGATAATTTCAGCTGGCTCTGGGCTATAGGAATGGTCACTAGTTGCCCAGTACCTTGGGCCTTGGAGTGACTTAGGGCAGGGGGAATACTGGTTTGGTGAGTGAGAGTTTGATTAAGGAGATGGTTGGGGTGTGTGGGCTCTGAATTGATTGGTTTGTATATCATAGATGCCTGCAGGGAAGTCCTTTGCTAACTCCAGGAATTAGCTAATCCTGAGAGGAGCAGTCTCCCCAGGAAAAAGGCCCGAAATGCCAAAGAATCAGGAATACAGAAAATAAGAAAATACAGTCAATACAAAGTGGAAATGGTGAGTCTACCAACTCTTGAGAAATTCTTCTATAAAGGGGAGAAGAGAAATGTCGTCATAGGTGGGGCAGACATGAGGACAAGAAGTGTTTTTAAGATGGTTGAGAGCACAGCATGCTTCTATGCTACTGGGAGTGAAGGAGTTGAGAGAAACACTGATAAGTGGAAGAACGAAGGGATGGTCAAGCCCTGTCAGAAGCAAAACCACTGACTAGGAGAAGGGATGGGATGCACTGCATGCATGGGGGTTGCTCGCAGTAGGCGGAGAGCCACAGTGGGACCAGGGGCCAGGGAGGCTGGTGGGTTTGATCTGATGGCTGGGCCATGAGACAACTTTCATTTATTGCTTCTATTTTCTCAGTGAAATAAGAAACAAGGTCATCGTATGAATGTGAGGAAGAGAAAGGGTGTTAAGGATTGGGGGAGAGAAAAGAAGGCATAAAACAGTGGTCTTAGAGAGTGACAGAGTTAACTGACTGGGGAAATGGATTCATATTGCTGAGCTGTGCTAAGGGCCCCGTTGAGGTTCATAGTCATAAAATTAAAGTAGGACCAAGTTTGGGAGCTACTGGGCAAATTGGGGAGACAAGGGAGTTGGGAGTGTTCTAAAGAGACAGTGTAGTTATGCATCGCACACATATAGACAGCTGTATTTCTAGTTCCCTAAAAAGGACCAGAAGGATTTAAATCAAGTGGAAAGAGAGACTGTCTCCAAGAAGTGGAATTATGAGTAGTCTTTGCTAACCTCTTTGTATTTTTAGGGATTTTCCTTAGATTTGCAGAGTATGTATTTCACTTTATAAACACATAAAAACAATAAAGCTATTTCAAGAATAAATTTAAAAATTAAAAATCCAGCAAAGTGAGGTTTTTGTTAGGAAAGAAAGCAATTTCCTTTAGAAAAATCACTGCCCTAAATTTGGATGCTTCCTTGACTATTAATTTGGATATTAATGATAACACTTTACAACAGGAAAAATACTAATGAATCACTTGGGGAGAATGAAGAAGGACTGGAAAACACACCAAAGACAAATCTGCAAAGCTCCTGAAAACACAATGGGATGTCAGCAGGACCTGCATGTCCTTTTGAAACGGAGCAGGACCCTATGGTCCTTGCCCCCCATGTCCTCAGCCTGCTTTTGTCTGTAGAAAAATTTTAGCCAAAGAATAAGTTTAATCAGAGAAGTGAGAAAATGCAGAAACAAAGGAAAACAGTCAAAGGAGACCAAATAATAATAGTTTAGTCATTAAGCAAAGTCAAGGACCTTTAACTCCTCCTCAAGGGCTATAGATAATATTCTGAGCCATATCATTTTTTGTTTGTTTGTTCGTTTGTTTTTTGCGCAGCACACATGGAATCCTAGTTCCCCTACCAGGGATCAAACCCACGCCCCCTGCACTGGCAGCGTGGGGTCTCAACCACTGGACCACCAGGGAAGTCCCCCGGAGCCATATCCTTTGAGCTGTCTTATAGATACTGAAATCCCCACGAGGTGGAAGAAGTTAACTACGTGATAACCAAACTGTAGCCATGACGTAAGCTGCCACAATTCCAAGAACTGGCCTCAAAGAAATGGGAGCAAACCAACCCTGGAACTAAAGACGAACCGTACTTAAAACAATCAAGATAACGCTGATCAGACCACTGCATGACTAATTTCAAGATGACTGTCAGAGGACTTCCCTGGCGGCACGTGGTTAGGAATCCGCCCGCCAATGCAGGAGACATTGGTTTGAGCCCTGGTCCGGGAAGATCTCACGTGCCCCGGAGCATCTAAGCCCGTGCACCACAACTACCAAGCCTGCGCTCTAGAGCCCACGAGCCACAACAACTGGGACCACGCGCCTCAACCACTGAAGCCCACGCGCTCTAGAGCCCATGCTCTGCAACAAGAGAAGCCACTGCAATGAGAAGCCTGCGCACCGCAACGAAGAGTAGTCCCCACTCGCTGCAACTAGAGAAAGCCCGCACGCAGAAACGAAGACCCAACGCAGCCAAAAAATAAATTAATTAAAAAAAAAAAAGATGACTGTCAGAGCTGTGTTCTACATGTAGCCCCCTCCCTCCATCTATAAAAGCTCTTGCCCCCTGATTGTCAGGGGGAGGAGTCAGCCTTTGGACTGGGGTCTGCCACCCCCACTCCCCACTACTTGCTGGCAAAATAAAGCAAACTTTCCTTTCCACCAACCTTGCCTCTTCATTGGCTTTTGAGCAGTGAGCAGCCGGACCCCACTTTCGGTAACACTCTTTGGAGATTTCCAGGTGAAATGGTTGGAGATAATGGTTGGCCATCCCTAGAAGGTGCTGTAAAGAGGAAGAATTCCCTCCCAGATCAACCTATGAAATAAAATAGCAGAAGATGAAGGAAGCTTTGGGAAGCCTGGTTATGCTTATTCAGAAACCCATGCAATGGCTGCTGTCTGTCTCCTGATACGTGTGGTCCCCTCTGTTCTATGAAGGCTAGGACAGTGGGGCCCCACGGTCTCTTCCTGATCACATGGCAGGCTGGGCACAGAGGTCTGATGTGGGAGGGGATGGGGGTACCCCCAGCTTTCTAGACCCTGAAGGCAAGGGGGTGTGGGAGTCCTGCTTGCCCTGGACAGCCATTCCAACTGGTGCCTGGTGCTCTCATAAAGTCCTCTCTGTCGGCCACAGTTGCTTCATGTAAAAACTGAACATTTTAAAGGCGTCAGTGTTGTTGGGACTCAATGTCTATTGACTTGGTCAGGTATGCAAACTTAGGGGAAAAAAATTCCTGTTGCATTTACCCAGATATACTACCCTTTAGTTTGTTTTCACTAAATCTCAGCTTTCAGTTCTTGTTGGAAGACACGGGGAAGGTACTTGACTGAAAGACCCTTTGCCTTCTCCCACTTTAAATTTTAGGGATGATAAATTACCGTGAAATTAATTTAGTTTTACTATTACACTTTTACTGTGAGTCCCAAGCCAAGGACATTTTTATGTTAAAGTCTTTGTAGATGTAACATGCTGTATGCCTGGAATATCTCTGTGTATAATATTGATATTGGGAAAATCTATTAATATTTTGTAAAATGACATGATTGGTATAACATTTGGCTTTTTCTGGGGGGAAAAGAAAATAATTCTACAAAGTATTAGAAATTCTACTGAGTGGACTGCACAGGCATGACAGATACACTGTTATCAATAGGTTGAGGTCTTCATGAATGGGAAACTATTGTTTGAAAAGATACTTTCTGATATAAATGGAAATTAGAGAGAGGGATCTTAAGACTCTCCATTAAAAAACACTTGTCTGAGTACTTTACTTTTTAGTCAAGAAAATGAACTCCTAATGCCACTCCCACTGGCACAAAGACTGTAGATCAGGGTTTCTCACTGGGATTTTGTTATAATCAGGTTCCAGAATGATTGTTTGTTTCACATACTTGCCAACTTTATGAGGCTGGTAAAAGTGAAGGAGGAATTCTGCTTTGCCTGACCTAATTTAAGTTCAGGATACACATTCTCTCAGAGTTTGAAACCTCGAGTATTCATGCTTTAATCTTTCAAACTCCCACCTTCCCAGGGCATCCTCGGCTTTCATCAGTGCTTTTCTCATAGTCATGCCTCTTATAGTTTTATAATTTTTTTAAAGTTAATACTCGAAGAGTTTAAGGCATTGGTATCCATTTTCCATTAAATAAAGTGTCAAAACTCCTGATGCTGTACTATAGTCACCATCATGCCAACCGTTTCAATTTTAAACCCATCTTCCCCATTCTGATGACATTAGAACTTCACCCATGGCACTATTACCTTATAACTTTCATGTTTAATTAAAGAAGTTATATTGGCAACAGAAAACACTTTGCTTTCACATTAGCTTCGTTAATAAAAAGTGAAAGTTAAAAGCAGTGTACCTGTGGATAAAATCTAGTTCCAAACCCCAGTTTCTCCTTTATCACATGAAGGTATTAAGTTAAAGGTCTATGCTTATGACAATCTTAAAATAAAAGGAACAATGAAGGTTGAAAATATTCAAAAACCAACTAAACTAGAATAGATATTACTACTCAGCAAAGGTTTCACAATTCTGAGGACACTTTGGTACTTAATTAGTAAAGATAGGCAGCAAAAATCCCAAAGCGAGTTAAATAAAAATAATCCTTCTCAAAAAACATGGTAGATGTTCATGCATAAGAAGGAAATCTGTAATTATCAAATCTAACTAAAGAACTAATGTTAAGATTCTCTGAGAGCAATATACAGATGTAAAAGATTTTTATTACCATAGTATGAACAAATTAAAATATTTTTATTTGGTTAACACAAAAAGAGGGAAAATGTCTTCTTTATCATATATGTATATATTTGTATTCTAAAATTAGAGAAAAGCTCTATTCTAGCCTTCTGGAAAAAACAAAACCGCAGACTTCCAATTAATTCTTCCAATTTTCTAATAGATGCCCCTGTTACCTGTTATAAAAGAAAACAAAACAAACAAACAACAACAAAAAAAACCCCTGAGAACGTGAAATGGAACTAAAAAAGCAACAATCATACTGAGAAAAGCAAGAAAAAATAGTCAAAGTTTGCATAGAACACAATTTTATTAGAATCCATGAGACAAAGACAGAAGATTGACCATCTCCTCTTTTTCTTAATTTAAGACCTTTACAAAAATTATAAAGAACTTTAAACAAAAGAACAAGTTCTTGAAGACAAAGAGAACTAAAAAGAAACACCCGTAGATGGATGTGTCAAGTGTCAACAAATGTTTAAAAGACAAAATGGATGAAGTAAGATGGAAAAAATACACTCCTCTCTGTCTCTCCCATTGAATGCAGCTATAAACTGTAGACAGGATGCATGAATCAGCTATTTGAGGACTCTGAAAGTAAAATGATAGATTGGGGGAGGGACATAATTCAGAGTATCATCAAATCCCTCATTTCCCCTCCAGTAGCCCCAGCCTGGATGCAACACAGCTGAAACCTAGAATGGGCACTGGTGCAGACAAAGAGAGCTATAGAACACACTCCCTTGTTCTGGTTTGACGAGCAGGAAAGGGGTCTGCTAATGCTCAGAGTAAGTGGGAGAAATAGTGCCCCCCATTTCATTCTCCATTTCCTCATACCACAGCCCAATGTGTGACAGAGCAGGATAAATAAAGCTTCAGCTTTCTGGCCAGGAGGAGTGAAAAGAGGACACCCAGGGAAGATGAACGTATCTGAGAGAGTGTGAAGAGGCAGAAGCTGAGAAAAGTGACCCCATAAAGTCATTTATGAACTCATGGACAGACCCCCGGCCTGTGTGTATATGGACCTATTCCTAAACTGCCTACCATAGACTTTGTGAAGGGAACAGGATAAGCCACAGCTCAAATCCAAGACTGACTGTTGGTGGTGCATACCTGGGACAGATCCAATAGCACTGCAAAGGCTCTGCAAATAAATTTGACATGGAACCATAACCCATAGATCTAGTTGGAACTTGTAGCCTGAATCCAGCTGGGTAGATAAACTTTTAATACAACTATAATAAGTTGTATTAAATAACTAATAAGCTGTACTAAATAATTAATAAGACAACTGTAACATAAAGAAGAGAAGGGTAATAGGCCTTACATGATGATAGGTTTCTACATTCTACCTGAAGTAGTAAAATACTGATTCTAAGTAGAATGAAAAGTTAACTATGTTTTTTGTAGTCCCCAGAGCAATGAAACCATACTAAGAGATATTATGCAAAAAAGATAAACTAAAATGGAATATTAAAAAATATTTAAACATTACATAAGTATTCATAGCAACTTTATTTGTAATAGTCAAAAACTGGGATTGGCCTAGAATGTTCTTCAACAGGTCAATTGTTAAACAAACTGTGTTACTGATATACCATGAATTATTACTCAGCAATGACAAGGAACAAACTATTAACCATGCAACAACTTGGATGAATCTCCAGAAAATTACGCTGAGTGAAAAAAGCCAATCCCAAAGGTTATATATTATATGATTCCATTTAAATAACATTTTTGAAATAAAAAAATTTTAGAAAGAGGAAACATTAGTGGTCGCCAAGGGTTAGGGCAGGGGGAGCTGAAGGAAGGTGAATATGGTTATAACACAAGAGAAACACAAGGGACCCTTGACTGGGTCTTGACTGGGGTGGTGGATACACAAACATACATAGGTGATTAAATTATATATCAATAGAACCTAATACACACATACATACACACAAATGGATACAAGTAAAACTGAGGAAATCTGAATAAGATTAGTGGACTGTATTAATGTCAATATCCCGATTCAATATTATACTGTAGTTTTGCAAAGCATTAAAATTAGAGGAAACTGAGCAAACTGTATAAGGGATCACTATTATTTCTTACAACTGTCAATTTAAAAAAATTTTAATGTTTAAATAACCCAAAAGAAGGCAAGAAATGGTAAACAGAGGAAATAAAAAGAGAAAGAACAAATAGAACACAACAAAATGATAGGCCTATCAAAATATATCAATAATTACATTAAATGCAAACAGTCTAAACATACCAATTAAAAGATAAACATTTACAATGGATAAAGATGATCAAACTAAATGCTATTTACAAGAAACTCACTTCAAATATAATAATATTGGTAGGTCAGAAGTGTAAGAATGGAAAAAGATACAATATAATAACAATAGTCAAATGAAGGCTGGAATGGCTATATTAATATTAGACAAAGTATATTTTAGACCAAAAAATTAACTGAGATAAAAAGAGACATTGCATACTGCTTAAAGGATCAATTTACCAAGAAAGCACAATAATCCCAAATGTGTATGCACCAAACAACCTCTAAATACATGAAGCAAACATGAGAAAACTGAAAGGAAAAATAGACAAATCTACAATTATCATTGGAGATGTCAACACTTCTCTCTCAGTAACTGAGAGAACTTGCAAACAGAAATTTAGCAAGGTTATAGGAGAACTAATCAACACCATCAACTGATTGGATCTAAATATACATTTATAGAATGCTTCATCTAAGGGCAGCAGAATACACATTCTTTTCAAGTGTACAGGGAACATTCACCAAGTTAGGCCATCTCCTGCGTAATAAAATGTATCTTAACAAATTTAAAAGAATAAAATTATACAAACCAAATTTTCTGACTATAACTGAATTAAACTAGAAATCAGTAATGAAAAAAATTAACAGGAAAATCTCCTCCTCAAACCTTAGAAATTAAACAATACGCTTCTAGAAAATCCATGAATCAAAGGGATTATCAAAATAACGAGGGAAATTAGAAAATAGTTTGAACTGGAAGAAATGAAAATAAACATTTCAAAATTTGTGGAGTGCAGCTAAAGCAGTGCTTAGAGGAAAATTTATGGTGTTAAATGCTTATATTAGAAAAGAAGTTCTTAAATCAGTAATCTAATCTTATCTTCAAGAAATTAGAAAAAGAAGAGCAAAATAAATGCAAATCAAACAGCTGAAAGGAAATATTAAAATTAGAGCAGAAATCAATGAAATTGAAAAGAGAAGAAGAGTAGAGAAAATCAATGGAATCAAAGCTGTTCTTAGAAACAATCAATAAAACTGATAAACCTCTAGCAAGATATACCAAGAAATAAGAGAAAAGATATAAATTACCAATACCAGGAATGAAACAGGGGATAACACTACAGACCTGCAGACATTAAAATGATAACATGGGAATACTGTGAACAGCTCTACATTCAGAAATTCAGTAAGTTAGATAAAATGGGCCAATATTTGAAAACCACAAATTATCAAAACTGACTCAAGATGAAACAAATTCTGAATAGTCTTATAACTAGTAAAAAAATTGAATGCCTAATTTAAATTTTTTTCCAGGAAAAGAAATTCCAGACAGTTAGGTGGTTTCACTGGTGAATTTTACCAAAAAGTTAAAGAAGAAATGATACTAATTCTACACAATCTTTTCCAGAACATAGTAGAAGAAGAAATATTTTTCAACTCATGAGAACAAGCATTACACTGATACCAAAAGCTAACAAAGACAATATAAGAAAAGAAAGTTACAGTCCAATACATTTGATAGACACAGACACAAAATAATAAATATTATTTATTAGTAAATAATATTTAATAAAATACTAGCAAATGAAATACATTATATGATGTGTAAATGTATAAAATATATTAAAAGAATAATAACACCACTATCAACTGGGTTTACACTGGGCATGCAAGTCTGGTTCAATATTTAAAAATCAATCAATGTAATCCACCATTTTAACCACCTAAAAAAGAAAAAACACATAATCACTATATAATTGATATAAAAAAGCATTTGAAAAAATTAAACATCTATTTATTGAAAAATCTCTCCAGAGAGGGCAGACAACAGAAGCAAGAACTACAATCCTGCAGCTTGTGGAACAAAAATCACATTCACAGAAAGACAGACAAAATGAAAAGGCAGAGGACTATGTACCAGATGAAGGAACAAGATAAAACCCCAGAAAAACAACTAAATGAAATGTAGATAGGCAACCTTCCAGAAAAAGAATTCAGAATAATAATCGTGAAGATGATCCAGGACCTCGGAAAAAGAATGGAGGCAAAGATCAAGAAGATGCAAGAAATGTTTAACAAACACCTAGAAGAATTAAAGAACCAACAAACAGAGATGAACAGTACAATAACTGAAATGAAAAATACACTAGAAGGAATCAATAGCAGGATAACTGAGGCAGAAGAACGGATAAGTGACCTGGAAGACAGAATGGTGGAATTCACTGCTGCAGAACAGAATAAAGAAAAAAGAATGAAAAGAAATGAAGACAGCCTAAGAGACCTCTGGGACAACATTAAATGCACCAACATTCACATTATAGAGGTCCCAGAAGGAGAAGAGAGAGAGAAAGGACCCAAGAAAATATTTGAAGAGATTATAGTCAAAAACTTCCCTAATGGGAAAGGAAAGGAAATAGCCACCCAAGTCCAGGATGCACAGAGAGTCCCAAGCAGGATAAACCCAATGAGAAACACACTGAGACACATAGTAATCAAACTGACAAAAATTAAAGACAAAGAAATATTATTAAAAGCAGCAAGGGAAAAATGACAAATAACATACAAGGGAACTCCCATAAGGTTAACAGCTGATTTCTCAGCAGAAACTCCACAAGCCAGAAGGGAGTGGCACGATATGCTTGAAGTGATATGAAAGGGAAGAACCTAAAACCAAGATTACTCTACCCAGCAAGGATCTCATTCAGATTCAATGGAGAAATCAAAAGCACTACAGACAAGCAAAAGCTAAGAGAATTCAGCACCACCAAACCAGCTCTACAACAAATGCAAAAGGAACTTCTCTAAGTGGGAAACACAAGAGAAGAAAAGGACCTACAAAAACAAACCCAAAACAATTAAGAAAATGGTAATAGGAATATACATATTGATAATTACCTTAAATGTGAATGGATTAAATGTTCCAACTAAAAGACACAAGCTCGCTGAATGGATACAGAAACAATACCCATATATATGCTGTCTACAATAGACCCACTTCATACAGACTGAAAGTGAGGGGATGGAAAAAGATATTCCATGCAAATGGAATTCAAAAGAAAGCTGGAGTATCAATACTCATATCAGATAAAATAGACTTTAAAATAAAGAATGTTACAAGAGACAAGGAAGGACACTACATAATGATCAAGGGACAATCCAAGAAGAAGATATAACAATTATAAATATATATGCACCCAACATAGGAGCACCTCAATACATAAGGCAAATGGTAACAACTATAGAGAGGAAATCAACGGTAACACAATAATAGTGGGTGACTTTAACACCTCACTTACACCAATGGACAGATCATCCAGACAGAAAATTAATAAGGAAACACAAGCTTTAAACACAATAGACCAGATAGATTTAATTGATATTTATAGGACATTCCACCAGAAAGCAGCAGATTACACTTTCTTCTCAAGTGCACACAGAATATTCTCCAGGATAGGTCACATCTTGGGTCACAAAGCAAGCCTTGGCAAATTTTTAAAAACTGAAATCATACCAAGCATCTTTTCTGACCACAACGCTATGAGATTAGAAATCAGTTACAGGGAAAAAAACGTAAAAAACACAAACACATGGAGGCTAAACAATACGTTACTAAATAACCAAGAGATCACTGAAGAAATCAAAGAGGAAAATAAAAAATACCTAGAGACAAATGACAATGAAAACACAATGATCGAAAACCTATGGTATGAAGCAAAAAGCAGTTCTAAGAGGGAAGTTTATAGCAATACAATCCTACCTCAAGAAACAAGAAAAATCTCAAATAAACAATTTAACCCTACACGTAAAGGAACTAGAGAAAGAAAAACAAACAAAACCCAAAGTTAGCAGAAGGAAAGAAATCATAAAGATCAGAGCAGAAATAAATGAAATAGAAACAAAGAAAATAATAGCAAAGATCAATAAAACTAAAAGGTGGTTCTTTGAGAAGATAAACAAAATTGATAAACCTTTAGCCAGACTCATCAAGAAAAAGAGAGAGAGGACTCAAATCAATAAAATTAGAAATGAAAAAGGAGAAGTTACAACAGACACCACAGAAATACAAAGCATCCTAAGAGACTACTACAAGCAACTCTATGCCAATAAAATGGACAACCTGGAAGAAATGGACAAATTCTTAGAAAGGTATAACTTTCCGAGACTGAACCAGGAAGAAATAGAAAATATGAACAGACCAATCACAAGTAATGAAATTGAAACTGTGATTAAAAATCTTCAACAAACAAAAGTCCAGGACCAGATGGCTTCATAGGTGAATTCTATCAAACGTTGAGAGAAGAGGTAACACCCATCCTTCTCAAACTCTTCCAAAAAACTGCAGAGGAAGGAACACTCCCAAATTCATTCTACAAGGCCACAATCACCCTGATACCAAAACCAGAGCAAGATACTACAAAAAAAGAAAATTACAAACCAATATCACAGATGAATATAGATGCAAAAATCCTCAACAAAATACTAGCAAACAGAATCCAACAGCACATTAAAAGAATCATACACCATGATCAAGTGGGATTTATCCCAGGAATTCAAGGATTCTTCAATATATGCAAATCAATCAATGTGATACACCGTATTAGCAAATTGAAGAATAAAAACCATATGGTCATCTCAATAGATGCAGAAAAAGCTTTTGACAAAATTCAACACCCATTTATGATAAAAACTCTCCAGAAAGTGGACATAGAGGGAACCTACCTCAACATAATAAAGGCCATATATGACAAACCCACAGCAAACATCATTCTCAATGGTGAAATACTGAAACCATTTCCTCTAACATCAGGAACAAGACAAGGACATCCACTCTCGCCACTATTATTGAACATAGTTCTGGAAGTCCTAGCCATGGCAATCAGAGAAGAAAAAGAAATAAAAGGAATCCAAATTGGAAAAGAAGAAGTAAAGCTGTCACTGTTTGCAGATGACATGATACTATACATAGAGAATCCTAAAGATGCTACCAGAAAACTACTAGAGCTAATCAATGAATCTGGTAAAGTAGCAGGATACAAAATTAATGCACAGAAATCTCTTGCATTCCTATACACTAACAATGAAAAATCTGAAAGAGGAATTAAGGAAACACTCCCATTCACCACTGCAACAAAAAGAATAAAATACCTAGGAATAAACCTACCTAAGGAGACAAAAGACCTGTACTTAGAAAACTATAAGACACTGATGAAAGAAATCAAAGATGACACAAACAGATGGAGAGATATACCTTGTTCTTGGATTGGAAGAATCAATATTGTGAAAATGAGTATACTACCTCAAACAATCTAAAGATTCAATGCAATCCCTATCAAATTACCAATGGCATTTTTACAGAACTAGAACAAAAAATCTTAAAATCTGTATGGAGACACAAAAGACCCCGAATAGCCAAAGCAATCTTGAGGGGAAAAAAAGGAGTTGGAGGAATCAGATTCCCTGACTTCAGACTATACTACAAAGCTACAGTAATCAAGACACTATGGTACTGGCACAAAAACAGAAATATAGATCAATGGTACAGGATAGAAAGCCCAGAGATAAACCCACGCACATATGGTCATCTAGTTTATGACAAAGGAGGCAAGGATATACAATGGAGAAAAGACAGTCTCTTCAATAAGTGGTGCTGGGAAAACTGGACAGCTACATATAAAAGAATGAAATTACAACACTCCCTAACACCATACACAAAAATAAACTCAAAATGGAATAAAGACCTCAGTGTAAGACCGGACACTATAAAACTCTTAGAGGAAAACACGGGCAGAACACTCTATGACATAAATCACAGCATGATCGTTTTTGACCCACCTTCTAGAGTAATGGAAATAAAAACAAAAATAAACAAATGGGACCTAATGAAACTTAAGAGCTTTTGCACAGCAAAGGAAACTACAAACAAGATGAAAGACAACCCTCAGAATGGGAGAAAATATTTGCAAATGAATCAATGGACAAAGAATTAATCTCCAAAATATATAAACAGCTCATACAGCTCAATATTTAAAAAAGCAAACAACCCAATCAAAAAATGAGCAGAAGACCTAAATAGACATTTCTCCAAAGAAGACTTACAGATGGCCAAGAGGTTCATGAAAAGCTGGTCAACATCACTAATCATTAGAGAAATGCAAATCAAAACTACAATGAGGCATCACCTCACACCAGTTAGAATGGGTATCATCAGAAAATCTACAAACAACAAATGCTGGAGAGGGTGTGGAGAAAAGGGAACCCTCTTGCACTGTTGGTGGGAATGTAAATTGGTACAGCCACTATGGAGAACAGTATGGAGGTTCCTTAAAAGCCTAAATATAGAATTACCATATGACCCAGCAATCCCACTACTGGGCATATACCCAGAGAAAACCATAATTCTAAAAGACACATGCACCCCAATGTTCATTGCAGCACTATTTACAATAGCCAGGTCATGGAAGCAACCTAAATGCCCAATGACAGACGAATGGATAAATAAGATGTGGTACATATATACAATGGAATATTATTCAGCCATAAGAAGGAACAAAGTTGGGTCACCTGTAGAGATGTGGATGGACCTAGAGACTGTCATACAGAGTGAAGTAAGTCAGAAAGAGAAAAACAAATATCGTATATTAATGCATATATGTGGAACCTAGAAAAATGGTACAGATGAACCAGTTTGCAAGGCAGAAACAGAGACACAGATGTAGAGAACAAACATATGGACACCAAGGGGTGAAAGCAGGGGGTGTGGGTGGTGGTGGGATGAATTGGGAGATTGGGATTGACATATATACATAATATGTATAAAACAGATAACTAATAAGAACCTGCTGTATAAATAAATAAAATTCAAAAAATAATAATAAAAATAAATAATTAAAAAAATAAACTTCCAAGTTAATTAACAAAAAAAAGAAGAGGAAGAAAAAGAAAAATTTCTCCATAAGGGAACTTCCTATGCTTGATAAAAGCCATTACAGGGCTTCCCTGGTGGTGCAGTGGTTGAGAGTCCGCCTGCCAATGCAGGGGACACGGGTTCGTGCCCCGGTCCGGGAAGATCCCACATGCCGCGGAGCGGCTAGGCCCGTGAGCCATGGCCGCTGAGCCTGCGCGTCCGGAGCCTGTGCTCTGCAACGGGAGAGGCCACAACAGTAAGAGGCCTGCGTACCGCAAAAAAAAAAAAAAAAAAAAAAAAAAAGTCATTACAAAAAAATACTTTTTTAAGCAACCATCATGCTTAATTGTGAAAGACTTCCCCCTAACACTGTAAAGAAGGCAAGGATGTCCACTCTCACCATTTCTATTCAACATTATACAGGAGGTTCTAGTGAGGGACATTAAACAAAAAAATGAAATAAAAGGCATTCAGATTGGAAAGGAAGAAATAAAACTATCTCTATTTGTAGATGACATGATTTTATAAATAGAAAATCCCAAGTCATCTACCAGAAAACTATTAGAACTAACAGCAAGGTTATAAGATACAATATCAATATACAAATTCAATTGTACTTTTATACTCTAGCAATAAACAATCCGAAAATAAAATTTTAAAAAAATTCTGTTCACAATACCATCAAAAAAGAAGAAAATATTTAAGAAGAAATTTAACAAAAAAAGTGCAAAACTATACTCTGAAAACTACAAATCATTGTTGAAAGAAATACAAAAAGACCTAAATAAATAGAAAGCCATCCCATGTTCTTGGATTGGAAGACTTAATATTTAAGTTTTATATAGTAATGTTAATAAGTTTAATATATACTATGGTTAAGATGGCAACATTTCCCAAATTGGTCTACAGAGTCAGTGCTCTCCTCATCAAAATTTCTGCTGGATTCTTTGCAGAAATTGATAAGCTAATCCTAAAATTCATACAGAAATGCAAGGGACCCACAATAGCCAAAACAAACTTGGAAAATAAAAACAAAGTTGGAGGATTTACACTCTCTGAACTCAAAACGACAAAGGAATGGTAAACAAGACAATGCATTATTGGCATAAGAATAAACATACAGATCAATAGAATTAATTGAGAGTCCAGAAGTAAACCCTCACATTTAAAGTTAACTTATTTTCAACAAGGGTGCCAAGACAGTCCACTAGGGAAAGAACAGACTTTTCAACAAATTGTTCTGGGGACAACTGAATAGCCACATGCAAAAGGATGAAGTTAGACCCCTACCTCACATCATACCAAAACAATTGACTCAAAATAGGTCAAAGAGCTTCCTGGTGGTGCAGTGGTTGAGGGTCCGCCTGCCGATACAGGGGACACGGGTTCGTGCCCCGGTATGGGAAGATCCCACATGCCACAGAGAGGCTGGGGCCGTGAGCCATGGCCGCTGAGCCTGCGTGTCCGTAGCCTGTGCTCCGCGACGGGAGAGGCCACAAAAATAGGTCAAAGACCTACCTTTAAGAGCTAAAACTATAAAACTCTTAGAAGAAAACATAGGTGTAAATTTTCATGACCTTAGGTAATGGCTTCTTGGATATGACATCAAAAGCACAAATGAAAAAATAAACTGGCCTTCATCAAAATTAATAACTTATATCTACAAACGACACCATTAGGAAAGTAAAAAGATAACCCAAGAATGGGAAAAAATATTTGCAAATCATATACCTGATAAGGGACTCATATCTGGAATTTATAAAGCACATTTATAAGTCAACAACGTCAACAAACAAATGACCCTTCTACTTTTGTGTTTGTGCATATGCATACAGTGTGAAATGGAATGATCTTTAATGAATATTATTTAAAATAATTTCTGGGGCTTCCCTGGTGGCGCAGTGGTTAGGAGTCTGCCTGCCAATGCAGGGGACGCGGGCTCGCGCCCTGGTCTGGGAAGATCCCACATGCCGCAGAGCAACTGGGCCCGTGAGCCACAATTACTGAGCCTGCGCGTCTGGAGCCTGTGCTCCGCAACAAGAGAGGTGGCGATAGTGAGAGGCCCGCGCACCGCGATGAAGAGTGGCCCCCACTTGCCACAACTAGAGAAAGCCCTCTCACAGAAACGAAGACCCAACACAGCCATAAATAAATAAAATAATTTCTGGATGGGAGAGTATTAATTGACTTTTACTTATTTCTTTGTACTTTTCCATATTGCTTGACTTGTTAAAATAAAGAGTATGTATCTTTGTTAAAAATAAATGAAATTATTTCTCTTTTAAAAGCCTGTTAAAATGATAATTTGAACATATGCATCTACTTTAATCTGAAAACCTCATTAAAATTACAGTAAAGTTATTTTCTCAAAAAAAAGAGACATAAACCCACAAGAAGAGAAATAACAATACAACAAACAATAAACTTTTGGGAGGTGGAAAGGAGGTGGCAGAGTGACCTAACAGACACAAGAATATCAAATCCTAAACTGAGAACTGACCTAATTTACACTATGCTGCCTTCAAAAACCTTCTATCTGTATAAATCCCACCTATTCTCCAAAGGTCTTCTCCTTTTGGACATTCAATACTCCAGCCCATCCTCCATTCACTCTAAAATCCGACCTCTGTGCTCCTAACGATAATAAAAATAAACAATAATAATAATAACCTACAGAGCATTTACCAAGTACCCTAGCATAATGAATGAATAGACTTTGGCATTTGGTGGTTCTCAAATTGTTTCTTATTGTTCAGTATTATTTTCCCAATCTGGGTATAAATTTCTTAAGAGGAGAATTTCTATTTTATCTAGCTCTAAAATTTTTCACAGCACCAGACTCCAAATCAGTAATCAACAAGAACCTAAGTTGGCTCAGTTCATGGAATACACACCTACTGATCGTCTTTAGGGCCAATTAGCCAACGTCCACCTGCCAATCAGAAAACAAAGAAGCATGCCTCTGTTGCCATTTTAGGTCTTGCCACCAAAAAATGCGTCTGTTATCCCAAAGGACAGCAGGTGGCATATCCAAGACCCATCTATCCATTGACTGCAGGGTGACCTGCCTAGTTTAGCATTTAGCAGTCAGACTTCTAAATAGCAATAAACCCCATGCTGAGTAGGCAACAGATGAAAAAAAAAAAAAAAAGATGCCTTTTATGGCACTTCATGATAATGGCTTTATTGCCAAAAGCCATATTAGCAGAAGATGGAAGATTCAATTTATAGAATCTCCTGAATATCTGCCTGTCCAACAACAGCCTGTTTATGCCCAAGAAGAGACTGGTGCCTGGGGAAAATGTATTGGAAGGACAACCCACAATGCTACCTGCTCTGCCAAGTGAAAGAATTCACATCCTTTTCTTTTTCAAGCCAAAAGGGGGCAAAATTAACCAAATGAATTAGCGCAGCCTGCTCTAAACTTCAGAGGCAAATTGGAGCATTGAGAATTAGGACCACCCCACTCACTGTGATGATCTAAAAGTCACTTAAGACAATTCAGAGAAATGCCAGAGAAACTTCCTTCTTTTTGAGACAACAAAAGCAGATGGAAAACTGCTAACATGGCTCAAGTATGTGGCACTTTTATAACTTTTATGAGGCTCTTGAAAAAAATCAGCTTTAATTGACTTTTTGCTTCCCAGGTCCTAGTTCTGTCAAAACCTCTTCTGGTTTTTCAGGGATTTAAATCAGAGAACAAACCATTCTCAATATACCTTTAATTACTACATTTCAGAAACAATGTACTTCTCCAGTGCTCGCCAAAAAGGGCAAGGGAGGAAGGCAGTGGAAGGGAAAATTATACGTAAAACCTATGTCTAAGATGGCATTAAAAACAAAACAAACAGAAAAATTACACTAGCAATAAATTTTGTCAGGTGGCCTAGCAGAGCCTCCAGTTCCCTGTGTGACCTGGAAAATTCCATTAAACCTCTTCTTTTCTATCATCTTCATGAGAAGAATAAGGAAGTTAATATACTTCTACCTCAAATACCAAAGACCAGAGCTGAAGGAGCCCTTGATATTCACCTTATTTATACCTGCCTTCATCTGTACATGAGGTGCCTTGAAAGGCATGTCATGAGAATAAACGCAATGATGACTGTTCTCTGATTCTCAGAAGGTGTAAGTAATGGGTTTAAAAAACAAAGAAACAAAAAATCTTTCACATTCTTTATGGACAAATTTGACCTTGGGTTAACGTTCTACTTCTGTCTCCCTGGAAACCTGGTCAAGGTGTAATGTCAGCTTGTTCCCAGGCTGTCACTGGGTGGGGGAAGGGAGGCAAAGAGACTAAGCTCCCTGGAGTGGGTTAATAGTGCTGAGTGGGGTTGATTTGGGTCTCGTGGATCTAAATGTCTTGGTTAGATCTAAGAAAATCCCTAAGATGGGGGGCTTAATAGAACAAAAATCACTATATAAATTTTCTAAAGTATGGGTATATTTTAGAAAATTTATCATAATTTTTTTCCCTTTTTTAACCTTTTTAAATAAAATAAACATCATCATTTAAAAAAAAAAAGGGGGGGACTTCCCTGGTGGCACAGTGGTTAAGAATCTGCCTGCCAACGCAGGGGACATGGGTTCGAGCCCTGCTCCAGGAAGATCCCACATGCTGCGGAGCAACTAAGCCTGTGCACCACAACTACGGAGCCTGCGCTCTAGAGCCCATGAATCACAACTACTGAGTCCATGTGTCTACAGCTTGTGCTCCGCAACAAAGAGAAGCCACCACAATGAGAAGCCTGTGCACCACAGCGAAGAGTAGCCCCCGCTCGCTGCAACTAGAGAAAGCCTGTGCACAGCAACAAAGACCCAACACAGCCAAAAATAAATAATTAATTAATTAAATTTATTTTTTAAAAAAAACAACACTTGTAACCATCACCAATGGCAAGAAATATAAATTTACCAGCAACCCCAGAAATCCCTCCATATGCCCTGTCCCAGTGTCAAACCCCTCCTACTCTCCAAAAGGAACCAACATCCTGGCTTTGCTTGTGTGTGTGTGTGTGTGTGTGTGTGTGTGTGTGTGCATGTGTGTGATTTTATCACCAAGTGTGCACCTCTAGAGTGCACCTCGTCTTGCCCTTTAAAAAAATGTAATATGTCTTTTAGGTCTCTCTTAGTTTTATAGGTCCCTCTCCAGCCCTTTCTTTTCATTTACAGTTTATCTGTTGAAAAATCTGGGGCATTTGACCTGTAGAGTTCCCACAGTCTGGTTTTGCTTATTGATACTCTTGGTGTAATTCAACATGTTCCTCTGTATTTCTTGCAAAATTGGCAGCTGGATCTAGAGGCTGGATCAGACGCAGGTTCAACCTCTTTGGTAATACCATGGGTGGTGTTCAGTTCTTTCAATAGAAAGCACATAAAATCTAAGGATCTCTCTTCTTGTGATGTGAGCAGCTGTCAACACACAATGCCTAAATCCATTAAAGTGGTGATATTCTAATTCTGTCATTTATTTTTTATTTACTAGTTGGAATATTTTTATAAGCAGACGCATCCCCTTTTCTACACTTTAGTTACCATTGGTCCAGGTCACCTAGAAAAGTCAGAATAAATGTTTGAGTCTTTCCCTTCATTTACCAATTTGAAGATAAGAAATTGGATCTCTATCAGCTGACAGTGACCAATCGGGTTTTTATGTTAAATATCATTATACACTCATGGATTTAAACATATTTTGTTAAGTTTTGATCCATTACCAATATTTCCCTTATTGCAGATCAAATGGTCCCATATTTGGCCAATGGAAGTCTTTTCAAATTAGCTTCTGAGTCCTTTTGACATGACCTTATAGTCTCTGCTAGCTTCCTCATTATTTGTTATGACAAGATGTTCCAGTTCATCCTGTACATTTTTGATCCCAGACCTGGAATCAGCCATTTCTCCAAGAACCCTGGTTTCTTTTAGTGGGAAGTGATATTTTAAGGCTACAGTCTGGGCACTGAAAATACTCATTGATAGGCCTTTTCATTAGTCAGAACTAGACATACACACACATATATAATATCTTTTAATAAAATAGCTCTTGAGTTCATACTGATAACTCCTCATTTAAATTTAAGACCACTACAGTTCAACATAATCTTTCTGTATTACATCTATGTCTCCTTTCTTCCACACTGGGAATCCTAGTTCTCTAAAACACAAGAGATGATATAAATACAATATCTCCAAATTATTCATTTACTTCATCCCACATTATACACATAATGGTCTTGTTAACAATACTAATACTAGCACCACCAACCTAATTACTGAGAACAATTTTTAAAACTTGCATATGCTCTCTTCTTGCTTCCCTATTTTTCATAGTTGTACTATATCGACAGTGTCAGAGCATACAGCCATTACATACCCTAGTCTCTCCCTTTTGCCCTCAATTCGTCTAAGATCCATAAATAATTTTATGTTTACCAGCAGTCCTTATACTGGTGTCTTTCTAGTCATTTTGATTGTCTGAAGCTCTTTCTCTAGTAGATTCCTCAAGAAAGTTTCACGGAAACATTTTTTTCCAAGTTCCTGAAAATTGATAACAGTAATCTTTTTACTTAAAAGTCAGTTTTCCTGGATATAAGATCTTTGGCTCACATTTTCTTTCCTTGAGTATCTTAAACATTACTCCATTTTTTTCTGGCATAAAGTGTTGCTGTAAAAAAAGGTCAATATTTAATTGACTCTCCCTTCTAAGTCACTTGCTCTTCTTGCTTAGATAGCCAAAGGAATTTTTACGTCTAGTTATTTTACCAGAATAAGTCTCAGTATTGGTCATGATCCCCGGGCTGGGGGTGAGGTGGGCTCACCCCAGGTTCTACATGTCAAATGACAACAAGAGCCAACAGCTACTGGGTGCTGGACAGCACTCGAAGTCCTTTATGTGTTTTAACTCATTTAGTGCCCCTATCAAACCTCTAAGGTCGGTGCTATTATTATCTCCAATGTACAGGTGAGAAATTGAGCAAGTAATTCACTACGGTCCCTCAGCTAGGAAGTGGTGGCTTTATTGCCAGCACATAATGTGTCTTTTGGCCATTTCTGCTCTGAGGGCTGAATGACACAGCTGCCAAAGTGCTCTGTGCTTCTCTTTGATGCTGTCTTGGTTCCTCCCTAAACTTTTTATGGTTTCTAACATACCCATTTCCACAATGAACCCTGTCTCCTTTCTGAGAAATTAGAGCCATAAAACAATAACTGTGGTCCTTCCTAACTTGAGCATGTGTCTATCCTACCGCCTCCTCAAAGGACGGTTCCCCCCAGGTGGGTAGAGCAGCTGAGCTTGTACTGGGTGCTGACAGCCGCTCCTGGGCACTCACTGCACACGAAGCATCATGCAAGACACCCTGTGCTCAGGGGGCTCGGAAAGAGCCCTAAACCCATGGACGCACAAATACCACCAGACCCGCCAATGAGACATGCAAACAGCATGGCAGCAGGGTTCAGAGCAGGGAGACAGCACTATGAGTTGACTGGGAAGGCTTCCTAGATAACATTTAGACAGATGGAGAAGACAGCATCTCAGGCAGGGAGAGCAACGTTGGAAAAGGTGCGGAAGTGGGAAAAAAACTGGGGCTGTTATTTCAATTCCAGGCTTGGTGACTCCTTTTGGGGGAAAAAAAATGCTGGCAGAGACTGCCACTAGCACTTGGAAAGAGGCTCGACGTTAGGTTAGATCAGGGGTTGGCAAACTCAGGCTGTTTTTGTGAATGTAGTTTTTGCGAACAGCCAGGGCCCATCATTTACAGTGATCCGTGGCTGCTCGCCCACTACAGCAGCAGAGCTGTGGTAGATACCAGATGGCCCACAGAGCCTAAAATATTTACTATCTGGCCCTTTAAGAAAAAGGTTGCTGACCCTGGTCTAAAATACCAACCCTCCAAAAGAAAAGCTAACCAACTGATTGGCACTACAGGTATATTATACTTAAAATCATTTATTTAAAGATTAAACAAAATTCAAGATACCCAAGTTAACTGCATTCTCAAAAAGCTGTCAAAGAAGATAATCTGAAAAAACTAATACTACATATTCAAAGGTAACCCCTTTCCACATGTTTCAAAGGATCCTAGAGCACACTCTGATCTGCACGAATTCTAAGGTTCCCAAAGAATTTGGGATTTCAATAACCAAATTCACTCATTCATTCACAGCAACAGAGGTCGTCTCCATGCTATTTGTTAAGCATATGTTAAATAAAACATACCTGATTCACAGATGTGCAATAACTTTAAATAAAAATTCAGTTAAAAAACATGTTTTATAAGGATAAAGATAACAAAATTAAAATGCATTAAAGCCAAGGTCATCTTACCAAAAATGTCACTAAACAAGACGATTCCTCATCCCTCAAAACGATGATTAAAGGAGAATGTGGGTGTCTATGTACACTTAGGTATTTATAAGAATGCAGGAGGACTTCCCTGGTGGCGCAGTGGTTAAGAATCCTCTCCCAATGCAGGGGAAAACGGGTTCAAGCCCTGGTCCGGGAAGATTCCACATGCCGTGGAACAACTAAGCCCGTGCGCCACAACGACTGAGCCCATGTGCCACAAGCACACCACAACGAAGAGCAGCCCCCGCTCGCCACAACTAGAGAAAAGCCCGCGCACAGCAACGAGGACCCAATGCAGCCAAAAATAAATAACTAAATTTATTTAAAAAAAAAAGAATGGGGGAGAGGCATGTTGGGCACAGAGGTGAGAGGCACAGCAGAAAAAGCCCTGCCCTAGAAGACACAGGCCTTAGTCAGAACTCTGCCGGGAATGAGGCACGTGTCCGAGCACAGGGCACTTGACCACCCTGGGCCTCAGCTTCTCTGGGGAAGGAATCCTGCTAGATGATCGCCAGGGCTTTTCCATTTTGCAATTCATGAAGATTAACAGAATATGAGAATATATTTTAGAACAAGGGAACATTGATTCATTTAATGAACATTAACAAAGGAAATCCTTCTACAGCCTTCTGGTATTTTTTGGTTCCTGTATTTAAATAGACTCTCTCTACTTAAAATAATAAAATTACTTCATGTACAACCTAATATTATCGAGACTTCCAAGAACCTTAATGTGTTGGACCCTCCCAGATCAGAAAGAAAACTGTAGAGCAAGAGCAACGAATAAACACGGAAGTCCCCTGAGAAGAGTAATGCGGTTAAGAAACAGCCCGTGGCCTTAAGCAGCTGCAGGATCATCCACTAACGGTGCTCACTTTAAGAGGATGGCACAGAAACAGGGAAACAGCACGCCTACATTCCCTCCTCAGTGCTCATCAACAGCCGTAATGAAGGCTGCCCCCCAGGGGAAATTACAATGAGATTTGGGAAACGGCACCAAGCACATAATAAAAGAACAGGAAACATGTTAGAGGAAAGCTCAGTGTCACCAAGGAAGCAAAGATAATAGAAGAGGGGTGGGGGGAGAAGACTGTTTCTTCCATGGCTCTGTCTTCTAACAGAGGAAAACGTTCAAGATGCACAGATTCCGAAGAGTCACAGAAACTAAAAAACCCAGAACCGGTGGTATGGTGTGACGAAGAGAACAGACCCATGGGTGTTCAGAAACAGGAAGCTGGGAGCAAGTATGTCAGTGGTGACGAAGCAGGGACAGGAGTCAGATCCAGGGATTGTCGGATAAATGGTCTGGAGCTGAGAGGTTTGGATTAGGGATGTCACTCAGTGGGATGGTTTGCATCCAAGTGGGTGTGCGATCACCGAGAGGGAGGTGGAACACCACGGTGGGGGAGAAGGAGCACACACTGAGCTGGGTGCTGCTGGAGGACCAGTAACCAGAGGCCCGGACATCAACCATCAGAATTAATGACCAGGGAGCCATTCGTGGCCAGAGCAAGGGCTGTTCCAGTGCAAGGCTGGCGCTGAAAGGCAGTCAGGATTGTGTGGACAGAGAGGAAAGGGAACAAAGAGGACATGAAACCATGTTCTGTAATGCACATGTGGCCATACAGGGAAAGGTGAGGAGGGTTCTTTAAAAATCCAGACAGAGACCTGAGTTTGTTAAGTGATAAAGGATCCAGCTTGAAGAAAAAAGTGGAATAGATAAGGGAAGAAAGGGATGACCTGCAGCAGTGTTTTTCAAATTGTGAGCCAGGATCCACCAGTGGTTGAAATATCAATTTATTGGCCAGTATTTTAAACATTAAACTGAATGGATAGAATAAAACAGAACAAAATTTAAAATATCAGAGAACATCCAAATAAGGATTGCCTCCTGAAACCTGTAAGGGAAGTGTACGTGTGTACGTGCATGTGTGCATGCCAGAATGCAGTGTAACCACGGGGCTCAGTCAGAAACCGTGGAAGCCACTGATGCATCAGGCAAGGCTGGAGAAGGTGGAAGAGGCCAGGGTTTATGGCATCCAGGTGATGGAGTGTCTTAGAGAGAGCAACAGCCCCTCTGTGGTACCAGAAACAAAGGAGCAAAGGATAGGTGTTCTCATAAGCAACAAATCAGAGACTTGAGATTTCTCCTGATTCAGTACCCCCTCCCTCCCTTCTTCTCTCTCTCATCCCCTCCCTCTTAGATCCCCTCCATCACGAAGGCTTGGCCATGAGGCCAGAAGTAAGGAGGAAGATATAATATGGAAATGGAAAGTCAAATGCCAGCTCCTGGGCTTCCCTGGTGGCGCAGTGGTAGAGAGTCCGACTGCCGATGCAGGGGACACGGGTTCGTACCCCGGTCCGGGAGGATCCCACATGCCGCAGAGCAGCTGGGCCCGTGAGCCATGGCCGCTGAGCCTGCGCGTCCGGAGCCTGCGTGTACGGAGCCTGTGCTTTGCAACGGGACAGGCCACAACAGTGAGAGGCCCGCGTACCGCAAAAAAAAAAAAAAAAAAAAAAAAAAAAAAAGCCAGCTCCTTCTATTTCCAAGAAATTTCAGGGTGAGGGATGGGAAGGAAAGGAGGAGACTGAAAGACTAAGAAAAAGCAGAGCAGTCGATGGCCTGGAGGACCCGGTCAACGAACAGCCGTGGTGGAGGCAGCTTACCCAGAAGGACACACGGATGCGCTCAGAATGCAATGTCTGAATAAGTCAGCAGGGCCCAATGATGACAAGGCCAAGGTGCAGTGGCTGAAGTGAGTAAGGGAGGTCAGTGGAACTACGGGATCACGGAGCTGGACGGGATGTACATGGGCACCCTGAAGAACTCCAGGACCATTGCAGGGCTCAAAGTATAGAGTGCGGCCATGAACCAGATGCTCAAGTCCTTAGTGCCTTGACCTCCTTGGATAATAAAACTGCTGCCCTCTGCTGGTGCAGAAAGGGGGCTGTCCCCCCAGGTGTACAGAGGCAGGGTGAGAATCTAGGGCTTGGCTCCCACGGGCTCTTAGACAGATCATGGTATAATTCCCCTGTCCTTATGCCCACCTTCAACCTTGGTCTGCCTATTCCTAAGCCGTGGCAGGATTTTGCCATATACATTGGATGCTTCTTGGGTTTTCCCCTTCCAGCTTAGGATACAGCTTTCTTCTCTCTGCTAAGCTTTGTGCTTTTTAGCTCATTCATGTGCTTTTTAGCTTCCAAAATGTTGCTCTAGTCTGCTTTCTCATTTTTGTTTGTTATTGTTGTTGTTGGATATTGGGGAGGGGTTGTTTGTTTGTTTGTGGGGTGTTTCTGGTCCTAGAGGATTTTTCTTTAAAAAAAAAATCATTTTACTCTTGTTTTGGTAGGGTTTCAGGAGGGACCAAAAGTAAATGCATGTGTTGAATCCACCATCTTCACCCCAGACTTAATTTTCATAACTATAAAAACTAATAATACTATATTCGTTTCCACACAGAAAAATATATGCTCTCCTTGGTGTGTGAACAAGATGCCCCAGCCCCCCACCCCAGGGGCAGCTGATGGACCTGGCTGAGGGATGTTCAGTCATGCAGGCAATTTGCCCAGAGCCAAACAAATCCTCCTGGCCAGACCCCCAAGAGCTTTGTCTCTCAAGAAAGTTACCACCCCACTGGGAAGAAAATCACCAAACTGTTCTCTGAACGTCATGGCAGAGTGGCACCCTCATCCATTTAAATTAAATATTTTAAAACGTCCTTTCACTGTAAGGTACAGATATGGAGCCCAAATAAATGATTTAAGAAAATGGTTCCATAAGAAAATGTAATTCCTTCATGATTAAATGTCATCTAGTTGATCCTCCTTAAAGCTTTGATTGCCATGAGACACATACGCAAAGAGTAGTTTCAGATCTTTCACCATCACATTCAGAAACCAAAAGTGTAATAAGAGAGATAATCACAGAATTCAGGGACTTCAGAGGTGGAAGGAACCTTGGCTACTATTACGGACTGAAAATTCCTATGTTAAAATCCTAATCCCCTAAGTGATGGTATTAGGAGGTGGGGCGTTAGGGAGTGATTAGGTCATGAGGGTGAAGCCCTCACGAATGGGATTAGAGCCCTTATAAAAGAGACCCCAGAGAGCTTTCTCACTCTTTGGCGCATTGTGAGGACACAGTGAGAAGATGGCCGTCTATGAACTGGGTAGTAGGCCCTCACAAGGCACTGCTGGTGTCTTTTTTTTTTTTGGCTGCGTTGCTGTGCTCATGCTTTCTCTAGTTGCGGCAAGCGGGGGTTACTCTTTGCGGCGGTGCGCGGGCTTCTCATTGCAGTGGCTTCTCTTGTTGCAGAGCACGGGTTCTAGGCACGTGGGCTCAGTAGTTGCAGCACGCGGGCCCTAGGGCGCACTGGCTTCAGTAGTTGTGGCATGCGGGCTCTAGAGTACAGGCTCAGTAGCTGTGGCGAATGGGCTTAGTTGCTCCGCAGCATGTGGGATCTTCCCAGACCAAGGATCGAACCCGTGTACCCTGTGTTGGCAGGCGGATTCTTAACCACTGCACCATCAGGGAAGTCCTCTGCTGGTGTCTTAATCCTGAACATCTCAGCCTCCAGAACTGTGAGAAATAAATATTTACTGTTTAAGCCACCCAGTTCTCTGTTCTCTGGTATTTTTGTTTTATCAGCTCCAATGGACTCAGACAGCTATCATCCAGTTCCGTGTTTCAGGAAAACACACCACCTGGGGAGCTTTATAGAAATTTTGTGTTAGGGTCCACGCCCAGATCTCAGGGACAGGGACAGGCATGGACACATTGATCAAACTGCCCAGATGGCTCCTCCAGGTCCCAGGCACCCCCAGGAAACCACTGTTTGCCTGTCCTCATTCTGTTCCTTGTACATAAGCTGAAAATTGGCTCAAAGGACATATATGGTTCACCAGAGATGTACTCAAGTAGGCCTGGAAGAAAGGCACTGAAAAACAGTGTTTGGTTTCTTTTTACATCATACTTTAGTCTTTCATTTACACATTTATTCTTTCAATAAAAACATGTGGATATCTACCATATCTTAATAATGATAGTAACTTTTATTGAGAGCTTACTATCTGCCTGGCACTGCTACTGCTTTACAGATATTATATCATTTAATCCTTACAGACATGTTATGAGGTAAGTACTCAATATCCCCATCTTGTAGATGAAGAACAAAGCACAGAGAGATTGCATAATGTGCTCGAGGACACAGTAAGTGGTACCACTCAAATATGGCTCTGGGACTTGGGCTCCTTCCTAACTGCTATATGTCACCTGCCTTTCAGCAGCTCTATTTCCAGGTATCACATCTGTGATGGGGTGTAGAGAGAAAGAGAGCACACACTGGGAGACAAGTGGGTGGGATTCCAACCCGACACAGTAAGTTGGGTGGTGGTTGGCACCCAGGTGCCATGAGAGTATAGAGGGGGCCCCAGAGGTGGGGAGTTGAGTCTTGAATTACAGAAAGTGGGGAAGGGGTAGTATAAGCAGAGGAGGAGTCTAGCAGCAGAAATAACAGAAGAATACCACTGGGAATACCACAGAAGTGTAATGGATTCAAATTAAGATTCATATGCTCAGGTGGTAAGAAATGCAATTTTCTCTTTTCTTTGGGATCTTAACATCTGTTAGAGTCCCCCACTCTCCAGGTGTCTGAAATAATCTCCTTCAATCCAGAGTCTGGGTCCACCTTTGCCCAGGGACCATGTCCTCAACTGGGGGCTTCCGTGGAGCCATGGATCGTATCTGCATGGAGGACAAAGGTGGGAAAACTATCCTTACTCATCCTGGGTCCACAGTGTTTCTACTGAGACTGCCCACAGGGGTCCTTGACTGAGAGTCTATGATTATTCGCATCAGAATAACAATTTGCCTAAGTAAAGCCTTTCTAATCACATCCTTCTTTGACCTTCTATCCCCCCTAGATATAGTTCTCTCTCTACTCCCCTTCACTGACAAACTCCTCCTAAGACTCTCATCTCCATGTCTCCATTTCTTCACCTCCCAGTCTTCATTCACTATTCAACACATGGTAGGTTCTGTTCCTACAACCCACCCAAATTGCTCTGCTAAGACCATCAGTGGGCTTCCTGTTGTTAAATCCAATAGACGCTTTTCTCTTTGTCTTAGCTGACTTCTCAGCTATATTCAACTTCCATGACCCCACACTCTCCTGCTTTCCTTTCTACTACTTTGACCACATCCAAAAATCACCCTGGATTTTTTTTCTCATCGCCTTTATTTTACCTGCCCCCCCAAACATTTAATCTATTAACAAGTTCTATCAATTCTATTATCAAAAATTATATGTCATGTGAAACAGCCTCTGTCTGCTTCCACCCTTGCCTCTGACAATCCAGTCTTCATGAAGCAAAGATCTTTAAAAACAACACACAGATCTAATTATGGCATTCCCTTTACCAAAACCTTTCAATAACTTCATGGTGTTGCTGTTCTTCTCGATGACTCCTTCCAGCCGCCCACACCCTTGCTGCCTGTGCCCTGGCCTCACTGGCTTTCCTTCTACTCCTTTCCACCCTGCGCCTTTGCACTCTGCTCGCTCTGCTACAAGGGCTCTTCTCCCAGCTTTGTGCTCAGCTATGTCCTTCCCACCCTTTACATCAACAGTTCAACTGGCACTTTTTTAAGGAGATACTCCTTGAGTCCCCAGTTTAAATTCAAGCTTTCTTTTGTATTCTATCTAAATTCCTGTATTTTCTTCTCACAGGACTCACCACAGTGTCATGACTGTTTTGTTTAATACAAGCTAGGCTCTCAGATCTGGGAGGTCTGGGAACATGTCCATTTTTATACCCAAACTAACTAGACCCTTGCTTCACAGAGTCAAATTCAGTAAAAGTTTGTTGGATGAATGACCTAAATGGTCTAAGGATCTAAAAAGGAAAATGTAAAGAGTAATAATAATTGATTTTAAATATATACAACAAATGTGATAACAGTTATTCTCTACCTTCACAGAGGAGAGAAAATAAGCTTTAAATACAGCAATTTCAACCTATCTGAGGTACAAAGAAGTTTTTCCTGAAAGTGGGGCTGATTCTGGAAAGTACAGGTCCATGAAAAGGTGTGTGCCATTGTTTTCTTGGCAATCACTGAAGTATAAACTTCCATTTTCCCTAGATGATGAATCCAAATTTCCATGGTTGTCTTGTACCCTCATCCTAGAAAGTTCATTCTAGTTTATCTTTCTCCACTCTCTACTCTCCTATTTCTTTGCTCCTGCTTACAACAAGACTCCTAGAAAGAGTTATCCATCCTCATCTCCCAGTTTTCTTCTCTCACTCTCTCCTCCTCTCTCTGTTTTATTTGTACACAAACTCAACAGTAAATATAAAGAACTTATTTTCCTCAAACCATTGTTAAGAAGCTGTCGGTATGGTACTTCATCACACTTGAATACTTTAGTGCACAGCTCCTACAAATAAGGAACATCTTCATACTAAACCACAGAAAAATATCAAAATAAGAAGATTAACACTGATATGTTACTCCCATTTAATCCTCAGACTTCATTCAAGTTCTGTCCAATAATATCCCATGTAACAAAATATTTCAGTTCAGAATCACACATGGTACTCAATTGTCATGTCTCTTTAGTTTCCTGAATTTGGACCCATTCCTCAGTCTTTCCTTGACTTCCATGACCTGAACTTTTCTTTTTTAAATTTATTTATTTATTTTATTTTTGGCCGCGTTGGGTCTTCGTTGCTGCGCATGGGCTTTCTCTAGCTGTGGTGAGTGAGGGCTACTCTTCGTTGTGGTGCGCAGGCTTCTCATCGCAGTGGCTTCTCTTGTTGTGGAGCACAGGCTCTAGGTGCACAGGCTTCAGTAGTTGTGGCTCATGGGTTCGAGAGTGCAGGCTCAGTAGTTGTGGCACACAGGCTTAGCTGCTCCGCAGCATGTGGGATCTTCCCGGACCAGGGCTTGAACCCATGTTCCCTGCATTGGCAGGCAGATTCTTAATCACTGCGCCACCAGGGAAGCCCATGATCGGAACATTTTTGAAGATTACAGGCCAGTTAAACTGTAGAATGTCCATCAGTTTGGGTTTGCCTCTTTAGATCTGGGTTATTCATCTTTGAGACAGCAATGCTGTGACTGTTTGATTGCATCTTATCAAGTAGTAGATGATTTCCACTTGTCCCTTACTTAATGATGTTGTTTGGTCTCTTGATTAAGGGAGTCTGCCAGACTTCTGTACTGCAAAGTTATTATTCCTCTCTATAATTAATAAGTATTTCGCATGGAGGTACTTTGAAATCTTTGAATATCCTGGTCCTCATCAAGTATTCAATCCATTCATTCATTCATTCATTTATGCCAGTGTGAACTCATGGATTTCTGTTTCCTTCAATCCATTACTCTCATTATTCCGATGCTTCAGTTGTCCCAAATTTGGCCAGTGGAAGCCCTTCAAGATAGTTTCTGTGTCTGCTTGATATGTCTCCATCATTTCTGAAATGCATGCATACTTTCTGGCATATGATGTTCCAGGTTTATCTTATACATTCCTACCCCAGCCATCTTTCTCCCATTCAAGGTGTGACACTCCAGCCAAGTGGCCTTTCCATCCCCACCATATGCATGCTTTCTTTGTTCTGCTTGGACTCACACCCGACGTCAAGCTGTCCACCAGGTGTGGATGTCCTCCTTACCCCATTAGGCCTCCAACACTCCACGCCAGCCTATTTTCCTATGTGGATATCTTCCTCACCTTGCTCAAATTCTGATACCCTGTGCGGACATCCCTCTATCTGGTCAGGCTCCAACACCACACACCAGGCTGCCCTCCTCTGCAGACAACCTCCTCACCCCACTCAGACTCAGACACCTTACACTGGTTATCATCCTACATGAATGCCCTTCTCACCCCAATGTCTTGTACCCCAAGCTGGGCCATCCATCCACTTTATCCCACTCAGGTTTCAATGCCCTGTATCAGACCACCATACCTCATCCTGGTTGGCTCCAACATCCCATGCTGGACAATCTCCCCACCATGTGGATACCCTCCTTTGTAGGACATCACTGGACACCTACTTTAGGGTACTGGGGCTTCTGACCACCTCGTATGGATACCTACCTTGCTTGGTCTTATCTAAAGACTTTTAAACTGATTTGTTCAGGAAGTGAAAGAAAAGAAAGAGGTGGGGGGAAAGGAAAAGATAAGGGAGAGGAAAAGCCCATTCTCTTATAAACTCACTCTAATCAGACACCTCTCCACCAAAACGTCCCCTGCCAAGGTTACAGTGACCTCCACAGTGATCAATTATCAGAATTCATTCAACAGAGTAGTCCCTCCCTCCCTCTTGATACATTTTCATCACTTGGGTTTGAGGACACACATTCTCCTGGTTTTCCTCCTACCACACTGGAAATATCTAAGTATTCACTAAACTTAGACATTAAAATCCTGAAGTCTGTACTGCATTCCTGGATTAAAGGCCACCAAAAATGTCACTACCATGACAATACCCACCACAGATGTATACAAAGAAATCAGACCCACCTACTATGGAGCAAAATTAATGATTTGCTAGTTATTCATTATAAAAACAATTACCGGACTTCCCTGATGGTGCAGTGGTTAGGAATCCACCTGCCAACGCAGGGGACACAGGTGCGATCCCTGATCCAGGAAGATCCCACATGCCGCATAGTAACTAAGCCCATGCGCCACAACTACTGAGCCTGTGCTCTAGAGCCCGTGAGCGAGCGTGTGACAAACTGCTGAAGCCCGCACGCCTAGACCCTGTGCTCTGCAACAAGAGAAGCCACCGCATGAGAGGCCCGCGCACCGCAACAAAGAGTAGCTCTAGAGAACTACTAGAGAACTAGAGAAAGCCCGTGCGCAGCAACAAAGACCCAACGCAGCCAAAAATAAAATTAAAGAAATTAATTAATTTAAAAAAATAAAAATAAAAACAATTACCTTCACCAAAGGTCAAAGTTAAAATAATCATCTAAACACTAATCTGGTCCTTAGTTTTAATTAATTTTCTTTAAACTGATCATCATTTAGAAACCAGCACAGATGTACACTAAAGACTTTTAAACTGATTTGTTCAGGAAGTGAAAGAGTGCTAATTCCTATCAGTGAAATAAAAATGAAAGGGGCCTTTTGTTTAAAGTGCTATTCTAATTTCTAACAAAATGAGCATTCCTAAAATATTTCATGTTTAAAATCTTCTCTGCCAAGGCTCAAGTTAGGTTTCCCTACTGAAGAAGAATACAGCTCCTGAGAATCAGGGCAAAATGGTTTGTTAAATGAACTAAGACAGAGGCTGAAATACAAACATTTTTGTGAAGTGTTCATATTTTATCAGCCAAACTGAACTACAGCAAATCCTCACATGTCTAAAAAATGTAGAGAAAACTGTGAACTGCTCATTTTATATTGATTCGACCTTCTGTTCCTTTAATGACCTGATCTAAAATGACCTGGCAGGCTCAGCATCACCCCCGGCTCATTGTCAGCAAAGGGACACACTCTGTCCATCACTGACATGAGGCAAACTCACAGCTGCCATTCACCAGCAGGGGGCACTGCACTTGGGTTTTTCTGTAGGCAAAACCACTCAAAAGCTGAAGATTGAGAAATGTGTATTTCAGGAGACTGAAAAATGTGTGTTGCCATCCCAGACAAACAGAAGGCCACACAATCGATAGGTCATCTCCATGTGTGCTTTCAGTGGCACTATCCACTGTAGGGTATTTTGAAGCCTGGAGTATATCTTAGAAAAACAAATAAAATGGCACTGTAGTTGGGTCATAAATACCAAATCTTTCCAGAATCTTTTCAGTGAGCAAGAACATTATAAAAGACAGGGTACCAAACTCTTCATTAAATTGCTTCAGTTCATAGCTTATTGGGCCAAAATTATTATCTAAGTAGGCTCAGCTGTAAGTCAGTAAAGTGCCCTAATACGTAAGAAAATGGCCCAACTATCAGTATTTAACATAAATTCACCCAAATTAACTTGAATCAAATGTCATATTTATTATTACTAAAATAGGATTATTAGGTATAGGGAAACCAGTAATTACTGAAATATCAACATTACTATGTTTTATATTAGCAGAAGTGTTTTGCAAAAATAATTTTTATACCATAAACGTTATAAAAGGGAAAATGTTTTAATTGTATAGAATCCTTAAGTCACAGGTGGTCTGTTATGGTCTGTCGTGACATCTTTTCATAAATGAGAGGCCCTGAGCAGAAAACTAGTTTTAAATGCTCACTTCTACTAATCACTGCAAAAAAACTAATAGAATGAAACAGACTTATAAGATTGGAAAGGCACTTTGCAAATTTTCTTGATTTGCTACCTTACCAGTTAAAAAAAAAAAAGTGTTAACATGCTCCCAAATATATGTATATTTTGTTTATAAATTATTATAATATTGTAATTATATATCATGTATATTATAAAACACATAAAAATAAAAATTGTTAAAAGGTACCACAAAAAATATAAGCTATTAGATTTTTCTCCCATACCCCAAATGATCATCTTTTCTTGAATTTTCCTAGAATATATATTCCCTACTGTAACTTGGGAAAAGTAGAACCCGTAAGTCATGCATTTTGTGATACATGAGAGACAAAATGAGAATTTTCATTGCAAAAAGAAAGAATTTTTGTTGCATTTATATTAAAAAGAATATAGGAACCCTCCTACACTGTTGGTGGGAATGTAAATTGGTACAGCCACTACGGAGAACAGTATGGAGGTTCCTTAAAAAATTAAAAATAGAACTACCATAAGATCCAGTAATCCCACTCTTAGGCATATACCTGGAGAAAATGATCATTTGAAAAGATACATGCACCCCAATGTTCATTGCAGCACTATTTACAAAAGCCAGGACATGGAAGCAACCTAAATGTCCATCAACAGAGGAATGGATAAAGACGATGTGGTACACATATACAAAGGAATACTACTCAGCCATGAAAAAGAACAAAATAATGCCACTTGCAGCAACATGGATGGACCTAGAGATTGTCATACTGAGTGAAGTAAGTCAGACAGAGAAAGACAAACATCAAATGATATTGCTTATATGTGGAATCTAATGAAAGGGTACAAAACAGAAGTAGAGTCACAGATGTAGAAAACAAACTTATGGTTACCAGGGGATAAAGGGGGTAGGGATAAACTGGGAGATTGGTATTGACATATACACACTACTATATATCGGGTGATTGGTATTGACATATACACACTACTATATATTGGGTTGGCCAAAAGGTTCGTTTGGTTTTTTTCCATAAGATGGCTCTAGTAGGGCTTAGTTGTCTCTAACTTCATTCGAAACAATTTTGTTAGATTGTATTGTGACAGATGTCATATCAGCGTGCATTTAAAAAAAGTTATCAAAATTCGTGAATTTCTGTGTAGCCATTTTAATATTGAAGAGGGAAGGAAAAAAGCAACATTTTTGGCATATCATGCTTTATTATTTCAAGAAAGGTAAAAAAGCAATTGAAATGCAAAAAAAGATTCATGCAGTGTATGGAGAAGGTGCCATGACTGATCAAACGTGTCAAAAGTGGTTTGCAAAGTTTCATGCTGGAGATTTCTCACTGGACGATGCTCCATGGTCGGGTAGACCAGTTGAAGTAGATAGCAATCAAATCGAGACATTAATTGAGAACAATCAACGTTATACCACACGGGAGATAGCTGACATACTCAAAACATCCAAGCCAAGTGTTGAAAATCATTTGCACCAGCTTGGTTATGTTAATCGCTTTGATGTTTGGGTTCCACATAAGTTAAGCGAAAAAACCTTCTTGACTGTATTTCCACATGTGATTCTCCACTTAAACATAATGAAAACATTCCGTTTTCAAAACAAATTGTGATGGGCAATGAAAAGTGGATACTGTACAATAACGTGGAACTTTATTTCCCCAGCAATGCTGTGTGACAACACACACAGAGTATTGCCTAGGAAACTCACTCAGGCCTTGGTATCCAGGGTTTTTATTGTGGGTTGGTTACGCAGGCACAGCTGACTGCATGCATGGCTGACCTTCGGTCTCCAGCCCTTCCAGAGATCAAGCACATATTGTGTAGCCCAAGGTGCCCACATACATCACATTAGCATAAACTATCTGGCATGGCCCAAGGCCTGAGCTAAACAAAAACACTCTTAACAGGCAGGATATTCCCAGGAGCCAGGCAAGGACCAAACCTTTCTTTGGAATGTGCAAGGTTTTGACAACCCAGACCTACTGAACAGCAGTCATGGATAACTAATAAAGATTTTTGTTACCTGGAAGTATGGTGCTACTGTCACAAATACATAAAAATGTGGGGAATGGCTTTGGAAACAAGCAGTGGACAGAGGCTGGAAGAATTTTGACAAGAATTTAGACAAGCAATTTTTGACAAAATTTAGAGAAAGGCTAAATTTCCTGAAATAGTCTGTTAGAAGAAATGTGAACTTGGAGGATACTGCTAGTGACAGCTCGGAAGGAAATGAGGAACACGGTATTAGAAAATGAAGGAAGGGGATCCCCATTATGCAGTGGCAGAAAGCTTAGTTACATTGTCTCCTGCAGTTATATGGAAAACTGAACTTGTATGTAATTAACTTGGCTATATAGCTAAGGAAATTTCCAAGAAAAGTATTAAAGGTGCTTCCTGGTTTCTCCTTGCTGCTTACAGTAAAATGTGGGAAGAGAAAGGTAAATTAAGAGAAGAACTGTTAAACAAAAAGAACCAGAACTTGATGATTTCAATGATTCTCAGCCTTTCCAAATACACTACTAAATGATTTCTAAGCACTGTCAGGAAAGCATGCTCTATAGAAAAGCTGAGGGTGTGACTGTACAAACTTTTACTTAAATCTCAGAAAGACCAACAATTCAGAGTATTCAGTGACGCAAAGTGCCCCTTCAAGAGATGAAGAGTGGGCCTCACAGAGCCTCGCAGCCAAACCATTCAGCCTGTAGGCACTCAGAAAAATGTTCCCCAGCCCTCTTGGCAGAAGCCCCAGACAGAGCAGGGCTTATCTCAAAAAGATCTGTGTGTGCGTGGCTTTGTTATAATGGAGTAAATCTAAGTGAAACCCATGGGAGGCCCAAAAAGTTCTTGAGAAAGTTCTTGCAGCAGAAACTAAGAGAATAAATTGACAAGGAAAAATAATACAAAATGAAAGGAAGAGGTAGGACCTCCAATATTCTACTGGCAGGAAGCAGGCTGATAAAAACTCAGATGCAAACATATGCTACCTTTCATGAAAACAGAAGAATGACTCAAAGGGCAGAACCAAGGTATCAGAGAGCTGAGAAACACTAAAGGAAAACTGCTTCTCTTCTCACACATCTGACACCAAATGCGTGGGGGTGTTTCCACACTAAGAACCAATTCTCCACCTCTATGGACACTAACCTGATGTCCTACAATGCAATTCAATTCTGAAACTATCTATTTGGAGAGAGCATTGGACCCCATTATTTAAGGGCTCAGTCCCATAAGACTAACCTACTTCAGATGCCAATTGCAAGTTCTGGGTGGGCCTGGTACTTCTTACTGATGTGGCTACAAATCAGGGGTTCCCACTACCCTATTCTTCAGTTCAATAATGCTATAACACCTCACAGAACTCAGGGAAACACTGTACTTGCATTTAGTTGTTTTTTATAACAAGGATAATATAAAGGATACATCCATATGAAGAGGTATGTAGGGTGAGGTCTGTAAGGGTCTTGAGTACAGAAGCTTCAGTCCCCATGGAGTTTGGGGTGTGCTACCTTCCTGCATGTGGATTCCTTCCCAGAAGCTCTCCAAACCCCATTGTTTAGGGGTTTTGTAGAGGTTCTACTATGTAGGAATAATTGATTAGATCATTGACAACTGGCACTCAATCTCCAGCCCCTCTTCTCTCCCCAAAAGTCAGGGGATGGGGCTGAAAGTGTCAACCCTCTGCTTATGCCTTGGTCTTTCTGGTGATCAGCACCCATCCTGAAACTATCTAGAGGTCCCCAGGAACCAGTGATCTCATTAGCATACAAAAGACATTCTTATCACTCCAGGGATTCTAAGGGTCTTAGAAGCTCTTATGTCTGAAACCAGGGTCAAAGATCAAATAGAATAAAAGATGCTCCTAGCATCCCATCATTCAGAAAATAACAAGGGTTTTAGGGGCTCTGTATCAGAAACCGAGGCAGAGACAAAATATATATTTCTTATTATGTCACATAATTATTCCCAGGCCTTGAAACCTAATCAAGGAGCTCCCATTTGCCTGGCTGGATTTCAGAACTGCTATGACCCAGTGGCTCTTTTGTATCTCTCCTTTCCCCCTCTTTCTGAATGGGAATGTCTATAGCTGTTATCCTTTGCCTATTCTGCCATTGTTTGTTGGGGAAGTGGGGGTTGCGGGGCAGGGGATGGGCAGGCCCAATAATTTGTCTCATTAGTTTTACAGACTGACAGGTTGAGAAAAACCCAGGAGTCTCATCCACACCTGGACCTGATTTAGACAATGAGATTTTTGACTTTGAGGAGATGCTACATTGGGATGAGATTTTCAAAGACCTTGGAAAATAGTGAATGTATTTGGCATGTGGGAAAGATATGAATCATTGGGGATTAGACTGTGGTGGACAGATTCTAAGGTGACTCTCAAAAATCCCTACATTCTGATATTAACATCCTTGTATAATCCCCTCCTCTTGACTGAGGGCAGGACCTGTGACTTGCTTTAATCAATAGAATATGACAAAGGTGATGGTATTACTCCCATTATCATGTTCATTATGTAAGATACCATCTTGCTAGCAGACTCACACTTGGAACTTTCTCCTTTGCTGGATACTGGATATGAGGAAACAAATGGACATGTTGGAGAATCTTAAGTGGCAAGAAATTGCAGGTAGCCTCTGTAAGCTGAAGATACCTTGAGCCAACAGCCAGAAAAAAAACAAAAGATCTCAGCCCTACAACCTCAAGGAACTAAATGTTGCTAACAACCACATGAGTGGGAAATGGATCCTTCCCCAGTTGAACCTCCAGATGACAACCCAACCCAGCCCTGGCCAACACCATAATTGCAGCTTTGTGAGACGCTAAGCATAGGGCTCATCTAAGCCATGTCCGAACTCCTGACCCATAGAAAAGTGAGATAATAAATGTATGTTGTTTTAAGCCACTAAGCTTGTGATAATATTGTTATTCAGCATTAGAAAACCAATACAATTTGTTTCTAGTCATAGTCTACAATTTCTCTCTTCCTGTATTCTATGAAATCACACTCAGCCTCAGAGAACACACTTCATATGATTTTAATTTTAAATTTGTGAAGATTTGTGTTACGACACAAAGTGTGTTATGTCTTGGTGAATATCCCATGTATGCTGGACAAAAATGTATGTTGTGTTGGTAGGTGGAGTGTTCTACCCATGTCAATTAGATCCACTTGGTTGATAGTGTTGATCAATTATCCTATATCCTTGTTAGTTTCTATTTGATATATAAATTACTGAGAGAGGTGCTGAAGTCTCCAACTATAATTGTAGATTTCTCCTTTAAGTTCTATCAGGTTTTAACTTCATGTATTTCAAAGTTCTGTTGTTGGGACTTCCCTGGTGGTGCAGTGGTTAAGAATCCACCTGCCAATGCAGGGGACACGGGTTCGCACCCTGTCTGGGAAGGTCCCACGTGCTGCGGAACAACTAAGCCCATGCGCCACAACTACTGAGCCCGTGCTCTAGAGCCTGTGAGCCACAACTACTGAGCCCACGTGCCACAACTACTGAAGCCCGCACGCCTAAAGCCCATGCTCCACAACAAAGAGAAGCCACTGCAATGAGAAGCCCACATACCACAACAAAGAGTAGCCCCCGCTCACCGCAACTAGAGAAAGTCTGTGCACAGCAATGAAGACCCAATGCAGCCAAAAATAAATAAATAAATAAATAAATAAATAATCTCTGTTGTTAGGTGTATACACATTTAAAATGCTTATATCTTCCTGATGACTTGACCCTTTTATTATTATGTAATGTCCTTCTTTATCTCTAGTAATTTACCTTCCAAAATTAATATTTTGATATTAATATAGCTGGTCCAGTTTTCTTTTGATTAGCGTTTGCATAGTATATCTTTTTTTAACATTTTATTCTTAATTTACTTACATAATTTTATTTAGAGTGAGTTCTTGTAGACAGCACATAATTGGCTCCTGTTTTTTACTTCAGTTTGAAAATCTGAGTTTCAGTTAATGTATGAAGATTAGTTACATTTAATATAGTTATTGATACATTTGGATAATTATTGATATGTTTAGAATAGAAGTATGTTCTATTTTTCCCATTTTCAGCTTCTCTGCTTCCTCTTTTCTACTTTCTTTGGTTTATGTGAATATTTTTAATATTCCATTTTAATTTAGTCAGTTTTTAATACTATATATCTTTGTATTGTTTTTGTTGTTGTTGTTACAATTCTTGCTTAAATTTTCTTTTTTTTATTTTGCAGTACACGGGCCTCCCACTGCCGCGGACTCTCCCCTTGCAGAGCACAGGCTCCGGACGCGCAGGCCCAGCAGCCACAGCCCATGGGCCCAGCCGCTCCGTGGCACGCGGGATCCTCCCGGACCGGGACATGAACCCGCGCCCCCTGCGTTGGCAGGCGGACTCCCAACCACTGAGCCACCAGGGAAGCCCCTTGCTTAAATTTTCATGGTCCAGTTAGAATTAATATTTTACCATTTCAAGTATTTAATCCATTTACATTTAATATAATTATTGATAAGGTAAGACTTACATTTGCCATTTAGCTATTTGTTTTCTATATGTCTCATGTCCTTTTTATTCCTGTATTTCTCCATTACTGCCCTCGTTTATGTTAAATAGGTATTTTCTATTGTACCATTGCAATTCTCTCATTTCTTTTACTACCTATTTATATTCATTTTTTCATTATTTTCTTCATAGTTGCTCCTAAGGATTACAATTAATATTAACTTATAATAATCTAATTTAGATCAACCAACTTAATTTCAATAGTATTCAAAACTTTGCTCCTATATAGCTCCATTCCTCTCCTCCTTTGTGCTGTTTTTGGCATAAAACTTACTTCTTTATACAATGTATGCCCATCAACACAAATTTATAATTACTGCATTATGTAGTTATCTTTTAAATCAGATAGGAGGGATAAAGTTACAAATAAAAGTTACATTTATACTGCCTTTTATATTTGTTTTTTTTGTTTTGTTTTGTTTTGTTTTTTTGCAGTACGCAGGCCTCTCACTGTTGTGGCCTCTCCCGTTGCGGAGCACAGGCTCCGGACACGCAGGCTCAGCAGCCATGGCTCACGGGCCTAGCTGCTCCGCGGCATGTGGGATCTTCCCGGACCGGGGCACGAACCCGTGTCCCCTGCATCAGCAGGCGGACTCTCAACCACTGCGCCACCAGGGAAGCCCTATACTGTCTTTTATATTTACCTGTGTAGTTACCTTTACTGGAGCTCTTTATTTCAGCATGTGGATTTAAGTCACTGTCTAATGTCCTTTCTTGTCAGCCTAAAGGACTCCCTTTAGTATTTCTTGTAGGGCATGTCTGCTTGTGATAAAGTCTCAGTTTTTTTTTTTAAGTATTAACTTCTCTTTTACCTTTGGGATGATAATTTTGCAGCATACAGAATTCTTGGATAACCATTTTTTATTTCAGCTCTTTCAATATATCATCCCACTGCTTTCTAGCTTCCATGGTTTCTGATGAGAAATGGGCTGTTAATCTTATTAAGGATCCCCTGTACAAGATGAGACACTTCTCTCACTGCTTTCAAGATTCACTTTGAAAGATGTCTTTGAAGTGCAACAGTTTGATTATAATGTGCCTAGGTGTGTATTTCTTTGAGTTTATCTTATCTGAAGTTTACTGAAGTTTATATGAAGTTTACTTCAATGTGTAGAAGTTTGGGAAGTTTTCTGCCATTATTTCTTCAGATATTCTTTTTTTCTCTCTCTCTCCTCTTCTTCTAAAATTCCATTATGTATATGTGTGAGGTACCCCACAGGTCTCTAAGACCCTGTTCATATTTATTCATTCTTTTTTCTTTCTGTTCCTCAGACTGGATAATCTCAATTATCTACCTTCAAGTTCACTGAGTTTTCTACCTCCTCAAATGTGCTGTTGAGGTCCTCTAGTGAATTTTCAATATCAGATATTGTACTTTTCTATTCCATTTCAAAATGATCACTATGATAAGTCTAGTTATGATATGTCACAAGATACTACCTAGTCATTGACGATATTCCCCATACTGTACATAGCAATATATATGATTATGATTAAGTTGCTTATCTCTTAAGTTCAAACGCATTTTAATATCTCTTCATTTTTTTTCTCTCCCTCACCTTTTTTACTGTTTTTGACATCTTTTTTTTTACAACTTTTTGTTTCGTATCTCTTAACTACTTATTGCAGATATAGATGATTTTACTACTTTTGTCTTTTAACCTTCCTGTTAGCTTTATACATGGTTGATTTACTATCTTTTTTGTATAATTGCCTTTATCAATGAGATTTTTCCTTTCATAATTTTTATATTTCTAGTTGCAGTCTCTTCTTTTTTGATTAAAGAAGTCTCTTTAACGTTTCTTGTAAAGCTGGTTTGGTGGTACTGAACTATTCTATTTTTTCTTGTCTGTAAAGCTTTTGATCTTTCCATCAAATCTGAATGAAAGCCTTGCCAGGTAGAGTATTCTTGGTTGCAGGTTTTTCCCTTTCATCACTTTAAATATGTCATGCCATTCCCTCTGGTCTGCAGAGCTTGTGCTGAGAAGTCAGCTGATAGACATGGAATTTCCCTTGTAGTAACTTGTTGCTTTTCTCTTGTTGTCTTTAATATTCCTTCTTTATCTTTGATTTTTGCCATTTAAATTACAATGTGTCTTGGTGTGGTCCTTTTTAGGTTGATTCTGTTTGCTCTGTGTTTCCTGGACCAGGATGTCTGTTTCTTTTCCCAAGTTAGGGAAGCTTTCAGCTATTATGTCTTCAAGTATTTTCTTTTCCCCTTTCTCTTGTCTCCTTCTGAGATCTCTATAATGCAAATGTCGGTATGCTTGATGTTGTCTCAGAGGTCCTCATTTCTTTTTATTCTTTTTTCTTTTTTCTGTTCAGCTTCAGTGATTTCCACTACTCTGTCTACATTGATCCATTCCTCTGTATCATCTAATCTACTACAGTAAGCCCCCTACAAACAAACAAGACCTGTTCCGAGAGCGCATTCATAAGTTCAATTTGTTCGTAAGTCCAACAGAGTTAGCCTAGGTACCCAACTAACACAATCTGCTATATAGTACTGTACTGTAATAGGTTTTTAATACCTTTCACACAAATAATACATAAAAAACAAACACAAAAAATAAAGAACACATTTTTAATCTTACAGTATAGTACCTTGAAAAGTAAAGTAGTACAGTACAACAGCTGGCATACAGGGGCTGGCATCAAGTGAACAGGCAAGAAGAGTTACTGACTGGAGGAAGGAAAGGAGGTGGGAGATGGTAAAGCTGAAGGATCATCATCTATAGGAGACAGAGAGCAAGCTGCAATTTCACTCACACCTGATGATGGCACAGGTTCTGGTTCCTTGCTGGATTCAATTCTATCTACCCTATTTAAAAAGATGATCCAGTGATGTCTGGACAGTAGCTCTTTTTTTCTCATCATAGATGACACAGTAGCACTGGATTGCATTCTGAATGGCTGCTGCACTTTCATGTACCATTCCACGTTTGAGTCCTGTACCTCAAAAACTAACAGTGCCTCCTCAAATAAAGAAAATCCCCTTGCCATTTCCTGCAGCGTGAATCTCTTGGGTTCTTCAGTTACTTCTTCTTCCTCTTGTCTCTCTTTGTCCTTTCTCTGGGCACGTTTGCATCTTTGAAAGTTTGCAACTTGAAGGTTCATATGTAGGGGATTTACTGTATTTATTTCTTCTAGTGTATTTTCATTTCAGTTATTGTAATCTTCATCTTTGTTTGGCTATTCTTTATACTGTCTAACTCTTTGTTAAAAAGAGATTCTTAAAGTTACTTTCTAATATTAGTTTGCTGAGAGTTTTAATCTTGAATTGATTTAGAAATTTATCAAATGGCTTTTGGTGTCTACTGAGGTGATTAAATGGTTTTTCTCCTTTAGTCTATCAATATGATGAAATACATTGATTGGTTTTCCTAATGTAAGCCAGCCTTGCATTCCTGGTATAAATTCTACTTGATCTGATGCATTTGACTAAATGTTCTTTTTTTCGTCTCGTTCTTCAACTTATTTTTTCTGATTCACTTTTTCCACCCACATAATTGAAATACATCAAAATTTAGTGAGTTATGTAGTGTGCAATAAACATGATAAAGTATTTTGGAGATCAAGTTCATACTTTACAAGAAGTCATAATTTATAGTAAATAGTACAAGAATTATATGTTACCATACTTTACAAGATACCAACAATTTCTTAAAGATATCTGAGAACAACACTCATTACTTCTACAGACAAGAAATTGGCAGTTGACAAGTAAACCAAGCCTTTTGAAATAGATTCTGACAACAGCCCTACCCAAAATACAAAATTATGACCAATATTAACCCTAAAGCAAGTTCTGAACTCAAATCCAGAACAAAACATGTGTATCAAAAAATTCTAGATCGTGATGCTACTAAAAGGATCAGTTACTCAATAAAGCAAAACTAAACTAAAATAAAGACAATGTGTAAGAGGGGAAAAAAGGACAAAAACATAAAGAAGCAGGACGCTTCCTTTACTTTAAATATGGGTATGTGCACTGAATCAGGCTTTTTAGTAGTAAAACACTGCAATATGATCATCTCTAAACACAACACATACAAAAATCAATGTGCAGTTTTTATCACGTTATAAAATTTCTCTTTGCTTTTCCCCTTTTCCTTATAAGAAAGCTAAGAGCTCACTGCTCCCACAACTGATTATGTTCTGCCTATACCTCCAACATGAATAAGAGTCAAGAATCTACCCCTGGAGAATGGAATGAGTCATTTCTATACAGAATGGGTCTTTAGAGGGTTCCTTTGAGCCCCAATCAAAAAGTACACAAAAATGCATGCAGTCCAGACTGTGAAAATGGACAAAAAGAAGACAGAGGTAAGATAGAAGTGATGACAGCATGGTTTTATAATTTCCCCAAATCCCCTCATAAACAAGATCAAGTAGGATGGCAGAAGACAAAACCCATGGATGACAACATCAATGAAACTAGTTCACAAAGAAATCTCCAATAACCTTATAATACAAGTGGGTGGGGCCAAACCACTGACCACAATAAGACCCACAAGAGAATGACAGCAAGGCAGAAACAAGGGGGAAACCAGGGTCCTAAATGTTGGGGAACTGAGAGATTGTAGCAAGTAGTTAGCTCCAAAAGGAGGGGCTCCCACTCAGATGTGAATGTAGGCACAACAGGTAAAACTGGGCATCAAAGGGAGAAAAATGTTCAGATAACAGTGGAGGAGGGGACAGGAGGAAGCAAATATCACAAAGCACTGAAGAGATGAATGCACAAGAACCATTAAATACTTTGAGATAAAATCAGAAAATAGAGAAAGATATATCCATCCCCTACACAGGAACTTCCTTCTAAAAATACAACTTCAGCAACAGTAAAAGATTATGATCAATCCCCCATTCAAAAATACCAAAAGGTGAGAAAAATCATCCAAAAAACATATATACAGAAAATATTTACCAGAAAAGTATGACTACAAAGCCTTTGAAAACAGTGAGCTAATACTTCAAAATGAGTTAAACAAAATTAAGAAAGTAGAAGCTATGTAAGAACAGCATAAGGCAGAACTAGCAAAGCTCAGAAATGAGATGGTCAGACAATAGGCAGATATGAAGAACTGACAAGCTCAGAAACGATTCTAAAACATTTCAGGAATGAAGACTAAACTAGAAGGAATAACTGGAACCCACAGAAATACAGTAAGAGAATAACTTTGTGGAAATGAGAAAAAAACGGAGGAAATAAAACAGAAATGAAGAAAGAAATAAAATGCATCAAGAGAAAAAAGATAAACATAGAAGACAAGCAAAAAAAAAAAAGCCAACATAGGCATAGGAAGAAAATTAAAGAATTTTTTAAATGATAATCAAAAAATCTTCCCTGAAATAAAAGAAGACTTGAACCTTCATATTTACAACACAGGGCTGTCAACACTGAGGCATATTCTAGTAAAACAATGGAAATATAAAGAAAAAAGAAAAAAAAAAAGTAAACCTTTCAGGATTCAGGCAAAAACACAACGTGACTTTTAAGGAAAAGAAAATCAGCTTGGCATCAATAGCAAGCCTCAAAGCCAGAACACCTGGGAATAGCATATTTAAGATCCTCAAAGAAAGGTAATGTCTAGCAAAGATTATATCCTGAATCACTTTCAAGTATGAAGTCATGGATCAATTTCTTCTGAGCACAAAAGATACCAGATATCATTTCTTCCTTCTTCCTCTTCCCCCTTCTCTTCCTGAACGGTTCAGTCCTAACTCAGACAGTAGGTAGAGGAGAACAAGGCAGTCATCTGCACAGGGTGTGGCAGGGAGGCAGGGAACAGCCATGATGGCATAAAGTGGGGGGCAAAAGCCTAAGTGGGTTGAGGAAGGCATTCACAGAAGAGGGCACCTAGCAGAGTCTGAGTGGAAAGAGAAAGACATCAGCACAGAGGAGACAGCGTTGGGGTCAGGGGGTGAAGCCTGACATAGAAGTCAGAGTCTGAGTGAAATGAAAAGGACAGTCTGACTTGGGGTGCCAAAGCCCATGCAAGGGAAGAAGGTGTCCATGTGTGTGGAGAGAGGATGGGAGGCATCCCAGTGTAGGGAGTCAGAGGCCAAGTAGGATGAGGGTCTATAACAGACCACCTGGCACAGGAGGTAAATGCCTAAGTGGGGTGAGAAGGGCATCTACATAGGGGGCATCCTGGCATGGGGAGTAAGATCCCAAGCAGAGTGAGAAAGTCATCTGTGCAAGGGGTAAAGGTGGCAGTCAGTATGGGAGATTTGTTACTCACAGGAGGGTTGAACAAATAAGTTAATAAATTAGAGATAATAGTTTATAACTGTTTATAACAGAGATAACAGCTTCTCACTGTCAAAGAAAAGGGCTACAACCAGGAAAAGGAGGGAAACAGAATAAATTTTGTGGTACTGAATTAGAATTGAAGGTACTGATGTGACTCCTAGTTAGATAAATAGGTATGTGGTTGTTGATTGATGGATGGATACATGGATGCATGGATGACAGACATAGATGCAAATGTGTATATGTGTAGTACATCACATACATATATCCCTTAGCTTGTCCATTGAGTGTGCCTGGGAATAACTATACCACAGAATTGATAAGCCCTCAGATCTCAGTTTCTAGGCATCAGTCCACAATAGAAGAAATCAGGGCTTTTTGGAAAAATGACAAAATCCAGGGCTGAAATGGGTAAAAGATGTGTCTAGCATATCTTGTACCAGAAAGTAAGGAAGTTCTCGATGAATGATGGTGACATGTCAAAAGGACACGGGAATGAGCTTGAAGAGGCTCCCACTGGCCAAATCTAGGACAGTTTGAGCATCAAAATAATGATAATAATGGAGTCTCATCCACCAAATAAAATAGGAAAACTTGAGTCTGATATAAATGAATGAATGAATAAATTGAAAGTTCGATCAGGAACAGAGTAGTTATACAGTTTCAAAGTACCTTCACACCAAGTGTTAATTAATTACAAAGGGAGAAAGAGGAACTTTACAGCAAAGAAGCCTGGCTAACATCTCCTTAATCAAGGGATCACAGTGAACATATCAGTAACGGGACAAATCAAAATTGTGTGACACCTGATAAGATGCATTGCAAACACAGCATCACTTTTGTGATATTCTTCCCAAAAATGTATAACCTGATTCTAATCATCAGATGGCATCAGACAAACCCAGCTTGAGGGACATTCTACAAATTAACGGGTCTAAAATCTTCAAAAGTATCAAGGTCATCCAAGTCGAGGAAAGACTGGAACTGTTCCAACTGGAAAGAGGTAAATAGACATGACCACTAATTACGGTGCATGGTCCTGGCTGGATGACATATAGAACATTATGGGGGGAAGGAAAAATTGGAAGATTGGGATTGACATATACACACTACTATGTATAAAATATATAACTAATGAGGACCTACTGTATAGCACAGGGAACTCTACTCAGTACTCTGTAATAACCTATATGGCAAAAGAACCTAAAAAAGAGTGGATATATGTATACGTATAATAGACTCACTTTGCTGTACAGCAGAAACTAACAGAACACTGTAAATCAACTGTACTCCAAACTTTTTTAAAGCTTAGAAAAAAGAGACTTTATCAAAACAATCGGTGAGGGACTTCCCTGGTGGTCCAGGGATAAAGAATCCGCCTTCCAATACAGGGGATGCAGGTTCGATCCCTGGTCAGGGAACTAAGATCCCACATGCCACAGGCCAACTAAGCCTGCGCACCACAACTACTGAGCTTGCGCGCCTCAACAAGAGAGCCCACATGCCCTGAAGCCCACGCGCTACAACTAAAGAGAGAAAACCCACAGGCCACAGCTAGTGAGAAGCCCACACGCCGCAACAAAAGATCCTGCATGCCGCAACTAAGACCCGACGCAGCCAAAGATTTAAAAAAAGAAAAAAATCGGTGAAACTTGAGTTTCACTTGTCTGAGGATGAGACGTTTGTGATGTATCAGTGTAATTTTCCTAACAATATTGAGGTTATGTAGATGAATGTCTTTGTCTGTAGGAAATACACACCTGTCTGTATTCAGGGGTGACAAAGCAACAGGTGAGAACTTATTCCCAAAAGATTTGGAAGGAAAAAATTTCTCGGTGCAGTACTCTCACTTTTCTGTAACTTTAAAATATTGCTCATGATCAAGAACCTATAAACAGTACCAAAAAAGAAAAAATGGCGGGAGGGTATTTAAGGTATTATATAAAGGTATCACTATAAAGATAACCATTAGGACAAAAATCCAAGTCTTTCTAAATATCAAAGGAAATTCTAAGAAAGACAGAGAGAGAGCAAAAGAGAGACTACAGAGAAATTACACACATGAAAATAAACTAAGAGAAGAATCACAGCTTCAAAAAATTTTGGTAAGGACTGTCTCCGTAGCCGTGATCTATCTGGGGAATAAACGCTTTTTCAAGAGAATGCCTTTCAGTGGCATGATAGAGAGAGAAGGCATATTCCTGTGATAAGGATCACAAAAGGATGCCTATAAAAGGTTTTTAAACAGAAATAGTATTACCTTTCCCTCACCAGCAGGCAATACACTCAAAGACTTGTGATGTTGCTCAAGGCCCCAGGGCACACATATACCATAGTAGCCTTGGCAGAATGGGAAGTTGCAAATCATATACCTAAGAAGGAAAAAATAATAAACTGAAAAATAACTGGTTAGCCTGATAATTACTTAGGTTTATTTAGCAAATCTGCTGCTTTTATATTTTCTGTTTAGGCTCTAATATAAATCATTGCATGAAGTTGAAATTCTCTTTGAAGTACTTAACTAATTACCGCAGGGGGAATAAAAGGAAAATAATTTCCTTCTACATTTGAGCAACAAGTATGTTCTCTTTCCCCATGGTAACCTCAAGGGACAGAAGCTTCCAACAATCTCTCCAAGTGACCATCCCAGGTGCTGAAGGGTTCACATGCCATGATCTGGCGTGACCTCACAGCAGTGAAAAGGTCAGGACTTTCCTGCTCATACCTGTCCTCGGTGCCAGGTGAGAGTGGGACTTTCTGTGACTACACAGGTATCCATCTAACCTCATCTTTTCAGGCAGGTAATCCAGTGAAACTTTGGGCCTGTCACCAACAGCCAGGGCCCTCTTTTCCTGTTCCTGTTAAACTATCATCATATCCCTACTTAGGCCAGTCCTGAATAAGTCAACACAATTAGCATTGAGCTAACACACACCTTATGTCAAGCCCTGGGGTAGGCACAGGGGACATAACACCAAATAAGACACATTGTCCCTGCCCATGAAGAGGTCAATTTAGTCAGAGAGACAGGCATGAAAAACAAAGACCACCACATCCCTCCATAAGCCCCTAAACAGACATGATTTAAAGATACTGAGGGCACAGAGGAGGAAGGTGCCAACTCTGCTAGAGTGATTCAAAGGAGCTTTAGACAGAAAGAATATTTACAATGGATGTTCAAAAATGAATATGAATTTTCTGGGTACTTGGGGGTTGAGGGGGATGTCAGAGGAAGAGATTAGCATCTTAAAAGCCAAGAAGGCATGAAAAAGCATGGCATGTTCCAGATCTCCAAGGAGGGCAGGATGACCAAAACGTATACGGTACATGTGGGGAGAGGATGAGACTGAGACTGGCCAGGAGACTGGCAGAGGCCAGATCCCACACCGTCTTAGGTTTTGAGCCAAGGAGTTTAGACTTTATTCAAAGGCAGCAGCACAGAAGACCATTCTACAGAAGAGTTGTGTGTCAGATTTCGGTTTCAGAAAGATCACTCCTTGGTTGAATGGAGTGGGGCGGGACCAGAGAAAGAGAGACTAATGGAGAGATTACGACAGCACATCAGAGCAGCTAGACGAGTCAGTCTGGGGGGTCTGCAGACCTGGGTTTCATGCAGGTACATCACGTCATAAGGTGAGACTTTCATTGACCGCCCTCTGCCTCGGATACCTCACCCCAGGACTAGCTTCACTGGCCTACGACCTGTGTAGTTGCAGAAAGTCCCACACGTAGACAGGCTTTACACTTGGTTTAATGCCCTGCTGGCCATCTCTTGAAATCCTTAATAATTTTTAAACAAGGGGCCCACATTTTCATTTTGCATTGGGCCCTGCAAATTATGTAGCTGGTTCTGCCTCACCTCTAAGTGGGTATAACAATGGCACCATAGGGTTACTGGAAAGATTAAATGCGCAAACACATGTAGCAAGCACAGTGTCTGGCACAAAATCCTCCATAAAGGGAAGCCATTTTTATTACCATTATTATTATTACACCCCCAAGAAGAAAGTGAGGGGCCTGAAATAAAGGACCAGCAGGGGAGTCCAAGGAGAAGGAAAGTAGGGGCAGAGGGACAGGACATCACTCCAGAGGGCAGAGAAGGAAGCAGGAAGGCTAGCTGGGCAAGGTGCCCTTGCCCAGACCAAGACTGGCAGCAGCTTTAATAAAATGGAAAACAACCTAGGAATATCCACAAGGCTATAAACTAAAGCACCTTTGACATTCATATTCAAATACAACTTTTTTCTAAAAGTGAAGTCTCATTGCTACTTCTGCGCAGGTTTTAGCAATTTCAGAACATACTGCAAGAAAGGCTAAAGTGTAATATGTGGCCTGTGGTTCTGAGCAGTTAAAGGAGAGGGCGGATTGCCATGGAAGCAATACTTTGAGAAAAGAGAGCACGTGGGATCAGGTTTCAGCAAACTTTCCAAGCTCTAGTCAAATTAATCTGCAACAACTAAAATCCAGACATTTCACTGAAAGGCTGAGTGAATGTTAAGAAATATTACTAAAGCAAACAAAACTGTTAGGTTGGACCATTTGAAACTGCCATTTCTGTAGTCAAAATGGTCAAATATCAGCAATTTCATATAACTCAACCCAATATTTCCTGAAAATATAGGAAACGCAACACTAACCTAAAACATACAGTAGCCAAAAGAATATTATGCCTTAAAAACAGGAAGTTTAGGAATCTTTAAAAGGGCATCGGTCTTCCCTGGTGGCGCAGTGGTTGAGAGTCCGCCTGCCGATGCAGGGGACGCGGGTTCGTACCCCGGTCCGGGAGGATCCCACATGCCGCGGAGCGACTGGGCCCGTGAGCCATGGCCGCTGAGCCTGCGCATCCAGAGCCTGTGCTCCGCAACGGGAGAGGCCACAACAGTGAGAGGCCCACATACTGCAAAAAAAAAAATAAAATAAAAAATAAAAATAAAAGGGCATCATTTATCACTCTTATGATCAGAGAAAAGTAAATATTAATTTTTAAATGTAATAATTCAGGAAGAAAGCAAACTTTTTACTAAAAGACATCACACAGAAACAATAAATGACCAAACATCATGGCAAAAACTACAGCTGAAGAAAATATGTATGGGTGAGAAATAAATACTGTAATAAAAAGTTTTATGTCTGAATTACAGGCATATTATAGTACATGTTCAATAATACAAAAATGGTAATTTATTAAAACATGAACTCTGCTTGATAAAAAAGCAAATTAGTGACTGGGTAATTCCTCTATTTACTATTTATTGAGCTAATAACAAATGCAGAAAGAAATGAGACAGAAGGCTTTAAAACCTATTGGAACCCTCTTTGTGGAACTGGGCCAATCAGATCTTCCAGGCAGTTCTAACTCATGATATAAAAAGCCCTCCAGAGCATTCAGATGGGCTTTTAAAAAATATACACAGCTGCTTGACACCAGGATGTCACTATGGGGTAGGTTAAATGGCTACCAACAGATACAAGGCCTCCAGCACTTTTTAATTCTTTAATCTTTTTCATTCTATATCTAATGATATACTTAGAATGGGATGGGGGTTGTGGGGTGGGTTTTGCTATCCCCGTAAGAATATTAACAAATACTGAGGACTACAATTAAGGTGTCAAAATACAGGAAAATCAAAGGTAAAAGGTAACCAAAGGACTCAGATGATTTTGGTCTATTCGCAGAGCTCATCTTAACGTATCAGCAGCATTTGACAGCGATTTTCCTTTCTTCCTTTTTTCTTTTATTAATAAATTTATTTATTTATATTTTCTTTGGCTGCGTTGGGTCTTCGATGCTGCCCGCAGGCTTTCTCTAGTTGTGGTGAGCGGGGGCTACTTTTTGATGCGGTGCGTGGGCTTCTCATTGCGGTGGCTTCTCTTGTTGCGGAGCATGGGCTCCAGGAATGTGGGCTTCAGTAGTTGTGCCTCGTGGGCTCTAGAGTGCAGGTTCAGTAGCTGTGGCGCACGGGCTTATTTGCTCCGCACTTGTGGGATCTTCCCAGATCAGGGCTCGAACCCGTGTCCCCTGCACTGGCAGGCAGATTCTTAACCACTGTGCCACCAGGGAAGTCCCTTCCCTTCTTCTTAAAGTACTGTCTTCGTATGGCTCCTGACTCACCATATTCTACTTCACTTTTCACTGGCCTCGCCTCTGTTTCCCTTGCTAAATTCTCTTCCCTTCCCAGTTTCTAACTGTTAGAGGTCTGAAAGCCTCTTCTCATCTCTCTATACATACCTAGGTAATCTCATCCAGCCTGTGGCTTTAAATAGGACCCTAAATGTAGCTCTCCAGCCCCTACCTCTCCCCTGAGCTCTCAGCATGCATAACAAACTGCACATTCCGCATTTCTACTTGCAAGTCTAATAGGTATTTCAAACTTAATACAGCCAAGACAATTCGTGATTTCCCCAGCCCATCCCCTTGTTGCCCAGTCTTCTCCCTTTCATCAGTGAGACTAAAAACTAGGAATCATCTGTCACAGCCCATATCCAATCCATCAAAAGTTCTGTGAACTCTATCTCCAGAGTACATCCTGAATTCTACAATTCATCACCATCTCCACCAGTACCAGCCCCATCCAAGGTACTACTGTCTCTCATCCAGATTATTACAATAACTGTCCCCTTGCTTCCACTCTTACTTACCACCCCCAGGTCCCCACAAAGCAGCCAGAGTTACTTTTCTATTAATCAGATCATATCATTCTTCCACTAAGGCCCTCCAACGGCCTCCCATCACCCTTGGAATAAAACGCCAACTTCACCAATTTAAGACATGTAAGTATAAGTTGATACAACTACATTGGAGAACAATCTGGCAAAGTCTGGTACACCAGAAGATCAGGACACCTTCTGACCCAGTAATTGCTCATCCAGGCATCTCCCTGAGAAAACCACTTGCAAAGATTCTGTACAGAGATGTTCACTGCAGAATTGTTTCTAGTAGTAGTAAAAAAAAAAAAAAAAAAGTGTAAAACACCTAATTGTCCCTCAATACATAAGTTGAAAAATAACTTGGTTTTTTTCTTTTCACATGATAGAACACTATAAACTAGTTAAAATAAATAAATTTGATCTATTGACACAGTAATAAAGAGTCTGACTTTTTTTTTTTTCATGGTGCTGCAATGCTTATGGGAATTTAGTTCCCCGACCAGGGATCGAACCCAGGGCCCTGGAAGTAAGAGTGCCGAGTCCTAACCACTGGACTGCCAGGGAACTCCCAGAGTCTGACTATTTTTGATGTTTGACCACTGACAGCATTCAAGTCCCAGCACTCTCCCTTTGCCTTTTGCCCCACATCTAGGCCAACCTATAAGAAAGCCCAGACACCCTCCCGTGGTGCTGGCAGGGAAGTTTAAACCAGCCCCTTGGTGGAATCCTCTCTCCACCTCACTTCCTAACCACAATACAAACCACAGCCACCGCCCCACCTTTACTCTTTTTTTGCTCCAGACAAAACCCAAGTTCTTGTCCTTCCAGGAATTTTTTTTTTATCATTTCAATGTTTCACTTAATTTTTTCCAGCTTTACTGAAATATAATTGACATATAACATTGTATAAGTTTAAGGTGTACAATGTGTTGATTTGATATATTTATATATTGCAATATGACTACCACCATGGTCTTAGGTAATACCTTCATCCTGTCACATAATTACCATTTCCTTTTAATGGTGAAAACATTTAAGATCTCCTCTCTTAGCAACTTTCAAGTATACAATACAGTATTATCAGCTATAATCACCATGCTGTACATTAGATCCCCACAACTTATTAATCTTATAACTGAATGTTTGTACCCTTTGGTTCAATATCTCCCCATTTCCCTCCACCCCCCAGCCCTTGGGACCCATGGCTCTACCCTCTGTTTTTCTGAGTTCAGCTTTTTTAGATTCCACATATAAGTGATATCATACAGTATTTGTCTTTCTCTGTCTGACTAATTTCACTTAGCATAATGTCTTCAAGGTTCATCCAAGCTGTCACAAATGGCAGGATTTCCTTCTTTCTCAGGCTGAATAATATTCCATTGTGTGTGTTATGTATATATGTGTATATATGTATAATGTATATATACACTTATACATTATATCTTCTTTATCCATCCATCTGTTTACAGACTTGAGTTGTTTCCTATCTTGGCTATTATGAATCATGCTGCAATGAAGACAGGGGTACAAATATCTCTTTGAGATCCTGTTTTCACTTCTTTTGGATATATACCCAGAAGTGGGATTGCTGGATCATATGATAGTTCTACTTTTAGTTTTTTGAGGAACCTCCATACTGTTTTCCATAGTGGCTGTACCAATTTACATTCCCACCAATAGTGCAAAAAGATTTCTTTTTCTCCAGATCCTCACCAACATTTGTTATCTCTTATCTTTTTGATGATAGTCATTCTAACAGGTATGAGGTGGTCTCTCATTGTGGTTTTGATTTGCATTTCCCTGATGATTAGTGATGTTGAGCATCTTTTCATGTACCTATTGGTCATTTGTATATCTTGTTTGGAAAAATGCCCATTCAGTTCCTCTGTCCATTTTTTAATCAGATGTATGTTTTTTGCTATTGAGTTGTATGAGTTCTTTATATATTTTGGATATTAACCTCTTATCAGATATGATTTGCAAGTATTTCCTCCCTTCCCATAGGTTGCCTTTTTATTTCATTAATTGTTTCTTTTGATGTGCATAACTTTTTAGTTTGCTACAGTCCCCTTTGGTTTTTGCTTTTGTTCCTTGTGTTTTTGTGGTCATATCCAGGAAACCACTGCCAAGACCAATGTCAAGGAGCCTTTTCCTTTCAGGGAATATTTTTGATGCTGACAATGTGATTATTTCAAATACATTAGAACCTAGACATCAATGTAGGCATCCCCATATCCATAAATCCCTGAGGGGGGAGAAGGAAGGAGCTTCCACGCATCCAGCAGGGAATGCTGGTATCCATATAAAACACATACCAATTAGATAAACCTTGAAAGCATGTCAACTGGGTGGGAGGGAAGAATATATGACAGAATTGATACTGTATAATACAATTTATGTAATAATCTGACCTATTTCCAGTAGTTTTTTTGTTGTTTTAAAATCTATCTTATCTGCTATTGATCTTTCTTTTGGGATGTGCAGTATGTATCTTTTGCCATCCTTTTGTTTTCAGTCTTTCTATATGCTTAGGCTTTAGATGTGCCTCTTATAAATGGCTAATTTTTTTTTTAATAATTAAAAAAATCTGGGACTTCCCTGGTGGTGCAGTGGTCAAGCATCCACCTGCCAATGCAGGGGACACCGGTTCGATCCCTGGTCCAGGAAGATCCCACATGCCACAGAGCACTAAGCCCATGCACCACAACTACTAAGCATTCACTCTAGAGCCCACTAGCCACAACTACTGGGCCCACGCGCCACAACTACTGGGCCTGCATGCTGCAACTACTGAAGCCCGCATGCCTAGAGCCCCTGCTCCACAACAAAAGAAGCCACCGCAATGAGAAGCCCACGCACCACAACGAAGAGTAGCCCCCGCTCCCCACAACTAGAGAGAAAGCCCGTGTGCAAAGACCAATACAGCCAAAAAATTAATTAATTAAAAAAAATCTAGTCAGATAATCTTTATCTTTCAAGTAGAACATGTACACTTACTCTATTTACACTTATCACAATTTTATATATAGATAAATTTAATTCGAAAATCTTAGTTTATGCTATCTGTCCCATGCTTTTTTCTCTCCCTTCTTGCCTTTTTCTTTTAGGAGCTGCTTTCTAATTTCTATTCCATTCTTTTCCTCTACTACTTAGGCAGTTATATACTCTATATTCTTTTAGAGGTAATCCTAGATATTTTAATGTGTGTAATTAACTTATCCAACTTAGTCTTCCTACAGAACAACTCAGGACTTCAGATCACTCTAATCCTAATTACCACTGCCCCAGACTTATAAGTTATTGCTGCCATATATTTTTACTCTGTATTGTTTTTTGATCCCAAAACCATTGTTATTGTTGGGTATACAATCATATTTGTCCAGGTTATTAATTATTAATTAATATTAATTAATTAATTAAACGTATTAATTATTTTCTTTGCTCTTCATTTCTTGTTGTATCTCAGACTCGCACCTGGGATCACTTTACTTTTGTCTAAAATACATCCTATAGACCAGTGTTGTCCAACAGAAATATAATGCGAGCCCATGTGTAATTTTAAATGTTCTGGTAGCCAAATTTTAAAAATTTTCAAGAAACAAGTGAAATTAATTTTAATAAAACAAAAATAGCTCATGACAAATGTTTGTCTTGATGCGGTTTTTTTTAGTAAAAACAAATCATCTGGGCTTCCCTGGTGGCGCAGTGGTTGAGAGTCCGCCTGCCGATGCAGGGGACATGGGTTCGTGCCCCGGTCCGGGAGGATCCCACATGCCGCGGAGCGGCTGGGCCCGTGAGCCATGGCCGCTGAGCCTGCGCGTCCGGAGCCTGTGCTCCGCAACGGGAGAGGCCACAACAGTGAGAGGCCCGCGTACGGCAAAAAAAAAAAAAAAAAAAAAAAAAAGAATCCGCCTGCCAATGCAGGGCACACGAGTTCGATCCCTGGTCGGGGAAGATCCCACATGCTGCAGAGCAACTAAGCCTGTGTGCCACAACTACTGAGCCCGCATGCCACAACTACTGAAGCCCACACACCTAGAGCCCATGCTCCGCAACAAGAGAAGCCACCCCAACGAGAAACCTGTGCATCACAACGAAGAATAGCCCCTGCTCTCTGCTACTAGAGAAAACCCACGCATAGCAACAAAGACCCAACGCAGCCAAAAATTAATTAATTAATTAATTAATTAAAAAACATGAAGGTGGGGAGTTAGTGTTAATGGGTACACAGTTCAATTTGGAAAGATTAAAAAGTTCTGGAGAACGATGGTGGTGATGATTGCAGGACAACGTAAATGTACTTAATGCCACTGAGCTGTATGCTTAAAAATGGTTAAAATCATCGATTTCATGTTATGTGTATTTTACCAAAATTTTTTAAAAATCCATGAAGAACAACAGAAATATTGATATTTTCTATCAACAGTGTTTATATAATATTCATAATACTAATAAACATTCTTATTCAGGATATATTATTTAAGTGGCAAAAATATACCAAAAAATTTATATAATTAATATCTGAATTCAAACTACTTTTAAGAGAAATAAAAGTCATATAAATACCCCAAAGGAACTTCTGGTTCATGATAATGAGGTAGACCCCATATAAATATATCAGAAGAAATATATATTCTTCTATCTAGAAATGTTATATTCTTCTATGACAGAAGAAAAATAATAAATTGAATGAAACATTAAAACAGAAAGGATGACATCTGAAAATTTTGAAAACTTTTTGGAGCACATAAAGTGAATGGGTAAAATTTAATTCATTAATTGATGGATTAACTAAGAAAGCAAACTAATGTAGAGCAGTGGATGGTCTGGCACTCAGGTAGGAGGATGAAGTGGTACATCTGGGAGCTTCCATGTGGTTCCCAGTGCAGATATGACATGAACTGAGGCCCCAGTCATGACGGCTAATTGAGAGACTATCTCCAGAATGAAGGACCAGTTAGCCTGTTCCTCTCTCCCACAAAAGTAGGATCTCTGCTACATCATTTGCCCCTTGCTGGGGCCCAGCTAATGGTTTTCTTAAAAGATCGTAGGATTTTTCTGTTTCATTAGAGTGCCAGAAAAAAAAAATTTGTTTTAATCCAAAATTCTGACCCATGCTACATGGATGAACCTGGAAGACAGTATGGTAAGTGAAATAAACTAAATATAAAAGAAGGATCGTGTGACTCCACTTACATGAGGAACCTAGAGTACTCAATTTATAGAGGCAGAAAGTACAGTGGTCGTTGTCAGGAGCTGGGAGGAGGAAAGAATGAAGAGTTTTGTTTAATGGATAGAGAGTCAATTTGGAAAGATAAGAAAATTCTGAAGATGGATGGTAGTGCTGGTTGAAAAACAATGTGAATGTATTTAATGCTGCTGAAATGTATGCTCAAAATGGTTAAAATGTTATATTTATGCTATCTATATTTTACCACAATAATAAACATTAAAATCCAGCTATATGCTGTTTCCCAGAGATATATCTGTAACAGAAGAACATAAAAAGATAGAAAATAAAGAGCAGGAAAAAAGAAAAGTCAAAAGAAACCTAGAACAACAGTATTAAGAGATAGGCAAAACAGATGTTAAAAGAAAAAGTGATAAAGGGGCATCAAATAATAATAAAAGGAAAAATTCGCTAGGAAGGCATAACAATCCTTAACTTGCTTATCTCTAACAAGATACATATACAAATTTATAAAATGTATAAAGCAAATATTATAATGAAAGATTTAAATAACCACTTTCAGAAAATGACAGATCAAAAAGGTATTTTAAATTTTTGTAATGACAGTAGACTTAAACATTATAAATAACAAGCTTGAAATAATGCAAAAATATAGAACCCCACACCTGACAATTATGGAATACACATTATTTTCTACCAACATGAAACAGATAACAAAAAGATGAACATATACCTTTCACAAAGAAAGGTTGGGGGGATAAAAGAAGTGATACAATATAAAGAACATTCCAAAACAACAATGCAATAAAATTGGATGTTCACAACAAAAGATAGTCCCCAAAAGTGACCCATGAAGTACTCTCAGGTTAGGTAATTCAAAACAATCCTCTAAGGACAACTAATAAAGCTGAATTAAACATGATTTTTTAAAATCTTCTTAAAAGCAGAGGCCAGCTAAAAAAGAGAATGAAGAATTACTGAACCAAAATCTAGGAGGTTAGAACCCAGAGAAATAACCTAGCATTCAATACGCCTTTTATCTGGATGGCATTTAACAATTCATAAGGCAAAAATACAAAAACTGAGTTATAGTTATGAAATAAGGTAGATAAAAGTGAAATCGCAAGATCCGCACAAAGCAGGAAGTCTGACAAACACTCCTCCATTTAAGCTGGGGCAAGACCCCAAGACTTTGCTTTTTCTGGATAATTCTGAGAACCTCAGCCTTGAAATTGCTGTAAGGTAGTCCTAAACTAGTAGGGCCTGCAGACTACTGGTAAAGCAAACAAAAATTCTTTCTGGAAGAAGATTCAATTGTCCTATGTCTCAAAATTTTCCCACAAGCAGGTTTTCAAATACAATAACCAGAATACAGTCAGAGAGTACTAAGCATTCAAGGGGGAGAAAAAGACCCTATCATCAAGAACCAACAGGGAAAAAAAGAGACAACAGAAAGACTTCAAAACAAGAACCTTAGATAGGACTTCCCTGGTGGCACAGTGGTTAAGAATCTGCCTGCCAATGCAGAGGACACGGATTTGAGCCCTGGTCCGGGGGGATCCCACATATCGCGGAGCAACAGAGCCCATGTGCCACAACTACTGAGCCTGCACTCTAGAGCCCTTGAGCCACAACTACTGAAGCCCGCGCACCTAGAGCCCGTGCTCTGCAACAGGAGAAGCCACCGCAGTGAGAAGCCCACGCACTGTAATGAAGAGTAGCCCCTGCTACCCATGGCTAGAAAAAGCCCGCGTGCAGCAATGAAGACCCAATGTGCCAAAAAAAAAAAGAACCTTAGATATTAGGCTTTTAAGACCCAGATTATAAAATCACTATTTTACTATGATAAAAGAAATAAAAGAAAAAGTTGCAAATGTCATCAGGGAACTGTATACTTTAAAATGTGGCATCACAGAAGTGAAAAGGTGTCAAACAGCAGTTGTACAACTAAAACACAATAAACAATATTAAAAGTTCAATGGGCAGATTTAACAGCAAATTAGACACAGCTGAAGAGGTCACTGACAAACCAAAAGAAAAGTCAGAAGCAACTATCCAGCATGGAGCATGAAGAGAATATATATAAAATATAGATGAAAAGGAACAAGCCCAGAGAACACAGTGAAAAAGTCTAATATACATTTAATCAGAATTCCAGATAAGAGAATAAACAGAGGCAATATATGAAAATATAATGAATGAGAATATCTCAGAACTTACAAAATTCACCAACCCATAACTTCACAAAGCTTAACATAACCCAAAGAGGATAAACAATTTTTTTAATCCACACCTAGACACACCATAGTGAAACTACAGAAAATCAAAAAGAAAAAAATATGAAAAGGAGCCAGAGAAAAAGAGACATGATCTTCAAAGGAGCCACAGCTAGTCTGACTGCTAATATCTCAAGAGAACATATGGATGCTAGGCAATGCTAGAAAAATAGCATCAATGTGCTAAAAGAAAATAACAACTTACCACAACTGTATAAAGCCATGATATCTTCATATATTGCCTCTGTTTATACCCAGCAAAAAAGTAGCCTTCAAAAATAATGGTAAGCAGGGCTTCCCTGGTGGCACAGTGGTTCAGAGTCCGCCTGCCGATGCAGGGGACACGGGTTCGTGCCCTGGTCCCAGAAGATCCCACATGCCGTGAAGTGGCTGGGCCCATTAGCCATGGCCGCTGAGCCTGTGTGTCCGGAGCCTGTGCTCCGCAACGGGAGAGGCCACAACAGTGAGAGGCCCACGTACCGCAAAAAAAAAAAAAAAAAAAAAAGAATAATGGTAAGCAGTAGAGAAAACTCCATTTACAGCAGCAACAAAGATAAAATACTTAGGACTAGACTTAACAAGAAATATGTAAAGCCTATATAAGGAAATTTATAAAACACCCCTGAAAGACATAAAAGGAGACTAGAACAGATGGAAAGACATCATCCTTTCTAGCAATATCCCTTGTTCTTAGAAAGGATGGATAAATATCATAAAGATGTCAGTTCTACCTAAGTTAATTTAAAATTTAAATGCAGTCTCAATTAAAAAAATCCAACAAGACTTTTTTATGGAACTAGGCAAGATGACACTAAACTTGATATGAAAAAATAAAAACATAAAACAATTAGGAAAATACTAAAAAAAATGCTATAGGTAAAGCACAGGGGATTTTCAGGACAGTGAAAATATTCTGCATGATAACAATAATAAAAGATACAATGTATACAATGTATCCAAACTCATAGACTATATAACACCTTGTATAGGGTGAACCCTAATGTCAACTATGGACTTTTGTTGATTATAATGTGTCAGTGTAGATTCATGAATTATAACAAATGTATGGTTCCAGTGAGGGATGTTGGTTATAGGGGATGCTGTACATGGGTGAGGCCAGGGAATATATGGGAAATCTCTGCACCTTCCTCTCAATTTTGCTGTGAACTTAAAACTGCTCTAAAAAAAAATGAAGTCTTTAAAAATATGTAAACAGAAGGAAAGAAAGAAAGGAAGGAAAGAAGGGAGGGAGAGAGGGAGGAAGGAAGGGACAAAATGCTACAAGAAGAACTAGTCTTACCAGATATTAAAATATACTGTAAAGATTCTATACTTAAAACAGTATGGTAAAGGGAATTCCCTGGTGGTCCAGTGGTTAGAACTCCATGCTTTCACTGCCAAGGGCCTGGGTTGAGTCCGTGGTAGGGAAACTAAGATCCCACAAGCCACACAGGGTGGGCCAAAAAAAAAAAAAAAGCAGTATGGTACAGATGAATAGACAGACCAGTATAACAGAATAGAAAGTCTAGAAAGAGACCCAAGTACAATAAAGCTTTATTATATAATAAGGGTGGTATTTCAAATCACAGGGGAGTTCATGGAGCTTTTAATAAAAGGTACTGAGACAATCGATTAACCACTTAGAAAAAAAACCACGCCCCACACAATACACAAGAATAAACTCTGAAAGAATCATGCATCTAAATATAAAAGTGAAACTATATTGGGGAGGGGGAAGGGTAAGCTGTGACAAAGTGAGAGAGTGGCATGGATATATATACACTACCAAACATAAAATAGATAGCTAGTGGGAAGCAGCCGCATAGCACAGGAAGGTCAGCTCGGTGCTTTGTGACCGCCTGGAGGGGTGGGATAGGGAGGGTGGGAGGGAGGGAGATGCAAGAGGGAAGAGATATGGGAACATATGTATATGTATAACTGATTCACTTTGTTATAAAGCAGAAACTAACACACCATTGTAAAGCAATTATACTCCAATAAAGATGTTAAAAAACAAAAAAAACTTTAAAAAAAAGTGAAACTGTACAAGTACTAGAAGAAAACATGGGTGAATTTTTTGAACTTGAGTTTAGGAAAAGGCTTTCTAACTATGGCCTCAAATTCAGAATCCGTGAAAGAAAAAAATTGATAAATTTGACGACATAAGGAATCTTTTTAAAAACTACTGCATAGTTTTACCATAAACAAAGTCAAGAAAACAAGTCAGGGGGAAACATTTGCAACATATCACAGATAAAGGAACAGTATTCTTAATATATAAAGGACTCTTAAATTTGATGGAAATAACATCAATCCTTCTAAATTCTTCAAAAAAATTAAAGAGGGAACACTTTGTAACTCTAAACAAAGATACTACAAGAAAACTACAGACCAATATCCCTTATGAGTATTGATGCAAAACAGTGAAGCATTTCTCATAGAGCAAACTGAAATCAGCAGCATATTAAAAAGATTATACAAGTGGGGCTTCCCTGGTGGCACAGTGGTTGACAGTCCGCCTGCCGATGCAGGGGACGCGGGTTCGTGCCCCGGTCCGGGAGGATCCCGCATGCTGCGGAGCAGCTGGGCCCGTGGGCCATGGCCGCTGGGCCTGCGCTTCCGGGGCCTGTGCTCCACAACAGGAGAGGCCACAGCAGTGAGAGGCCTGCGTACCACACACACACACACAAAAATTATACAAGTGGATTATGTGGATTATACGAAAGGATTATGACCAAGTGGGGTTTATTCCCAGTATGCACAGATGATTCAATATATGCAAATTAATCAGTGTAATACACAATATTAACAGAATGAAGGAAAAAAGTACATGATCATCTTAATTGATGCAGAAAAGCATTTGACATAATTCAACATCCTTTTGTGATAAAAATACTCAATAAACTAGGAATAAAAGGAAATTTCCTCAAAAGAATAAAGGAAATAAATTTCCTCAAAATTAAAGAGAGAATAAATTTCCTCAAAATTAAATATGTGAAAAACCCCACAGTTAACATCATACTCAACAGTGAAAAACTGAAAACTTTTTATTGTATCTATCTGAGATAATGGATGCTAATTAAATTTATTGTGGGGAATTCCCTAGGTGGTCCAGTGGTTAGGACTCTGAGCTTCCACTGCAGGGGGCACAGGTTCAATCCCTGGTCAGGGAATTTAAGATCCTGCAGGCCGCATGGCATGGCCAAAAAAAAAAAAACACAAAAATAATAAAAAAATAAACTTATTGTGGTAATATTTCACAATACATGTAAGTCAAACCATTACATGTAAGTACATTTTAAACTTACACAGTGATGTATGTCAATTATATCTCAATAAAACTGGAAGAAAAAAGAATAAATCACTGGTGTCCACCATTACCAGTTCTACTCAGTACTGTACTCTAGCCAGCAGAAAAGAGCGTGAAAAGGGGGGAAAAGAGTCAAAAAGATTAGAAAGGAAGAAACAAAACTGTCATTAATCACAGATGATCTATACTTAACCCAAAAGCATTGACACCAAGAATTTTAGCTTCCAGCACTGTGGCGGGTTAAACCATTGCTTGACACAGCCTGCCACCATTGTTAATTCAAACTCTATACATTTTCGTTGAGCAGGTTCTCAGTACTATATATGGGTTTTTGTTGAAGCACCTATGTTCCAGTGAAGCATTTCTCAACCACCAGGGACAATGGTTAAAAAAGCAGATTTATGCTTTTTATGGAGAAAAGCAGATTCCCTAACCCCAGAGTTATGGAATCAAAACATCTACAGTTTAGACCTGTGAAGTTTCACTCTTTAAATTTTCCAGGTGATTCATTTGTACACTAAACCATTATGATGGATTCCAGAGGTGTGCTACAACCCTGTTACTACTACAAATTTCTTAGAAATGCTACAAAATAATTGGTCAGTTATAAACCAATAAGGTCCTCCCTTCCAATCCTAATTCATTTCATTTACAAACAGCATACTTTATTCCATCTATTTTTGAAATTTCTTTCTTGTTCAATTAATTTCCCTGGCCCCTCTGATGTTAACACAGCAGTATGTCTGCAAAGCATATATTCAAAATAATACTAGTTTCTTACCTCAAAACGTACAAAAAATAAAGAGTATACAACGTGATTTATTGTTTTCTAATAATATAACATAGCAAAAAATCCCAATAAGAAGAATAGTTCTAGTAGAAAAGCAATTAAATTTTATCTATCTCTTATTCTATCAGTGAAATATTTTAGCTTATTCAAACAGTACAGTGAAGTTGCCCCTCAAAAACCACGATATAGGGCTTCCCTGGTGGCGCAGTGATTGACAGTCCACCTGCCGATTCAGGGGACGCGGGTTCGTGCTCCGGTCCAGAAGGATCCCACATGCCGCGGAGCGGCTGGGCCCGTGAGCCATGGCCGCCGAGCCTGCGCGTCCGGAGCCTGTGCTCCGCAACGGGAGAGGCCACAACAGAGAGAGGCCCACGTAACGCAAAAAAAAAAAAAAAAAACCCACGATATAGTTAAACTGCTTGCTGCTAATCCTAACATCTGGCCTAGACTAGGGATCAATTTCCAGTTTAAACGTACAGGCAGATAATGAATAAAGAGATTTAGAAAGCACAGGTTGTGTGATGGAATTTCCACCATGACCCTAACCTAGGGGGCAGCATTATTGTAACTATTTTTAAGAATTACAACATAGAGCTCATTATGTGTCAGTCACACTATGATTTACAAATAGCTAACAATGGATTTGGCATTAACTACATAGTATATAAATGGAATCATCATCCCTACAGACAAGGGTGTAATTTTACTGCATATGAAAGAAAAATATACATTGCTGTTCTCCTAAAGACCTAATGAATGATGAGACTTAAATTTAAATTAGTTTTAGAAAATCATCTCCCACTGCTCCCCTACACTTGTGCAAGCTGAAGGGAATAGCTAATTACACACACACACACACACACACACACACACACACACGGTCTCTCCCCACTCCACCCCCTCTCCCCTGTGCTTTTACAGGCAGGATAAATGTAGCTACATTGTTGAAATACCATCAGTCCTTCAAAGTTCATCTCCAATGCTCCATTGTCCACAACCTCTCAAACAGGATTCTTTCCCTGATGGGTAAATTCTCTGGCATTCTCTTTATTCCATCCTGTATTTTGAGCTCCTGCGGGCAGAGGCTGAATTTTACTTCACTTTGGATCATGCCTCACCTGCTCCACCCCCGATGGCTTGCAAAAAGGTTCCCAATAAATTACTACTGGTGACCCTTTAAGTTAATGTGCCAATTCATCCATTTAGTTTGGTTTTTCTACCCAAATATAATTCATATTTCTTCTATGGATGCTAAAGAGTAAAGAGCCAGTTGAGAGAATACATTTGGGTTTTTCACCTGAAAGCAGGTACAATAATAACTTAAACTTAGAGAAATAAATCCACAGCTCAAAGCCGTGCTGTTCCTATTACACACGCTACAAACCTAAGCTGTTGCCTTCCAGTACCTGTCAACACTTCCAACTGGGCCCTTATTTGTGTAGAGGGAAGGCCACACAGACACCTTGTTGGAAATCACCAGGCCTTCTGTACCAGGAGGAAAAATATCTGAGCCACCCATCCATGGCTTGGTATTTAAATGATAAAGAAACAAAGAACATTTAAAAATCAAGACCGCAGCATTCAACGACAAGTGACCACAGTTTCGGTCATGAGGATATCAAACAAAACTAAACTATTTTAAAAGCAAGTAGAAACAAGGAATAATGAAACCGGCAAGAATAAAACACTAAGAGCAAAATAAATTTATACATAAGACAACTATTTTTCAAAATTCTTGCTCAGCTTTGGATGTTCTGTTTGCCTCCCAGCTACAAACACATTCTTCACACATGCTGGGAATGCTGCGGAAAACTAGTCAGCATTCAGAGGCTTAATCCACAGTCCCAGTGCTGTGCCTGTGGGCGTAATAGTCAGACAGCCATTTGTCCTCAGGAGGGGTTAGGGGCTGAAATGCAAATACGCAAACAACTGAGTTCTTTCCCTAAGATAGCTGGAAAAAGCATGATCCTTATTGCTTTTTTTTTAAAGGAAAAAAGAGGGGCAAAAAGCTTACACTCTTAGGGATTTGTTTAAATACCTTAGTATAATACAATTTTGAGGGAGAAAACAATAGAAAGGAACAAACACACTTGTCCTGGATAAAATCTACACTCTGGAGAAAAGGTTGACATATGTGTGACAGTTGATTTACCAGACTCACTAAAGATTTATTGATTTACCAATCAGTGCCTTGGGCACTTGATTCTCCCTGAGGGAAAATTAACAGTTCCAACTAAACTAATATATTCTATTATGAACTAAAATGAATGCAAGAATCAATCCTGCCACTTTGTACAACATCCAATTATGAAAAAAGTATGTCTATCCTTTTGGGGATACCTAAAATTAAAAGTTATTTAATGAAAGAAATAATGTATTAAATAATCATAATTGAAGCCAATAGACATTTTTAAAGGATGGCTTTGACATGTTTTAAAGGAGATAAGGGAATCTCAGAAATGTAATTGTATAACTGTGTTAAGAACATGATTTTTAAAGTCAGATTACCTGAATTGACTGCTGCCTCTGCCATTTAGTAGAAGCATTCTCTTGGGCTTCTCTAGGCCTCAGTTTTGTCATCTGTAAAATGGGGAGGCACAGTTGTCCTTAGGAGAATGAATAATGATAATGAATATAAAAGCATTTGGCACAGTAGCTGGCATACAATCAGCTTTCTGTGCAGTGGTTCCATTTTTATTAGTCATTCTAGAAGCATATGAAGTATAATACTATGATGATGGTGTGAACAAAAAAAAGAACAAAGAGCATCAATTATCATCCAGTTATACAAGGGTTAAATTGCAACCCACTGCAGTCTCCCAGCAACAGTGCACCCTGAAAAGAATTCAGGATGATAAAACAGGATGAGGCACTCTGTGCTTTGGAAAAAGAGGCCCCTAGATAGATGAATATCTGAGGAAGAATTTCAATGACCCCAGATTCTTGCATCTTCCCATACATAAAAAAGCACTAAAATCATTACCTTGAGATACCTGTTCTTCGTGATTAGCAGTAATCTTTTACCAAGATGTATGCTTGACTACATGTTATTTCCTAGTGAAAAAAAATCATATATATACTGGCTCCTCCCCTACCTCTTCAAAGCAGTTCCTCAGGGCTGTCTCCCGGGCTACAGTCCTCAGTAAGACCCTGAATAAAACTTAAATTCACAACTCTTATATTGTGTGTTTTTCTTTAAGTCAACAATAGACTACAATACCGACAGGCATCAGAACTAAAACAGTTCACAGGGTACAAAATGCCTTTCAAGCTTTTGCAAGAGTCGTTCAGTGTCATCTAACTGACAGCTTGAAAAGTTTTACTAATGAACCTACATATGTGAAACTTTCTTTAGTGTTACCCATTGATCAGAAAAATCAACATCCATAAGGATGCTTTAAAGAAGGGGTCAGCAAACCATAACCCGTGGGCCAAATCTGACCCACAACCTATTTTTATAAATAAAGTTTTATTGGAACATAATCACACCCATCATTCATACATTGTCCTGGCTGTTTTGGCACCACATTGACAGAGTTGAGTAGCTGTGACCAAAACCATATGTCCTGCTGTTTTAACCATATTTCCTGTGATAAGGTATGGTGAGACTAGATGCAGATCACGAGAGAAAATGAAAAGAGTTTTATAGAAGCCCGTGTGCCTAGAGCCCATGCTCCACAACAAGAGGAGCCACCATAATGAGAAGCCTGCGCACTGCAACAAAGAGTAGCCCCTGCTCACCACAATTAGAGAAAACCGGCATGCAGCAATGAAGACCTAATGCAGCCAAAAATTAAATAAATAAATTTATTAATTTTTTTTAAAAAGAGTTTTATAATTTTGTTACTCATAGTTCCCTGCGGGGAACATAGCACACCTTGCAGAGTCGCTCAGGGGAAGATCCAGGGTCAATCACAAGGCAGAGGGGTTTTTGTGGGAACTGTGGTCAAGCATCTTTATTATGGTTTCCACAGAAAGGAAAGGATGATACAGAGTAGGCATGTTTAAGACAGGCTAATCTGAATCAGTTCAGGGGGCTCTGGGGTATTGGGGCTGTCCTTGGTTGTCAAGTATCTGGCCCTGGGTGGGTATGCAGCTGTCCAGAGTATGAGAACCCCTTCAGGGAGGTAGATGGGGGTATGGATTTAAAAGGCTGCTCAAGAAGAGGAACTGACCAGTCCCTAGCCAGAGCCTCAAAACTTGGTCAAGACAACATTTTTAAAAACTCTACTATTCCCACAAAACCTAAAATGTTTAATATATGGCCCTTTACAGAAAAGTTTGCCGACTCCTGGTCTAAATAGGAAATCTGGACATCCAGTTTAAGTGGAGATTACCTTAAATGTGCTCTCCATAAGTGCTCATAGAAATCACTAAGGGAGTTTTAAATACTTAAAAAGCTTAATTCATACTAGGAATGAGGGAAAGATGCTCTTAGAAGACATAGAGTCAGTTCTCAGTCCCACAGGCCACAGCAAACCCACAGAGTCAGTTGCAGTTCACAACAGGCCCAGGTTAAGAAGGCTAGACACTGTAGCTATCTATCCCCACGGCAATGGAGCCCAGCGGTCAAGAACTCAGGCTCTGAAGTTTGACAAACCCAAGCTCAAGTTTTTGTCCTACTACTTATCAATAGTGTGTTCTTGATCAAGTTAACTATATTAGTTATCTACTACTGCATAACACATTATGCCAAAACTTAGCCACTTAAAATAATTATCATTCATTATCTCAAACAGGTTCTAAAGGTCAGGAATCCAGAAGCAGCTTAGCTGGGTAGTTTGGACGCCATATCTCTCCCAAGGTTGCAGGCAAGCTGTCAAGCTGGGGCTACAACTATCTGAAAGCTCTAATGGGGATGGAGAATCCACTTTCAAGCTCACTCCTGTGGCTGTTGCCAGGTCTGAATTCCTTGCTGGCTCTTGGGCTGTGTTCCTTACCCGACAGGCCTCTCCACAGGCTGCCTGAGTACCCTTCTAACACCTTCCCTAGAACAAGTGATCAGAGAGAGAGAGAGAGAGAGAACAAGACAATGTCCAAGAAGGAAGCCACAGTCTTTATTAACCTAATCTCAAAAGAAACATATCCTGGGCTTCCCTGGTGGCGCAGTGGTTGAGAGTCCGCCTGCCGATGCAGGGGACACAGGTTCGTGCCCCGGTCCGGGAAGATCCCACATGCCGAGGAGCGGCTGCGCCCGTGAGCCATGGCCGCTGAGCCTGTGCGTCCGGAGCCTGTGCTCCGCAACGGGAGAGGCCACAACAGTGAGAGGCCCGCGTACCACAAAAAAAAAAAAAAAGAAAGAAACGTATCCTCACTACTGCTGTATGCTATTGGTCCCACAGACCAGCCAGCCCTGGTATAATGTGGGAGAGGACACACAAGTATGTAAAAACCAGGAGGTGAGGATCACTGGGAACCACCTTGGAGGCTGGCTATTGCATTACCTAATTTATGCAAGCTTCAGATCTATCATCTATGAAGTTGGAATAATAATAGTACTTGCTCATAAGGTAATTATAAGGTTTAAGTGAGAAAGTGTGTGTAAAGCTCTATCACAGTGCTTGGCACTCAGTGAAGCATTCAGTAAATACTAGCAATTGTTTCCAACCTCATTGTTTCATTGTTGTTATTCCTACCGCTGCTACTTCCATAACCGTAACAAAAGGGGTAAAAAAAAAAAAAAAAAAAACTTTTCAGCACCACAGGGAAGTTCCCTGCCCTTGGCTGCTTCTAGATGAGCTCTCTTTCTACTCTACACAGGCAACTGTAACTCTGTCTAGAAAAATAAACCCCCAGAAAATCCAAACTATTCTCTTCTCCTCTCACCTTGACCTGAAATAACTGAAACAGGAACCCACAATATAATAACTGATCAAATCTATTATTAGTTAAGCATTAGTCAAACATGGTTCCCTCTATAGGAATGAGCCAAAAAATTACCAGAGAATAAAAAATTCAATAGCTTAAAATAAGGGAGATTTACCCCCACTGAAATAAACTCATTGTAAGAAAATGGAGAAACATCAAAAAATATCAATTTGTATACTTAGGACATTCATTCAACAAATATTTATGATGCAATTGCTATGCAGTAGGCACTGTTCCAGGAGCTGTACAAACAACCTTGACTACAATAAAAAAAAAAAATCTCTGCGTTTATGAAACTTGAAGGCTACTGGGAAAAAAGCAAATACATAAATAGGTAAAAAAATAATAAATAAGGGGTATGTTAGCTGGAAATGAATTAGATGTAAGGAAGCAGCTGGATACACAAGTTTGGAGCTCAGAGGAGAAATCTGAACAGGGCATATAAATCCAGAGTTTCCATTAAAGAGATAATATTTATACCTTGAGACTGGATGATGTGATCACCAAAGGAGTAAAAAGATAGAGAAAGAACAGACCAAGGTTTAAGTCCTGGGGTCTCAAGCATTTAGAGATGGGAAAATAAAGAGTAAGCAGCGAAGGACTCTGAGAAGTAGCCTATAAGGCAGAAGGAAAACCAAGTGAGTGGTGTTCCAGAAGCCAATGAAGAAAGGGTATCAGGAGAGTAATGCGCTGTATCAGATGCTGTTGGTTGGTCAAGTAATATCAGGATGTGAACTGACCAACGGATTTAGCAACACAGAGGTGCCTACACACTGGTGACCTTGGCCTGAGAGGTACTGGTAGAGTGGTGAAGATGAACGGCTGACTGGAATGCCTTCATGAGGAAAGGGGAGGAGAACTAGAGAAAAAAATTCAATACAATTTGTATGCTTTTCTACTCTGTCTTTGTCAGTCTAATTTTCAGATCCAGGTACGGACCCTAAGAGGATCAAGGAAAACTTTTTCCTTCCCTATAGCAACTGCAGTAAACACTGGTTAGGCAAAGATCACCAATGGGTACAAAATCTAGGGGGGAAATTCTGATGAGGAACAGGATATTTGCATAGACTTAAAGTGTCTCCTCGTAGATGGGTTACTAATTTTAAGGCGGAAAAGAATTACTATCCAGTGGAGAAATAGAACAACTTGAATAGATGATCAAAATGAACATCACCATTGTAGGGCAGATGGAATGTAGTGCCTCAAGGTGGATGTGCTAAGGACACATACTATTATATATAAATAGTATTCCAGGCAAGAACGAGTTTCCTAAATCCAGTCATGAAAAAAACACCAGAGACAACCAAAATGAGGAACAGTCTCAATTTAAAAACGAGGGATCATATTTGCTGTGGTCTGAATGTTTGTGTCCCCCCCAAATTCCCATGTTAGGAATGAGGAGTTGGGGCCTTTGGGAGGTGATTAGGTCATGAGGGCAGAGCTCTTATAAATGGGATCAGTGTCCTTATAAAAGAGAGCTGACATTTCCCTGCCCCCTTCCACCAGGTGAGGACCCAGCAAAGAAGTCTTCAGTCTGCAATGTGGAAGAGGGCCTTCACCAGAATCCAACCATGCTGGCACCCTGGTCTTGGATTTGCAACGTCCAGAACTGTCAGAGATAAGTTTCTGCTGTTTTTAAGCCACCCAGTCTGTGGTATTTTGTTATTGCAGCCCAGATAGACTAAGACAATAATATTCTTTTTAAAATGTCAGTATCATAAAAGACAAAAGCTCTGAACTTTGCAGATAGGGGAGCTTAAGGAGACAAGACAACTAAGTGCAAGATCTGATCTAAACTGGATCTTGTTTTGGAGGAAAACGAGGTTATTGGGTCATTTGACAAAAGTGGAATGCTGACAGTAGATTAAAGCATTATGCAAATGTACTAAAGTTGATCATTGCACTATGGTAATGTAAAAGAACATTCTTATTCTTAGGTGATATACACAAAAGTATTTAGAGGTAAAAGATCATGATGTATGCAACTTTACTCTCAAATGGTTCAAGAAAAAAAACTAGATATATGGAGAATTGGTAATAAAGAAAAATGGGCAAAATGTTAATAATATGGGAATCTGGGTAAAGTATATACAGGCGTTCTTTGTATTCGTTTCTGCAACCTTTCTGTAGGTGTGAAATTATTTCCAAAAGAAAAGTTTTGCTTAAAAGAAATCACAACAAAAAAACTAACATCCCAATCAGAAAAATGGGCACAGGACATGGACAGACCATGCACATAAGAATAAACATATGAAAGGATGTTTAGCCTTAGTAATAATAAAAATACAAATTAAAATATCTGTCACTTCAATCAGAAGATTTGCAACATCACTGTCTCAGTTAGGCTTACCCTGACTTCTCCTACTGAAACTGCACCCTCTTCACTCCTACCCCCTTCACCTGCTCTGATCTTTTTTCTGTAGCATTTATTGCTTTCTAAAATACTAAATGATTTACTCACTTACTACATTTATTATATGTTTGTCTCCCCCACTAGAATATAAGCTTCGTGAGGTCAGGGATTGTCCTTTGTCACTAATCTATCCCAAGCACTGAGAATAATCCCTGGTACATGGTCAGCCATCAGTATATATCTGTTGAATGAATGTAGCAGATTAACAAAATTGGGGGATTGTTAAATAATAGTAATACCCACAGTAGGTGAGCGTGTGAATAACCCAGACTCTCTCATGTACTGTTGATAGGAGGGTAAACTGATTTAATGAATCACACATATTCATAGTATAAAATACTAAATAATCATGAGAAGTGATGATACTTATTACATTGTTATGTGAAAAATACAAAATTATAAAATAGCATGTACAGATGTTTCTACTGTATTTTTAAGAAAGAAAAAATTTGAAAAAAGCAGAGTATATATAATGAAATCTTGTTTATCAGATGAGATTACTAGTGTTTTTTACTTTCTTCTTTTGCCATATTTATTTTCTATAATAATGTGCAGAAAGAAAACCTTTTTATTTTTTTTGGCCACACCGCGTGGTTTGTGGGATGTTAGTTCCCTGACCGGGGATAGAACCCGGGCCCTTGGCAGTAACAGTGTGGAGTACTAACCACTGGACCACCAGGGAATTCCCGGAAAACCTTTTTTAAAAAGAGAAAATAGGAATTACCTGGTCAATACAAATATGCTTCCCTGTTTTAACAAGGATATCAGAAGACTAGAAGAGTATTTTAAAAGATTCAAATATCTTGGTTATATTGAATTGAAACTAGCAAACAAAAAGAAATGGGGAACCAAATGTAATATATTGAAATATCCTCACTATTGTCTCTTGTTTTTAAACTGCCAAAAGTACAAATGTGCATTAAATAAATTTTATCTTTAATAAAATAAATTTTATTAAAGCTTCTGGAGTTAAAGCCCATTCTCTTCTTGGTAAGATCAGGATACTCTGGAACAAAATTCACAAATTCTGACCACCCCTGAAGCCAAACCAAGTCTGCTGGCTGCAAATGAATCTGACTTTTACTCCCTAACAGGGCAGGACCTCCTTTGGGCCTGGGCTCGGGGCACATGGCGCAGTGTAAAAGCCACTCATCCCTGCCAACCAGACTAACCACTGGAAACGGCACAGCTTAGTGTGAAAATTAATTCAGGGAGGTTCAACTCCACGAGACAGATTGGCTTTTTAAAAAAGCCTGCGGTTTATGAAATTCTAGATTCATTATGACTCTCAGAACCAGGTGCATTTTATAGCAACATGGGGAAAAACACTAAATATACACAGGACATCTTTTTTAATCCATCAAATAATTACAAAGACTAGGAGGACATTTTGGCAACTACTATAAAATACTGCCCTCTGGTGTTGAGGTCATTCCATGTTTATTAACATAACACAAAAAACGAAAAGCCTTTCTTGAATATAAAAACGACCACCTTCGCGGACTTGTGCTTCTGGCTTGCAAAAATCTGAACACAAAATCCCACAGGATTTTACAGGAATATGTTGTGGACACCTTCCCTACTGTGCCATTAAAATACTAAGTAATGTTATTACAAGCTGTCTTAGCCAATTCATGTCATAGAATCTTTCCAGGAACTATCAACTGGAGAGATTCTGTCTCTTTGGGAAATAAAAAAAAAATTTTTTTTTTAATTTTTTTTAAAGGATTTTAAAGAGTTTTGCTGGGAAGGGGTTTCTGGAAAAATAAACCAAAGATTTTTTTCACAAGAAAATTTCTATTAGTTTTGGTATGAAGAATAAAAATAGGAGTGATACTACACATGCTATATATTATAGAAGTCTTTAAAAATGGGAGACAATTTTTATGAATGAGAAATGGCAACACTGACTAAGAAGCTGGTGACAACTACCTATATATTGATCATCTTATCCACGCATACAGGTACTTCAAGAAAATAATTTGGGAAGGAAGTTCTGATGGTTACACATATAGGAATTACATGTGCAAAGTCAGCAGAAAAATTCAAAAGAGTAATTAAATATAAGTAACACTGCATTACCATTGAGCTAAAAACAAAATCTGAAAGAGGTTATTTTTAAAGACAGGGAAATAATATTTTCTCACATAAATAGAGTTTACACTGCATACTTCTCAGTCTGAATATACATATATATATACATATATACATAATAAGCTCAAATAGCTATCGTTTTTAATTTGTCAGATCTGAGACTTAGAATTTATAGGTATTGTAATACTTATTAGAAAAAAATTTACCTAAATTTCACCATTTTTGAAGGAGCTATTTCACAAACAAATTGTTCCTGAATTCTACTCATTTTTTATTTAGAACTTGTTAATAAATGTTTAACAAACAAAACGCTTACTGAAATTAATAAAAATAATATTTACCAAAGGAATTTCTGACATAAATTTGTAGGAGAAATTATAGCTAATATTTCTCTAATATATAATTTTTAACAGACACTAACAAGTACTTTGCCAGAATTATCCCATTTAATCACCCATAAGTCCATAAGGTAGGTATATCCCTATTTTATAGAGGAGGAAAGCAACACTTACAGAGGTTAATAACTTTTCCAAGATCATACAGCTAAAAAGTGACATTAAAACACAGGGATTCTGACTCCAGAAGCCATGTTCTTAATTCTCTGCTATACTGATCACTAAGGAATGTATTTGTACAAACTGGTTACCCAAGTTTAGTACAAAACAAAATGAGGTAATTGTCTACACTTACGTATAACAAAAGACTAATATCCAGAATTTATAGAGTTACTACAAATAAATAGGAAACACAATCCAACAGAAAAATAAGGAAATATATGTATCACTTGTCTTCACCTGTCCCCTAAATTCCAAGGGTCTACATTCACTTGCCTACTGGCTTTCTCCACTTGAATGGCTTTAGCACAGCTGCCAACAACTTATGTAAGGTGTCTATACTAATTTCTGAGGGCTGCCATAACAAAGTACCACAAACTGGGTAGCTTAAACCAACAGAAGTTTTATTCTCTCATAGTTCTGGGGCGAGAAGTTCAAATTCAAGGTGTCAGCAGGCCAACATTCCTGCCAAAGTCTCAAGAAGAGTCCTTCTTTGCTTCTTCTAGCTTCTGGTGGTTGCTGGCCATCCTTGGTGGTCCTTGGCAGGGGCAGCATAATTCCAGTCTCTGCTTCCATCCATACATGGCTTTCTTCCCTCTATCTGTCTGTCTGAGTCCAAATGGACACTAGCCATTGATTAGCCCACCTTAATCCAGTATGACTTCATCTTAATTTAATTACATCTGCAAAGACCCTATTTTCAAATAAAGTCACATTCACAGGTATCAGGGGTTAGGACTTAACCATATATTTTGGGAGGACACAATTCAATCCAGTACAGTGGCATTTCAAATTACTGAGAGTTTCTCACTCCCAGCAATGGGCTCTGTATGTGTGTGTATTTCAAACATATAAATTTAAACGTATTTGCATACATATAACACATAGGTATACATCTACAAATATACACATATAAACCAGCAGATTTATACAAAAGGGAATAATTTCTATAAAGACTCTAGAATACTTAAATATTATACAAATATTAATGTTATTTTATCCATGCATAAAAGAAAACCTTTCTTAAAAAACTAATTTAGGGACCTCCCGGGTGATGCAGTGCTTAAGAATCCGCCTGCCAATGCAGGGGACACAGGTTCATTCCCTGGGCTGGGAAGATCCCACATGCTGCAGAGCAACTAAGCCCATGTACCACAACTACTGAGCCTGCGCTCTAGAGCCCGCTCACCACAACTACTGAGCCCGCTCACCACAACTACTGAAGCCCACGTGCCTAGAGCCCGTGCTCCACAACAAGAGAAGCCACTGCAATGAGAAGCCTGCGCACTGCAACAAAGAGTAGCCCCCACTGGCCGCAACTAGAGAAAGCCCATGCTCAGCAATGAAGACCCAATGCAGCCAAAAATAAAAATAAATAAATTTTTAAGTTGATAATTAGATTAAATAGATTAGACAAAGCTGAAGAAAGAATGAACAAACGGAAAACATACAAAAAATTCACGTAGAATATGGTAGATGGGGATAAAGACACAGAGAGTGTGAAATGTAATTAGTATACATAAAAAATAAAATAAGATCCAACATTTATCTAACTGTGAACACATGAACAACCAGTGGGTCAAAGAATAAATCAAAAGAGAAAAAAAATTTTAAAATGCCTTGAGATAAATGAAAATAGAAACCAAAACTTATGGGATGCAGCAAAAGCAGTTCTGAGAGAGAAGTTCATAGCAATAAATGCCTACATCAATAAACAAGAAAAATCTCAAATAAACAACCTTTCTTTACATCTCAAGGAACTAGAAAAAGAAGAACAAATGAGGCCCAAAGTTAGTAGGAAGAATGAAATAACAAAAATCAGAGCAGAGGACTTCCCTGGTGGCGCAGTGATTGAGAGTCCACCTGCCGATGCAGGGGACGCAGGTTCGTGCCCCGGTCCGGGAGGATCCCGCATGCCGTGGAGCGGCTGGGCCCGTGAGCCACGGCTGCTGAGCCTGCGCGTCCGGAGCCTGTGCTCCGCAACGGGAGAGGCCACGAGAGTGAGAGGCCTGCGTACGGCAAAAAAAAAAAACAAAAAAAAACAGAGCAGAAATAAATTAGAGACTAAAAAAACAAATGAACAAAAACAATAGAAAAGATCAATGAAACTAAGAGCTCATTCTTTGAAAAGATAAACAAAACTGACAAACTTTTAGATAGACTCATCATGGAAAAAAAAAGAGAGAGGACACAAATAAATAAAATCATAAAAGAAAGAGAAAAGGTTATAACTGATACCGCAGAAATGCAAAGGATCATAAGAGACTACTATGAACCATTACTCATCAACAAATTGGACAACCTAGAAGAAATGGATAAATTTCTAGAAACATAAAACCTACCAAGACTGAATCACAAAGAAACAGAAAATTTGGGGACTTCCCTGGTGGTCCAGTGGCTAAGACTCCGCACTTCCAATACAGAGGCACAGGTTCAATCCCTTGTCAGGGAACTGAGATCCCACATGCTGGTATGGCCAAAAACAACAACAACAAAAAGGAAATCTGAACAGATCAATTACTAGTAAGGAGATTGAATCAGTAATTAAAAACCACCCAACAAACAAAAGTCCAGGACCAGATGGCTTCACTGGTGAATTCTACCAAACATTCAAAAAATTAATACCAATCTTTCTGAAAGTCTTCCAAAAAATAGAAGAGGAGGGAACACTTCCAAACTCATTTTAAGAGGCCAGTATTACTGATTCCAAAACCAGACAAGGACATCACAAGAAAAGAAGATTACAGTCCAACATCCCTAACAAACATAGATGCAAAAATCCTTAACAAAATATTAGCAAACCAAATTCAACAGTACATTAAAAGAATCACACGCCATAATCAAGTGGGATTTATTCCATGGATGCAAGGAAAATTCAACATCCACAAATCAATCAATGTGATACACCACATTAACAAAATGAAGGATAAAAATCATATGACCTTCTCAATAGATGCAGAAAAATCATTTGACAAAATTCAACATTCATTTATGGTGAAAGCTCTCAACAAAGTGGGTATAGAGGGAACGTATCTCAACATAATAAAGGCCACATGTGACAAACCCAGAGCTAACATCATATTCAATAGTTAAAAGCTGAAAGCTTTTCCTCTAAGATCAGGAACAAGACAAAGATGACCACTCTCACCACTTTTATTTAACACAGTATTGGAAATCCTAGTCAGAGCAATTAGGCAAGAAAAAGAAATAAAAGGCATCTAAATTGGAAAGGAAGAAGTAAAACTATTACTATTTGCAGATGACATGATATTATATATAATAAGAAGATGACAAATTAAGAATTCACAGAGCTAGGAGAAGGCAATATTTTAAGATATAATAGCTGAAATTATGAAGTTATGGGTCCTCACTGCTGAATAGGATAAGTAAAAACAAACCCATCAAAAACCCTAGTAAAACTGGAGAACATATGAAATGTAAGAATATAATCTTTAAAAGCTACCAAAAAGAAAAGTCAGATTGCCATATATATTGGCTGGCAGCACATTTCTTATCAAAACAGTGGATATAAAAATCAGTGGAAGGTAGTATAAAAGTATTGAGGGAAAATAATTGTCCATCTAGAATTCTATACTCTACTAAATAATCAGTGAGATAATTGTGAAATTATCAAGAGTAAGAGTGAAATAAAGACATTTTCAAAAAAAGATTGAGAGAGTGTATTACTGACAGACAGACAAACCATTGCTGAAGAATTACAAACGGCTGTACTTTGGGAAGAAAAGTACACTCCAAAAGCAGATGCAAGCAAGAAGAATAGTTAGCAAAGAAATTCATAAATGTATTTAAATAAGTATTGACTATAAAACATATTATTAAAAGTAATGTCCAACTTAGGGTAAGAATTAATTAAAAGAAGTCAGTATTGGGGCAATTCCCTGGCAGTCCAGTGGTTGGGACTCTGTGCTCTCACTGTCAAGGGCCTGGGTTCAATCCCTGGTTGGGGGACTAAGATCTCACAGCGGGGGAGAAAAAAAAAAGAAGGTGGAATTTAAAACTACTCAGTGATGGTATGAATGATAGGATGGATCAGCTTAAAAGTTTTCTGAAGTCCTTCCATTATTCTACAGGGAAGTGGAGATATTACTCACTAAGCATGTTAAAAAGATAAAAGTAACCTCAAAAAGAGAAATAGAGTGTAAAACTTCTAAACTACTGGCAGGGTAAGGAAAAATTAAAGAAAACTAGACAAATAGAAGACAGGAAAGGAGTAGCGGAGGGAGAAGCACAATTATATAGACAAAGCATTACCTGATAGAAATACATCTACATATGTCAGTGTATTAGTATGGGTTCCCCTGGGAGCATAACCTGAAACAAAGATTCAAATGCAAGTAGTTTATTTGGGAAGTGATCCCAGGAAACACTGGTTGGGGAATGGAAAAGTGAGACAAGGAAGGGAAGGCGGTCACAAAAGGGTATGTTGTGAAGCAAGTTCCCATTGTGGATAACTGTAGCTTAGTCCTGTTGGAGATTTCTGAGACCTGAATAAAGTCCAATGCAGAACTGGAGCCCAGAGTGAAGAAAGAGTAAAGAGACTGGGGTGCATATTTATCAGTCAATGGTTGAGAGATACCGCTGGGTATGAACTCTCAGACACTTTCACCCTAGACTGCTTGTGGCTGAGTACACTCCAGCAGTTAGAGAAAACTTCAGGCAAGGAGACAGATGCTGCCATGGACAGCTATGATGAGACAGGGCATCCCAGAGCTTCCTATGTAATCAGTATTCATAATAAATGAAAATAGATTTAAATTGCCTACAAAAACAGAGTCCTCAGATTGGGTTTTTTTAAAGAAGGAAATTCCATTTACATGCTGTTTAAAAAGAGACATACCTATATATACACACATTTCCTTGCTCTGATAGCTGAGAGGGCCTAGAAGCAATGACATCACAGTAGTAATGAGCACACTTAGCACCCAGATCTTGGTTTCTAATACTATCCTCCAGCAAAAGGTACCATGGGTTCCTTGGAGGAATGACTGATTCCAGGACTGGGCAGGAAAAAAAAAATCCCAAATCAAAGAAAGCATGTCAAAGGGACACAGGAGACAACTGAAAGGGCTCCCAGTGGCCAAATCTGGAACAATTTGAGCAATAAAATAAAGTAGATTGGATTATAACCCAAAGTATAAAATAAATATCCAGGAGTCTATACTGCTATAAATAAATGATTAGGGACTTCCCTGGTAGTGCAGTGGTTAAGAATCCACCTGCCAATGCAGGGGACACGAGTTCGATCCCTGGTCCGGGAAGATCCCACATGCCACGGAGCAACTAAGCCCATGTGCCAAAACTACTAAGCCTGTGCTCTAGAGCCCATGAGCCACAGCTACTGAGCCCACGCACCACAACTACTGAAGCCCATGGCGTGCCTAGAGCCCGTGCTCCGCAACGAGAAGCCACCACAATGAGAAGCCCACAAACCACAACGAAGAGTAGCCCCCACTCGCCGCAACTAGAGAAAGCCCGCATGCAGCAATGAAGACCCAATGCAGCCAAAAAATATAAATAAATAAATAAATGATTAAATAAATAAATGGGGGAGAAGAAACAAATCTCCACGCAGAAGAAGTTAAAATAATTTATGTAGATACTCCACCCTCAGAGAGGTGGAGCATAACTCCCCACTCATTAGGTGTGGACTGAACATCAGGACTTACTTCCAAAGAGTACAGTATGGAAAGGATGCGGGGGCGGGCAGTGAAGAATCCTGACAAACACTACCTAAGCCAGGTGATCAAGGTCAGCATCAACAGTGATAAGTCGTATTGGTAGTACAGACCCTTGATATGAGGTGATGAAAATGGCACTTTACCGCTGTGATCTTCCTCCCTAAACCCCAGAATCCCAGTCTAATAATGAGAAAGACATCCGAAAAATCCCAATTGGTGGATAGTCTACAAAATACCTGACCAGGACTCCTCAAAACTGTTAAGGCCATCAAAAAAAAAAAGGGAAGTCTGAGAAACTGTCACAACCAAGAAGAGCAAGATGACATGACAACTAAGTCTAATGTGGTATCCTGGACTGGATTCTGAGACAGAAAAAGGGCATTCGGTAAAAACTGAGGACAGCTAAATGAAGTATGGACTTTGGTTAATAACAATGTATCAATATCCGTTCACTAATTGTAACCAATGCAGCATACTAATGTAAGATGTTAATAGGGGAAACTGGGTGTAGAGTATTTGGGAACTCTCTTTGTAACTGTTCTGTAAATCTAAAGCTGCACTAAAAAATAAAGCTTATTTTTCAAAAAGGAGAGAGAGAAAGAGACAACGAAAGTAGAGACAGGAAAACAAATGCCAAGCAAATACTCACCCACTTAAAGCTAGTATAACATAAGGTAAAATGGGAGGCAAAAAAAATGCTTAAGGCAAAAAGCATTATTAACAGTAAAGATAGTCATTACTTAACAATTCGCCAGAAGAACATCCTGATCTTATCAACACCTGTCAACATAGCTTCAAAATATATGATTTGTATACTTTTTTCCCCAAAAGCTTTAATTCTGAAGTAGGCTCCCAAATAAAGCTCACAGTGTTCTCATTTTTCCATTATTTACCTGCTTCCTATCCTGAACTGTGACATACTCTAAAATATTCCAAGTTTTACTTTATGTAACTTTAAGTGAAATTATGAAATTGTAGTCCTTCCTTTGGGCAAAAGAAAAATATCTCAAAGGCAATTCATATAGAGGACTATCAAGGATATTCCATGTTTAGACCTGAACTGTTGAGTTTCTAATTTAGCATTAGCCTGAAGTAAAAACTCCTAACTCAGTGGTTCGCTTGCTTATTATTTCCTCCCTTTACAGACTCAAAGACACTGCCCGAATTAGACTTCCATTTTATCAGGAATTGCACAGCACACAGTGCTTCGAGCTCTCAAAAAACTTCCTGGAGACTTCCAGAACAGCAGGGATCAACCCCTTGGAGTGTCCAGACTTCAGCATCTGGAGAGGTCATCCACAGAATGAAGGTAAGAGATAAACATGGAAAAGAGAGGGATTTTTTTAAGACTACAGAAAGAAAAGAGGGGCTCAGGTGGGTCAATTAACAAGCAAGCAAATATATTTATAGCGTTTATCAGGAATATGTCACATGACATTTATGTGGATTTACAAAAAGAGGGCAAGTTTGGAAAATCAGAAAGTATGAAATGGTGATAAAGGTAGGAAAAACTGTCTTCCCAGGCAACAAGGAATTGTAATAACCGTGAAGCCTGCCGTCATTCCTTTAAGATCTCCCCTGTGCTGCCAGTTGCAAATGACAAGAAAATACTAGTGAGCTAATTCCTAGTGAGGCCTGTAATAAGTTTACTAGAAGGTTAAACCTTGCACCTTGTAGTCTTATTCTCAGTTATTTCTAAAGTCAAAGGAACACAGTTTTTTCTTTCACATGCTAAGCAAATATTGGCTAGATTAATCTGCATTTTACGTTATACTTACACAATAGTCACAAACACAACATATATTTGGAAAAATGAGTATCTGAAATCATATTTTTCATATCAAGGGGGTTTTCTAACTCAGAATCAACTAGAAGAACTCAGTTATGTAATGTACCACATGTGTGTGCATGTGTAGGGATGTTTCTAAAAATTAAAAATTACTGAGAGCAAACTCATTTTTTTTGGCCACGCCACGCAGCTTGCGGGATCTTAGTTCCCCGACCAGGGATTGAACTGAGGCCCTCAGCAGTGAAAACACAGAGTCCTAACCACTGGACCACCAGGGAATTTCCAAGTGCAAACTCATTTCACGTAACTAATTTTTTTTAATGCTGGTAAGTAGTTCGATTTTTAAATTTCTAAAAAGAGTAATTTTTAAATTTGAAATCCTTCAGTGAAAGGAAAAACTAACTTTATTAAGCGCCTAAAATCCAGCACTGTTTTATAGTGTCTCATTTAACCCTTACAACATCACACAAGCTACACATTATGAAGCCTAGTTTATACATCATGACTCAGACGGTTAAGTGATTTGCCCAAAGGCACAGTAGCTGCAAATAAAGAACCAGAACTTGAATTCACATCTCCCTGACTCCAAAGCCTGTATATACACTGCCCAGAATGTAACACGCACCCAGTTAATGTTTGAAGAACAAATGTTTAAAAGCCTTAATTTTGAAATTTTGTGAACCAAGACTACCAAATAACCCCTAAGAATCCAGTTAGGTCTAAAGAGAAAAATATTTGCTAATAATATACTCATGTACACCCTTAACTTCAGATATTTAAAAAATCCAGTTCTACTATCATGTGATCCTGATTCATACTTTCAGAATAAACTTGAAAATCATATATCAGTGACTGAGAGTCAATATCCATTAAAACAGCTCTAGGAAAGGAAAAATGTCCACTCAATGAACAAGTGGTATTTTGAACCAAAGAGTTCAATGACAAGTTCAGGTCAGCCACCTATCTACTCACAGCATGGTATGAAAGTCAGGAGGCTTCCATGGCAGCATGTGATATAGTCATTTTAGCTTTCTTTTGATTGGTGTTGCATAGAATATCTTTCTCCATCATTTTACTTTTAACCTATTTAGGTCCTTAAATTTCAAATGTGTTTCTTGTAGGCAGTATATAGTTCAGTCTTACTTTTTACCTAATCTGGCAATCTCTGCCTTTTAATTAGGGTGCATATAGCATATACATTAAACCTAGTTATTAAAAAAAGAGACTGAATGTCATTTTAAACTTCCCACAAAGGAAAGCTCAGAATCAGATGGTTTCACTGATGAATTCTACCCAAGATCTAAAGAAGAATTAGTATCAATTCTTCATAACTATTCAAAAAAAATAGCAGAAAGGAAAATCCTTTCCTGCTCATTTTATGATGCCAGTATTACACTAAAACCAAAACCAGGGAAAGACATCACAAGAAAAGAAAAAAAAAGTCTCCTAAAAATATAGATACAAAAATCCTCAAAAAATACTAGCAAACAAAATCCAGCAATTTATACAACTGATAATACGCCATGACCAAGTGGGATGTATCCCAGGAATGCAAGGTTGGTTTAACATCCAAAAATCAATCAATGTAATACACCATAACAGTTGAACAAAGGACACACACATGATCATCCTGATAAATGCATAAAATTTATTTGACAAAATACAATACCCTTTCATGATTAAAAACATCAAAAAACTAGGAATAGAAAGTAACTTCCTCAAAATGATAAAGGGTATCTATGAAACACCCATAGCTAACATGGTGAAAAATGGAATGCTTTCCCCCTAAAATCAAGACCAAGACAAGGATGTCTATTCTTACCACTACTATTCAACATTATACTGGAGGGTCTGGCCAGGGCAATTAGAAAAGAAAAAGAAATAAAGTGTAACCAGACTGGAAAGGAAGAAGTAGAACTGTCTCTATTTATAGATGACATGATACTGCATATAGAAAAATCCTTTAAAATCCACTAGAAACTACTAGAACTAATAAACAAATTTAGCAACGTCGCAGGATACAAGATCAATATAGAAAATCAATTGTAATTTTCTGCATTAACTGATAATCCAAAATTGAAATTAAGAAAATAATTACATTTATAATACCATCAAAAATAATAAAATACTTAGGAATAAATTTAACAAAAGATGTATAATATTCTTACTCTGAAAATATAAATATAAAAAATATAAATATAAAACACATTGAAAGAAATTAAAGAAGACTTAAATAAATGGAAAGACATCCCATGTTCATGGATCAGAAGATTTAATATTGTTAAGATGGCAATACTTCCCAAATTGGTCTATAGATTCAATGCAATCCATATCAAAACTCCAGCTGCTTTCTTTTTTCAGAAATTGTCCAGCTATTCTAAAATATCCACATATGGATGTGGAAAGACCTAGAATACCCAAAACAATCTTGAAAAAGATCAAAGGTAGAGGACTCACACTTACCCATTTCAAAATTTACTATAATCTAGAGTAATCAGGACAGTGGGGTACTGACCTAAGGACAGACATATAGATCAATTGAGAGTCCAGAAGTAAATACTCATATGTGTAGTCAATTGATATTTGACAAAGATGCCATTCAGTTAAAAAGGAAAGGGCTTCCCTGGTGGCGCAGTGGTTGAGAGTCCGCCTGCCGATGCAGGGGACATGGGTTCGTGCCCTGGTCCAGGAAGATCCCACATGCTGCGGAGCGGCTAGGCCCGTGAGCCATGGCCGCTGAGCCTGCGCTTCCGGAGCCTGTGCTCCGCAATGGGAGAGGCCACAACAGTGAGAGGCCCGCGTACCGCAAAAAATAAATATATATATATATATATATATATATATATATATAGCGTATCCATACAATGGAATATTATTCGACCATAAAAGGGAAGTAAAAACTGACACATGCTATAGCATGGATAAGCCTTGAAACATTATGCTAAATGAAAGAAGCCAGTCACAAAGGACTACAAATTATATGATTCCATTCATATGAAATGTCCAGAGAGAAAATCTATAGAGACAGAAAGTAGATTGGGGGTTGCCTATGGCTGGGGGAGGAGGGATAGGGGTGATAGGTAAAGGATACAGGATTTCTTTCTGAGATGATGAAAATGTTTTAAAATGGACTGCAGTGATGGTTGCACATATCTGTGAATATACTAAGAACCAATGGACATACTTTAAATGACTGAATCATATGATATGTAAACTGGCTGTCAATAAGGCTTTAAAATAAAAAACTAACAAACCTGATATTTGAAGGTTAGATAAGATTAAGTTACAGAGGTAATTACTAGAACAAAAATATCAACCTCCCTAAATACCCAAATTAATGTAAAAAATGAAAATATCAAGTAGAGAAGGAAATACAGCAAATATAATACACAGTAATTATAAAATAATATGACAGAGCAGAGACCTTAATTAATGTGAATAGGATTAAGCCCTTGAGAGGATTAACTGATTTATTAAAACAAGATTTCCAATTTGGCTCCCAAAGCAAGACTCACCTATATGCTGTATACAAGAGACAAACATGAACGGAAATGATTGAGAAAGGTTGAAAATAAAGGGATCAGCAAAGGTTAACAGGCAAATGGAAACAATGAGAAAGCAGTGGAGTGACAAGGCCTGATTTGCAATTTTAAAAGATGGCTCTGGCTTCTGTGTGGAGAATGGATTGAAGGTGTATTACATAAACACGCCTGAAATGGCCTCTCTATACTGGCCCCTCAGTTGTTTATTGCTTCACTGCAGGCTGAGATGGTTAGCTCAAGAGCCCACGGACACCAAGCTCAAAATTTACATGAATTGTTTGAAAATAGCCCAAACAAGCAGATTTTTAGCCATTTAGGGCCTCCCTGTCTTGCATGGTCCACTAAACTACACCCAGCATCTGAAGTCCATTGATAAGGCAGAGGCTTGTGGTTATAAGACTGCAAGTTGCCACTGTCCTTCAGAGTGCCCTGACCCAGAGCCTCCCCACTGTGCCGCTGACGGACTCCACCTAGACACATAAATGCTCTCTCCCCACCGAGAGGCCCCTTGTCACCTCCCCTTCTGAACAGCAATCCCCATGCTCTGGCCTCTGGATAGACCCCCACTGAGAGGGACTTCCTCACCTGGGAACTGTCAAAGCATTGCCCAATAAACCTTGTGTGTGCTACTGTCACCTCACGGTCATATCGTTTTCCTTGACTAGTCCCCCAAAACCCCCAACACCCTACAGGAGGCAGTCTCCCAGATGATAGATGACAAAGGCTAGGCTAGAGAGGGAGGATATGGATGTAGAGAAAGGTGGGTGGGCCTGGAGCTCCAGAGGCAAGATCTAGAAAGAATGGTAATGGTAGCACACAGGCAAGGAAATTAGCAAAAGATGACAGTATCCCTCAAAAAGCATGATGTCAGTAGGATGGTAGGTCACAGGTTAAAAAATGGTACCATGGACTCCTGCCCAGAGAGAGGGCCTGACACAGAGGAGGAGCTCCACACTCTTTAATAAGCCAGTCTGCTTCTCCATCTTCTTTCATATCAACCCCTGGTAAGAAATTTTGTATCTTGTTCCTCTGTGTCTGTCTGTCTCTCTATCTGTCTGTGTGTCTGTGGCTACACAGACATATATAAAGATTCACTGAAACAATACTTACCTTCACTGTGCCACATATTTTTATTTTCCATTCATGCCTTTTTTTTTTTTTTAATGCAGGTCATGAGCCTTTCAATTGATTTCATGGTCCACCAACAGGAAACAGCCTGCAGTTTGAAAAACACTGCATTTAATGATGATTGCTTACTTTTCTCCTCCTTGACCTTCCTTGGATTTAGGATGAAGATGAGAAAAAAAAAGTGATTTTTCAAAAGTTTCCCCTCTTTTGTCCATGTTGCTAGTCAGCTCCAGTTTTTCTAGGAAGCTGAACTTTGATTTGCTGGAGCCTCTGAATGCTGAATTAAAGGCATGGCTAGAACTTTCTGGCTAGAATAGCCCTGAGGCAGAGGGAAAGAGAGGCCTGGGCGGGTGTCTCCTCCTTGCTACCAAGAGTGTGCACAGCACCCTGGACACGTGCCCATAAAGGAAGCTGCCCGTGTAAAACTGAATAATTGACTCCTCACCCCTGTGATTTCTCTCAGAATACACCTGCACTTTCTGGGGAGTCTATTGTAAGTAGAATTTAGGAATAAGAGGAATTGCTAAGGAAGAGGTTTAAGATACATTCATACATTCTTTTGTATGTATGCGATAGCACATAAAAGGAACTTTATGTAAGAACTTTGTAAAAGTTCTTCAGTTAATAAAGATGAGAATCTCAATATTAATGTTACTGAGAACAGAATACACAAGGATCCAGATGCCCCAAAATTTCCTTTTCCTTTTTTTTAAATTAATTAATTAATTTATTTATTTATAGCTGCACTGGGTCTTTGTTGCTGCACGTGGGCTTTCTCTAGTTGTGGCGAGCAGGGGCTCCTCTTCGTTGCGGTGTGCGGGCTTCTCATTGCGGTGGCTTCTCTTGTTGCGGAGCACGGGCACTAGGCACGCAGGCTTCGGTAGTTGTGGCTCATGGGCTCAGTAGGTGCAGCACACGGACTTAGTTGCTCCGCGGCATGTGGGATCTTCCCAGACCAAGGCTTGAACCAGTGTCCCCTGCATTGGCAGGCAGATTCTTAACCACTGCACCACCAGGGAAGCCCTCCTTTTACTTTTATTTAGAAGGAAAACATTAAACAGAAAAAGAATATTCTGTAAATAAATACAACAGAACAAGTGACCTGTCGTCTGACTCCTCTACAGCCTACAGTATCCACAGAGTCATTTTTTGAACACAATGTATTATATGAATAAAATTCTACACTTTTAAAATTGAGTTTTCTCTTTTTGAAGTACAGCTTCAAGCAACTACAAGTTTCTATCCTGCTAACCCCAGGCAGCAGTTGCTTTTAACTTCTATCTTTTATTTAAAAAACTTAATTGGAAGTTTTTGTAGCCAGCAGGAGCACTTCAAAGAAAGGGAAAAAATGCCAAAAATTAATACTTTATGTCAGAGGTTAGTAGGGAAAGAAACAAAGATTGCAGAAACGAGGGGTTATTGGTATATAAGAAAGCAGTGGGAGAAGAGAAAGGCAGGAATGGACTGAAAAAAGAAGGAAAAAGGGAAACACAGAACACTGAAAACGAGATGGGAGTACCACTGTCCCTCCTCTGAGCAGGGTGACACAACACAAGGCTTACAGCAGCATTTATAATTTTCCACACACCTCAAAGGCCCTGTGCGCAGATCTCACCCCCAGCTACCCACTCAAGTCATTTACCCCTGTCCACAATTACACATCAAGGGACCACAGGTCTTCCTATGTTTTAATTTCTAGACATTCCTGTCACTGCAGATTCTAAGTCAAGTCTGTCAAAGCAATATTAAAACTTCAAGCATGATTTAGTGCTCTGCCTTTGAGGAGAGTGAGATAAGAGGAAGAAGGCCTTGGATTGGGAAGGTCAAGGTACAAGGGTCCTTGTCCCATCTCTACCACCATCTGATGTGAGAATTTGGACCGGCCCCCTCTTCTCTCTGGAGCTCAGTTATGTCATAGTGAAGTGAGAGGGTTGGAGGAGAGTCCTGAGATTCCTTCCAGCTCTGATAACCTATCACGCTGTCAGTGAATCTCCCGTATCACTCACCAAAGATGCTGATGAACAGGTCAAGAAGATGAATATCCAGGACTTGCTCCCAGAGGGTCTTAGAGTTGAAGTAAATACTAGATTCTGTTATTTCAATGGGGAAAATTTCCCACACTTGTACAGGTCCTCAAGATCAGAATAGCTCTGACTAAAAACCTCACTGATCCCAGACAGGCTAGACTACTCTTCCATAAAAAAATCATAAGAGCCTGTTTTCCATGCTCTGCTTTATAAGACTTTGCCTAGCAGCCAATTTCAGAACCATTTTCCCAAAATGACCTTTATCTCTGATAAAAGGGACTTTGGGGCAGATGACTGGAGTGATGGGGGAGAAGGCCTGATAATGAACATTGAGCTGGCTTGAGAGGCAAGGACACTGATTATATCCCTAGATGTGAATCTCCAGCCTTCCTCAGAGCCTTGCAAAAGGCCCTGGCTTCCAGACGGGGCTGTGCAATTCAATGAGGCACCATGCAGCACTGCAGGGTGGCAGCAGATCCCGGACAGAACACTCCTTGCTACAGAAGCTGAGGCTGGGGGAATTCCTCGGCACTCCAGTGGTAAGGACTCTGCGCTTCCACTGCAGGTGGCATGGGTTCGATCCCTGGTCAGGGAACTAAGATCCTGCATGCCATGCAGTGAGGCCAAAAATAAATAGATAAATAAATAAATAAAATTAAAAAGAAATCGAGGCTGACAACCAAACAAAGCCCAGTTCACTAAGAGCCCATAGACAGAAGGGCCAAACTGGCCAGTATGCCATTCCACAGTCCTCTGTACGTGAAGCTGTCCAGCTCACAGACCCAGTTGAATTGGGATGGGCATGTGTCCCAAGGGCAGCTAACTTATAAGTGGGCCAGGTCTCCTAAGGTGGAGCTGGAGGAAAAGGATAAGCTAGGCCAATCAGAGTCTGTTGCTGGGGAATGCGAATGGGGACATGAAAAAAAAAGCAGTTCGTGATGACAGAAGAAGGTTAAAGGTCATGATGAAGAGAGAGGCCCTGATGGACAGCAGGGCTAGAGAGTAAACAGACTTAGTGTAGCAACTGCAACCACACACGCACACACAAACACACACTGACATGCTAGACAAAATGGGAGGGGGGAAATTTAACATATAATCGAGTTCAACAGAAAAAAAAAGGGAAATTCCTGCATTCCAGAGACAGAGGAAACCAGAATGAGGAGCATAAACTAAAGGTGAATAACCTTGAAAGCAAAAAACACTTTATGAGATTAAAGTGGGTCACCACGCAATAATAAACGGTTAAACTTCTACACACCTAATCATGTGGCTTACAATATCGAAGGCAAAAATTAAAGAATTACAAGGGGCAACTGGTGTATCCACAGTCATAGTAGGAGATTTTTAACTTGCCTTTCTCAGCAATTTATAATCAAGAGGACAAAAATTAATAAAGTTTAGAAAGAACATTTGAACAACAGCTTGGTCTAATGAACCAATAACTAAGGAATACATACTCTTTTCATTCACATGCAACATTTATAAAAACTGACCACTCAAAGATATAAGGCAAATCATAACAAACATTAAACACTCCAAAGCATACCTGGTTTAATCTCATCAAATATAACTCAGTTAGGAATCAATAATAAAAATAACAATTTTTTATAACTGTATATTTACAAATTTAAAGATACACAGAAGTCAGCGAAAAAAACCATCATGGAAATTAGAACATGTTCAGAATGGAAAGATAATTTTTTAAATTTAAATATAGCATGTCAAAACGAGGAAGATACTTCTACTTCCACTTAGGATGTAGAAAGTTGCAAGAGAATACCTCTCCCACCCTAAGAGCGAGAGAAAGGTGGTTCACCACAAAATCATAGTCTTTTCAGGTACATCAGAGAGCTGAGGATGCAATGAAACCTAATGAAATAAAATCCAAAACAGACTAGTATGGCTGCCTTCATCTTTGGTACAGCAGAGGAAGGCAGAGGAGGCTGCCACAGATGGGTAAGAAAAGCACTGAACTTTTAATGAATTTCTAGAGATTAAACAAAAGTCAGCATGATGGTTTAGAATCCCTAAGAGGAACCATGCGCAGAGTCTGTACCTATGGCCACCTTTGCTCCTTGGGCATTTACTAAGTATATGTGAGAAAAATTGGAGACAGGACAGGAGAATTGCCAGACACACTCTCTGGGGCATATGTGTGGGGCCTCAGGGCCTATGGAACAATTTTAAAAATGTCTAGTATATGTGTAATTGGAGCACCAGAGGCAAAGAGAAAGAAAAAGAGTCAAAATAAATATTTGAAGAAATAATGGTTGAAAATTTCCCAAATTTGGTAAAAGAGATAAATTCACATATTCAAGAAGTTCACAAGTAGAATAAATACAAAACAAAACAAAAAACACCCCTACGCATATCATGGTCAAACTGGTAAAACCAGTAATAAACAAAGAATCTTGAAAGCAGCCAGAAAAAGAGTGGAACAATAATTCGAATTACCACTCACTTCTCATCAGAAACTACAGAGGTCAGAAGACAGAGAGATAACATCTTTAAAGTGCTAAAAGAAAGGGAAAAAACCCTGCCAACCCAGAATTTAATATCCAGAGAAAATATCCTTAAAGAATAAAGTTGAAATAAAGATATTTTCAGGTAAAATGGGTTGACTATAGAACAAAATTTAAGTTATAACTATATAGCTTCTAGGAAAAATAGGAGAATATCTTGGCACTTGGAGTAGGCAAAGATTTCTTAAAAGGACACAGAAAACACTAAACATTAAAAAATTGATAAACTGGATATCATTAAAATGAATAACTTCTGCTCTTCAAAAGTTACCATTAAAAGAAAGAAAAAGCAAGCCACTGACTGGAAGAAAAAATTCGTAGCACATAATATCTGACAAAGGACTCATATCTAGAAAACATATGAAAGAACTATAAATCAATAATAAAAAGGCAAAACCCAATTATTTAAAATGGGCAAAGGACTTAAACAGTGGTGGTTTGCAAATTGGCCCCTGTACACGGAGGGCAAGGAGAGACTGGAAAAAGGTAGGCCACTCCAGATTGGTAGGTGGCAGGTTTAACAAGCAAGGGAACTTACGTATGAGGCTTGTCTTGATGAGTAGATCTCCACACCCATCCGTCAGGATCTTAGAAGTTTATATGGAGGTCTTAACTGGGTTCTGTCATGTACTGATAAAACGGGTAAAACTCTGACAGCGAACCAAAAAAAAAAAAAGGGCACAAATAATATTTGGAAAAAAGTAGAGATTCAAAAAATTCAAAGAGACTATTATCTACAATTTAATACCAATATATCTGGAAATTATACAAAATAGATAATTTCACAGGGAAATATAACTTACCCAGAAAGAAAAAGAAAATTTATACAGTCCTATAACTATTGCAGAAATTTAATAAGTCATTAAAATCAAACCCACAGTAAGTTGGGACGAAGTGAGAGAGTGGCATGGACATATATACACTACCAAATGTAAAATAGACAACTAGTGGGAAGCAGCCGCATAGCACAGGGAGATCAGCTCAGTGCTCTGTGATCACCTAGAGGGGTGGGATAGGGAGGACTGGAGGGAGACGCAAGAGGGAGTAGATATGGGAATATATGTATACGTATAGTTGATTCACCTTGTTATACAGCAGAAGCTAACACATCATTGTAAAGCAATTATACTCCAATAAAGATGTTAAAAAAATACATTACAAAAATAAAATAAAACAAAATAAAACCCACAGGACTTCCCTGGTGGTGCAGTGGTTAAGAATCAGCCTGCCAATGCAGGGGACATGGGTTCGAGCCCTGGTCTGGGAAGATCCCACATGCCGCAGAGCAACTAAGCCCATGCGCCACAACTGCTGAGCCTGTGCTCTAGAGCCCACAAGCCACAACTACTGAGCCTGCGTGCTACAACTACTGAAGCCCACGCACCTAGAGCCCATGCTCCTCAACAAAGACAAGCTACCACAATGAGAAGCCCACGCACTGCAACGAAGGGTAGCCCCCACTCACCACAACTAGAGAAAGCCCATGCACAGCAATGAAGACCCAACTCAGCCAAATATAAATAAATAAATTTATTTTTAAAAAATCAAACCCAGATAGAAAAAAGAAAAAAAATGTCCAAAACAGTTTTGAAGGTAAATTCTGCCAGTCAAGAAATTAATTACTTCAACTTTATAAACCTCTTCTGTTAAAAAAAAAAGGAATCACTACTTACCCCATTTTATGAAACTAGAATAATTTCAACACAAGAAAAGGCAATAAGAGAAAGGAAAATTATAGGTCAACCTCATAAAATACTAGCAAACCAAATCCAGGAATATAGTTTTAAAGATAAAGACTAACTAAAGTCAAGTATTTTACCACATAACAGATTGAAGAATAAAAAGCATGATTCAAAGATTCTATGGGTGTGTGCAACACACACACACACACACACACACAAAAGCACTTGGTAAAATTCAAGACCTTCTTATAAACTCTTTAGCAAGCTGGGAACACAAAAGAAATTTGTCAAAATCCCACTGCAAACGAAATACTATATTGAAATATTAGAATTCCCTTAATAATCAGCAACAAAGATACATGCATCCTCATTTCAGTTCAACACTGTACTGAAGAGGGTAGTCATCAGAGTAAAACATGGAAGATAAATAAGAGGAATAAAGACTGAAAAAGAAGAGTCAGAAATGTCATTAATCATACATGGTAAAATTGTCTAGACAGTACATCCAAAAATATCTATTGATAAATTATCAGAATAACAATTCAGCAAAGTTGTGTTATATATAAAATCAATATACAAAAATCAATTTCATCCCTGTGTGTCCATAACAATCAGAAATTTTCACTTAAAATATCATTTTATAATAGCAATTAAAATATAAATAAATAAATCTAACAAAATATGTGCCAGGCTTCTATGGAGAAAAATATAAGACGTTATTGAAAGAAAACCTGAATAAGTGAAAAATATATGCCACATTCATGGATGAGAATACTTATGCCATAACCGAAATAAGAGAAGTTCCCATTCTAATATATAAATGCAATAAAATCCTAAATCAAAATCCCAAATTTTCATGGAACTTGATAAGCTGATCCGAAAATTCATATGTAACAGCAAAGGGCAAGAATAGCCAAGAAATTACTGAAGAAGAACAAGAATACCCAGATATCAAGACTTATGTTTAAACTATAATAATTAAGACATTGTGCTAATGAAGCAGTAGACCAATGGAATACGATAAAAAGAGCATGACTTAAACACATTGTGAACTTGACAAATGATAGAGAGGGCATTAAAAATCAGTGGAGACAGGACTTCTCTGGCGGTCCACTGGTTAAGAATCTGCCTTCCAATACAGGGGACATGGGTTCAATCCCTGGTCAGGGAACTAAGATCCCACATGCCGCGAGGCAACTAGAGCCCATGCACCATAACTAGAGAGAAGCCCGCACGCTGCCAAGAAGATCCCACACGCCACAACTAAGACCTGATACAACCAAAGAATAAATAAATATTTTTAAATTGTTTTAAAAAAATCAGTGGAGAAAATATGCAATATTTAATAAATGGCATTGGGACTACAGATAAGCAGGTGGAAAACAATAAAAAATGAATCCTGTGGAATCTAGAAAAAGGGTACAAATGAACTTATCTACAAAACAGAAATAGAGTTACAGATGTAGAAAGCAAACTGATGGTTACTAGGGGTAAGGGGGGGAGGGATAAATTGGGAGACTGGGATTGACATATACACTATTATATATATAAAATAGATAACTAATAAGGACCCACTGTATAGCACAGGGAACTCTACTCAATACTCTGTAATGACCTATATGGGAAAAGAATCTAAAAAAAAGTGGATATGTGTATATGTATAACTGATTCACCTTGCTGTACACCTGAAACTAACACAACATTGTAAGTCAACTACACTCCAATAAAAATTTTTTAAAATAAAAAATAAAAGTGATGTAACAGCTTAAAAAAATGAATCCCTACCTTACATCACACAGAAAATTAATTTTGCAGGTGAATCATAGTTCTAAATGAGAAAAACATGACTTTGAACTTTAAGAAAGGAATATGGGAAAATAGTTTCATAACCTCAAGGTAAATTTCTTTAATAAGATGGGGGAAACTACATACGATAAAGGAAAAGACTGCTGAGCGTGATTACATTAGAATTTACACCTCTGTATAACAGAGGCACCATAAACAAAGTAAAAAGAGAGGATCAGAATGGGAGCTTTCTGTAACACATACAACTAAAAAGGAAAAATATCCCAGCTATATAAAGAACTCTTAACACATCAATAAGAAAAGACAAAGAACCCAGTTTGCAATCGGCAAAGAGTAATGATGTCCACACTCAATAACAGCCTAGTAACATTGGAAGTATAGAGGGATGACAAGAGAGGATGTGTATGGCAGCAGAGATAGGAAGGAGGGTTGAATTCTCATTTTTCAATAAAACAGTGATAGTGGGCTTCCCTGGTGGTGCAGTGGTTGAGAGTCCGCCTGCCGATGCAGGGGACACGGGTTCGTGCCCCGGTCTGGGAAGATCCCACATGCTGCAGAGCGGCTGGGCCTGTGAGCCACGGCCGCTGAGCCTGCGCGTCCGGAGCCTGTGCTCCGCAACGGGAGAGGCCACAACAGTGAGAGGCCCACGTACCGAAAAAAAAAAAAAACAGTAATAGTGCCTAACACTGAAAAACCAAGGAAGTAGTGATGCAAGTACAGTATTTAGAAATATCAACTAAAAGAATTCAAAGTGCCTGGGATAGGGGAAGAAGAGAAATGAGACAGACACAAAGGAAAAAGTGTCAGATGATGCTATTGTCTACAATGAACACTGAGGAATTATTAATTTTGGTATTTTTTTAATTGATTTTTTGGAATATAGTTGATTTACAATGTTGTATTTACAATGTTGTCTCAGGTGTACAGCAAAGTGAATCAGTTTTACATATATTAATACATACATCTACTCTTTTTTAGATTCTTTTCCCATATAGGTCATTACAGAGTATTGAGTAGAGTTCCCTGTGCTATACAGTAGGTTCTTATTTGTTATCTATTTTATTTATTTGTTTTAATTTTTAAAATTCTATTTATTTATTTATTTATTTATGGCTGCATTGGGTCTTTGTTGCTGCACACGGGCTTTCTCTAATTGCAGTGAGTGGGGGCTACTCCTCGTTGCGGTGCACGGGCTTCTCATTGCAGCGGCCTCTCTTGCTGCAGAGCATGGCTCTAGGCACACAGGCTTCAGTAGTTGTGGCTCGCGGGCTCTAGAGCACAGGCTCAGTAGTCATGGCACACGGGCTTAGTTGCACCATGGCATGTGGCATCTTCCCAGACCAGGGATCGAACCCGTGTCCCCTGCACTGGCAGGCAGACTCTTATCCGCTGTGCCACCAGGGAAGCCCCTATCTATTTTTTATATAGTAGTGTGTATATGTCAATCCCAATCTGCCAATTTATCCCTTCCCTTCCTTTCCCCTTTGGTAACCATAAATTTGTTTTCTACATCTGTGACTCTATTTCTGTTTTGCAAATAAGTTCATTTGTACCATTTTTTTAGATTCCACATACAAGTGATATCATGATATTTGTCTTTCTCTTTATGACTTACTTCACTCAGTATGACAATCTCTAGGTCCAACCATGTCATTGCAAATGGCATTATTTCACACCTTTTTTATGGCTGAGTAATATTCCATTGTATATATGTACCACACCTTCATTATCCATTCCTCCATCAATGAATATTTAGATTACTTCCATGTCCTGGCTATTGTATATAGTGCCACAATGAACATTGGGGTGCATGTATCTTTTTTTTTTTTACATTTTATTTATTTATTATTTATTTTTGGCTGTGTTGGGTCTTTGTTTCTGTGCGTGGGCTTTCTCTAGTTGTGGTGAGTGGGGGCCACTCTTCATTGCATGCTCGGGCCCCTCACTGTCGTGGCCTCTCTTGCTGTGGAGCACAAGCTCCAGACGCACAGGCTCAGTAGTTGTGGCCCACGGGCCGAGTTGCTCCGCGGCATGTGGGATCCTCCCAGACCAGGGCTCGAACCCATGTCCCCTGCACTAGCAGGCAGACTCTCAACCACTGCGCCACCAGGGAAGCCCGGCTGTATCTTTTTGAATTATGGTTTTCTCAGATATATGCCCAGGAGTAGGATTGCTGGATCATATGGTAGCTCTATTTTAGTTTTTTAAGGAACCTCCATACTGTTCTCCATAGTGGCTATACCAATTTACATTCTCACCAACAGTGTAGGAGGGTTCCTTTTTCTCCACACCCTCTCCAGCATTTATTGTTCGCAGATTTTTTTAATATTTATTTATTTGGCTGTGCCGGACTTAGTTGCAGCAGGCAGGATCTTTGTTGCAGCATGTGAAATCTTTAGTTGCGGCATGCGGGATCTTTAGTTGTGGCATATGAACTCTTAGTTGTGGCATGTGGGATCTAGTTCCCTGACCAGGGATCAAATCCGGGCCCCCTGCATTGGGAGTGCGGAGTCTTAGCCACTGGACCACCAGGAAAGTCCCATTTGTAGATTTTTTTGATGATGGCCATTCTGACAGGTGTGAGATGATACCTCATTGTAGTTTTGATTTGCATTTCTTTAATAATTAGTGATGTTGAGCATCTTTTCATGTGTTTGTTGGCCATCTGTATGTCTTCCCTAGAGAAATATCTATTTAGATCTTCCGCCCATTTTTTTGATTGGCTTGTTTGTTTTTTTGATATTGAGCTGCATGAGGTATATATTTTGGAGATTAATCTCTTGTCGGCCGCTTCATTTGCAAATATTTTCTCCCATTCTGTGGGTTGTCTTTTCGTCTTGTTTATGGTTTCCTTTGTTGTGCAAAAGCTTTTAAGTTTAATTAGGTTCCATTTGTTTATTTTTGTTTTTATTTTCATTACTCTAGAAGGTGGATCAAAAAAAGATATTGCTGCGATTTCTGTCAGAGAGTGTTCTGGCTATTTTTTCCTCTAAGAGTTTTATAGTATCTGGTCTTACATTTAGGGAGAAATTATTAACTTTGAATGAAAATTGTAAAAACTGAAACCCAGGAAAGAAAGGAACCCAGGAAAAAAGAGATAACCCATGGAGCAGAAAAAAATTTTTTATTGGAATTAATGTCCTCCGAGAGAAAAGATATTTAATCCATGAAACAAGATTAGGAATTACATGGACTTCCCTGGTGGTCCAATGGTAAAGAATCCGCCTTACAATGCAGGGGACATGGGTTCAATCCCTGGTCAGGGAACTAAGATCCCACATGCTGCGGGGCAACCGAGCCCACGTGCTGCAACTACTGAGCTTGCACGTCTCAACCAGAGAGCCTGAGCGCCACAAACTACAGAGCCCACGCACTCTGGAAGCCACATGACACAACTATAGAGCCCACGCGCCCTGGAGCCCGTACGCCACAACTAGAGAAGAGAAAACCCACACACCACAACTAGAGAGAAGCCCACGCACCGCAACAAAGAGCCCACACACTGCAACTAAAGATCCCGCATGCCTCAACAAAGATCCCGCTTGCTGCAACTAAGACCCGACGCAGCCAAAAATAAATTAAATAAATAAATAATAAATCTTAAAAAGAAAAGATTAGGAATTACAGAGAAAAGACACTCAAACAAAAAATAAGAAAAGTTTCTGAAAATCAACACTTCAAATTCAATAGAAGAGATTTTTAAAAAGGTAAGTCAAGAAGAGAAGAGAAACAGACAGGAAGACAGGCAAACTTTGAGAATCAGAGAAAGGTTGAAAAATCAGTTCATGGGGTTTAACATTCAAATAAGAAGAGTTCCAGAAAGTGAATTCAGAGAAAGTTGAGGAAGGAAATAATTAGTTCAGGAAACACAAATCTCTAAATTGAAATGACTCATCTGAGTCCTCATCTCAATGAATAATTTAAAATTCACACTGTCGTGAAATTTTAGAACTCCAAGGATAAAGAGAAAATCATGATAGGTTGCAGAGAGGCAAAAATAACATACAAAAGGATTAAGGATCAAAATGACTTCTTACCATAATACTGTAAAGTAGAAAAAGCAATGCCTTTTAAAATTTTTAATACAAAAATATTGACATGAAAGCAAAAACTGATCATTATTTGCAGACACTATGATTTTCTTACCTAAAAAAATCCATGACAATTAACCGAAAAACTAACCATCAGAACTAGTAAGTTGTCTGGATACAATAAAAAATCAGTACCTATTTTATACCTGCCAATCTCACAAACTCATTAGGTTTTAACCAAACTCATCTTTCTCCCAAAAGAAGGCAGTATTCTAGATATTCTTACTTCTGTGAATTTGATCATTACTCTCTTAGTTACTCAGTCCACACACCTTAGAGTTTTCCTGTAATTCTCCTTCCACATCCAAGCAGCCAATGTATTTTATGGATTATTCCCAGACAATTCCTCTTGACCACATCCCTTCTGCTACCACCTAGTACAACACTCACATATTGCCATTTATGTCAACAACACCAAGTCCAACTCCCTTCTCCCTTATCTTGCTCTATAGTACAGGCTGGATATACGGACATCCTAGAATTCCCAGCTTTTTTTTTTTTTTTTTGGCCGCACTGCACAGCTTGTGGGATCTTAGTTCCCTGACCCGGGATCAAATCAAAGCACGGAGTCCTAACCACTGGACCACCAGGGAATCCCTAGAATTCCCAGCCTTGAAGCCAAGGGTGACCATTTGACACAGGTCAGGCCAATGAGCACAGAAGTCCATGGGATGATTGCTTGTTTTTTCAACAGAAACTAAGGGAGCCAGAGACAATGGATAACATCTTTAAAGTGCTGGGAAAAAAACACATTATTCATCCAGTAAAGAGATCCTTCAAAAACAGAAATGAAATAAAGGGAGTTCCTCAGCCAAAAGGAAAATGGCCTCAGATGGAAGCAACACTGCAGGAAAGAATGACAGGATAAATATGGGATAAGTATAAAGGGACATTTCTTACTTTAAAAACAATAATGATAACGTTTTATAAAATGTGTAATACATGCAGAAGTAAAGCATATGACAACAATAGCAAAAAAAAGGCAAGAGGGTATTCAAAATTGAGGTAAGTTTCTTATATTATTTGGAAAGTGGTAAAAGCACTAATTTAAAGAAATCTACAGTAACTATCATAAGTAAGCGTGTATACAGTAGTTTCTAGAGTAACCATGAAAGGATTATTACAAGAATATTTATCTATAAAGATAATCAAGGAGAGAATAATTAAGAAATTGATTAATCCAAAGAGGGCAAGAAAGGAGGAGTAAATCAGGTTTCTCAACTAGGGATTTGTGGGACCCTAGGTTTCTACAAGATAATGCCTAGAAATTATGATTGAGGGGGAAAAACAGTGTTGTTCTTTTAACACTGCACACCATGCAGTGCTGGCACTCACAGGGATAAGCAGTGATGAAGCAAGCTCACAGCAATCTGGTTAGAAATCTTCAGCCCCACCTCACTCCCCCATCCCCAGCCCCCCACTGTGGCAGTGCAGAGTAGGACCACGTTCATTTTATTAAGTCCATGATCAGTTCTGATGTAAGAAAAAGGGAAAAGAGGATGAGGTTCAGAGAGACAGGAGGGAGCCTAATCACGAAGGGTCTTGTAGACCACTGTAAAGACTTGGCTTTACTCAAAGACAGGATATCACTGGTGAGTTCTGAATACAGGAGTGACCTGATTTGGCTTCTAGTCAAGAAAAAATATAACAACTTTCTCAAGGAGCTTTGCTAAAAGGGAGGAGAGAAATAAGTCATCACTAGGGAAGGAGTAAAGAAGTTTCTTTTTTAACCTTGAAACGGGTGATTTTATAGCAAATGTATATGCTGATGGGAACGATCCAGTAAATAGGGAAAAACTTGATGATAGAGCAAAGGGAAAAACGGCTGGAGCGAAGTGCTTGAGAAGGCAAAGGAAGGTGGTACCCAAAGTAACAGGAGGGAAGGCAAAGTAAACACAGAGGGACGTGGTCATTTTATAGATGTGATGATGGGAAGTACACAGGTTCTCTTTGATTGTTGCAAGTGAGAATAAGAAAGTATATGAAGTTTCAGGAAAAGGGAGAAATTGTTCAAGACTCATCTAGGAGAAATCACTTGCTTTCTTTCCTCAACTCTGTATTCAGAGAAATTGAGCCATTTTAAGGACCAGCTGCTCTCAGTACACTATCTAATGAAAAGGGTTCTTATGTGTTTATACATTACACTTAATGGAGATACCTAATCTTTACCTTGAGATAAAAGAAGTGATGAACACGCTTTACATAATTACTCTGTACTCCCCACTCTCTCTGCTCTCAACCGCATAAGTTAGGAGGTACTTACACTAAAATTATCCTTGTACACATCAAACCCATTACTTTACGAAGCCCATCTCTTTTAAGGAATTGAGCCTAACAATCCATATGAATGAAAGCATGTCCCATGTTCTCTATAAAGTATTTTAAGAGCAGAACTATGATTTAATGTCAAGTACGTTTTAGATATTATACCTTTAAATGCTTCATGTTCACATAAAAAACTATATAACAGCCTGGAGATTCAGGAGCAGGTAATGCCTCTGATCATCAATCATGAAGGTTCATTTCCTCCACACCAGCCCGGTCTCTAGAGCCCACTTATGTATGATGTATGAACAGCTTCCATAAATATGATGCTTCTGAGTGGATTTTCTCTACCTGTTTGGTGTTGGGGTTAGGGAACCAAGGCATTTTAAAAGCCAAGGAACTAAATGTATCCTGCTCCCCCTCCCCTACTGTATCCATACACTAAGATTGTAAGTATATACAGCAGACAGAGACTACACTAGACCCAGAACCCAGAACCCAGAGCTCAGAGGATCCTGACCCCCACCCCCACAACACACACTCACAGCCTAGGGTTGTGTTAGATATACCTGCAGATGTGGTTCAGGGCCAACTATCCTGGGCCAGGAGCAGCACCCTTGAGCTCTCAACCCAGTTCTGCCATCAAGGAGCAGTGGGCTTGGTAAATGACAAGGAGAATCTGGTCTGGACCAGCCTATGACATGAACTTCAGCTCTGTTTCTAACCAGCCCACTTAGGTCCGTCTCATGACCTGTTGATGCCTGAGGATATTAATTTCCACTCTGCAGGAGTGCTAGGATACAACAGAGACTCGGCGAATGTAATTATTATTATTCCTTCATCCGCCTAAGTCTGTTTCCTAATCTTTGCAAATGCAATGGCTACTAATACCAGCTCCCCTTACCCTGAAGGGCTTGCTGTGAGCATCCCATGGAATCATACATAAGAAACATGAGCATCAAAGCAGGAGAGGCCGAAGGAGAAATGAAATGGTGGGAGTGATATGATTATTTATCTGAAAGAAAGAAAAGGTTTCTATTCGGGAAAAGTACACCTTCTCAAAAAAGAGCCTGGACCAAAAAAAAAAAAAAAAAAGGAGGACTAACTAAAAAGTGGATATTTATGAGAGGAAGGCTAGAGAAAGCCTGCCCTAGCACGTGGTGAAAATGAAGGCATAAATTCACATGTCCAGTTTATTTTTCTTAAGAGTCTCCAAAGAATAATCTCTTAAGGTTGCTTACAGCCAAAAGTGGTGTTTCTCAAAGTATGGCCCCAAGCACCCCCTTCTTTTGACATCCCTGATGAGATTGTTTAAAATACAGATGCCTGGGGCACTCCCCCAGAGAATTCTGATCTTTAGATCTGGATTTGAACCCAGAAATCTACATTTTAATAAGCCTCCCAGGTGATTCTGATACCACCAGACACTGAGGACCACCAAAGCAGCCTGTCCCAGTGGGCAGCCCACTGACTGTAAGCTCAGGCGTACCCAGGGAAGACTCCTAACACTAACTTCAGAGTGAACTGAGCCCCCCCAGCTCACCCCCAGCACTCCATAGGCTGGTGTCTGCAATGGCCTGTGTCTCCACCCACAGTCATTGGTTCTGAAAATGGAGAGCTGGCTTTGTGGGAATATAATTATTATTAAATGATTACACATGAGCAAGAATGCTGAAAATCCTGACATAAAACACTGCTAAAAGTAGGATGAATGGGAGAATCTGCCACGCATCTGCATTTTTGGTCAGAGAGACGGAAGTTTACAGTGTGTATCAAATGTTTTTAAAATGTACAAACCTTTTGAGCCAGCAATTTGACGTCAAGAAAACTATCCTTAGGAAATACAGAGACGAGTGCAAAGATGTGTGTATAGAGATATTCACTGCACCCTATATATAACAGAAGATAATTTAAACCAATCATCCAAAAATTGTAAACTGGCTAGAAAAATAATAGAACCATAAAAGAAAATGTTATTAACTACTACTGTTAACTACTTTTAGAACTGGTGTTCTAAAAAATATTTAATGATAAGGAAAATGTTCATGATACATTGCTAGGTAAATAGCTAGTTACAAGATAGCATTATTATTATATGTAACAAATATATCCTATTTATTTATTGAAGTATAGTTAATTTACAATGTTGTTAGTTTCAAGTGTACAGCAAAAAGAATATATATATTCTTTTTCAGATTCTTTTCCATTATAAGTTATTACAATGTAGTGAGTACAGTTCCCTGTGCTATACAGTAGGTCCTTGTTGTTTACCTATTTTATATATAGTAGAGTGTATATGTTAATCCCAAACTCCTAATTTATCTCTCCCTACTCCCCACTCCCTCTATCCCCTTTGGTAACCATAAGTTTGGGAGTTTTTTTTGTCTGCGAGTGTATTTCTGTTTTGTAAATAAGTTCATTTGTATAAGTGATATCATATGATATTTGTCTTTCTCTGACTTCACTTAATATGATAATCTCTAGGTCCATCCATGTTGCTGCAAATGGCATTATTTCATTCTTTTTTATGGCTGAGTAATCATTGGGGTGCATGTATCTCTTCGAATTAGAGTTTTCTCTGGATATATGCCCCGGAGTGGGATTGCAGGATCATATGGTAACTCTACTTTTAGTTTTTTAAGGAACCTGCATACTGTTCTCCCTAGTGGCTGAACCAATTCACATTCCACCAACACTGTAGGAGGAATCCTTTTTCTCCACACCCTCTCCATATATATATACATATATATATGTATACTAATATAAATTATACAAACACATATTCACCAAACACAGGAGGCAGATGGAAGGATACTGATTAAACTATTAATAGTCCTCCCATTCCCCCTCTTATTACTGACAAAATCCATCAATGGATTCTAAAACTAGTGAGCAAATGTTTAAAGAGGAACAAGATTTGCATAGATTCAAAGATATTTATTAATACAAAAGGAAAGACAGTAACTTCATAGTGCAGAAAACCAGCAGATACCACCATAACCAAGTGATCAAGGTTAATAAAGCCATTAATAAGATATATCGAGACCATGGACGCTTGGATATGAGAAAAGCACACTTCTGAGGTACTGCTGCCAACAGTATCTAACTTCATTCCAATCAAGTAGCAATATCTAACAAACTCAAATCAAATTATATTCTACAAAATAACTAGTCAGGGCTTCCCTGGTGGCGCAGTGGTCGAGAGTCCGCCTGCCGATGCAGAGGCGGGTTCGTGCCCCGGTCCGGGAGGGTCCCGCATGCCGCGGGGCGGCTGGGCCCGTGGGCCATGGCCGCTGAGCCTGTGCGTCCAGAGCCTGTGCTCCGCGGCGGGAGAAGCCACAGCAGTGAGAGGCCCGCGTACCGCAAAATAAATAAATAAATAAATAAATAAATAAATAAATAGTCAGTACTCTTTAGAAGTGTCAAGGTCATGAAAGGCTAGAGAACTGTCACAGATTGGAAGTGATTAAGGAGACATGCTGATTAAATGCACTGTTTAATTCTAGATTGGATCCTGGAACAGCAAAAGAACATTAGTGGAAACACTGGTAAAATTCAAATAAAGCCTGTAGTTTAGTTAGTAGTACTGTACCAACATCAATGTCCTAGGGGAGGGGAGGTTGTTGTTTTTGTTTTTTTGTTTGTTTTTACTTTAATTTCATGCTTACTTTCTTATATGTTGAGTTTTATAGTATGTTTATTAAAGTACAGTTGATTTACAATGTTGTGTTAATTTCTGCTGTACAGCAAAGTGATTCAGTTATACACACACATATATATATTCTTTTCCAGTATGGTTTATCACAGGATATTGAATATAGTTCCCTGTGTTACACAGTAGGACCTTGTTGTTTATCCATCCTATATATAATAGTTTGCATCTGCTAACCCCAAACTCCCACTCTATCCCTCCCCCACCCCATCCCTCCCCTTTGGCAACCACAAGTCTCTTCTCTATGTCTGTGAATCTGTTTCTGTTTCACAGATAAGTTCATTTGTGTCCTATTTTAGATTCCACATATAAGTGATATCATATGGTATCTGTCTTTCTCTTTCTGACTTACTTCACTTAGTATGATAATCTATAGCTCCACCCATGTTGCTGCAAATGGCACTATTTCATTCTTTTTTATGGCTGAGTAGTATTCCATTCTATATATGTACCACATCTTCTTTATCCATTCATCTGTCAATGAAATGCCCTGGTTTTGATCACTGTACTATGGCATGTAAAATGTTAACATCAGGGGAAACTGCATGAAGAATATACAGGAATTCTTTGTACTGTTGTATTAGTTTTCTATTACTGCATAACAAATTACCACAAATTTAGCAGCTTAAAACAACACCCAGGGCTTCCCTGGTGGCGCAGTGGTTGAGAGTCCGCCTGCCGATGCAGGGGACACGGGTTCGTGCCCCGGTCTGGGAAGATCCCACATGCCACGGAGCAGCTGAGCCCGTGAGCCACGGCCGCTGAGCCTGCGAGTCCGGAGCCTGTGCTCCGCAACGGGAGAGGCCACAACAGTGAGAGGCCCGCATACCGCAAAAAAAAAAAACCACCCAATTATTATCTCACAGTTCCATAGGTCAGAAGCCTGGCATGCAGGGCTAGATTCTCTGCTCAGGGTCTCAGCAGGTTAAAATCAAGGTATCCACAGAGGCTGTAGTTCCCATCTGGGACTCAGGGTCCTCCTCCTGCAAGCTCACTCAGGTTGTTGGCAAGATTTAGTTCCTCGAAGTTATAGGAAGAGTGTTCCACTTCCTAGCTGGCTGTCAGCCAGGGGCCACCTTTGTCTCCTAGAGGGTTCTTTCTGGTCCCTGCCCATGGCCTCCTCCATCTCACAGCTAGCAAAAGTGTGTTGAGTCCTCATGCTTTGAATGTCTCTGACTTCAGCCAGAAAAAGGTTTCTGCTCTTAAGGGCTCATGTGATTAAACTGAACCCACCTGGATATTCCAGGCCAGTCTCCCTATTTTAAGGTTTATAAACTTAAATACATCCGCAAAGTCTCCTTTGCCATCTAACATAATATATTCAGAGGCTTCTGAGATTAGAGCATGGATATCTTTGAGGGACAATTTTCCTACCACAACTCTATTTGCAACTGTTCTCAAAGACTAAAATTAGTTCAACATTTTAAATTTAAAAGAGTGATTATCTCTTGTGGAGATATAGTGTTGATATTTTGGTGGGGGAGAGATTTGGTTTTTTACTATTTTCTAAGTCTCCTGCATTGATAATATATTTCTTCAATCATAAAGCAGGATATCTCTGTTGTCTTGAGAATACAGACACGCTTCAATAATGCTGTGCAAAGTCAGACTGCATAAGAAAATCCTGCTGACTTCTTCAACAACCAGACTGGTTCAAAACAGCAAACAGGAATGCTGCCCTCCTGTGACCTCCCAAACTGTCCCTTCTTTCTCAGGCAAACACTGCTCAGAATTCAAACAGAATTCTAAAACTAACTTTTCCTGTCAAATAAGTCACTTGTTACAAGGTCTGACCCGTCAGAGAGATTCCCCTCAATATATTTTCTGAAAAGAACTTGTCATTTGAGAAGTCAAAGGCACTTGAATTGTTTTTAGTGATAAGTCAAAATGTCTGACTAGGTTGTTATAAACAGACCTAGAGATGTCATTTTCACTGAGCATTGGATCAATTTAGATGTTGCTCTTCATTGAATAATAACAACATCATGCTGTCTTTCTAAAATTCCAACACAGAGTAATGAGACTAATTACTGGGCAAACTCAGCCCTGAGGAGGCCAAGGGGGCAGATATTCTCGGCAGCTGTCCAACTTGGAGAGCCTGGAGAAACAGCAGATGTTGTACAGAGGCTGATGGTGATTCAAGGCCCAGCCAAGAGGATCAAAGGATGAAGAGCAACCTGGGAAGAGGATAAGGTGTTCATTTTTTCAAAAAGAAGAAAGTGGGGGAGGCACGGATTTAAATCTGACAAATGTTCCAAAGGAAAAGCTCAGAGTTCAACAAGAATGTTAGTCCGGAGGGCCAGAAAAAAGGATGCTCTAAAGATGTTATTTAAACATTTTATTTTGAAATAATTGTAGATTTACATGCAGTTATAAAAAATAATAAAGATCTCTCTTTTAGCATTCAGTTTAGAGGGTTCTTTATATATTATAAATACTAGTTTTTTGTTGGATATGTAGTTTGCAAATATTTTTTCCAAGTCTATAATTTGTCTTTTCATCCTCTTCACATGGGCTTTAGGAGAGCAAATGTTTTTAATTCTAATAAAGTCCAGTTTATCAATTTTTCCTTCTATGGATCATGCTTTTGATATCAAGGATAAGAACTTTTTGCACCATTCTAGATCCTAAAGATTTTCTCCTTTGGTTTTTTCCTAAAAAATTTATAGTTTTGTACTTTACATTTTGAGTTATAGGTCAAGAATTATTTTTTGCCTATGTCTGTCCAATTGCTCCAACACTGTTTGTTGCAAAGCTATACTTCCTCCAGTGAATTGCCTTTGCACTTTTGTCAAAAATAAGTTGGGTATATGTGTGGGGTTCTATTTCTGGGTTATCTAGTCTGTTCCATTGACCTATGTGTCACATCTTCATTTTGCACTGGGCCCCAGAAATTATGTAGTTAACCTTGTTTACAGGTCAAGCGCTCCACTGAGTAATCCCTCCAACTCACACCTCCACGCTACCCTCATCTGCCACCACTTCAGGGCACAGAAAAATGGATAGCACAGGAAATATCCAGCCCTCACTCTGTGGCTCCTGAAGGAAGGCAAATTGCCCGGGTACTGTAGAAAGACTGTCAAGAAGTCACCCCACTGAGTCACCTCACTGAGCAGAGTGGGAGGCCTACACACATGCATAGCTGCCCAAGCATGAGCAGGTTCACAGGAAACAGAATGCACTATGCAAACACCTCCCCGGAACGTAGCACACAAAATTAACCCTGAAGACGATTAACTCAAAGAACAGAGGAACACTTCCCTACAACGACTTCTCATGATAGCAAGTCAAAGAGAACATGAGTTCAATAAAACTCAAGGACAAGATGGAAAACAACAAAATGGTATGAAAAGGAAGAGTGCAGACAGTGAAACTGAGGACCAAAACATTACAGAACAAATCAACACGTTAGAAATGGCAAGAAACAGACTCCACCACAGCTGATGATCAAATTAAAGACATATGGGGAAAATGGGCTTACAGAAATGGCAAAGAACAAAGATTCAAAAGTAAAAAAAAAAGTAAAGCAATTGGAAGGAAACATGGCTATGGAGGTCAGGTGGAGATGATCCTGTATTAGGATGACTGGTGTTTATGCAGTGAAAAACCCAACAAATGGAACAGAAATTTTCAAAGATGAAACACAAGATAATTTCCCTGAATTAGAAAAAAAAAGTCTGGATATTGAAAGGGCATATCACTGTCAACTGAAAAAAACATACAACCTAAAAGTTGAGAATTATATTTTATTCAGGAACATTACTGAGGACTATAGCTCAGGAATCAGCCTCTCAGATAGCTCCAAGAAACTTTTCCAAAGAGGTAAGGGAGGAGCCAGTATGTAAAAGAGTTTTTGCTGAAAAAAAAAAATCAAAAGAACATCAAAAGGTTACTGCTAAGCACAAAAAACAGACATCTTAAGCTAATGATTTTAGTGCTTTTCTGTGTTGGAGAAGATGCAAGAGTCTGGGCTCATTAAAATTATTCCTTTGGGGACTTCCCCGGTGGCGCAGTGGTTAAGAATCTGCCTGCCAATGCAGGAGACACGGGTTCGAGCCCTGGTCCGGGAAGATCCCACATGCCGCAGAGCAACTAAGCCCGTGCGCCACAACTCCTGAGCCTGCACTCTAGAGCCCGCAAGCCACAGCTACTGAGCCTGCGTGCCACAACTACTGAAGACTGCGCACCTAGAGCCCATGCTCCACAACAAAAGAAGCCACTGCAATGAGAAGCCTGCACACCACAACAAAGAGTAGCCCCCGCTCGCTGCAACTAGAGAAAGCCCACACAAGGCAATGAAGACCCAACGCAGCCATAAACATATAAATAAATTTATTTTAAAAGAATTATTCCTTTGATATGCATCTTAACTATCTACGGCCAGTATCCTGTTTTTTCTCCATCCTGAATTCCCCTCAGGATGCACTATCAGGGCCGCTGCAGTGCCTCAACATTTGTTGTTTACTGGAATGGCAAGCAACAATAATTTGTCCACACCACACAACAAGAAATTGGATACAAAAAGCTCAATTTCAGTACCAAAGCTACTGAAGTTCAATCATAAGGACTTCCTCAGGTACCAGGTAGAAGAATCTGGATGGCCTCAGACTTCCCCACAGCAGCAGTCAAAGCCAGAAAACCACACAGAAATGTGTGCTGAAGCAGAGAATGTGTGACAGGTGTGTTTGTGTCTGCTAGGATGGTCATTTAATGTTAATGGTGGATACTTCTGGGTGGTGGGATTTATGGAGGGTTCTATATATTTTTTTTACATTTGATCATGCAGTTTTCTGCATTATTTGAACTCTTTAGAATGAACAAATATCACTGTTATCAAACTAAAAGGGTTCTGGGTCCCAATTTCCATTGTGATACAGGTGACAGGGTTGTGGGGAGGTTCCTCCACAGCAACAATTCTCAGGATACCAGCAAAGTGGCCTACAAGTCAACTAAACTCTGACACTCTCTACCTGGAGACAGCACCATATCCACAGGTTAAGGGCTCAGTCCTACAAGACTTTGTCTCCCTGCCCTACTTCAAATGCCAGTCACAAGCCCAGGTTATCACCTGGCTTCTGACCAACTAGCTATACATTGGAGGTTCCAATGACCCCTGCCTTGGGATGGATCAATGTGCTAGAGCAGCTCACAGAACTCAGAGAAATATTTTACCTACTAGATTACCAGTCTATCATAAAAAGATATAACTCAGGAAGAGCCAGATGGAAGAGATGTATAGGATAAGACATGGAGAAAGAAAAGAAAAAGAAGCAATTAAAAAAAATGATATGGAGCAAGGGCACAGAACTTCCACACTCTCTCCAGGAGCATCAATCTCTCCAAATCTCTACATTTTCACCAACCTGGAAGCTCTCTGAACCTCATCCTTCTGGGTTTTTATGAAGGTTTTCATTACGTAGGCATGATTGGTTAGATCATTGGCCATTAGCTACTGATTCAACCTCCAGCCCCTCCCCCCTCCCAGGAGGTCAGGGGGGTGGGCCTAAATGTTCCAACCCTCTAAACACCTGGTTGGTTCTCCTAGCAACCAGTTCCCATCCTTAGGTGACTTCCAAAAGTCAGTTTACTAACATAACATAAGCAACACCTTTAAGCTCTCACCACCTGGGAAATTCCAAGGGTTTTGGGAGCTGTGAGCCAGGAACCACAAAGACCACATATTTGACCATCTGAATGACAAAATACATATTTCTTATAAATCACAATATCACACAAACTGATGGTGATTTTTCTTTAAAAAAAAAGATTTAAAGCAAATATGCAAAGATGTTAGCAGTGGTGTAGTCCTAAGTGGAAGGAATGTGGATGACTGTTTCCTTCTTTGCTGTGTATTTTTAATTTCTAAAAATTAACAAATAAATAGGAGCAGAGGGAAAAATGTTCCTGGCAAAAGAAATGGAATGAACCTAGTAGAAGAAGGAGATTGTTATCATCCAGGAACTAAGAACAGGACAGTGTAGAAAAGAAAGTCATACAAGCTGAGGCAGAGGGGTGGGAAAACCACCAGCGGAGCTTGCAAGCCACAATGGAGACCTGGAATGTCATATAAAAGCTTGCCACTGATCAAAATTTAATCTACTCCACAAACTTCACTTTCTACCCTCAACCCACAACTAAAAATAATGTTTAAATACTGAAAAATTAACAATTTTCAGAGTCGACTGCTCACCTCCATGGCCAAAGCAATGCACTTCGAAAGCAACTCTAACCTTCAGCCTGCTTATAGTGCCTTTCCTCCTAAAATAGTCCTTCCTGTGTTCTAGGATAGTTTTAGTAAAAGGGTTATACTAAAGATATTAAATGTGTCACATAGTTAAAATAATGTTAAATCAACTCCAACAGCTGCAAATGAAAAATTAGCTTGGTCCTATATGTAAAACTCTGTTTCACGTTTCAGAGTTTCTCCAGCAACTTCATTCCAAATGTCAGCAAAGACAATAGTCAAATATATAAAACTAGATGGCAGCACTTGCCTGCCTTTCTAGGTCACAAATGGCAGTCACACTGCTGTCTTTTTTCAAACATCAAAAATAATTAGGGGGCTTCCCTGGTGGCACAGTGGTTGAGAGTCCGCCTGCCGATGCATGGGACGCGGGGTTCGTGCCCCGGTCCGGGAAGATCCCACATGCCACGGAGCGGCTGGGCCCGTGAGCCGTGGCCGCTGAGCCTGCGCGTCCGGAGCACAGCAACGGGAGAGGCCACAACAGTGAGAGGCCCGCATACCACAAAAAATAATAATAGTAATAATTAGGAATCAAAAGAGAAAATGGTATGAATTTGTATGAATTTATACAAATTTAATTTTGTTTACAAATTCCAAACAGGGCAAACATCCGTACATACTTTTTTTCTTACTACTCAATTTGCCTAAATTAAGTATGAGTTCATGAGCTCTTAACAGCTATACTTGTTTAGATGTGAGAAAAGGAAAAGATCCACAAGGTCAAAAGGATTTTTATTAAAACCATTATGGATCCCACAAGGACCCAGGGCAGGATGCAGACACTAAATGAAGAGCTGGTGGCTACTCTGCTCCCACCTTGGAAGTCCCCCTAGCCTGACCTCTGTCTTCCTGCAGCCAGGCAGGCATCCACCTCCTCAGGATCAGACACCCAGTGCTCTCCTGAGAAAACCAGTGGTCCAGAAGCTCATAAGGCCCAGGTCTCTGTTTCAAAGTCCCACCAAAGGGTTGGTCCACAATCATCATTTCTGCATGAAATCCACGCAGTCAATTGAGAAATAAAGTAACACTGTATTTCTATACCTCTTTATAGTTACCAAACATTTCCTTTCATATGCATCATCTCACTTAATTCTCACAACACTGTAGGGCAATTATCAATATCTTCATGTTACAAATGAGGTACTAAAGTTCAAAGATACTGGGCATCTTAACTGAAGTCACACTGGCAGAGCTGAACAGAGCCCAAGTCTCCTTGGCCCTGAATTCAGGGAGCTCTTCACTTCACAATACTTAACAAAAGTAGTTGACCACCCTATCCCTAAAGGAGACCCACAGCCACTATCCCTATTCCACCCCACCCAGTTACTATTCTGTCACCCTATTTTTTGCTTCCGTAACCGAGCAGACTCTATGGGGCCTTCCCGGGACAGACCCCTCCCCCATATCCTCTGCTGTAGCTCCTCTCTGAAGTACCTGGATAATAGAATCTGATGCACACTTCCTGAGTTGTTTTACAGATGCTAAGACCACCACCAATTGGAAGAAATTAACTAGTTGATGATCATGAGCCCCCAGACCTACTGGCACCTAAGGATTGATCATGTTAATCCCTGTGACACTGCCCTGTTACCTCACCATTAACCAATCAGAGAACTGTGCATGAGCTGATCACATACCCTGGGACCCCGCCCCCCTCACCTGGCCTTTAAAAATGCTTTGCCGAATCCCTTTGGGCGGCTTGAGGTTTTAGAGCATGAGCCACCCATTCTCCTTGTATTGGCACCTTTACAATAAACGTTGCACTTTCTTTCACCACAACCCAGTGTCAGTAAATTGGCTTTACTGCACACAAGTGATCAGACCCAAGTTTGGTTCAGTAACACTTCCAAAATTATTTTACGTATTGTCTGTCTCCTTCATCCTCCCTTATTTTGAACATATCTTCTAGAACATGTGTTCCACCAGGGTAGGGACTTTGTCCACTGCTGAATCACCAACACCTACAGCAGTGTCCAAAACATAGCAGGCATGTAATAAAAATGAAATAAATAAATGAATGAAAGAAAAATTTCTGGGGCACAAGACTTGTCCAATGGTCTTAAAACCCACAGCATGCCTAGCACTTACAGTCATGTGGGGCGTTAGATGTAATATACTTCTGAGACTCCTGGCTGGATCAAGAAATCCACCCAGGGGCTTCCCTGGTGGCGCGGTGGTTGAGAGTCCGCCTGCCGGTGCAGGGGACGCGGGTTCGTGCCCCGGTCCGGGAGGATCCCACGTGCCGCGGAGCGGCTGGGCCCGTGGGCCATGGCCGCTGGGTCTGCATGTCTGGGGCCTGTGCTCCGCGGCGGGAGAGACCATGGCAGTGGGAGGCCCGCGTACCGCAAAAAAAAAAAGACTGACAACATCAAGTGTTGGTAAAGATAAGAAACACCTGGAATGCTCAAATTTTGCTGGTAGAGTGTAAAATGGTACAAACACTTTGAAAAACTTAGGCAGCAGTAGAAAACTACTCGGGAGTAAAATGGAATGAATTGATACACATAACAGCATAGATTAATCTCAACAACGTTATGCTGAGTAAGAAAAGCCAGACACAGAATAGTATATAGCACATTATTTCCACAGAAAGTCTAACACAGGCAAAACTAATCTATGGTGATAGAAACTAGTAATGGTTGTTTCTGGAGGTGGGATTGACTGAAAAGTGGCACAAGAGTACTCTCTGAGAGTGATGGAAATGCTCTGTATCTTGATAGGGCTGTGAGTTACATGGGTCTATACATTTGTCAAAACTGGCGATCCAGAGGTTAGGACTCAGCGCTTTCACTGCCGCAGGCCTGGGTTCAATCCCTGGTCAGGGAGCTAAGATCCCACAAGCTACGTGGTACAGACAAAAAAAATTTTTTTGATTGAACTGTACTCTTAAGATCTATGCATTTCACTATATATAAATTATACCCTGATTAAGTTAAAGAGTCAAACTCATCATTCTTCTTTCCAAACCTTTTCCTCCTACTTTTTATCTTAGTTTACACATCACCATCTATTTAGTATTCTTCAAGCCCAACTCATCCTAGATTTCTCTCTCCCTGTTCCTGCCACCTTCATCTACTCTATATCCAAACTCTTCAGAGTCCATCTTGTAAATAACTCTCAAATTTGTCCCCTCATTTCCATCACTAAAGACCCAGGCTTAGTTCATACTTCTGGACTAATGAAGTAGACCTACAACGGGACTTAGCCTTTCCTCATTAATTCTCTACAATGCCAACAGAGTGATCTTCCTAAAATTCTTAATTTATTATGTCACTCCCTCACTGAAACTTCTTCAATAGATTTACACTACCTGTAAAAGAATATCTAAACCCCTGGGAGAACAACAAGCCAAGAGCTACCCGGTCTAGTCTATGAATATGCCCAAGGGATTTGATGTCCAGCGTCATCTGATCCCCAATTAGAGGCCTGGCAGTCCTCATTTTCTATCTGGTGAACTATGTGTTCATGTCTCAGCTTCACCTGTGATAACCTGGATTTCATAATCACCTCAGTCCAGTAACAAATGCTCATCCTCTTCCCTATTTGCCTCATTGAAAGGAGTCTCCATTTCCAGCCACCAGGACTCAGAGCCTGGAGGTACCAGCTCTTCCTTCCCCTCCTCTCTCACGAACCCAGGCACAAAAGTCCTGCCCATTCAGCCTCAATAGCTGTAATCTTAAAGAGAGGTGACAAGGTCCACACTGGCTGCCTTCTTCGACTGTCAGGACTGTGTCACCTCTCTTTAAGATTACAGCTGTTGCCTCTTTACAGGTTTTCTCCACTGTAAATGCAACTTAGAGGACTCACATCCAACACATTAACACCCTGCATGTTTCAGATTTTCAGCATCTCAGAGATTCCCACTTTCCCTGGATACCACCATATACCTGTTGCTCTAATTGGAGTTTTGTATTACAAACTTCAAAACGATTAGCTAAAAAATGAGGACTCTTAGTAATTAAATTAACTGTCCTTTTTTTTAGTATTCCCTTTATCTCAAAGTTAACATCAGAGGCTGATCTAACACCAAAACAAAGGCTTACTTTCACCTCATTGAAAATGTTCAAACATAAATTGAACTGTTTTTGGGAGGGGGGATGCTATTTATAAAAGAAATGTCCAGAGCATGGTAGATTAGAAGATATTACCTCTGGGACGCCTTCTTCCTAAAATACTTTTCTAATATTCAATGTGGCAGATTAAAGATGGTCATAGGGCTTCCGTGGTGGAGCAGTGGTTAAGAATCCACCTGCCAGGACAAGAGTGGTACTGAAAGAAGACATGGAAGCTGCAAACCTGGAGGGGCCAGTGAGCAGAGGCATGGGTGTTTGGCAGACTGGATCTGAGTGTTTCTTAGCTGAGTGCCTTTGGGTAAGTTGCTCAATGCTTTAGTCTCACTTGGCTTCATCAGTAAAACAGAAATAAAAATGCCCACCTCTCAAAAAAGAAAAAAGAATCCACCTGCCAATGCAGGGGACACGGGTTTGAGCCTTGGTCTGGGAAGATCCCGCACACCATGGAGCAACTAAGCCCATGCGCCACAACTACTGAGCCTGCACTCTAGAGCCCTCGAGCCACAACTACTGAGCCCACGTGTCACAACTACTGAAGCCCGTGCATCTAGAGCCCATGCTCCGTAACAAGAGAAGCCACCTTAATGAGAGGCCTGTGCACCACAACAAAGAGTAGCCCCCCACTCGCCGCAACTAAAAAGAAAGCCCGCACACAGCAATGAAGAACCAACACAGCCAAAAATTAATTAATTAATTTTTTTAAAAAGTTGATCATAAATTGACATTCCTCCCATTAAAGGTGGGATGTTTGTTACCTCTCCTTAAATTTGGGCAAGTTCTATAACTGCTTTGACCAATAGAATACTGCAGGAGTGATGCCATGCCAGTTTCCGGGCCCAGCCCTTAAGGACAAGCAGCTTCCATTTCCATTTCTTGTGTCTTGAAACAGTGGCTCTTGGAGTTCTCAGCCACCATGTAAAAATTCCAACTATCCTAAGGTCACTATGCTAGAGACACATGTAAAGAGGCTGTGAGACTACATCTGTAGAGAGAGATGCCCAGCTAGCTCCCAGCCGAGGTCTCAGACATCATAGAGTACATATAAAGGAATCTTCCTCACTGTGTTCTGTCTGAATTCCTGGCCCACAAAACTGCAAACAAAATTACAAAATGATTGTTGTTTTAACTCACTTGTGGGGGGTAGTTTGTTATCCAGAAATTGATAGCTGGTACAATAAAAACCTGATAGCATTATAAGTTTTAAACAGAATTCTCCATTCTACAGAAATATACTGTTAGTGAAAAGAATCTGATTATACTTTTCAGATATCTTTATGAAATCATAGAGTAAATCTATTAGATATGAAACAAAGATAAAAGTGGGAAGTTTGTTTTTAAAAAGAGAGAATGAGAGGTTAATATTGGAATTCTACCATTATTTTGCTGTCCAGAATGCACATCTGGGAGAACATGTCAAATTCCACTTCTGGATGACTGCTAAGTTCACGCTTTTTCAAAACAAAGCATTTCATTCATTTATTTATCCAATGAATATTTACTGGATACCTACTATGTGTCAGGTTCCATTCTGAATGCTAGAGATAAAGTGATGAACAAAACTGACAGTTCCTGTCTTCTGGGAGCTTAAAATGAGTGATAAAATACAAAAAGAGAAAATCAATAAGCCACATTTGGGCTCAAGAATAAGCAAAGTATCTCAGTAGACAAGGTACAGATATAGGTACACAGTGGTGGCAGAAGGGCAGCCCCAGGGCTATTGGGGCCTAGGGATGGAGCCCAGCACTGGCAGCCAGGCACTCAATTCCACTGGGGGAAAGAAGTCATGCCCCCTGCAAGAATAGAGTCCCAAGCCAAACTCGAGGCTTGAGGCCCTTCCTCTTAAAAAGAAGCTGAAAAAGACAGCTGCCAACTGGGGCTAGGTGTCCTGATGTCACAGGTAGCCATGAGCCTGGGGAGATGAGGAACAGAGAATCCAAGACAAGCTGGACCCGAGATTCCCAAATATGATCAGAAAACAAGAACAGCAAAATATCATAAGAAGATCTGGTTCTGGGCTGGGGGTGGGCAGGGAACAACATGTGATAGCAACTATATGTCCATAAAACCACTAGGCAGGAAGGAAATAGAAAACACATCCATAAAACTGTGTATCTACTCCTGACAACATACAAAACATATACCACTGAAACTGAACATAACCAGAACCTCCAAAGTCCATCTACAATGCTTGGCCTATGTAGAAGAAAAGTAGTAGTATGTTATTTTGTAATGGAAGTTTATGCTTTGGTTTGTCATCTATTGAGAGTTTTTATTCTTGTTCCTAAAATGTTCAACAAGTACTACAGTGGAGAAACAAAACTCAGCAGCCTGCCAAGCATCAGGAGATGTCTGATGGTCATGGCTACTTATGAGTCTACTCAGCAGGCCAGCAGCTACAATGCAGCCCTGAGAGGACCACGGGGCCGGCCGGAAGTGAAGATGGGTCTCCTCTTTTAGGGGAGGTGCTGTAACTCTAAGGAATGGATAAAAATTACCATAAAATTGCAGGTATTCTCACATACAGATTTGACTCCTTTGAGACAAAAATGAAATGAGGAGTGTTTTGGACCACTAAGTTTTTCATAGCTTGATGGCAAATAAAATAGCAATTTCCTAATCCATGTCTTTTTTTTTTTGTCATTAAAAGTTTGATGTTCCATTTATTCAGGTCTTCTATTCAGTCAATAACATTTATAGATTTAGATGTAAGAGTCTTTCACATTTTTCATTAAGTTTATTGCTGAGTTTATGGTTTTTTATATTATTGTGAATATGATTTTTTCTCCCTTTCTTTGGAAATGGAAACCTATTGATTTTTTTTAACATCTTTATTGGAGTATAACTGCCTTACAATGGTGTGTTAGTTTCTGCTGTATAACAAAGTGAATCAGCTATACATACACATACATCCCCATATCTCCTCCCTCTTGCGTCTCCCTCCCACCGTCCCTATCCCACCCCTCTAGGTGGTCACAAAGCACCCAGCTGATCTCCCTGTAATCCATGTCTTTTTTAATTCAAGTATGAATGAACACATCAGGTTGCCCTGAGTAACCTTTGCTTCATCTATGAGTGAAGCAAATTAGCATCCAGTATCCAGACATTTTATTCTTTTTTTTTTTTAAGCAATTGAAGTAAATGTCTAACTACAGCTTGACAAGGAACTAGCCTGGAGGCAATATTGAATAGTCAAGAAGAGCAGAAGCTCTGAAGCCAGGCTGTGGAGATTCCTACCTTGACTGACTCTGCCACTAACAGGTGTGAAATCTTTGGGAGGCAACCTTTCTTCTCTGTGCCTCAGTTTCCTCACGCACTCATATACTGTATTAGGTCGGGAAGGAACAACTGTATTTAAACCGAAAACTCCCTACCCAGGAAGAAGCAAAGCACCCAAGTGCTGCACTTCTTTTTCAACCGTGCTCCTGAAGCCGGCGAGAGGACGCGGAGAGCACCTCCCGCGTAGTTGTCCCACTCGCGGCGGGACTCAGGGGCTCGGTCCTAACTGAGCTGAGGGAACCGGAGAAGATTATCCCACTCAGCACCGGCAACACCCTGCCTTCCCTTCAGCAAACCAGTTGGTGTGAACAACCCCGGGCGCCCACAACAGCCCCGCCACACTCACCCGCAGGCAGACTGTCGCTCAGAAGCCAGCACCTACGCCTCCTGCGACTGCCCTGGTCGGGAGGCGGGAAGATGACTCAGGCCACGCCTACCTACCCTCGGGGCCGAACCTCACTGCGCCCTCCCCCCCGCCCACTTCACTGCGCCTGCGCCCGAAGCCGCGGGGCAGGTTGGGAGGTGTCGGTGGCTTGTTGGTTGGGTCGGAGGCTGGTTTGCTTGTTGCGCTTCTCAGGTGTTCGCCGCGGTTTCTGGATGTCGCTTTTGCCACAGCTCCTGTTCCACCCGTCTTGAGCCTCCCAGCATTACCGGCCACCAACCCAGGACATTCCTGCCGCGGCCCTCCGCCGGATTCCAGCAACCAGCCAGTTAGCAACCAGCCTAACGCTACTGACGCCGCCTCTCCTCCTATGTACCTGGTACTATGCTAGTTCCATGTATTGTGTCACTTTAATACCCTCTGCAACTGACAGTGAAACAGAGAAGGTAAAGAACTTGCTTAAAGTCACATACCCAAAAATGTTCTGGAGCTTGAAGTTTATTGCAGGCTGCCTACCACACTTCCACCTCAAATGGCGGAACAACATAATGCCTAGCCGAATGTCATATGCTATACATAAGTTTTCACTGTCTTTTAAGTCCCGCGAGGGCAGTATTATCTCCACAGCTGAGGATTCTACAGTGACTTGCCCAAGGACACCAACCCAACTTTGGTGGCAATACCTGGGTCACACGTGGCCTCTGTGTTTCTCCACACTTTTTTAAACGGCTTTTTTGAGGTGATATACTCAAAATCTGCACATATTTGAATTGTACAATTTGATATTTACGTATATATGTATACACCTCTGGAACTATCACAACCAAGAGAATGAACATACTCATCACCCCCAAAAGTTTCCTTCTGCCCATTTGTAATCCCTCCTCCCAGTCACAACCTACTATACTTACTCCTCAGAAAACCATAGATCTGCTTTTGATCACTATAGATTAGTTTGCATTTTATAGAATTGAATATAAATGGAATCACATACTATGTGCTTTGGGGGAGGCTGGGGTGAGTCAGGCTTAATTATTTTGAGATTAATCCATGTTGCTGAGTATATCAACAGTTCAGTCTTTTGTATTACTGAGTAATAGTCCATTATATGGATATACCACAAATTGTTTATCCATTCACACATTGTTGGACTTTTATGTTGTTTCCAGCTTCTGGCTATTACAAACAAAGCTGTCGACGTTGATGTACAAGTCTTTGTATGCAAGTGTGCTTTTATTTGGATTAAAACCTAGACGTGAAATGGCTATCATATGGTAGGTTTACATTTGACTTTTTAAGAAACTGCCAAATTATTTTTCAAAGTGGTTGTTCCATTTTATATTCCCACCAGCAATGGATGAGAGTTCTAGATCTTCCATATTCTCACCAACGCTTGTTAGACATTCTAAAACGTGCATAGTGATATCTCATTGTAGGTTTAATTTGCATTTATCTAATGACTAGTGATGTTGAGCATCCTTTCATGAGCTTATTTGCCATCAATATATCTTTTTTTAATGAAGTGGCAATTCAGATCTTTCGTCCATTTTTTAGAATTAGGTTCTTCATTCTCTTACTATTCAATTTTGAAAGTTCTTTACATAATCTGGATATACCTTTTCAGATAATGTGATTTGTGAATATTTTCTCCCAATCTTCTGGCTTGTCCTTTCATTCTCTTAAAAGCATGTTTCAGAAGCAGACATTTTAAATTTTGATAAAGTTTAACTTAATCAATTTTTATTTATAGATTTTTTTTTTGGTGTCATATCTAAGAAGACTGCCTAACCCAGGGCTCCAAAGATTTTGTCTATTTTTTTCTCTAGAAGTTTTATAGTCCTAAATTATAAATTTATGACCATAATCTATGATATATTAATTTTTATATACAGTGCAAGATATGGATTGAAGTTAATTTTTTTGCATATAGAAATCCAATTGTTTCAACCATTTGTTGAAAAGATTATCCTTTCTCCACTGAATTGTCTTTGCCACTTTGTTGAGAATCAATTGATTGTATAAATGTGGGTTTATTTATGGAATCTATTCTGTTCATTGAATTATTTTTCTGCCTTCACATTGATACTACATGGTCTTGATTACCAAAACTTTATAATAAATCTTGAGATCAGGTCATTTATTTATTTTCTTTATTTGGTTGCACCGAGTCTTTGTTGTAGCACGTGGTCTCCCTTAGTTGCAGCTCGCCAGCTCCTTAGTTGCTGCTCACGGGCTCCTTAGTTGTGGCTCGCAGGCTGCTTAGTTGTGGCATGTGAACTCTTAGTTGTGGCATGCATGTGGGTTCTAGTTCCCTGACCAAGGATCGAACCCGGGTCCCTTGCATTGGGAGCTCTGAGTCTTATCCACTGTGCCACCAGGGAAGTCCCAAGATCAGGTGATTTAAATCTTCCAACTTTGTTCTTTGGTCTCAAAGTTGTCTTGGCTATCCTATATCCTTTGCATTTCCAAATGAATGTTAGAATCAGTTTATCAATTTCAACAACAGAAAAAGAGCCTGCTGGGATTTTGATTAGTATTTCAGTAAATCTGTAGATCAATCTATGGCACACTGACACCTTAAAAATAACGTCTTCTGATCTATTGACTATGTTATATATCTCCAGTTATGTAGGTATTCTATAATTTCTTTCAGAATTGTTTTGTAGTTTTCAGTGTACAGGCCTTGCACATCTTTTGTCAGATTTATGCTGAAGTATTTCATATTTTTTATGCTATTGTAAATAGTATTGTTTCTAAATTTTTAATAGCTTATTGCTAATATATAGAAATACAACTGTTTTTTTGTATATAGATCTTATATCCTGAAAACTTGGTGAACTCGCTTGAGTTTGAGTAGCTTTTTATAAATTGTATAGGATTTTCTGTAGATACAATCATGTTATCAGTCATCAGTAAATAAAGGTGAATTTCTTCTTCCTTTTTAATCTAGATGACTTCTATTTCTTATTCTTACCTATTGCACTAGCTGTAACCTCCAGTACAATTCAGTAAGGAATGGATGGTCTTTTCAATAGGTGAGACTGGATTGACTGGATATTCATATAAGAAAACATGAACCTTGACCCCTACCTCATACCATACACAAAAATTAATTTGAGAAGTATTATAGACCTAAATGTGAAAGACAAGACAATAATACTATTAAAGAAAACGTAAGAAACTATGTTAATGGGTAAGAGTAGGCAAACATTTCTTAAAATGGGACACAAGTAGCAGTAACCATAAATGATTAATAAATTAATCCAACTTAATGTATGAATTAAATAAGTTTAATTTACATATTAGTTTAATTACTAAAATTTCTAATCATCAAAAGATGCCATGAAGAAAATGGAAAGGTTAAGTGACCACCCAGGAAAAGAGATTTGCAAAACATATATCTGACAGAGGACTCCTATAAATTTCTAAGAAAACATCTGAATCAACTTTAGGGGAGCAGAGGGGCAGAAGACTTGCACTGACCTTCACAAAAGAGGATATCCAAATGGCCAATAAGCAGATGAAAAAAGCATTCAGCATCATTAGTCATCGAAGAAAATGCAAATTAAAGCCCCACTTGAGATATCACTACAAACCAACATCCCAACCCCTACCATGGAGCAACCACTTTGGAAAACTGGCAGTATCTACAAAAGCTAAATATACATATTCCATCCTGTGACCCAGCAGTTCCATTTCAGGGTATACCTGACAAATCAACGCTTATGTCCAGCAAAAGACATGTACAAGAATGTTCATAGCAGTTTTATTCATAATGACCAAAACCTGGAAACAACCCAAATGTCCATCAACAATAGAATGGGTAACTAACTATATTGTGTTATATTCATATCATGGAATGCTATTGTATGGAATGGAATACTACAACAGTGAAAAAGAACAAATCACTGCTACATGCGAGCACACAAATGAATATCACAAATATAAAGTTGACCACAATAAGCAAGGTACAAAAGATTACATCTGTATGATTCTATCTATATGAAGTTCAGAAACAGGCAAAACTAACCCACAGTTACTTTTGGTGGAGGGAGTGATAATGACTGGGAGAGAGTAGAAGCAAACCTATTGGGGTACCAGAAATGCTCTACATCTTGATCTGAGTGGTGGCTAAGCTGAGATAGATAGATAGATGTAAAAATTCACTATTCTTTACATGTAAAAATATATATATTTCATGTATGTAAGTTATATCAACATAAAAGAAAACTAAAATGTCTGTTTATGAACATAATTATTCAATTCCACTGATACATATGCCTATTTCTGGGCCAAAACTATACTCTTTTGATCACTGTAACTTTCTAGTAGGTTTGAAATCTACAAAATAAGGCCACCTCTTTTCTTTCAAAAATTTCTTGCACATGTATGCTTCCAGGTGAATTTTAGGATCAACTTTTCAAATTCCTTAGAAAATTCCTATTGTGATTTTTATTGGGAATATGCCATATATTTAGTTTATTTGTAAAGCAACTACAATAGTGAGTCTTTCCATTCAATTAACATGGTTCATTTATTGAGGAATTTTCAATGAAGTGTTCTTATGTAGGGCTTGAACATTTTTTTGATACGTATAAGATGTAATTGCACAATTATGGTTTCTGTTGCTATTATAAAGGAAATATCCCATTACATTCTCTATTGTTGGTATATAAAAAGGCGTTTTTCTTTTTTAAATATCTGGCCACCTTATTGAACTCCTTCATTCATTTTTGTAGTTTTTCGTTTGATTCTTTCCATTTCTAGGTTGTAGTAAAGTGTTAAAACTTTTTCTCCTTTGTATGAGAATCTGACTTGTGGTTAATTTTCTAACAGTGTTTTCCTGGAAACAGATGAAGATAGCATGTGTCAACTAGGCAACATTGTTTATAATTACAATGACCCCTAGTTTGTAACTTTTATCTGGACTGGGAATCACCTAGCCTTGGGTTCCTTTTTTAATCTGAAGGTCCCTGGTGGGGACCCAGAGCCATCTTGCTGAGTGAACTGCTGCAAAGATTCCCACCGCTAGGAATATCTGACCGTGTTTGCTGGCACGTGTGGTTCCTGTCCTATGTCCCTGACTAGGCCAATGTCATGTGTGGCCTGCGATAGTCTTGTGAGTCTGAATATTTAGTCAAATCTAAGAAGACCCCCCCCATGGGCATTGCAGAGTGGCGGCAGCAGTAGGCTAGACTTTCAGACCATCAATTCAGTTTGACCAGTGGGCTGTGAGATAAAGGAAGGAAGAAGGAAATTCTGACAAGGTGCTAAATGCCTGTGTGAGAGAAGCCATGTACCCATTCTCTGATGTTGAAAACTCTGCTGTATATAACGGGGGATAAATCATCCCCTTGTGGGGGCAGATGTGGGCTAGAGTAAAACCAAATTCACACTGAGAGAAGAAATTGCTCACTGTCCTTAAAGGGACTCACTGCAGCTGGGCCACAGGAACTGATTAATAGACATTGGCTGGGTGGGTGTTGGATAGGGGTGGCAAAGACAAGAGAATGAACCAGAAGATACCATGCTTGTGATGGGGCTGCCATCTGATAAAGCAGGTGGAACTGCCAAGTAGACTGACTCCATGCAAACTTTAATCTACAGAGCAATGTTTGAGAGTACCCAAGACAGTAGAGGGCAAAAGCAGACAGCTGGCTGTGTGGTGGCCATCAGGTCCGAGCAGGGCTACGTGAAACAACAGTGTAATAGCATTTGGGGTCATCAATAAAAGGTTAAAGAAAGTGGTAAGGGATAATCCCAGGTCATCCTGAACATCATCCATGGGTCTGGTAAAAGCTGTGGACTGAGAATTCTTGAAGTCATTTAAGGCTACACGGGAGCCTGACCAGTGTCCTCTGCTGCCATCTAGTGAAAACTTGATGGGAATGCAAACATTTTCTAAAGTGACAAGGGATTGTTAAAGCAATAATAGGTTGTTTTAAAGGCCTAAGCTGTACTTTCAGACTGGATAAAAACTTTGATTTACAAATGGTATATAGGGGGAACAAATTCCTCTTCTAAAAAAGTTAAATAAATTTCAATGTAGTAGGTTCCATTTCCTAAAAACTATCATGTAATATTGTTAGATGTAAAATGCCTAGAAATCCCAGAATAAAGATGGTATTGTGGGCACTGTAAAGACAGATGGCCTTGAGACTTCCCTGGTGGCGCAGTGGTTAAGAATCCGCCTGCCAATGCAGGGGACACGGGTTCGAGCCCTGGTCTGGGAAGATCCCACATGCCACAGAGCAACTAAGCCTGTGCACCACAACTAGTGAGCCTGCATGCCACTGCAACTACTGAAGCCCGCTCGCCTAGAGCCCATGCTCCACAACAAGAGAAGCCACTGCAAGGAGAAGCCTGCGCACTGCAATGAAGAGTAGCCTCTGCTCTCTGCAGCTAGAGAAAGCCCACGTGCAGCAACGAAGACCCAATGCAGCCAAAAAAAACAGATGGCCAAAGACGTGGGGATGGACTATAGGCAAAGATTTAACAAAACATTTCTGCATGACAATCTAACCTTAGGTTTATTTCCCTGAATGTATGTTAAGTATGTTGCTAGGCTACATTATGGTAAAAATGATCACTGGTGGGACATCCCTGATGGTCCAGTGGTTAAGACTCTGCACTACCAACACAGGGGGTATGGGTTCAATCCCTGTTTGGGAAACTAAGATCCCACATGCTGTGTGGTGCAGCCAAAAATTTATTTTTAATTTTTTAAAAATCATCGTTGGTGGGCTTCCCTGGTGGCGCAGTGGTTGAGAGTCCACCTGCCGATGCAGGGGACACGGGTTCGTGCCCCGGTCCGGGAAGAGCCCACATGCCGTGGAGCGGCTGGGCCCGTGAGCCATGGCTGCTGAGCCTGCGCGTCCGGAGCCTGTGCTCCGCAACGGGAGAGGCCACAACAGTGAGAGGCCCACGTACCAAAAAAAAAAAAAAAAGATCATTGGTAACTTGCATCTGGACTGACAGACCTCTAACTACCTGATGGGGAAACCATTGTTTTGGGCTTCATGAGTGTAGAACTCATAACTAGGCACATTCCTTGCAAAAACCCTGGAAACTATGCCTATGGAATTGTGAGGTTGTCTCTTATGAGGCATGGGGCTTTTAAATCAAAGCAGCTCTCATTAAGGCGCAATGTGTATCTAGCATCTTTGCACCTACCGAGTGAACTATAGCAAGGACACTGGCTGTAGCTGCAGGGAAAGTCTGAAGCTCCCCTGCCCTATCTCCTTCTAAAGAGGCTGAGCGTGACCTACGGTCATCTTGTGAGTCTGAATAAGCCTAAGAGACCACTAGTGGGCCTTGCATAGGTAATTATACCAGCTGCCAAAAATGACTTTTGTTTTCAGTAACTGTGCTCATTTCCTTTTCATTTGTTATTTGTTATAATTCACTGAATTACAGTGAGCATAATGGTGAAGGGAGGGAGAGGGGTGCAGGGGTGAAAAGGGGAGAGGGAATGCCCTGTCCCCACATTTTATTGTTTCGCTTTTTATTATGAAATAATTTCAAACATATATAAAAATTGCAAAAAGAATATAAAGAACTCCTAGAAAGACTTCACAGAAGATTGACCAATTGTTAACATTTTGCCACATTTGCTTTATTTTTTTCTCTCTCTACATATATATGTATTTTTATTATCATTATTATTATTTGAGTGTAAGTCGCAGCCATCATACCCCTTAAATACTTTATTGTGTACTTCCTAAAACTAAAACGTCTATGTACATAATTACAGTATAATTCTCAAATTGGGAATTAGCATCAGTACAATGCTATTACCTAATTAACAGACCTATGAAAATTTCCATAGGTCCCACTGGCCCAGGACTCCAGAATTCCAAGCCCATTTCTAGGTGGGCCTCCATGGGCCTCTCTTCCCATGTCCACCATCCTGAGGCCTGGCACATTGCCACTTAGGGTGTGCATTTCCCTAGGCTTGAGTGTGACCTCAGGTGGCTGTTTGGAGGAATGTAGACAGATTTAACCACACAGATGGGGCCTCTATACTGTTGGAAAGAGCTGAGAGTGAGAAGAGAAGGGGGACAGTTGGGGCTGGGTCTCCCCATTCACCATGTTCTGACATGGAACTCCAAGGAGTCTGAGAAGTCTGCATTTGACCTGGCCTTCCTGGTCGGTTTGAAGGTACAGTTTATCCAGAGAAAAAGGAAATAACATATCTTATGTAACTGTTTATTGCTTGAATTATAATTTTTTTTTTTTTGGCCATACTGCACAGTATGTGGAACTTGCCCAACCAGGGATCGAACCCGTGCCTCCTGAAGTGGAAGTGTGGAGCCTCAACCGCTGGACCACCAGGGAAGTACTTGAATTACAATTTTTAAACATTTAGACATATGGTACGTGGTCTTCATTTGTAATTTGCCCCTGCTCCATAATGCAAGAGGCAGCCTGGGTAAAAACCACAAACACTTCTCAGAACAGTCTCAGGGTGAACTGGTCCCCACAGGTATTCACCTGCGAAGGGAATCTGCAAGCTGGCTCCTATTGTCCCTGGGAGAATCAGGAGCAGTCTGTGGCAATGCCTCCCAGCCTCCCTTGCCTGCAGCCACTCAGCTTGGCAACAAGCCCCAGGCTTGGTGCTCAGCCTTTCAACAATACAGAGCAGGGACTTCCCTGGTGGTCCGGTGGATAAGACTCCATGATCCCAATGTGGGGGGCCCAGGTTCAGTCCCTGGTCGGAGAACTAGATCCCACATGCGTGCCACCGCTGGGAGTTAGCATGCCACAACTAAAAGTCCTCATGCTGCAACTGGGACAGCCAAAATAAATAAATAGAAATAAATAAATATTAAAAAAAAAATTCAGGGCAGACCCCAAACTGGCCATTTCCTCATTCTTTCTACCCTCTACCTCTGGAATGTCTTTTCTTTCTAATTTGTCTAATTTCTTTGAACCTCTTGATATTTGACCAACAAAATCCCCTATGACGGACTTAAGACCTCTGGAGGTTTCTGTGTCTCCCTCTCATTCATTTAACACACTACTGCCACCGCTACCACCCCACCACCATGGCTACAGCCACCCACACTGCCACCACTGCCTCTGGTCAGCACAGGGCCTTAAGGCACATTTCCCTTACCCAGAACTCTCCAAAGCCAAAAGATATTGTAGGGGGTTGCATCTTACCGACACTAGTGTACACTCATGTCCAAGACACCTTGGAATTCCAACTAAGTAAATAACACCAATATGGTGCCCAGATCTTAGAAGCGAGGTATATCTGGAAACATGAGCAATTTTTTAAAATGTTACCCCAGTAAGTACCTCTAACCTTTAATATTTTTTAGAGATAAATTACGTAAATATCACCTCCAATAATATAATACTGTCGGTAAGGCAGCCAATAACATCCAAATTTAAGAATTACTGCTACATGATTTACATATTACTATAATATAGTAACATATAATTTGTTATATAATTTACTGTTCCTTTCATAATTTTGCTCAATTTTTTTACTTTTGTCCTAAAATTACTTTCTATAAATATAAACTCTGGGGAATTCCCTGGCGGTCCAGTGGTTAGGACTCGGCGCTTTAACTGCCAGTGCCCCAGGTTCAATCCCTGGTCAGGAAACTAAGATCCCACAAGCTGCGACAGTGTGGCATATATATATATATATATATATATATATATATATATGTAAACTCTAAAAGTTGTTCCATTGTGATTTGTTTCTTTTTATGATGCTTTGAATCTCCAGAAAAAGGCCATTTTTATGAAAGTGTTTTGCAATAACACATTGATTAGTTACTCCATCATTTTTATTTGCCAATAGTTATGCCTATTACTTATCATAACTTATTTATATCTTCAGTAACTCTGGTCAACTATCAGAATGCAAAATCAGTCAAGATATGCAGTAGAGCAAAACAGGAATTTTGCACACAAAGCAGTAGAGCTGAATCAGTTATTGAGTAGACTGCTTTCTCTTCTAGCTGGGTGCTGAGGTTTGAGCTGAAAAGACTTGAGTACAAGTCTTGGCTCAACCATTGTCCACCTGAGGTCAAAACCATTACCTTCTCTGGCCCTTGGTTTCCCCAGTGTAAAGAGAGGAGCATGATAACACGGATCCTCTGCTCTACTACACATCAAGTCGTATGAAGATCAACAGGTAAAAATGCTCTGTTAACAGTACATTAATGCGCTATTTGTGATCATCCCACAGCATGCAAAATCTGTTCATTAGATCATGATTCCTAATGCTGCAGTGGTGTGGCAGTGTGCTGGAGTAGTCCTCTCTCTTACTGGAAGTGTACACTGACAATGATTACCTCCTTAAATTTTGCACACTAGGTGCCTACTTTGTCTCACCCTATCCCTGGCCCAGATACCTTGGAGGGGGACACTTCCAAAGCTTGCAGATGCAGGAATAAGCCAATGTAATCGTTTCCTGGTCTATTGTGCTCTGGTACTGAAGTTCCATTGTAGAGAGATTGACCCTCTGCATTCCTCTGCATTGGGCTCACAGTAGGCCTAGAAGTCATTAGATTTTAACTTCGTGTCCCATCTTGTCTAAGTCTGCTTTACATCTGCACATACACTTCAGGGGGAAAAAATGTGCAAGAGCGACTGGGAAGCGCTGCTATAGATTCTCTTTTGAATTTGGACCTGTGGGTTCATGTATCTCACCAAATGTGGGGAGTTCTGGACCACTGGTCTTTGATATATTTTTTTCCTCTATTTTTGGAATTCCAACTACACATGTATTAGACGACTTGATATTGTTCCACAAGTCACCGAGACTGTTCATCTTTTTCAATAGTTTTCTCCCTATATTTGAATAATTTCTACGAACCTGTCTTCAAGTTGACTCTCCTGTGTTCTGCAGTTGCATTCTGCTATTAAGTCTATCCCGTGGATGTTTTTGATAATCCTTAATCCTGGGCTTACTTGTAAGACATGGCTCTTTTGGATTTCAGTAAAAAGCTTTAGGAGTTCAGTGAGCCCCTCTTATTTGTCAAGACTTGAACTTCAAACTAGTACAGAAATTTCTGCCTGAAATTCTAGCTAAAACTTTCAGCTGGGTTCGCTGAGGTCTTGCCCTGCACATGTTCCTGTTAGAAGTCAGCCAGGGATTTGAGGGGAATTTACATGCAGATTTTGTAGTTTCTCTCTATGACTCTCTCCTTTCTGGGATGTCCTCTATCAATTTCCAGCTATTTTGGCAGCCCTAAAATCTAACCTCAGTCTCTTCAGCTAGTAAGACCACCACTTAAAAAAAAATTATTGAAATATAGTTGATTTACAATGTTGTGTTCGTTTCAGGTGTACAACAAAGTGATTCAGTTATTCTTTTTTTAGATTCTTTTCCATTATAGGTTATTACAAGATATTGAGTATAGTTCCCCACCACTTTCTATTTTAGCTCTATTCTACCATGTGTCATGTGTTGCTGAAAAATGGAAGTGCCCTTGGAGGAAAAGTCTGATAAACTGGAAGTAACCAGTTTCCTTCCCTTCTTACAAGACTCATGTTCTCTTCAATTCCTGCCTGATTTAGATTGCTCACTGGTGCCTTCAAGTAATAGCACTTAAAAGAATTTTTTGATCCAGGGTTAATAATTATTATCAACAGATAAGTCAGTTCAATACAAGATACTATCATTTCCAAAATTAAAACCTCACCTTCCATAGCATTTGTGTGTGTGTGTGTGTGGCCATGTTGTGTCTTCGTTGCTGCACGTGGGTTTTCTCTAGTTGCGGCGAGCAGGCGCTATTCTTGGTTGTGGTGTGCAGGCTTCTCATTGTGGTGGCTTCTCTTGTTGTGGAGCACAGGCTCTAGGCGTGCGTGCTTCAGTAGTTGTGGCACCTGGGCTCAGTAGTTGTGGTTTGTGGGCTCTAGAGTGCAGGCTCAGTAGCTGTGGTGCACAGGCTTACTTGTTCTGCAGCATGTGGGATCTTCCCAGACCAGGGCTTGAACCCGTGTCCCCTGCATTGGCAGGCAGATTCTTAAACACTGTGCCACCAGGGAAGCCCCTCCATAGCATTTTCGGCATGGAGCGTCACAAAAGGTGAGATGCTGGGAAGCTTGCCCTGGCATGCCGCCTGAGAGCCCTTAAAAACTCCTTAGGGAGGCCCCTTGGAAAAGATGGGAAGCAGGCTGAATACCAGTGTCCAATCAAGACAGGGTAAGAAAGAAAGCTGAATCCTCATTCTCCATAGTGGAGAGACAATGGACAACACTAAAACTGAAAATTCGCGAACAACATGTCACTTAAAATCATGGGGTAATTGTGGGGAAATAAAAAAAAGAAAGAAAGAAAAGAGAAGAAGGCTAAAAGGAGTGCCTCTGAGTATGATGTCCATTTAGGTTTTTTGTTTTGTAGAATTCTTGGTAGAAACTTTGTAGAATTATTTGCTTCTTAAATCTATGTTCTTCTATAATTTTAATAAAGATTTTAAAAATAAATAAATAAAGGAGCTACTTTTACTTAGACACTTAATTGTAACAAAATCATATACAGTGAAGATAAACCCTTTCTAGTTTTTCTTCTGGTAAAATAGACATAACTGAAAATGTACCATTTTCACCATTTTTAAGTGGCATTAAGTATATTCACATTGAGTTTCTTTGTTTTTTATTTATTTATTTTTGGCTGCGTTGGGTCTTCGTTGCTGTATGCAGGCTTTCTCTAGTTGCAGCGAGCAAGGGCTACTCTTCATTGCAGTGCACAGGCTTCTCATTGCGGTGGCTTCTCTTGTTGCAGAGCTCGGGCTCTAGGTGCACGGGCTTGGGTAGTTGTGGCGCACGGGTTTAGTTGCTCTGCGGCACGTGGGATCTTCCCAGACCAGGGCTCGAACCCATGTCCCCTGCATTGGTAGGTGAATTCTTAACCACTGTGCCACCAGGGAAGCCCGAAGTATATTCACATTGTTGTATCATCCACCTCCAGCACTTTTTCATTATCCCAAACTGAAATTCCATACCCATGAAACAAAACTCCCCACTACTCCTTGCCTGCCCCCACCCCTGGTAACCACCATTCAACTTTCTGTCTCTATGAATTTGAGTATGCTAGGTACCTCATGTAAATGGAATCCTACAGTATTTGTCCTTTTGTTAGAACACTCCCTTTTCAAAATGAGTGAACTACTGGTTAAAGATGGCTGTTTAACCCACATTTTTATCTCCATGCCTTCCCAATACCCCACTAAGATAATAGTAAAGGAGGTAGAAGGTGCAGCAAGAGATGGGAAACAACCAAGAGATAAGACATTTCAACAGATTTATTAAGGATGTAAAGTAAAGGGTGAACACGAAGAACAGATATTGTATGATTCCACTCATGTGAGATATCTAGAGTAGTCAAATTCATAGAGATAGAAAGTAGAATGGTAGTTGCCAGGGGCTGTGGGGAGAGGGCAATGAGAAGGTATTGTTTAATAGGTACAGAGTTTCAGTTTAAAGAACTGAAAAAGTTCTGCAGGTAGATAATAGTGATGGTTACAAACAATGTGAACGTAGTTAATGCCACTGAATTGTACTTAAAAATGGTGAAAATGGAAGTAAGTCAGACAGAGAAAGACAAATATGATATCACATATGTAAACTCTAAAAAAATGATACAAATGAACTTATTACAAAACAGAAATAGACTCACAGACAGAAAACAAACTTATGGTTACCAAAGGAGAAAGGTAGGGGGAGGAATAAATTAGGAATTTGGGATTAACATATACACACTACTATACATAAAATAGGTAAACAACAAGGACCTACTGTATAGCTCAGGGAACTATATTCAATATATTGTAATAACCCATAATGGAAAAGAATCTGAAAAAGCATACATATATATATATATATATATATATATATATATATATATATATATAGACTTCCCTGGCGGTCCAGTGGTTAAGACTCCGTGCTCCCAATTCAGGGAGCACAGGTTTGATCCGTGGTGGGGGAACTAAGATCCCGCATGCCGCACAGTGCGGGATAAATATATAGAGATAGGTAGATAGATAGCGATATATAGATAGATATAGATATATAAAACTGAATCACTTTGTTGTACACCTAAAACACTGTAAATCAACTATACTTCAATTTTTTTTTTATTTCCACAAGCCTTCAAATAATTGAAGCAACAGTCGTGCTTTTCCCTCCCCACGTGAATCCTTAGTAAAAGGCAAAAGATTCACTCGATTATGAAGGGAAGCATGAGTATAGATTATACTTCAATTTTTTTTTTTTTTTGCGGTACGCGGGCCTCTCACCGTTGTAGCCTCTCCCATCACGGAGTGCAGGCTCAGTGGCCATGGCTCACGCGCCCAGCCGCTCCGCGTCATGCGGGATCCTCCCGGACTGGGGCACGAACCTGCGTCCCCTGCATCGGCAGGCGGACTCTCAATCACTGCGCCACCAGGGAAGCCCTATACTTCAATTTTTTTAAAAAAGTAAATCAAAAAGCAAACACACCAATAAAAGGGAAAAAATGGTGGAAATGGTAAATTTTATGTATATTTCACCACAGATACACAAAAATAGAGAGTAGAGGTCACTGATGAAGCCAAGTACAGGAGGCCAAGGACTGAACGCATGTGGTGGACAGTAGGAAGGAGAACAGCAGCCCAGTGGGAGCAAATCATCCCTCAGACGCCCAAGTGGCTTGTGTGTTGTGCGCAGTACAGCAAAGGGCAGGAGCAAGACATGGGGCTGAATGCCACTCCTCTCCCCACCACTCTCACCTAGCTGCCTCGTGATGGCCTGACATGCATCCCCCAGAAAAACTACAGGAGTTCTCTAAAAAGGAATTGAATGCCTCAAAACTTCCATAACCTGTCATTTAGAGGTGTACCCATTAAACATCTAAACAGTGGCTTCTGAGACAAATAATGTATGATATCACTTACATGTGGACTCTAAAAAATACAACAAACTAACAAACAAAACCAAAAACAAGGGCTTCCCTGGTGGCGCAGTGGTTGAGAGTCCGCCTGCCGATGCAGGGACACGGGTTCATGCCCCGGTCCGGGAAGATCCCACATGCCGCGGAGCGGCTGGACCCGTGAGCCATGGCCGCTGAGCCTGCGCGTCCGGAGCCTGTGCTCCGCAACGGGAGAGGCCACAACAGTGAGAGGCCCGCGTACCACAAAAAAAAAAAAGATATAGAGGACAAACTAGTTTGTGGTTGCCAATGGGGGTGGGGAGGGGCAGTACAGGGATGCGGAATGGGAGGCAGAAACTATTGGGTGTAAGGTAGGCTCGAGGATACACTGTACCACGTGGGGAATATAGCCAGTATTTTATAATAACTGTAAATGGAAAGTAAGCTTTAAAAATTGTAGAAAAAAATAAAAATGTTTTAAATAAATAAATGAGTGGCTTCCCACCCAATCACCATAAGGGAAGTCCTTCAGTCAGCGAGTCCACTATAAACACAAAAGCCCCATCACAGAGATGATTTATGATCTCGTTCTTACATATGTTCCAGTGGTCACCATACTCTGATGAAAGCCTCCAACATGAAAGACTCACTCTAAGATAAGCAAACAAAATCATAGCCAAGAGGCAAGGGGCATCTTCATACTATAGAACTGACAGTACAGCAAGGGCTATACACAGTCAAACTAGGCACCACCAGGACATAGCAGGCCTACCTTACAATGGTAGGCCTGTAAAAGTCACAACAGGGACCTCCCTGGAGGTCCCATGCTGGACCTCCATCCTGCATGGAGGAAATAAAAGCAACTCAGGAAAAGAACTTTAAAATATCTCTAAGTACTTGCCCTGTGAGATAAATCTTCATTTATCATAGCTGGAAATTAATAGATAATGTCTACAACGGATGAATCAAGATTGATGATGTAAGCATATTATTTAGAGACAAAGATAACCACCAGGAGAAACAGCTAAAAAGAGTTACAAGTGGAGGCCTCCATAGGTCCATGGCTGGGGAGAGGTAGGCTAGGAATAACTGTTATGCATCATAAGCCCTTCTGCATGATTTGATGGTTTAAACTTATGCACGTATTAGTGGTACTTTGATTCTAAAAACACGGTTGTTTTTCAAAGAAAATGACTGGAAGGTTTTTTCTCACGTAGCATTGTTTCATTCTGGAATTTTCCGATTAAGCTTTTGGCTAAACACATATACATGATAATGATAATTATTCAGGAAATTGGGAGATTTGTAAAAACATTGTGTGCCATTAGAGTAACCAAGCTCAGCTCTAACACATCTTGGCTCTTCAGGATAATTAGACCACACTGGAGGCCCAGATGGGGTGAATGAGAAAGCCATGGGTGTCTGCCATATAGAACTACTCAACTGGCAACTGAAATTTGCATGTTAACTTAGTACACAAGCTTTCTCACTGCTGTCCTGAGATAGTTGCTCCTCCTAAACGATCCTATTCAACCTGTACTAAGTCCTTTGTGCTGTCACATTGTGGTGAAATTGCCTATTTACATATGCACATTTTACCCTAGTCTGTAAGTTGTGCTGAGAGCAGGGACTATATGTGCCTTTCCACCACTGCATTCTTAGCACCAACTCAGGACCTTGCACAGTGTAGACATACAAAACCTCTCTGTCAGATGAACTAATAGATTTTTTCTTTTTTTTGTATTTTGTGAATTTACAACAAAGATACAGTAGGAGGTGACTTTTTAAAAAACAGAAGCTATAGAAGGAACTACTTGTAGTTTTGAAGATTCTATTTTAATACATGAAGGCTTAAAATGAGTTGTGTAGGACATCAATTAACTGCACCTATGTTCTATGTTTGTTTTTATAAATTTATTTATTTAATTTATTTATTATTTTTGGTTGCGTTGGGTCTTTGTTGCTGCACGCAGGCTTTCTCTAGTTGCAGCAAGCAGGAGCTACTCTTTGTTGTGGTGCGCAGGCTTCTCATTGCAGTGGCTTCTCTTGTTGTGGATCATGGGCTCTAGGCCGGAGGGCTTCAGTAGTTGTGGCGCGCGGGCTTCAGTAGTTATGGCACGCGGGCTTCAGAAGTTGTGGCGCGCGGGCTTCAGAAGTGTGGCTCACGGGCTCTAGAGCACAGGCTCAGTAGTTGTGGCACACGGGCTTAGTTGCTCCATGGCATGTGAGATCTTCCCAGACCAGGGTTTGAACCCGTGTCCCCTGCATTGGCAGGCGGATTCCTAAGCACTGAGCCACCAGGGAAGCCCCTATGTTTGGCTTTTTTTTTTTTTTTTACATCTTTATTAGAGTATAATTGCTTTACAATGGTGTGTTAGTTTCTGCTTTATAACAAAGTGAATGAGTTATACATATACATATGTTCCCATATCTCTTCCCTCTTGCATCTCCGACATGCCACAGAGCAACTAAACCCATGTGCCCCAACTACTGAGCCTGTGCTCTAGAGCCCGCGAGCCATAACTACTGAGCCCACATGCCACAACTACTGAAGCCCACGTGCCTAGAGTCCGTGCCTAGAGTCCCAAATGTAATGTAAGGAGTAGCCACCACTTTCTGCAACTAGAGAAAGCCTGCACGCAGCAACGAAGACCCAACGCAGCCAAAAATAAATAAATAAAATGAACAAATTTATTTTTTAAAAAATTATGAGATGCAAAGAAGCAGAGAAATGTGATCCATAGTCAAGAGAAAGAAAAATCAATACATACAGATCCTCATATGACCCAGATGCTGGAATAAGCAGGAAAGAACTTTCAAATAACTATCACAATTATGTTAAAGAAATCAGAGCATAAGTTGGACAGAGTGGCTAAGAAGATGCAAATTTTCAACAGAAAAATACACTTTCGTTTTTTTTAATTTTTTTTTTTTGGCTGCGTTGGTTCTTCATTGCTGCATGTGGGCTTCCTCTAGTTGTGGTGAGAAGGGGGTACTCTTTGTTGCAGTGCGCAGGCTTCTCACTGCGGTGGCTTTTCTTTTTTTTTTTTTTTTTTTTTTTTGCGGTATGCGGGCCTCTGACTGTCGTGGCCCCTCCCGTTGCGGAGCACAGGCTCCGGACGCGCAGGCCCAGCGGCCATGGCTCACGGGCCCAGCCGCTCCGCAGCATGTGGGATCTTCCCAGACCGGGGCACGAACCCGTGTCCCCTGCATCGGCAGGCGGACTCTCAACCACTGCGCCACCAGGGAAGCCCGCGGTGGCTTTTCTTGTTGCAGAGCATGGGCTCTAGGCACGTGGGCTTCAGTAGTTGCAGCATGTGGTGTTCAGTAGTTGTGGCTCATGGGCTCTAGAGCACAGGCTCAGTAGTTGTGGTGCATGGGCTTAGTTGCTCCACAGCATGTGGGATCTTCCCAGACCAGGGCTTGAACCCATGTTCCCTGCGTTGGCAGGTGGATTCTTAACCACTGCAACACCAGGGAAGCCCAGAAAAATACACTTTCTTAAGAAGATCCAAATGGACATTCTAGAACTGAAGAAATATAATACTGGATGGGATGAATAATTGATTGGGACCAGCAGAAGAAAGGATCTGTGAGCCAAAAAACAGGCCAATAGAAATTACCCAAAATGAAACAAAGAGGAAAAAAAAAAAGGAAATAGAACAGACCATGAGAGACATGTAGTAAAAAGCTAATTCAGTCTAGACTACAGTAAGTTTTGGATGTATTTTATAATTTCTAGGGCAACCACTAGTATAAATGCAAAAAGGTAGAACTAAATTTCCAATAGAGGAGGAAAAAATGGAATAATAAAAATTATTTGATTAATACAAAAGAAAGCGGAAAAGAAAAAACAAACAAAAAGTAGAACAAAGGAAAACACATAGCAAAATGGTAAACTTAAACATAATCATATCAATAATTATATTAATTATAAACGGACTGAATGTTCCAAGTAAAAGTTAGGACTTGTCAAACTGAATGTAAACAGAACATTGTTATATGCTATTACAAAGTACACATTATAAATAAAAGGATACAGATAGGTGAAAGTAAAAGGACTAAAAATATATGCCAAGCAACACTAGTCATGAGAAAGCAGTTATAGCTTTATTAGTATCAGGTAAAGCACCTTACAGAAAGACATTTCATAGTGATAAAAGGGTTGCTTCATCAGGAGAGAGTAACAGTCCAAAGTACATGCACTTCATAACATAAATGAAGCAAAAACTGATAGATATAAAAAGAAAAATAGATCTCTATGATTAATCTATAATCATAGAGACTTTTAACATACTCCTCTCAGTAACTGACAGATCAAACAGACCAAAAAAATCAAAATATTTGAAGAACATTATCAACCAACTTGACTTAGCATTTATAGAATACTAAACCCAGTAACTGCAGAATACACATTCTTTTCAATTGCATATGGAACATTCATGAAGATGTCGGGCTGTAAAACAAGTCTCAGGAAATTCAAAGCATTGCATGCAGAGCATAATCTCTGACCATGATGGAAATAAATGAAAAATTATTAACGAAAGACATCTAGAATATTCTCCAAAGTCTGGAATTATGCCACATACTTGGAAATAATTTATGGGTCAAAGAAGAAGTCACAGCAGGAAATTAGAAAATGTTTCTAACAGAATAATAATAAAAACAATACATATTAAATTGTGTGGGATGCAGCTAAAGTAGTTGTTAGAAGGAAATTTACAGGTTTAAATGCTTATACAAAAAAGAATAGTTTAACATCTATAATTTAAGCTTCTACCTTAAGAAGCTGAGAAAAGAAGAGCAAATTAAACCCAAAATAAGTGGAAGAAATAGTGAAGATAACAGCAGAAGTCAATGAAATGGAAAACAAACAATAGATAAAATTAACGAAACCAAATCTAGTTCTTTGAAAAGATTAATAAAACTGATAAACCCTAGCAAGATTGATCAAGGGAAAACAGAAAGAAGACTCAAATTATAGGGGAAATATCACTACAGAGCCTACAAACATTAAATGCATATTAACAGGGTATTATGAATAAGTTTATGCCAATACAATTTCACAACTCAGATCAAATTCCTTAAAAAAATAACTTAGTGAAGTTGACATAAGAAGAAATAGGAAATCTCAAAGGTTCTACTCTAGTCTATGAATGTAAAGTTTTATAGAAGAGAAACTTATTAAATCGGGGATCAAATTCACTAACACTTGCTAAAGTGAGATGTGATCACATAAAAAGACTTTAGGGAATTGTTGACTCTACCTAATTTTTACTTGACTCACCTAATTTTTACTTGCAATCTACTGCAAGGAGTGAAGTTAGTGGACAGCTTTCAATCCAAGTCCTTGCTCTTCCTGGGTAGCCCAGGCCAATGACAGAGCACAGCAAGGGTCCTAGGGCCTGATAGTTTCTGCCTGATGTGGGTCTATTCTAAAGAGCAATCTTTGCTCAAGGACCCCCTGTTAGGTTGCCTGAGACTTTGTCAGATCTGCAAACTCTACCTGCTGAATCCTGCTTCCTCTCCCTTTTATCTTTCACAGGCATTACCTCCAATAAACCTCTTTCACTTACGTCTCAGAATCTACTTCTAAGGAGAACCAGCTGACACACATGCTGAGTTTAGAACTCAACCCTGTTTAAGATGTGGCTCCTCCAATGTATATAAAATGACTGACCCAATCATTTGCCTTTCTTTTTGCATCACTTAGGAAATGTATTTGACTGCTAGTTAAGAGAGACAAAATAACACGGACATGGGACTTCCCAGGTGGTCCAGTGGTTAAGACTCTGCTTCCACTGCAGGGGGCATGGGTTCAACCCCTGCTGGGAACTAAAATGCCGCATGCTGTGCGGCATATATATATATATATATATATATATATATATATATATAAAACACTGACACAAGTAAGATAGTTGACAGTCCAAGCTGGTAAGGTAACTTCACAGTGTCATAAAAGTCCCAGCCTTCTATCCTGCCAGACATGTGAATGAAGCCATCTTGGACCCGCTAGACCAGGCAAGTGGCCACCCAATGATCCTAGATGATGCTACATGAAATAGAATTACTTAGTCATGCCTTGCTCTAAATATTATGAAATATAACAAAATGGTAATTGTTTTAAATTATTGAATTTTAGGGGCTTCCCTGGTAGCGCAGTAATTGAGAGTCCACCTTCCAATGCAGGGGACGCAGGTTCGATCCCTTGTCAGGGAACTAGATCCCACATGCACACCACAACTAAGAGTTCACATGCCACAACTAAGGAGCACACATGCTGCAACTAAAAGAGCCAGCGAGCCGCAACTAAGGAGCCTGCCTGCTGCAACTAAGACAGGGCACAACCAAAATAAATAAATAAAATAAATAAATAAAGATATTAATAATAAATAAATAAATAATTGAATTTTAGGGTGGTTTGTTATACAGCAATAGATAACCAGAGCACGTCTCCTAACTAATACAGAAAGAAAAAATTAACATAAAATCTTATATCTAATACCTTGATACAATAGCATTTTGAAGTTATTACTTTCCTGCTTTATTTTCATATGCTGCCTGTTTTTTTCTTTTAAAAAAGTCTTTATACTCATACAATTTTGTATTTAGCTTTTTAACTTAAATATTCTCTTATGTATAACTGATTCACTTTACTGTACACCTAAAACTAACACAATATTGTAAATCAACTATACTGCAATAAAAAAAATTATTCTCTTTTAAGCATGTGTCCATTCCGCTATGTAACCTTAGTGTAATAGAATCATAATATGAGGAGACTTTTTTTTTTTTTTTTTTTTGCGGTATGTGGGCCTCTTACTGTTGTGGCCTCTCCCGTTGCAGAGCACAGGCTCCGGACGCGCAGGCTCAACGGCCATGGCTCACGGGCCTAGCCCCTCCGCGGCATGTGGCATCTTCCCGGACTGGGTCACGAACCTGTGTCTCCTGCATTGGCAGGCGGACTCTCAACCACTGCGCCACCAGGGAAGCCCTTGTTTTTCTTTTTCAATAAATTTGTTTATTTATTTATTTTGGCTGCGTTGGGTCTTTGTTTCTGCGCGAGGGCTTTCTCTGGTTGCGCGAGCGGGGGCTACTCTTTGTTGTGGTGCGAAGGCTCTAGGCGTGCAGCCTTCAGTAGCTGTGGCGCACGGGCTTAGTCGCTCCGCGGCATGTGGGATCTTCCCAGACCAGGGCTCGAACCCGTGTCTCCTGCACTGGCAGGCAGATTCTTAACCACTGCGCCGCTAGGGAAGCCCAATTTACTGGTTTTTAGAATCTTCATAATGTAGTGTAACAATCACCACTATCTAATTCCAGACATTTTCATCACCTGAAAGAGAAATCCTGCACCCATTAGCAGTCACTCCCCATTCCTAACTCCCCAGCCATACCCCTCACCCCTGGTAACCACTAATCTACTAATCTATTCTGAACATTTCATATCAATGGAATCATACAGTATGTGTCTTTCCTGCTGATTTCTTTCACTTAGCGTAACATTTTTAAGGTTCATCCATGTTGTAGCATGTACCAGTACTTCATTTCTTTTTATGGCTAAATAATATCCCATTCCATAGATATACTATATTTTGTTTATCCATTCATCAGTTAATGGATATTTGGGTTGTTTCCACTATATTATAAATAATGCTGCTATAAACATCTATGCACAAGTTTTTTGTGGGGACATTATTTTCAATTATTGTGGGTATATACCTAGGAATGGAACAGTTGTGTAACATGGTAACTCTATGTTTGACTTTTTGAGGAACTGTCAAACTATTTTCCAAACAGCCTGCACTATTTTACACTTTACATTCCCATCAGCAATGTATGAGTGTTCCAATTTTTCCACATCCTTACTAACACGTGTTCTTGACCATCTTTTTCATCACTAGCCATCCTAGTAGGTATGAAATGGCATCTCATTGTGGTTTTGATTTGCATTTCCCTAATGATTAATGATGTTAAGCATCTTTTTTGGTGCTTCTTTGGCCATTTGTATATCTTCTTTGGAGAAAAGTCTATACAAATCCCTCACACATTTTTTTAAATTTATTTTTTTAATTGAAGTATAGCAGATTTACAATGTTGTGTTAATTTCTGCTGTACAGCAAAGTGGTTCAGCTATACATATATATATACATTCTTTTTTATATTCTTTTCCATTATGGTTTATACATTTTTTAATTGGGCAACTTAATTTGTGTTTTTTAATTTAATGTTTTAATTTCTTTTAGTTTTAAGAATTCTTTATATCAATATATTCTTTATATATTCTGAATCTCTTATCAGATCTATGATTTGCAAATAGTCTCTCCCATTCTGTGAGTTGTCTCTTCACTTTCTTGATAATGTCCTTTGAAGCACAGAAGTTTTTAATTTTTACGAAATCTAAGTTAACTATTTTTTCTTTGGTTGTTTGAGCTTTTTGTGGCATAGCCAAGAAACTACTGCCTAATCCAGGTCAAGAAGATTTACCCCAATGTTTTCTTCTAAGAGCTTTATAATTTTAGCTCTCACATTTAGGTCTTTGATCTATTCTGAGCTAATTTTTATCTATACCGTGAGGGTGACTTTGAATCTTGCCTGTCAAGAGGAGATGGAATAGTCTTTCATATCAAACAGGAGATGAAAGAATGGTTAGAAGTGGGAGAGTGATACATATGTTCTGATAAGCAATGAATTCAGTGTGGCCAGAGCCTAAGGCATGCAGAGAGTATGTTGGGAGTTACAGTGAATAACTGTGGCCACACCGAAAGACGGTGAGTGGCAGGAGTCTATTTCCCCCATATTCTCCATCAGCCACTCCCCAGCCTCACCAAGCAAAAACAGTGTACCAGCTAGAAACATAGCTTTGGACAAGCCTCCCATCCTTTTCATTTCCTCTTCCAACTTGATTGCCTCTCCTTAAGCCCTCCAATGTATAAATTCTAGAGTTTCTATTGCTGAAAACATTCAATGGAGAAGGAGTTTTGTTTGTTTGTTTCTGTAGGCTACCAGAAATCACTGATGGTCTTAAGCAGGGGAGCAACATGAGATTTCGGTTTTCAGAAGCAATGGTAGTGAAAGTTGTCACCTTCTCAACCTTTTTCTAGCACCTAAGTTAGAGATTCACATGCATAATACACTATGGACTACCACACTGATCAGCTGCATTTATGCACAGTTCCTGGTGCCCTAGGGTGCAGGAAACTATGAATTGAAAAACATAAACTGGAATCACCAAGATTGGTGATTGATTACATGTAGCCAGATAAGGACTCTGGTTTCAAGACTGGACACCTGAGTGAGTCCTGGGGCCAGTGATAGGGCCAGGGAGCATGGATAAAGGGCAGGTTTATTTTTGGGATGGAGGGGAGTAGATGCAGATAATTTTGAACATGTTGAATTGGAAGTGCCTGAGGGACACCCAAGCAACTGCATCTAGTAAGTACGTAGTTAGTGCGACCCTGGAAATCAGGAGATCTGGCGTGAAGATGTAAATTTGGGAATCAGCTTATATATGGAACAGCATGAGCTCACTGAAGAAGCATGAGAAGATAAGCTGGGTTCCAGGCCTGGAAGGGGGAGGAAAGAACAGAAATAAGAGTTCAACTCCCTGGCAGGGACTTTGTACTGAAGCAGGTATTTCACAGCCTTCCTTTGAAGCTATTGTGCACCAGACCCAACACAGCCTCTAGTCTTCTCTCCTGCTTCCCTCTCTTTATTGCCAGGCTTCTCACCATTTGTTCGCTCAGCTCACCAGACATCCTGCCTGTGCTCTGCCTTTATCCAACTTCATCCAATTTACTGAAAAGCTCCTCTGTTCCAGGCTCTGTACTAGGTTCTGATCATATAGCAGTGACCAAAGTCACATCCCTGTCTCAAAACGTTTACATTCTAGTGAAGGAGAAAGACACAAATAATTAGAGATATTGGAGGGAGATATGAAGAAAAAGCAAGCAGAGTAAGGGTATGTAAAGTGATGACGGTGGTATTATTTTATCTTTTTTTTTTTTTTTTTGGCCACACCATGCGGCATATGGGATCATGCAGGATCTTAGTTCCACAGCCAGGGATCAAACCCGTGCCCCCTGCAGTGGAAGTGCAGAGTCTTAACCACTGGACCGCCACGGAAGTCCTAGGTGGTATTATTTTAAACAAAACAGTAGGGAAAGTCATCTCTAGAGGTGACACTTGAGTAGAGATCTGAATAAAGTGGGAAAGTTCTGGGTGAAAAAGGAGTGGCTAGAACAGAATGGTGAAGTGAGGTAACAAGGGACTAAATCATGTACGTCCTTATAGGCCAAAGTAAGGAGTCTGGCTTTCATTTTGTGTGATATGAGATCACTGGGGAGAGGAGTATTGAATAGAGGAGGGATATGATCTGACTTAGATTTTTTAACAAGATCCCTCTGGCTGCTGTGTTGAGAATAAACTATTGGGGACACGGGCAAAGGTAGAAGGACCTTTTAGGAGGCTACTGCAATAATTCTGGCCAGAGTAAGGGTGGCTTATTGTAGGGTAGGGGTGAAGATGGTGAGAAGTGCTCAGATTCAGGATATATTCTGTATGTGAAATGAACATGATTTTGCAGTCAGAACAGATGTGGGCGTGAACAGTTGAGTGGAAAGGTTGGGTTTACAGGGGAAATCGGGATTATGGCTTCGGACACACAAAGTTGCCAATTAGCGACATTCAACTGGAGATGCTGATGCTGAAGAGGCTGTGGACGTCCCCTGCCGTATAAGTAAACATAAGGATTTTACAGCTATCAAGCCGTCAGTCACAGTAGCCACCCCCAACTGTGCACCCTGAGGGGGTTCAGGACGGAGAAAAAACAGTTTACTAACCCTAGATAGTTAAGGTGCATATCAAAAGAATGATTTCAATGAGCCCAGACTCTTACATCTTCCCGTACATAGAAAAGTGGTAAATTCATTAACTTGAGATGTCTGGTTTTTCTTCAGTTAAGAGTAATCTTTTGATGTTAGGCTACCTGGGTTGTTATTTTGTTTTCGTTTTTTCAAAAACTCCTATATATCCTGGCTCCTCCCTTACCTCTTCCCAGTAGGCCCTCAGAGCTATCTCAGAGGCTGTCTCCAGGCTTAAATCCTCAGCAAAATCCCGAAATAAAACACAATTCTCAACCTTTAGGTTGTGCTTTTTTTTTTTTTTAGTTAACAAGGCTATGGCTTATATGAATCCAGAGTTCACAGGACTGAACAAAACTGCAGACAAACACTTGGGATTGGTCTGTGTGCAATGGCATTGAAAGGAATGAGCCTGGATGAGGCAATCTGAAAGTGCTGGACAGAATCCCACCTCCAGGAGCAGCGAAGGGGAGAAGAGGGGAGACTCGCTGGGTCACATGCTGTAATGGGGCCATGAGGGTTCCATGAGGGGCGCAGCTGCCTCAAAGACGAAGTGCCTGGGTCTTAAAGAGGCTCACCAGGAGCTTAGGGGCGGGTTGGAAAATTTCCAGGTAGAGGGATCCTCTTTTGCAATGACACCGGCCTCAGGACAAGATACAATGGGTCTGGAAATGGCGGAGGCCGCAGCTGAGGTCAAAAGGATCGCGCGCGCCGCCACCCCAGCCTACAGTGTCCTCGCGTCCCGAGGAACTTGGCCTCTCCGTGAATCTCCTCTCAGGCCGCGCGGGCACGGTAGCGACAGATCAGATCAAGCGGCGAAGCTAGAATTACTGAGGCTGCCAAGGCGTCCGAAGCCGCCTACAGCCGGCCGATTCTCGCGAGAGCGCGGCCTCCCCGGCCCAGCATGCCTCGCGCCGCCGCCACTGGTGCTGCCGCCGCAGCCGCCGCCGCCGCAGCCGCCGCTGCAGCCGCCGCGCCGCGGCTTGAGGGCGGGAGGCTGGGGGAGGGTAGCGGAGCCGGCGCTGCCGCCATGTTGGGTCTGAGGCGGCTGCTGTAGGCGGCTGCTGTAGGCGCCTACGGAGCAAGCGGGCGTGCTGAGCGGCCACAGCGGCGCGGGATCTGCCTCTCTGCGAGCGGCCGGGAGCGGCGGCGGCGGCGGCGCCATGAGCGGGGGCACCCCTTACATCGGCAGCAAGATTAGCCTTATCTCCAAGGCGGAGATCCGCTACGAGGGCATCCTCTACACTATCGACACCGAGAACTCTACCGTAGCTCTCGCCAAAGGTACGCCGGGGCGGGCCTCTGGGTGTGGAGCCGGGCCGGGCGCTCGGGGTTGCGCCCGGCTCTCGGCCCGCTACCTCCTCGCTCCCTCCCTACTCCCTCCGCCGTCCTCCCGAGCGGGGCCGCCCCCTTCCCTCCTTCCGGGCCCAGGCGTCGCGGGCTGGGCCGGGCCGCGGCCTTCCCCGGGCTCCCAGGCTTCTGCCCCAAGGTCCGCGCCTTCAATCCGGGGACTAAGGACCGGGAGCTGGGCGGGCACGGCGGCCCTGAAGTCCGAGAACGGGCCGAAGAACACGGAGATACGCGTCTTCCAACTCCGAAATTCGGTCTTAGCATCAAACAAAGCCTGAGTAGTCAAAGAATTTTTCCTCCTAGTCTTAGTTTAAAGTGCTGATTTGTTGATTCTCCGGCACCCATTTTCTCGCGTTCTTAATTTCAATTCGCTGCATATCCCTCAGGTGAACTGTAAGTGATGTGCCCAAACTTTGGATTTCCTCTGCGACGCAGACGGTCTCGAAATGCCATTGGTACCATGGAGCAGATCACATCCCACTTGTCTCCTGTGTGGTATTTACCTGTTAGACTGGAATCCTTCTCCAAACCTGTTGTGCAACCATCTCTTTAAAAATGTTTGCCGCTCTCGTTTCGGCCTTGTTTCTGGAAGCTCGGGGGGAAGAACTGTTCAAGCTTTTTCCGGGACCCTTGTTCACAAGGCAGATCTGAGTGGTCAGTGGGCGCTGACCGACCCCCGTGCAGGCTCCCTGGGACAGAGTTCTGGGGTCGGGGAGGAAGCTGTTCTCCCGCAAATATTTAGCATCGCCACAGTCTTCTGGGTTTTGTTTCCGTTTACACGTCTGGGCTTTAGCTCCGCCGGGAAACCAGGAAGAAAATAAACTTTAGCTCCTGATCTTGAAAGAAACCTCACAAGTTTTTAGAACACTTAGGAGACGGAAGCAAGATAACTAAGGTATTGATAATTTTCGCAGCACATGGTAGAGTTATAGAATGAATAGCATGGTAAGGAGAGAGGTACGGCGATAGGAAAAAAATTTTCTAAATCTATTTTTTTTAAAAAAGATTAATTTTTGACCAAGGAGAGTCATTTCGCGGTATCACGCAAGTATTTAGTGACATTTTTTTTGGATTCTCTGGTACATCCTTTTTAATAGCACTCGTGTTGGGACAAATCTTATATCTGGGTAGGGAGCCTTAAATTATTTTATCTTAATTTTCTTTCCTCTCCCCTCCCACCGACCCCCCCGCGTGCATATTTAGCTGTATAATGTTTTAATTTTTATGATTCTGTGAAATTGTGGAAGAGGTCCTCTACAGTTCTTGGTGAGAGCCACATACAAGCTGAAAACAGTATTTCTCTTTAAAGTGGTTTAATAGCTTTTTAAAAAGGCATTGTTTTACCTAATCTGAATTTTAAGGTGTCTTGCCAGTTCCTTCACTCCTCACAAAGAAAAAAATCTGTACATTGTAAAGATTGCTAATGTATTCATTTCAGTCTTTAAAAAAAATCTGTATACTCTTTTATGCAAGAACCTAAAAAGTCTATTTTAATAACGATCCACATTTTTACAAATTATCCTTTCAACAGCTTCTAGGGTCAGTGAACATTTTGTTAGTCTGTAATAGTTAAAATCATATGCAAAACATAATTTGTCTTTTTTATCATGACTTGATAAATATGTTATATAAGTACAGCAATGAAAATATTTTTTTAATCATTGAATTTATGTCTCTACTTATGGCTTTGATATTTAACCCCACATACATAATATATTCTTTTTTCTTAAGAAATATGAGTTATTTAATGTGTAACAGAGGTTTGGGAATTTGTGTTTGCAAAAAATTGGAGTTATCAAATCTTGATATTATTCTACCTAGCGGTATCTAATCTAAAACTACTTTATAACTGTCCAGTCAACAACCGGGCACTTATTTCAAATTTCAAAATTAGAAGTGGGGTGTTTGGTCTTAAAATTTTAGAATTCACATGACTTATTGAGTAATTTGATATCTGAAATTCCACCTTTTTCAAAATTTGGATGAAGAGTGGCAGTATAACAGATTGAAGCCAGAAGTTTATTCATGGATTTTAGAATACTGTATGTTTAGAATACAGTGTGTATTTGGATTTAGAGATCCTTGTTAACTCTTTTTAAGCTATGGAGTGAGTTAATCTCTTTAACATTCTTAGAATTCTTTTTAGGATGTTAATTTTTTTCCTCTCTAGGGAGCTGTTTTTGTTTTTTTTTTTAATTGTGAAATATAACCACACATGTTGAAAAGATAAGTAGATAAACAAAGATCTTTAAACAAAGATCCTTGTAACTACCATCCAGGGTAAGACAGGCATTGTCAACATCCCACAAGCCTTCCACCCCCTGCATCTTCCCATCAAACTACTGCCCTCTTAAGCTAGATATAAATGTTATTCTGACATTCATAGTTTTATCACTTAAGTTTACATCTCTGAATGATAGAGTTTTGTCCGTGTTTGAACTTTATATAAATGGAATCATCTTGTATATATTTATTTTGGCTTTTGTTGGGAGATAGTATTCCATCATGCATATGATATGTTTATTTCTGCAGTTGTTTTGGATATTCTGCAGTTGTTTAAATTGTTTACAGTTTTTGGCAATTATGAACAATGCCTTTGTGAACATTTGTGTTTGAGTTTACTGATGCATGTTTACGTAATTTTCTTTATGGTGTATACTTTGAATTGCAGGATCATGGGGATTGTGTGTCTTTATTAGATAATGACAAACAGTTTTCCAAAGTAGTTGTTTACTAGTTTTTATTTCAATTATTAGTACAGTATATGAAAGTTATAGTTGTTCCACATCCTTCAACAATAATATTTAGTATAAGGTATTTTATGTTTTAGTTCTATCCAATCTGGTGGGTATGTATTTGTACCTGGTTTTAATCTCCCTGATTACTAATGAGGTGAACACCTTTTCATATCTTGGTCACTTGGATTTCATCTTTTCGTGAAGTGCCTTTGAAATCTTTTGCCCATTTTCCTATTGAATTGCATGTTTTTTTCTAGAGTTCAATATTTAGAATATGAATCCTTTGCTGGATGTATCTGTTACAAGTATCTTTTCCCATTTAATGGTTTCTTTTGGTGAATAGAAGTTCTTTTAATGTAGACATGTTTATCACTCTTTTCCATTATGGCTAGTGTTTCTTTTCCTTTTTTTTTAAGGAGTTTTTCCCTATCCCAAGTCGTGGAGTTACTTTGATTATCTTTTCAAAACTTTTTTATTTTGCCTTTTCGCATTTAGGTCTATAATACGCCTGTAATTAATTTTGTATATGTTGTGAGGTATTTAAATCTTTAAATTTAGTAAGGGCATCACTTGGCTTATGTGATCCAGATTATAATTTAGATTCTTTACTTGGATGTTACTTACAATTTAAATCCATCTGGAACTATAAAATAGTCCTGAAATTTTGGACTATTTCTGCTTGATGTAGTATGTAATTAGGGTGACCATATGGCCTGGTTTGCCCTCGTGGAAAGTCCTTGTTTGTGCCTGTTATTCTGGCATAATGGTTAAAACATCCCTTTTCTCTCTTGAAAATGTTGCAGTTTGGATAATAAATTGTATGGTCACACTGTATATAATCAAAAGTCCAATCCCAGAGGTACTGCTGAATGGGTGATGTCTTTTATTTTCTGCTAGAGATTTCACAGACTAGCTCTAGTTCTATAAAGTGAAATTGAGGTAAATTTGATGAACTTTAATACTCAGTCTTCTAAATCAATGTCAGGAAGTTTTAAAGGCAACCTAGAAAGACTTTAATGTAGGTCTAAGTATGTTAGTAGATAACCTGGGCTGTAGTTTGTTTCTTATAGTCTTTGTCATAGCTCTGCGTTTTTCTTCTTCCTAATACTGATCATGACCTACACGTAATCATCTTTGTTTATTTGCATGTGTTTATTGTCTCCACCTTCGCTCCCCACGTAGAGTCTGAGCTCCTGGGATGAACGAATATTTATTAAATGAATGAATAAATGGAAGTTAATTAGCATTTTAGTTTATTAATCTTATAGAAGTCCCTTGGGGATATCTCCAAATTCCATGTTCACAATTGTATCTCTCTTTAAAATTAAAATACATAGGTATGTTCCCTCCCCCAACAGTAAGAAATTTTGGAGAATAGGGATATAAGAGGAAAAAATCTTATGACATGATTCAAATGACATTGTTGGGGAGACAGAGTTTCACCTTATGACTCAAGCTCAATTATTTTCATTTAAAATTTAAGAGAAGAATCAGTTCAGGACATTTGAGGGAATTGCAAAGTGATGACATGCATCAATAGTTTGTGGGATACTTCCAATTGTATTTGCACCTGTGTTTGTGAATATGACGCCCAGACACATACTAGATCCTGGATACTAAGAGATTTCGCACAGCATGGAAGCTTCGTGAAGGCAGAGAGTTTTGTCTCATTCATTGCTCTATCCTCAGTACCTGGAATAGTGCCTGGCACATAGCAGACCCTTGGTAAATATTTGAATAAATGAAAAGGATACTTGTAGTTATTGAAGGTTTCTAATTATGGGAATCTCAAAGTTGGAGGAAGTTTACATTTCCTATAAGCATTATATACGTAGATTTTTAAAGTATTTAAATAAAATTAAATGAAATTCTTATGTAACATATATTTAGTTAGCTGTACCTGGATAATATACCCCTCAAGTGAAAACCAGGTTGCCACTGAATTAGGAAAAGAGACTTTGTGAAGAAGAATGATTATATAAGCCAGCTGCTTTTAAAATGATTTGTTTTTAAAATCAAGTGACTGGTGGAGGAATATAAAAGTGGGTAAATTGGCAATGGATTATTTCCTTACTCATCTGCTAAGTCTTGCCCATTGGCATAGCTTACCTACTTCTTGACTGTTGATTAGCCACATAGTCATAAACTTCAGAGAGTGGGAGAGTTTTGTATGATGGATGAAATGCCTGTGAAGTGCTTTATTGATTTCTTGCATTCTCGCATGAGTTGGAGATCCAAATCTAGCAATTCACAAAATCACTACCTAGAACAGCAAAGATCCAGTGAAACTTAATGCTGCGATTTCTTTTGGTCGCCCTATTTAGTGAGGTTGCCAGAACTTGGAGCCTGGGAAACAGTTTGTTGTTGTTGCATACATAGTCCGCAGAATTTCTTGGTAATTCTGGGAGTCTCGTGTCAAGTGCCAAAAACTAACTGTACATTTTCCAGTGGAGTAAAATAAGCCATGACTTTCTGAATCAGAAGTAAAGAAAACAGCGTAAAGCCTGAAGAAAATAATAGTAGAAGGAAGGAAATATTAAGAGTAAAGAGATCTTACCTGTGCATGACACATAGCAAGAATTTTATATTTAACTCAGTGCCAAAGTAATAATAGCAGTAACTGTAGATAGTTTAACTTGAATTTATTACTCCATGATAGAAGGTGTTTTCTGTAGAAACAATTTACCTTTTATTTTCTCTATGATGCTTTAAAGTAATACTTCAGTTAGCCATTTTAAAAACTGGATATCCTTGAAGTACGTTTTTTTAATGGATAAAGTGTGAGTTAGTCTGTAAAATATTTTATTCACAAGGATTTTATTCTAGTTTTGTGAGGTGTTCGTTTCTGAAAGAAAATGTGACCCAAAAGGCCAGTTGGAATACTTAGTAGCTCTTTGACCTTGGACAAGTAATTTAACATTAGCTTTAACTTCATCTTTTAAATAAGGATAATAACGCCCATCTTTCAGAGTCATTCTCAGAATTAAATGAGATAATATCAAAAGTTAACTGTTGGGTTTCCCTGGTGGCGCAGTGGTTGAGAGTCCGCCTGCTGATGCAGGGGACACGGGTTCGTGCCCCGGTCCGGGAAGATCCCACATGCCGCGGAGCAGCTGGGCCCGTGAGCCATGGCCGCTGAGCCTGCGCGTCCGGAGCCTGTGAGGCCACAGCAGTGAGAGGCCCGCATACGGCAAAAAAAAAAAAAAAAAAGTTAACTGTTTTATTGTAGGTGCTTAACAGAGAGTAGCTATCTCAGTGTTATTTCCAACCACTGTCTCCATCTTTGTCTAGGTACCCCAACTCCATCAGTCATTCAGATCTATTGTAGTCTATAGTCTGTTGATCTTACTACCTTTCACTGCCCCACACTCCCCTCATAACTTTACTTCCTGCTTTAATTCCACGAGGAGTTGTTACAGTCAGTACAGAGCATATACTGTCAATCCCCCTTTCCCTCTCCCACTTTCTTGTACAAGTGTCAACACAGACATGCTGGCCAATTTCACTGTACGTTTATGTTCACTAAGCCCAGCGGTCATGGCTACTTCCCATATATATATACTGTATTTCCATAGTCCATTCGTCCCATTTTTCTGCATGACTATTCCATTCCTTGTTTTCCTCAGACTTCCACCACCTCTTCCCCCATCTTCACTTTCAGCCTGTGAACCTTGCTTCCTATTTAATTGAGAAGAGAACAGCAAACAGAAGAGAATTTTTATCAACTCATCCCACATGTACCTAGTTACCTGCATCTGCCCCAAACCTCTCCTTTTCTCTGGTCAATATAGATAAACTGTTCTCTCTAAGGCCACCCTTCCACTTGTGCAAGATTTCATCCCTTCTTGATGATTCAAGGACATTGCTCTAGCAGTTCTCTACTCTCTCTCTCCTATGTATTCAGTTTTTCTTTCTCTACCAGATCCTTCCTGTCTACTCACAGATATGCTGTTATTTCACCCATCTTAAAAACAGCAACAACAAAAAAGCACTACTCTTAATGCAGTTCTTCTTTGTTATCTACTGCCCCATTTCTCCCCTTCCCTTTGCACCAGAACTCCTTGAAGGAGTTGTCTACATTAAGGTTACCAAAGACTTCCATGTTGCTAAATTCAGTGGTTGGTTCCTATTCTCAGTCTACTTGACTGATCAGCAATATATGGCACAATTGATCTCTTCTTGTAACAGATTTTTCACTTGATGTTATCCTAGTTTTCTCTAATACCTCACTGGTTGCATCTCAGTCTCCTTTGCTGATTCTTCAACTCCTAAACCTCCAAATGTTGGAGCATGCCAGGGCTTAGTTCGTAACTTCACTCTCTCGTTCTCTCTCTCCTCTCTCTTTTTTCTTTTCTGTTGTTTACAAGTTATTTCCTTATTTTATCATCTGCACTCTTCTCTTGATGACTCTTCTCTTCATGACTTCAAATACTATCTATAGATTGCTGTTATTTCCAACCTGTACCCCTCCTCTGAACTCCTGACTTGTGTATCCATCTGCCTCCTTAACATCTCCACCTGGAAGGATGTCTACTAGGCATCTCCCATTCAGCATGTCCCAAACCTGTTTCTCCATCTAATCGAATGACAACTTATTCTTTTAGTTGGTAAGATCAGAAACCTTTGAGTCATCCTTAATTTCTCTGCCTCTCACAGCTCATACGTGTTTCTGATCCTGTCAGCTCTAATTTCAAAATATATGCAGAATTTTACTTCTTACGACCTCTACTGCTTTACTCTGTTCCATTATCTCTCACCAGTCTATTCAGAGACATTCAGGGATTCCTGTTTCTTGTTTACAAGTTGACCTCTTAGTTGACTCTCTTTTTCCCCTAGTATTGCAGGGCAGGGGTGGGGGGATGTGTGGGTGGAAAATTTTCTTAGTGAACCTATCTTTTTGTTGATTACTTGACTGGCTGGCTATATTGTTACAAATTCAGAATTTTTTTTCTATGGAACTTTGAAGTTATTGGAATGTTGAGTTCTCACATGCTGGTGTTGCTGATGCCAGTCTGATTCTCAGTCACTTTTCTCTCTGGAAGCTTTATTCTTGAGTTAAGAAATGTTGCCACACTGGCATGTTTTTTTCCTGAGTAGTTCTCTGTGGATCTTGTAAATCTTGAAAAAACAATCTTTTTTTTTTTTAATTGGGGTGTAGTTGTTTTACAATGCTGTGTTAGTTTCTACTGTACAGTGAAGTGGAGTTCCCTGTGCTATACAGCAGGTTCTTATTAGTTATCTGTTTTATACATATTAGTGTATGTATGTCAATCCCAATCTCCCAATTCATCCCACCCCTCCAACTGCCGCTTTTCCCCCTTGGTGTCCATACATTTGTTCTCTACATCTGTGTCTCTATTTCTGCCTTGCAAACCGGTTCATCTGTACCATAATAAATTTACTGTAACCTAATAAATTTACTCTCTCTGTCTGACTCTCAGATTAGTTTCTCTTCCACCCTGGTGTTTTTTGTTTTGTTTTTTAGTTCCTATTGGATACATTTAATTAATTAATTTGCTCTTAGAAATATTTTTATATCTCTGTCTGTGGGTTATATGTTTGGAAGATTAAAATAGAAAAACCAAACACAAGGAAGAATGCCCAACAAAGCAAGCTTAGAGAGTCAAGATTAAATTTAGACTGCAGATTGGACATGCTTCCACTTTTGCTTCCTGTTTATAAGTCCTACTAAAACTACATGAGAAGGCCTTTTTTTAAAGACATAAACCCATAAAGGACAAAGTAGATTTGGAAAGGAGACAACAGCCACAAAATTTTGGAGGCTGAAAACAAATGGATGAGTTTAAATGTCTTCTTAGCAGTATTTAGAAAGCTGCAGCCTAAGTAGGCAGTGGGTAAAGCCACGAAGTAAACCTGATTTGCACCCAAACTCCTAAAAGTCTCAGGAATTGGCATCATTATGTGCAATGGAAACAAGGACTATAGTAATTAGGTAAGATAGAGGTAAAAACTGGAAGATTAACTTGAAATTTGTTTCAACAGTGGTCAGATTTCCAAAGCCCCTTTTGCATTTTACACAACTGGATAACCATTCCTTTCCAACCCTGGTGCTCTCTGGTGAGGGTAAACTAGAGGTTCTGGAGAAACCTTAGCACATATGGGAGCAGAGATACCTACCACACTAAAGACAGCATGGAGCACATGGGGCATAAGGGAAGCTTGTATCTGCCTGATGCTTATTATATCCATCCAAGAGAATTACTGAGCGCCTACTATGACTATATGTTAAACACTTTGCTAGGTGCTAGTAAACAAAAGAGAGCAACAGAGACAAGGTTCTTGAGGACCCAGCAGCTAAGTTAGGGCCTGACAGATAGTCACAATTAGCCACATGAAGAGGATATCTAGGAAGAAGTGTCCAATCCTTGGTCACAGGGTGTTTGCAGTCTGTCAGGGAAGTGAACAGAGACAACTACAACACAAAGTCCAAGACCTATCCTTACCCACAACACTTTGCAACTCACCTAAGGTAGGACCACACTAGTTGTCATTTAGGTCTTCAGATCAGTCAGGTTCCTTCAGATTTGTGGCCTTTTCACAAGGTTCTCTTGACTGGAATGTTCTTCCTTCTTACATGGCTGTTGAAATGGAACAAAGCAACAGATTGATAATGAAATCACAAACGAAAGAGAAGGACTAACCGCTCTGGAAGGCTCAAGTCCCAAGGAAAATGTGTCAGATGACAGATTCAAGCACTCCGTCCCCTTTTATTTTGCTTCCACTGCTACATTTATCTTTGTTTATTCCGTTTGTCATTTGAATGACATGCGAACAAGTCTGAGTTTTCTTGGTGGATTGTAAGGAGCCACAGAAAGTTTTTGGCCAATAAAGTGATGTGTCAGAGTCCAGGTTTAGGAAGTTTATGCTGACAGCATTGTGCAAAAATTGGGGGTGAGGGACAATATGAGCGGACAATATTGAGTTCGGTTGGAATATTTTAAGAGTTTGGGAAAGAAGAAATACAGACCTAAACTAGTTAAAATAGAGAAGAAAGAGCAGATACATGAGAAATTAGGAGAGTGGGTTGGCCTTTAAAGAATTGAACAAGGAACAGGGAGGAATCGAATGATGGTACCTATAATGGTTCCTATTGACCAAAATTGGGAATGGATCAGGAGGGAATCAGGTTTATACTCCTAGATTCTGCTTCAGTATCACCACCCCTGCAAAGCCTTCCTTGATTACCCTAGTCAGGAAGTGTTCATTGCATCTTCTGTGTTCGTGTTTTACCTTCTATTTTCTTTTTGTGCTCATCAAGCTTTTCTTATCTTTCATTACTAGACCTCAGCATCTTTCCCCCCCTTGTGTCCCTTGTGCATAGCAAATTAACTGTTGATCACATAAAGAATTATTATTTCTGAAAATTCTCCTCGGTCAGAAAATGTGTGGTTGAACTTGACATTTAATAGGAAAAGACAGTATGATAAATTAAGACAGTATTGAGAATATTTTATTCTCTCAGATTAGTAATAATAAGTATAAACAAAATTTCTTTTGCCATCCTGTGCTTTATAGAAATGTTTCAGGATCTACAATTTCAAAGAGGTCCTTATTTATGTGTTTTGCATTATTACTGTTGTTTTGCATCACCATCTAAATTTTCAAATTGCTTTCTGGTTTTACAATTCTCTCTTCATGGCACTCTTTCTAAATTCTTATTCTCACTAGTCGTTATTCCCTTAAGCTCAGTCTGAAATTCTCATGGTTGAGCAAAGATACGTCTGAGTAAATCTGCATGTATTAGTAATCCAACAGGAGGAAGCAAGTGAAGTTGCAAGTAAGACTGAGCAAGGTCTCAAACCTATAATCGTGGAAGATGACATTGGGTTAAAAGAAATGTATGGGTCTTACTTCCCCCAAGACTGCAAGGAAGAGGGGAGAAGATGAGTGAAGATAATGAAATGTATTAATGAAAAAGACAAGACCATTTGGAGTCCTTTTAGTCAAACAAGAGTTTACTTTTAGAATTAAGTGATAAGGAGTTGGTTTTAAGAATATGTTTGAAAAGGTGAGAGGAAAGTCATCTGGGCTGTGAACTCTGTTATCTTAGAGTCACCAGTGACTGGCATGTGACAGCGCTGAGGAGATTGAGAATATTGCGGAGAGGTCAGTAGTAATGTCTCTATTAGGGATGACAAGTATATAGTGGGTACAGGAAGAGATTACAGAGGCTGGGGACAGATGTTTTTATTCAGCGCAGTAATATTCCCTAATAGAAGGAAAGTAGTGTGAAGAATGGACCAAAGGAGAAAGTGCAGGTGTGCAGAAGGCAGAGGTTTGTGGTGACAGGCTGTGGTATGATTCAAAGTCCAGGCCTGTGGAATCTTATTTTTTAAAGCTCCCCGCCCAAGTAAAAAAAATCCAGAGCCTGCTTACTACTGTCCTGCTGTCAGGGTCTGTGCAGGGTAGTACGTTTTGGAGAGATAGCTTAATGAGTGAAGATCTTTTAATATTTAAATAATTAAACCTTGTATTAAACCCTTATATAACAGCTATTCCAAATATATAGTATCTCAAATAGTTTCAGCAAAAGTTTATATATGATATTGGATTTGCACCAAGCACTGTACTTAAGGATAAATATTGGATATTGGATTTGCACCAAGAACTGTACTTAAGGATAAATATCAGGAGAAAAAAAAAATACCAAGTGCAGCTTTTAAATCCATGTGCTGTTTTTTCTGTTTGCCCATCCTATTGATGTCCAGCTATTTCTTTTTGCTGTAAATAGTCATTTTCCCATTTTATTCTAAGTAGGTTTATTGTGTAACTTAATTCAATTCCTTTGGTATTAAACAATGCTCAGCAATTTTGGAAATAGCTTACTTAGTAGCTTTTTCCACTGTAGAATTTATTCAAGAAATATTCAAAATCAAAACTACCATGAGGTATCACCTCACACCAGTCAGAACGGCCATCATCAAAAAATCTACAAACAATAAATGCTGGAGAGGGTGTGGAGAACAGGGAACCCTCCTGCACTGTTGGTGGGAATGTAAATTGATACAGCCACTATGGAGAACAGTATGGAGGTTCCTTAAACTAATAATAGAACTACCATACAAACCAGCAATCCCAGTACTGGGCATATACCCTGAGAAAACCATAATTCAAAAAGAGTCATGTACAACAAAGTTCATTGCATCTCTATTTACAATAGCCAGGACATGGAAGCAACCTAAGTGTTCATCGACAGATGAATGGCTAAAGAAGATGTGGCACATATATACAATGGAATATTACTCAGCCACAAAAAGAAACAAAATTGAGTTATTTGTAGTGAGGTGGATGGACCTAGAGTCTGTCCTACAGAGTGAAGTAAGTCAGAAAGAGAAAAACAAATACCGTATGCTAACACATATATATGGAATCTAAAAAAAAAAAAAAAGTTATGAAGAACCTAGGGGCAGGATGGGAATAAAGACGGCAGACATAGAGAATGGACTTGAGGACACAGGGAGGGGGAAGGGTAAGCTGGGAGGAAGTGAGAGAGTGTCATTGACATATATACACTACCAAATGTAAAATAGATAGCTAGTGGGAAGCAGCTGCATAGCACAGGGAGATCAGCTAGGTGCTTTGTGTCCACCTAGAGGGGTGGGATAGGGAGGGTGGGAGGGAGACGCAAGAGGGAGATTTGGGAATATATGTACACATATAGCCGATTCACTTTGTTATGCTGCAGAAACTAACACACCATTGTAAAGCAATTATACTCCAATAAAGATGTTTAAAAAAAAAAAAGAAATATTCAGATGTCAGCAATATGTAGGGCACTGTGTTAGATACTGTGGTAGTTAACAAAGATACAGATCTTTGTCCTGAAGATCTTTCACTTTTAGAAGAGGTAGGTATATCCAATGGTAGAATACTGTGTGATTTTTAGAGGAAGAATGTGTTACTTCCATCTGGGAATATCACTGGTGGAGTTGTGTGATGGCTAGTGTTGTGTCAATTTGGCTGGGCCACAGTGCCCAGATATTTGGTCAAATATTCTGGACCTTTCTGAAGGTGTTTTTTTAACCAGATTAATTTTTAAATTAAAGCATATTTACTCTCCATGATGTGGGACGTGGGTGGGCCTCATCCAGTCAAGTTGAAGGCCCTAATAGAACAAAGACTGACCTCCTCTGAGCAAGAAGGAATTCTGCCAGCAGACCACCTTTGGACTCAAACACAACTCTTCTCTAGGTCTCCAGCCTGCTGGCCTACTCTGCACATTTGGGATTTTCACATGAGCCCAATTTCTTAAAATAAATCTCTGTGTGTGTGTGTGTGTGTATACGTGCATCCTGTTGGTTCTGTTTCTCTGGAGAACCATGAGGAATACAAGTAGTATCCAAGCTGAAATTTAGGATAGGTCAGATGTGGGGAGGAGTTTTGGTAGAGGACGGAAAACCTGCTCCGTGTGTGGAGAATAATGAGCTTGGTTGGAACTTAAGTTTGGGTAAGTGTCTGGGACCAGGTCTTACAACTGATACTTGACAGGAGTTTTAACTTTAAGACTACATCAGGGGGATTCCCTGGTGGTGCAGTGGTTAAGAATCCGCGTGCCAATGCAGGGAACACGGGTTTGAGCCCTGATCTGGGGAGATCGCACATGCCGCGGAGCAACTAAGCCCATGTGCCACAGCTGCTGAGCGTGCGCTCTAGAGCCCGTGAGCCACAACTACTGAAGCCCATGTGCCTAGAACCCGTGCTCTGCAACAAGAGAAGCCACCACAGTGAGAAGCCCATGCACTGCAACAAAGAGTAGCCCCTGCTCACCGCAACTAGAGAAAGCCTGCACGCAACAATGAAGACCTAACGCAGCCAAAAATAAATAAATTAATTAAAAAATAATATATATTTTTAAAAACGACACTATAAATGTTATTCTAGATTTCCATTTGAACTTAGCCTTAGTTTCACAACTAACTTTTGGACATTTCTTGAATGATTCAACCTTTTGTTTATTGCTCTCCCATTTTAGTATTCAACAGACTTATTTTTCTTCTTCATCAGTCAGTATTAGAGCCTAATTTATAATTTTTAGTTTGTGTCCAAAAGTTAAGCCTTGGGACTTCCCTGGTGGTCCAGTGGTTAAGACTGCGCCTTCCATTGCAGGGGGTGCAGGTTCAGTCCCTGGTCAGGGAGCTAAGATCCCACATGCCTCAGGGGGACTGAAAATCCAAAACATAAAGCAGAAGCAATATTGTAACAAATTCAGTAAAGACTTAAAAAAAAAGAAAAAGTTAAGGCTTTTGGAAAATATTAATGTTATTTTGAGGATGGTAACCATACTTGACTATGGACATATTTATCATTTAAACTTAGAAAGCTTTGGTATTTTATAATGGACGTATTGTATTGGGAATTTGGTCACTATAGCTCTTCCCTGTAGTCATGTACTATGACTATGGGTATGGGTGTTAATATACTGTTAACCAGGTTTGACAGTGTGATATTTGAGCTTGCCTTGATTTAGAGATAGAGATATTTTAGATAAATGATTTTGCCAGAACTTTGACCCTATCTCTTTTTTTAAAAAAGAGTATCATGGTATACATTTTTATTAATAAATCTTTGCTATTTGTAGCCAGAGTGGGGAATTGATTATATTCTTTTAAGACTAATAGAAAAAAGAAGTATTTTCCCTACTTCCCCCTCTTTTGAACACTGGCCTAAAATTTGGGCTTTCCTAGTTTGGGGAATAAGAAAAACTAGAATACTTATTAAAGCAAGGTAACAACATGATGAAGTTGAGAATATAGAGGGCAACCACGCCTAGTTTTAACATTCTCATCCAACTATTATTATTTTGTGTATTCTCTTACCAGCTATATTTGTAGGGATGTGTGTGTGTGTGGTTTTTTGTTTTTGTTTTTGTTTTGTCTCACCGTGCGGCACGTGGGATCTTAGTTTCCGTACCAGGAAGACCAGGGCTTGAACCCGTGCCCCCTGCAGTGGAAGTGCAGAGTCTTAACCACTGGACTGCCAGTGAAGTCCCTGTGTATGTTATTGATGTGAAATTCATATAACATACAATTAACCATTATAAAGTGTATGATTCAGTGGCATTTAGTTTAGTCACAGTGTTGTGTAACCACTACCTCTCCTTAATTTCAAAACTTTTTCATCACCTTGGGAAAATACCCCTTACCCATTAAGTAATTCCCTCCTCATTTCCCCGCCTTTCCTCAATAACCACTAATCTGCTTTCTGTCTCTCTGGCTTTTCCTATTCTGGATATATTATATAAAAGGGATTGTATAATAGGTGACTTTTGTGTCTGTCTTCTTTCACTTAGCATAATGCTTTGGAGCTTCTTTCTAGCTGTAACATGTATCAGCATTTTGGTTTTTGGTTTTTTTTTTTTTTGCGGTACACGGGCCTCTCACTGTTGTGGCCTCTCCCGCTGCGGAGCACAGGCTCCGAACGCGCAGGCTCAGCGGCCATGGCTCACGGGCCCAGCCGCCCCGCGGCATGTGGGATCCTCCCAGACCGGGGCACAAGCCCGTGTCCCTGTGTCCCCTGCATCAGCAGGCGTACTCCCAACCACTGCGCCACCAGGGAAGCCCTGTATCAGCATTTTGTTCCTTTTTATGGCTGGATAATACTCGTGTGTGTGTGTGTGTGTGTGTGTGTGTGTGTGTGTGTGTGTGTGTGTGTGTGTAAAAAACACAGTTTGTTCATCTGTTGATGGGCATTTGGGTAGTTTCCAACTTTTGACTATTATGAATAATACTACTTGAAACATTCATTTCTGTGTGGACATAGGTTTTTTATATATGAGTGAAATTGCTGAGTCATTTGGTTATTATATGTTTAGTTTTTTGAGGAACCACCAAGCTATTTTCCACAGCAGCTGCACCATTTCACATTTCTACCAGCAGTGTGCAAGGGTTCCTATTTCTCCACATCCTCGTCAATATTTGTTATTTTCTGATTTTATTACTAAAGCCATCCTGGTAGTTGTGAAGTGGTATTTCATGTTGGTTTTGATTTGCATTTCCGTAATGACTTATGATATTAAACATCTTTTCATGATCTTGTTGGCTATTTGTATATCTTCTTTTGAGAAGTGTCTCCAAGTTTTTGCTCATTTTTAATTGGATTGTTTGTCTTTAACAATTTGTTGAGTTCTTTATATATTCTACATATTAAACGCTTATATATGACTTACAAACATTTCTCTTATTTCATAGCTTGTCTTTTAATATTCTTAATACTGTTTAAGAAGGGGTTTAATTTTTATGAAGGGTTTAATTTTTTTTTTAACATCTTTATTGGGGTATAATTGCTTTACAATGGTGTGTTAGTTTCTGCTTTATAACAAAGTGAATCAGTCATACATAAACATATGTTCCCATTAAAGGGTTTAATTTTTATGAAGTCCAATTCATCTCTTTCTTCTGTCGCTGTTGCTTTTAGTGTCAAATCTAAGAATCCGTTGTCAAATTCAGGGTCATAAAGATTACTCCTATGTTCTCTTAATATTTTTATAGTTTTGGCTCTTATATTTAGGTCACTGACCCACTGAAAGAAAAATTCTGTGTTTCTCTTCCATTCTAGCTTCCAAATTGTGGGTGGGGGGGGGTTTCCCACATCAATCAATTCTCCAACTCCTTGGGCACCAACTGGGTGTCCTACAATTTAACTCAATTCTGACACTGTCTATCTGAAGTTAGTGTCAGTTACCACAGGTTAAGGGCTCAGTTCCATAAGACTTCCCCCCACCCACTCCCCACAGCAGTCTCAAGGCCCAGCTTGTGACCTGTATTTTTAACCAACTGGTTATAAATTGGGGGTTGCCACAACCCCTTCCTTGGTTTGATCATTTGCTAGAACAGCACACAGAACTCAGGAAAACAGTTTACTTGTTAGATTACTGGTTTATTATAAAAGGATACAACTCAGGAACAGTCGGATGAAAGAGATGTAGAGGGCAAAATGTGGGAAGTGGTGCCGAGCTCCCGTGCCTTCTGTAGGCACATCACCCTCCCAGCACCTCCACATCTTTACCAGCCAGGGAGCTCTCCAAAACCCATAGTTTACAGATTTTTATGGAGGCTTCATCACATAGGCGTGATCAATTATTAACTCAATCTCAAGTCCCTCTCCCTCCTTAGAGGGTGGGAGGTGAGGCTGAAAGTTTCAAGCTCCTTATCATAGCTTCGTCTTTCTGATGTCCAGCCCCCTTCCTGAAGCTATCCAGGACTTCACCAAGAGTCTCCTCATTAGAGCAAAAGATGCTCTGATATCACCCAGGAAATTCCAAGAGATTTAGGAGCTCTATGTCAGAAGCCAGGGTCAAAGACCAAACATTAGAGCAAAAGATGCTCTTAGTACCTTTATCTCTTAGGAAATTACAGAAGTTTTAGGCACTCTGGCCAGGAGCTAGAGATAAAGACATATATATATATATATATATATATATATATATATATATATATGTATTTCTTATGATATCTTAATATCACACCCACTTAGGGATAATTTTTGTATATGGAGTAAGGTACGATTTCACCCTCATTCTTTCACATTTATCTAGTTGTCCCAGAACTTTTTTATTATTTTTTTATTATTATTATTATTTTTTTTGCTGTACACGGGCCTCTCACTGTTGTGGCCTCTCCCGTTGAGGAGCATAGGCTCCGGACGCACAGGCTCAACAGCCATGGCTCACGGGCCCAGCCGCTCCGCGGCATGTGGGATCTTCCCGGACCAGGGCACGAACCCATGTCCTCTGCATCGGCAGGCGGACTCTCAACCACTGTGCCACCAGGGAAGCCCAGAACATTTTTTGAAGAGACTGTTCTATTATCCCTGTTTAACAGTCTTGGACCCTTGTCTAAAATTAATTGGTCATAGATGTTTGGGTTTATTTCTGGACTCTGTATTCCATCCCATAAATCTATATGTCATTATGCCAGTACCACACTATTTTGACTACTGTAGCTTTGTAGTAGATTTTGAAATCAGGAAGTATGAGTCCTCCAATGTTTTCAAAATTCTTTTGTCTATTCAGGCTCCCTTGAAGTTCCATATAAATTTGAGAGCTAGCTTTTCCATTTCTGGGGGAAGGGGGAAGGCCATTGTAATTTTGATAGAGACTGCACTGAATCTGTAGATCACTTTGGGGAGCATTGTAATCTTAAGTCTTCCAATCCATGAACCTGGGATGACTTTCCATTTATTTAGGTCTTCAGTTTCTTTCAGCAACATTTTGTAATTGTTAGTGTACAAGTTTTTTACCTCCTTGGTTAAATTTATTCTTAGATATTTTATTCCTTTGGATGCTGTTGTAAGTGGGATTGTTTTCTTAGTTTCCTTTTTGGATTGGTCATTGTTGGTAGGTAGAAACACGGCTGATTTTTGTGCTGATGTTGTACCTGTAACTTTGCTGACTTCATTTATTAGCTCTAGTAGTTTTTTAAAAAATAGGTTTTATGGACTTTTCTATATATGGAATCGTGTCATCTGCAAGAAGAGTTTCACTTCTTTCTTATTTGGATACCTTTTATTTCTTTTTCTTGCCTAATTGTGCTGGCTAAGACTTCTAGTACATTGTTGAATAGCAGTGGTGAAAGTGGACATCCTTGTCTTGTTTCTGTTCTTAGGGGAATATTTTCTGTCTTTCACCATTGAATGTGATGTTAACTGTGGGTTTTTCATATATGCCCTTTATCATGTAAAGTAAGTTTTCTTCCTTTCCTAGTTTGCTAAGTATTTTTACCATGAAAGGGTGTTAAATTTAACAACCACTTTTCCTGCATCTATTGCAGGAAACCTGTGGCGTTCCCCCCTACCTTGGTCTATTAATATGGCATATTACATTGAATTTTTTTGTGTGTTAAACCACCCTTGCATTCTTAGAATAAAATCCCAGTTGGTCATGGTTTATAGTCCTTTTAATGTACTGTTGAATTCAGTCTGCCAGTATTTTGTTGAGGGTGTTTGTGTCTGTATTCATAAGAGATATTGGTCTGTAGTTTTCTTACAGTATCTTTGTCTGTCCTTGGTGTCAGGGTAATGCTGGCCTAATAGAATGTGTTAGGAAGTGTTCCCTTTTCTTCTGTTTTTTTGGAGAGGTTTGAGTAGGATTGATGTTAAAATGTTTAGTAAAATTCACCAGTGAAACTGGACCTGGTTCTTTGGAGGTTTTTGATTACTGGTCCAGTCTCTTGTTGGACCTGTTAAAGATCTGTTGAGATTTTCTATTTCTTCTTGAGTCAGTTTTGGTAATTTGTATGTTTCTGGGAATTTTTCTTTTTTGTCTAGTTTATCTATTTTGTTGGCATACGTTGTCTGTAGTATTCTGAGTCTTTTAATCTCTGTAAAGTTGGTAGTAATGTCCTTGCTTTCATCTGACTTTAGTTATTTACATCTGCTCATCTTTTTCTTTAGTCAGTCTAGTCTAGCTAAAGGTTTGTCTATTTTGTTGATCTTTTCAAAGAACCAATTTTTGGCTTTGATGATTCTGTTTTTCTGTTCTCTATGTTGTTCATCTCATCCCTAATCCAGTATAAATTCCTTCCTTCCTTCTGCTGGATTTGGGTTTAGTTTGTTCTTTTTCTAGTTTCTTAATAAAGATCATTTGAGATTCTTTTAGTGTAGCATTTATAAATTTCCTGCTTGAGTATGGCATTCTCTACATCCCCTGATTTTGGCAGGGGGTATTTTCTTTTCCAATTGTCTTCAGATTTTTCTTAATTTCCCTAGTGATTTCTTCTTTGACTTATTGGTTCTTTAAGAGTCAGTTTAATTTACACGTACTTGTGAATTTTCCAGTTTCCCTTCTATTATTAATTTCTAGCTTCATTCCACTGTGGTCAGAGAATATTTCATAAAATTCAATCCTTTTCAATTTATTGAGAGTTGGTTTTGGCCTAAAATTTGGTCTGTCCTGAAAAATGTTCCATGTGCAATTTAGAATAATGTACATTCTGCTGTTGTTGAGGGGGGAAGGATATGCTAACTCTTCTAAATGCCTTCACCAGCACTACTAGGGAAGCCACTTGTGCCCTGCCCTTGAGGGTTGAAACAATGGCCAGCCTCTGTGCTGGGCCCTCAGTGAATTTTCAGGCAGATCATGTCATACAACCCTAATTTTTTGGAGGACAGGATCCCTGTTGCCCACCTGGCATCAGCAAGCTGCACCAGAAACATGGGCCACTGTCCCCACAGCTGCCCTTGACAGAGATGGGAGATGATGAATGGTAATAGCCAGCCACTCTGCAAAATGCCAGAATTCACCAAAGGTTACTGGCCTCTTTCTTCATTGGTGCTCCCTTGGATGCTACAGGCATTTGACTAGATTCCATAGTTCCACAAAGGTTAATTCAGACTGTTTGCCAGCCCAATAGTTGTTTGGGTGGAGGGACCAATTCCTGGATCTTCCTACTCTACCATCTTCCATGATGTCACTGACATATATGTTTTAATTTCAGATAGTTGTAATCTTTTGAAAATAATAGTTTTATAATCTGCCTCATACATAGAATGTTTAATGTTACTGTATATTTACCTAATACACAATATATTATTGTATATCAAATATATTATTTGATGTAACGAATAATATAGCAGTCTATTTTGAAAAAAAGTGGACAGAGTTGTAGAACTCTAAGTAAGAAATTACATTTCATAAATAATGTTATGTTTTGACCTCCTTCTTTAGGTACCTTTTCACCAGCACTTGCCCAGTAATTTCCAAACTGGCCCTCTGCTTCCTTTTTGATTTTATTTTCCAAGTCACAGAAGAAAATATACTGGAGGATAGTGGTTGCCAGGGGCTACGGGTAGGAGGAAATGATACACTGTGGTTCAATGGGTATAAAGTTTCCATTAAGCAAGGTGGTAAAGTTGTAGAGCTCTGTTTATAATTAACAATACTGTGATGTACACTTAAAATTTTGTTAAGAGGGTAGATCTCATGTTATGTATTCTTACCACAATTAAGAAAAATAGGGAATTCCCTGGCAGTCCAGTGGTTAGGTAGGACTTGGCACTTTCACTGCTGGGGCCCAGGTTCAATCCCTGGTCCGGGACCTAAGATCCTGCAAGCCAAGTGGTGTGGCCAAAAAAAAAAGAAAAGAAGAAAAAGAAAATGAATGGAAATGATAGAGTTAACAAAAATGCTGGTGAAGTATACCTAACAATGAAGTCGTCTACCAGCTTGAAAGAAAAAAATGTAAGGTAGCCTGATGGAAGAAAGTATAAAAAAGAGTTGAATCTGCTGTTGGAGACAATGAAAGAGTGCATCAGGATCAGGGAGAACCATGCAATAAGCACTTATAAGACTGATTACATAGCCAAATTGAGCCAAGAGGAAACTTGGGGTGATTGGGCATCATATACTGTTACTCTGTGGCTTTCTGTGTTTAGCTGCTGCCCCCTAAAGTGCAATAAATAAATAAAAATAACAGGTTAAAAAACTTAGGGATGAAACAATGTGATTTTTGACTGTACTGACATAATTCCCTTACTAACCAGTTGCACATGAGCTAATTCATGTATTGAAATGTTTTGTAGCAGAATAGTACTAGTAATTTTCTACCTTTTCTGTGTTTGTCCGGCCTTCTCTCTTTCTACTCTCAATGTCCAGGTTTCAACCTTCACCACCTCTCATTTGTTCTGTTATCTTCCAGACATGTGTTCCCTTCTGATTGCTCTTCTAATTAACTTATTCTTTATAATGCTACAAGAACTGTCTGTTGAAAACATTAAATCTGATCAAATCGGTTTCCATCATTAGAGCCTGTTTCTCAAACTCATGGTCTCTGTTTTCATACTGTTTCATTTTCCCTCTTTTGCTGTATGGTAGCTTTTTTTTTTTTAAGGGAACTTTTATTTTTATTTATTTATTTTTGGCTGCATTGATCTTTGTTGCTGCGCTGGCTTTCTCTAGTTGCGGTGAGCGAGGGCTACTCTTCATTGCGGTGCGTGGGCTTCTCATAGCAGTGGATTTTCTTGTTGAGGACCACGGACTCTAGGCACGCGGGCTGCAGTTGTTGTGGCACGAGGGCTCAGTAGTTGTGGCTTGCGGGCTCTAGAGCTCAGGCTCAGTAGTTGTGGCGCATGGGTTTAGTTGTTCCGCGGCATGTGGGATCTTCCTGGACCAGGGCTCGAACCCGTGTCCCCTGCATTGGCGGCAGATTCTTAACCACTGCACCACCAGGGAAGCCCGGTAACAGTTTTCTTCATACCATATTTTGGAAAGTATGCCTTTAGTTTTCAACTCTATTGTTGGTTACCTTTAGGACTGCAAATAACAAATTTTTAAGCCTACATATGTTAATTTATCAACTTCCCCCCAAATTTTATGAGGTGACTCCTACTATAAAAGATGAGTATTAATTTATAAATTTCCTTTTGTGTTTCCTCTGCTTCTTGTCATTTTCATCTCCCAATTTTTGTTAGAATACTGTGTGAAATAGGTACCATCCTAATTTTTGCAACACTTTGTAACTTTGTAGTCTTTTTCAGAACTATTAAATTTACATTCTATTCTAGCACCTTAGTAAATTGTCACATATATTTATGTGCTTAAATGGATTTGTTGTCCATCTCTTATTTTTTGATGGCACTGTTTCTGTGAGTTCTTTATTTTGATGTAGCAAAGGATAAGTCTGTATGGCTTATAGTGCACTAATTTTTTTTTTCCTGGAAGTACAGTGAAACCTGATCAAATTTAGGTCTTTATGTCAGGATGCTTGTTATATCTTTAGTTATATTTTCTCTTATTTGTTCTGTTGTCTTTCTCAGAGACTGTTCTGCTTATTGTTGATATGTTTTATTAGTTCTGTTATATTTGCCTTGTCTATTTTTTCTTTCCTTAACTATGCTACCTTTTCTTTTCAGTATCATTTTGATCATAAGAGTTTTATTTTTCTTGAGAATGTAAAGCAGTTCTTTCTGAAATTTTCTTCTGTTTCCTGTGATAAATATTAATCCTGAATGGATTTTTCATCTTTCTTTTGACTACATGGGTATAGTTTGAATGGTTTTGTTATGCCTTAGAAAGCCTAGTAGAGCTTCTCTTTGGTTTTGTAAATAGATGGAAGACCTTTAACCCCACCCCACCTGCCTGCAGCTTCAGGATGAGCTAATCTGTTACTTTGGAGGTCTGGGACTTTATAAAGCATTGTATGGTGGCGATAGTGGTGGTGCTAAGTTTAGGAGTGAGATTGGCCTACTTGTAATTTTATTAGTCTTGCTTTTTCTAATTCTTTTTGGCCTTCCTTTTGGTTAAAGGACAAGATGTAGGACCTTGTCACTTGCTCCCGCCCTGATAAAGTATTGTTCGGCCACCAGAGGAAGGGATGCTTCAGCTAGGACGTCCTACATCTTTTCCTTTATCACATCTGTGTCCCCGTCCACCAGGTTGGAGGGTGCCTGGGAAAATTTCTCAGCATGCTACGTGTGGATTCTGGACTTGGTCTTCTGGTTTGTACTAACTTATTCAGTATCTGAATGATAGTTTTTAATAAAGCTTTATGGTATAGGTTTGAGGTATTTTCCTGGTTTAAGGATATTTAAACTTTTTAATTTTCTTTAGTTTTTAGGGAGGCATATTCTGCAAACCTACAACCATGCCATCATCTTTCCTGGAAGTCTCATAAGTACTAGAAAGAATTTTTAGGATTTAAAAAAAGGCATTATTTAAACTGAAATCTTTATTTTCTATCTAGCTATGGATCAATTCTGCAGAAAAATGCATACATTCAAAACTTTCCACAATGTTAAGGTGTTTACTTCCTCTAGGGCACTCTTTAAATGAATAATATCTGATATTGAAAACTTTCTTATTTGGAGTTTCTATAGGGATATCAACATCAGAAGTCTCCTAAGATAGTGAACCTGAAACTTTAGTATTCATAAGAAACTCTTGAGGAATTGGTTTAAAATGCAGATTTCTATACCCTCTTCCCAGAAGATTTGAGTCAGTGGATTTGAGAATCTTTCTAGCTTACCCTGATGCAGGTGGTCCACAGTTCACCTTTGAGTAATGCTATCTTAAGTGTTAAAATAATCAGATTTAATTATGAGATAGATATTTTAGGTAACTAGGGCATTTCAGGCTATCCCATGGAACTGAATAGTTTGACAGCTGCTTTCCTTGGCTTCTAGAGGACGTACTATTCACCAAGATGGATATTCTTTCCATTTTCTTCTCTTAAACCCAAAGCTCAGTTTCCAAAACTTTGGGATTTTTGTAGATTGGGAAAGTCTTCACATCTTCACTTACTACACACACACACACACACACACACACACACACACACACACACACACACAGACACACACACACACACACACACACACACACACACACACACACAAAATGCTGCCAGTTTTTTATTTTGCTGAATGAGGGCATTAAAAATAAATAACAATGAAGGACATTTTTAACACCTCCTCTTATCACAACCACCAAAGATATAAGTAAATAAAAATGTAGGAAGAACACAACCTCATAATACCGATAGTCTTGTTTGTTTTTTTAAAGATAACTTTTTTTTTTTTTTTTGCAGTGTTGGGTCTTTGTCGCTGCGCGCGGGCTCCCTCTAGTTGCAGTGAGCGGGGGCTACTCTTCGTTGCCGTGCGTGGGCTTCTCATTGCAGTGGCTTCTCTTGTGGAGCACGGGCTCTAGGCACGCGGGCTTCAGTAGTTGTGGCTCACGGGCTGTAGAGCACAGGCTCGGTAGTTGTGGTGCACGGGCTTAGTTGCTGAGCAGCATGTGGGATCTTCCCGGACCAGGGCTCGAACCCGTGTCCCCTGCATTGGCAGGCAGATTCTTTTTTTTTTTAATATATAAATTTATTTATTTTATTTATTTGTTTTTGGCCGCATTAGGTCTTCATTGCTCTGTGCAGACTTTCTAGTTGCGGCGAGCGGGGGCTACTCTTTGTTGCGGTGCGCAGGCTTCTCATTGCAGTGGCTTCTCTTGTGGAGCATGGGCTCTAGACGTGCAGGCTTCAGTAGTTGTGGCATGTGGGCTCAGTAGTTGTGACTCGCAGGCTCTAGAGCGCAGGCTCAGTAGTTATGACGCACGGACTTAGTTGCTCTGCAGCATGTGGGATCTTCCCGGACCAGGGCTCAAACCCGTGTCCCTTGCATTGGCAGGCGGATTCTTAACCACTGCGCCACCAGGGAAGCCCCGCTGCCCTGCCAATAGTCTTTTAAATTGAACACATTTAACTCTATGCAAAACCCACTCTGTTTTCCACTTAAGAAAAAAAATTTACTTAGCTACAAATTAATGAATACTTTCTTATGGATGGCATTTAAGAACTGCTCTTTAGTACTTGAAACAGTGCATTGTAAGAGGCACTAGCTGAATACAGTGAGTAGACATGTACCTCATATCCTCTGTTTTCTCACCAGTTCGGTCCTTTGGTACAGAAGACAGACCAACAGATCGTCCAATACCACCTCGAGATGAAGTCTTTGAATACATTATATTCCGTGGGAGTGATATTAAAGACCTCACTGTTTGTGAGCCACCAAAACCACAATGTTCTTTGCCTCAGGACCCAGCTATCGTTCAGGTAACATAGTAAATTTGTCTTGGAGTTCAAGTAAATTTCATGCACATAACTAGCCTTGGATTTTGCCTCTCCTTGTTTTTGTTTTTTAAATTTTCTCGATTAAATGTTCATATAAGCTTATTACCGTTTTCTAGTTACCTGGATACCCAAAATAACTGGATAATGTTCTCACCCAGGTTTTTCTCTTTAGATAATAAGTTGGGACTAAATAGATTAAGAAATAGCTGAGGAATTAATTTTTATCATAAGGTACTTTCTGATTTCAACAATGGTTAAAATAGCTAACATTTATTGAGATCTGACTTTATAAGAAGCACTATTCAAAGCACTGCACATATAATAGGACAATCCTCACAACACCCTCTCAGCTTGGTACTATAGTTATTCTCATTTTTATAATCCTCATTTTTATAAGTGAGGAAATTGAAGTAGACCCATAATTTGAACAGACCCAGGAATTCTGGCTCTAGAATCCAGGATCCATGCCACTATACTATTCACATGTGGATCATATTACAAACCAGGGTGGTGATGGCTACTCTTAGGTAAGATGACTAAGTTTAATGAAAAAAATGCTAAATCACATTATATATGATATGTTTGTTACATAGTATACATGCAATGCAAAAATATAAAAGGATTTTAACACGTACAGATACGTTGTTCAATTCCCAAATGAAGTATTAAAGAAGACGATCCTAAGTATTCTCATTAAGAGAAGGTTTTTTTTAATGAGCGAATTTATTTATTTGGTTTTATTCTTGTCTGTGTTGGGTCTTCGTTGCTGTGCGCGGGCTTTCTCTAGTTGTGGCACGCAGGCTTTCTCTAGTTGCGGCGAGCGGGGGCTACTCTTCGTTACGGTGCACGGGCTTCTCATTGTTGTGGCTTCTCTTGTTGCAGAGCACGGGCTGTAGGTGCACAGGCTTCAGTAGTTGTGGCGCATGAGCTTAGTTGCTCCATGGCATGTGGGATCTTCCCGGACCAGGGATTGAACCCATGTCCCCTGCATTGGCAGGCGGATTCTTAACGACTGTGCCACCAGGGAAGCCCGAGGAATTATAAAATTTGTATATTTTATTTAAAACAGAAACACATGATGTCTAAAAGATTGTAAATTATGAATTAAAGAAGATGTTCATTATAGTACCTGTTTATATGTTAATTGGAAGCACATAGAAGCTCTGAATTTCTACTATAGCAGCAGAGGAAGCAGGTTAACATGAGTGTTTTTAGTTCCTGGCATAGATGATTAAAAACTTTGTGGCCCCCATATGGTTTTTCTGCTGAATCCATTTTCTTCTCAGGTTTTTTTCTTGTCAAAAGTCTTTGGTCATTTGCAGTAAAATATGCTTGTTGGGTTTTTTTAACTTCCTCTTTTTTATGCTGTGAGTGATAAAAATCTTAGGTTTTCACAAAACTGACTATTAAAATATATATTATCTTGCATAGAATGTGCCTTCCAGCTATTAAAAGGAAATACCTAATGAACTCTTCTAAAGAAAATATTAAGTACTATATAAAATTAAAATGGGGAAAAAAAGAGAAAGTACCTTTTAACATTTACTTACTATTTTTCTGAGTATAAGATAAGCTTTTTAAGAAATAAAAAATTTGGTTCTTGCAACATAAACTGAAGAAATTCTCTACTCTTACCTATCCCCTGCTTTTTAAGTCTTACTTTTGAGGAATTAAGTCTGAAAGAATTCTGAGAAAGTGCGAACTTCTTAAATGGAGGGAGAGGAGACACATTCTCATAGAAATAGCTGCCTACACCGAAGAGCAATGTTATCGGACTCTCATATCTTTTGATAACTCTCCAGAGAACAACTTATTTCATCAGTCAGTTTTATGGAATGACAATAACCTAGAGAGCACAATTCAAAATGATTTTTAAAAACTTCTTCCAACCACTGTAAATTTTGGCTTTTGATCTTTTGATTCATTCGTTCAGTAGTATTTATTGAATACCTGCCATGTGTCTGATACTAGCAGCAAACATACAGACAGGGTTCTGCCATCAGTGAACTTGTATCCTGGTGGCTGTTAATACACTTCATATTTATATTATCAAACTTTATGTTAAGATAAATTAATGTATATATATACATATTAATATATTTATATATATGTATTTTAGGTTTAGTAAGAAGCTTTTTATAAAGTGCTCTTTAACGTAATAATAACTATTTAAAAGTGTAAGTAGTAAGTGGTTTTGTACAGGATAGTTTGTTTCTGCATTTCTTTCCCATAAATTTAATAGTATACCTCAAGTGATTGAAAATAAGAGTAAAATCAAAAGTGAGATGTCTTACTTATGTCACCACCAGACTGAAACTTAGTACTATAACGAAATTTGATTTTTCTCATATTTTTTCTTTAAGCAAAGTTAGTTTACTTATTCGGGTAACTTTTCTTCGGTTCTTTCCTAAATCTGTTGTAAAACTGAACTCAGAGGAGCAGTTCATTGTAGAAAAAAGCATTTATAAATCACATTGCGTACAATTGACACATGTATATAAATTCTGCAATCAGGTTATTCAGCTGTTTTAACATTAAATGCATGTTGCAAGTTGTTATAATTGCTTTTGTGTCTAGTAGTTGTAATTTAATAGTTTTCTTTAAAATGTAAATATCTGAATTTCTTTCCATTATGTACATATTGCTTAGAGCCTGGAAAATTAACCCATGATCTCTTCTTCAGTCTTCACTAGGCTCATCTACTTCTTCATTCCAGTCAGTGGGCTCCTATGGACCTTTCGGCAGGATGCCAACGTACAGTCAATTCAGTCCAAGTTCATTAGTCGGGCAGCAGTTTGGGGCTGTTGGTGTTGGTATGTTGTGCTTTTTTCCTTTTTTTTCTTTCTTTTTTGTATATTTCCCTGTCTTTACCACAAAGATATATAAAACCACAAATTTTCAGACATATTGTTTGGTGTTCCTTTTGTAGCCTATTATTTTAAAGACTTTATTTTAATGCCCTTAATGATTAGTGGTTCTATAAAGGCCATCTCTTAGAATGCTAACATTAAAAAAAAATCTAGATATATCCAATTACCAAATTTTATTGAATGTTATTTTAAATTTACATAAGATATATCCATTTAAAATAAGCATTTTTTCCAACATTGTGGGTTTTCAAAAAGGGAAGTAGAGATAATGCCATTATTAGGGAGCAATATCAATATATAACACTATAAGGAGAAAGTATAGGAGGGCTAGGCTAGTAACAGTCCTGTTTATGATTGGAGGACAAAGGTTATCATGTACAAAAGCTAGGTATAATCAGATCAGATTTTTTTGTGTTTATTTTTATAGTTGTGCATTTTAGCTCTTAAGTACACCTTTATTGAAATTTCCACAATAAAGAAGAGTTTTAAATCTCAAACTCTAGCCCTTAATCTTTTTTAATTCCATTGAAATAATCACTTATCAGTTTATTTCACTGATCACAAATCCAGTTTCAGGTTTATCTTGAAACTCATTAGTATGTTAACAGGTTTTGTTAAAATTAATTCCTTTCTATGAATATTTTTTATATAGTTGTGACTTTCCAAGTATGTAAATGTTTTACTTATTCACAAAATAAAAAGCAATGGGAAAAAAGTAAATCCAAAAATTGAATGAATACAAACAGAAACAACTATATCAGATAACATAACCACACAGAAATAAGAATTCAAGTAAATTTTTACACTCTTAGTAAGATATATTGTAGGAATAAATACAACTATTAAAAAAAACTTGACTTAGGGTTTATTATTGGTAGTGGTATTGGTGGTGTTAATTTTGAAACTATTTTGTATGTATTATAGGATAGGGCAAATGAGTAATATATTGATGTTGTTGAGAAATGGTATTCTTACCTTGGAGAAGGGAGATATAAATATGGAATGGGGAAAGGTAAAGAAGAACGCTATGGTGGTGAATGTGAATTGGAGGTATAGGTGTGAACTCATTTTTTAAAAACTGGTTGTTTCCTGACTCTGTTCATAGAAAGGGCCTGGAAGCAGTGATACCCAGTAGCAAAGAACGTGTATAAACCCAGTTCTTGCTTTCTAGATACCTCTCCCCACTAAAAGGGATCTAGGCCCCTTTTAAAAAGAAGAGGAAAAAGAGGAAACAATGCTTTTAGAATAACACTAGCTAATAAATAGAAAGAGTGGTGGACATAGAAAATCACCATTTTGTAATCTCTAGTGAAATAATTAACAAGGATTATCAGTGGATGCTAAAATCATTGGGTGAATGGTGTTGGAACAGGATATTTAAATGATCTTAAAAGTATCATCCCACAGTTTACTTATTAATTCCAAAGGGAGAAAATGTGCCTTTATAATGGAGAGATCTGATGGTCACCATCTTAATTAAGTCGTCAAGTTTGGCATTGCCATGATTAATGATTATATGTCTGCTGATGTGATGATATGGGGGAAGGGGGGTAAACAACTTCACTTCTGTGGTATTCTTGCTGAAAATGCAGACTCTAATCATGAAGAAATTGAGATATATATTCAGAATGCCAGGCTCTTCAAAGGATTCAATGTTGTAAAGAACAGAGGCAGCGGGACTGGTTTTTTTTTAATTGCATTCGATCTTTATTTTATTTTATTTTAATTAATTTATTATTTATTCTTGGCTGTGTTGGGTCTTTGTTGCTGTGCATGGGCTTTCTTTAGTTGCGGCGAGCGGGGGCTACTCTTCCGTTGTGTTGCGCGGGCTTCTCATTGTGGTAGCTTCTCTTGTTGAGGAGCACAGGCTCTAGGCAAGTGGGCTTTAGAGCGCAGGCTCAGTAGTTGTGGCGCACGGGCTTAGTTGCTCCGTGGTATGTGGGATCTTCCCGGACCAGGGCTCGAACCCATATTCCCTGTGTTGGCAGGCGGATTCTTAACCTCTGCGCCACCAGGGAAGTCCTGGGACTGTTTTAGACTTGGGAAGACTGAAGAGACATAGCATCCAAATATAATATGTGATTGGATCGCAAGTTTTAGGAGAAGTTGATAATAAAGAATGTTTTAGGACTACTGAGGAACTTTGAGTAAGGACTAAATGTTGGATGGTGTTATTGTTTATTTTCTTATATGTGGTAATGGTATTGTGGTTAACCATATAAGAGAATGTCTGTTTTGGGGAGATAATTTTGAAGTATTTAAGGGTGAAGAGGCAAACTGATTGTAGTCTATATAGGAAAAAGAGAATTGTGTATATCACAACATGAAGAAATGGAATAGGCGTGGCAAGATGTTAGTAGTTGGTGAGCTAGATGGAGGAATATATTGATATTCAGTGTACTCCTCTTTCAATTTTGACACAGGTTTGACATTTTTCAAATTTATTTATTTTTGTTGGGGGGTGGGTTGTAACCCAGACATTCATCCCTAATCAAAATTTAAATATTTAATTACTTTCAGATTTATTGTTGGATTGGTGAAATAGGGTAGCTTTGGTCCACGTACCTTCTAATCCTAGTCAAGTGAAGATCAATGTTGCTTATACATGTTAATCAAGATATACTCTTAAAAAAAAAAGATATACTCTACGTTAGTTATAACTGTTAGAATCCTATTCTGAGGATTCAGATAAGGGACAGTTGCAAATTATATTATCCTTTTGAGACTCCTTTCACTAAGTTGAATAGTTAGCTAACATTTGGATTATTGTACTTACCTTCTACATTACTGTGAAGTTTGCATAACTTAATATGTATAAAGCATTTGAACAGCATCTAGCACAAAGTATCTACATAATAAATACTGCTTCTGCTATTCTTCACATCCTGCTCCTCTAATCAAAGTATTTTGTGGTGGTGAAATATATATTCCTTATAAATGCTTTTATCTAATTTTGATATTGGAGGTTGCTGGTTTAGTGTTCTTTGGGTGTCAAAAAGGTAGAAGGTTTTGCTTGTGCTTTCCATGTGGGTAGACTTAATTTTTCCAGTGACAGATTTTTTTCGTTTGTTTTTTTGCGGTACGCGGGCCTCTCACTGTTGTGGCCTCTCCTGTCGCGGAGCACAGGCTCCGGACGCGCAGGCTCAGCGGCCATGGCTCACGGGCCCAGGCACTCCGCGGCATGTGGGATCTTCCCGGACCGGGGCACGAACCCGTGTCCCCTGCATCGGCAGGCGGACGCTCAACCACTGTGCCACCAGGGAAGCCCTGACAGATTATTTTTGATTGTTTGATTTTCATACTGGCAGAACAATTTTTGGAGTGGCTACTTAGAGAACTATATATAGTATTTAGAAGTAGTTAAACGAGGAGGAGGAAAACTGTAGCATTGATTAAGGTGGCAGATGTTTTTTAGAAACGGAATTAACTTAGATATAGTTTGTGTTGGTAAAATTAAGCCAGATTTTAATTTAAGCCTCTTGTTTTCATTTTCTGTGCCTAATATTCTGATGTAAAGAGAAAGTTTAAATAAATCAAGATTACACTATTGCTGTTTGGGAGGAATTTTTTCTATTTTAATTTTCGTAGTTTTATTTGCAATTTATATCATGAAGGGTTAATATCCTGAATATCTAAAGAGCTTCTAAAAATAAAGCTCTACAATCCAACAGAAAAATTTGTAAAGATTAGAAACTGACTTTGCCTTTTTCAGAAAAAAATAAATACAAATGGCGCTTAAACATGGAAAGATGCTTAAATCTTGCTCATGATAAGAGATATACAGCTTAAGTCATCACCAAGACACCATTTCTCACTATCAATTTGACAAAAACCCAAAAGTTTGAATATATTCTGTTTTGGCAAGATTGTGAAGAAAGAGATACTCTCATACTTTGTTTTTTTTAAGTTGATGCACAAATAATTTTTATGTGCAAAGATTAGGTCATTACTGATGTTAGTTAATTAGGAAAAATTAATTATCTCACAGTAAACTGAAGCATCAAAATAGCCATGACATGCTAAGTCTCATACTACTCTTGTGGGCAAGATGGAGGCATATTGGCTGAACATGGGTTCAGCCAGTGGGTACATTTTAGCTGCTTAAATAGCAGAACCATATTGGACAGTGATTCTCTTAGGTCTCTAGTGTTTTGTACACGTTAATTTTTAATCACTGAGTTTAATGAATACTTAACATGCTTATGAACTTTAAAGTTAGCATAGGGACTTCCCTGGTTGTCTAGTGGTTAAGAATCTGCCTTCCAATGCAGGGGATACGGGTTCGATCCCTGGTCGGGGACCTAAGATCTCACATGCCGCAGGACAACTAAGCCCACACACTGCAACTACTGAGCACACGGGCCACAGCAAGAGAGCCCGCATGCCACAACTACAGAGCCCACATGCTCTGGAGCCCACGCGCTGCAACAAGGAGCCCACGCTGCAGCAGAGGATCCCACATGCTGCAACGAAGATCCCATGTGTTGCACCTGAGACCTGACACAGCCAAAAATAAAATTAATAAATAAATAAAGTTAGCATAAACCAGGAGGGTGTTTCATGCATTAAGGATGACAAAGGATTGTTAAAGATCTGCATAGGGGCAATTCCCTGGCAGTCCATTGGTCAGGACTCCCTGCCTCCACTGCAGAGGGCACAGGTTTGATCCCTGGTCAGGGAACTAATCCCTCATGCCACGTGGTGTAGCCTAAATAAATAAATAAATATATCTACTTTGGTAATGTATAAAGGAATTAAACATTCTAGTTAAAAAGCAGAGATCATCAAACTGAATTTTTTTTAAAAAGACCCTGCTATGTGATGTTTATAAGAGATGAATTAAAAGACAGAAAGTTAAAGAACAGAAAAAGGCATGACATACCATACAAACACTGATAACAAGAAAACTGTGTTAGGAAAATTAACATCAGACAAAGCAGCTTAAAGATCAGGAGTACTGCCAAAGATAAAGAAGGATTCTTCATAACAGTACATCAGGAAACTGTAACAATCCTAGATGTGTGTGTAACTTTTATAAAATAGTACACCAACACCAACAATTGCAGAAAGTAGATTCTTTTAAGTAAATATTGATCAATCAATGGGATAGATCAAATCCTGGTCCATAAACTGAGTTACATTAAATTCAGAAGGATTGAAATCATACGTGGTATCTTCTCAAACCACAAAGAAATTAAATTTGGAATTAATAAAGATAACTTGAAAAATATACAAATAGTATATTTCTGTTTGCTCAATACAGAAATTGAGCAAATTTACAAAAATCACTAATGAATTAAAGAAGAAATCATAGGAGAAATAAGATATTTTTAAATATAATGATCATAAAGTACAACATATCAAAATTTGTGAGTGGAGCTTAAGCATTGCTTAGGGGAAATTTCATACCTTTAAATACATATATAAGAAAACAAGATTTTTTTTTTTTTTTTTTTGCGGTACGCAGGCCTCTCACTGTTGTGGCCTCTCCCGTTGCGGAGCACAGGCTCCGGACGCACAGGCTCAGCGGCCATGGCTCACGGGCCCAGCCGCTCTGCAGCATGTGGGATCTTCCCGGACCAGGGCACGAACCCATGTCCCCTGCATCGGCAGGTGGACTCTCAACCACTGTACCACCAGGGAAGCCCCCAAAACAAGAATATTTTAAAATCAGTGCTCTAAGCTGCCAGCTTATTAAGAAGCTAAAAAAAAGGAAAGAAAATTAGCCCAAAAGTACTAGAAGGAAGAAAAAATTTAAAGCAGAAATCAAGGAAATAGAAACAAGTCAAAAATATATATATAATATCATCAAAGCCAGGAGCTGGTTCTTGGAAAAATTTCATAAAATTAATGAGCCCCTAGCAAGACTAAACAAGGAAAAAAAGAAGACTCAAATACTGATATCAAGAATGAAAGTATAGGGCTTCCCTGGTGGCGCAGTAGTTGAGAATCTGCCTGCCAACATAGGGGACACGGGTTCGAGCCCTGGTCTGGAAGATCCCACATGCCGCGGAGCAACTAGGCCCGTGAGCCACAACTGCTGAGCCTGCACGTTTGGAGCCTGTGCTCCGCAACAAGAGAAGCCCACGCACCGTGATGAAAAGTGGCCCCCGCTCGCTGCAACTAGAGAAAGCCCTGGCACGGAAACGAAGACCCAATACAGCCAAAAATAAATTAATTAATTAAAAAAAAATCAAAAAGAAAAAATGAAAGTGTAGGCATCACTATAGATCCTAAAAGGATAATATGAAGATATTGTGAACAACTTTATGTCAACAGATTTGACATCTCAGATGAAATAGACAAGTTCCTTGAAAATACAACTTTCCTAAACCAACACAGGAGGAAGTACAGTCTCAGTATCACCCTGTTAAAGAAGTTGAAACTAATTTAAAATCTTCTGTAAAGAAAATTCTAGACTATTTGCTTTACTGATAAATTCTACCATTTAGGGAAGAAATAATTTTACCAATCTTACACAAACTCTTTGAGAGAATAAAAGAAGAACACTTCCTAACCAGATAACAAAGGGAAGCTGAGATACCAAAACCTAAATGGTATCTAAATGAAATCAATACAAGAAAATAAAATTACAGCTAATTTCCCTGAACATATATGTAAAAATCCTTAACATAGTATTAGCAGTGGAAGCCAGCAGTTCATAAAAAGGATATTACATAATGACATCTCAGGAATGCAAAGATGTTTTAACATTTGAAAATCATTAGTAATTTACCACATTAACAGAATAAAGGCGAAAAACTGCAATCCCAAGAGATACAGAACAGGCATTTGGTAAAATTCAATACCCATTTATCAACAACTAAGGAATAGGAGGGAGTTTCCTAATCTGAACAGTGAAATGAAAAGCTTACACACATAATGGTGGGATAATGAATGCTTTTCCCTTGAGGTAAGGAATAAAGCGAAAGAATTGTCTTATTTCATGTAGTGTTGTTCTAGAGGTCCTAGTCAGTCCAGTGAGGCAAGAAAATAAATAAATAAATAAAAGATTTAGAGATTGGAAAGGCAGAGCTAAAAATGTCATTATTTGAAGGTGACATGATTGTGTATGTAGAAAATGCAAAGGAATATTCAAGCTACTGGAATGAATAAGTGAATTTAGCATGGTAAGGGAATACATGGTAAATATACAAAAATCAACTGTATTTTTGTATTCAGAACAGACAGTTTGGCAAACTATGGCCTGTGGACCAAATCCCACCAGCCTCCTGTTTTACTGGAATACAGCCATACCCATTTATTTACATGTGGTCTGTGGCTACTTTTACACTACAAGGGCAGAGTTGTATAGTTATAACAGAGAGCATATGGCCTGAAAAGCCTAGAATATTTTATTTACCATCTGGCTACTTATAGATAAAGTTGCAGATCTAGAACAAATTATTGGTAAATGAAATATAAAGTGCAACACAGCTTACAATAGCACCAATAACATCAGATACCCAGGAATGAATGTAACAAAAGATAGTATTTGAAAATCTCTATGTGGTTCTCAGTGGAGGGGAGTTCATTTTACCCCCCTCCCTCAGGGGACATTTGGTAATGCCTGGAGACATTTTTGTTTGTCACAACTGGGTGATACTACTAGCATTTAATGGGTAGAGGCCAGGGATGCTACTTAACATCCTACAATGCATGGGACAACCCCTCTCAACAAAAAATTATCTGGCCCAACACGTCAGTAGTGCTGAAGTTGAGAAAACTCTGCTCTACAATAAAGATCACAGAGCACTGCTGAGAGAATTTAGAGATCTAAATAAATGGAGAGTTAATCCATGCTTATGAGTTAGAATATTCAATATTATTTTTATGATGACACTTTCCCCAGAATTGGTTTACAGGTTGAACACAATCCTGATCAAAATCCCATCACACTTTAAAAATAGAAATTGACATGCTGATTCTAATATTTGTATGGAAATACAAAATCTATAATAGCCAAACTACTCTTGAAGAAAGAGGAAGTTTGAGGTATACACCCGATTTCAAGATTCAGAACAGGGAATTATTGATATAAGAATACACAGATATACCAGGGTAAAGAATAGAGAGTACAGAAATAGACCTACTTAAATGCTGATTTAAGACAAAGATGCCAGTGCAGTTCAATGGAGAAGGGGAAATCTTTATTGTTTTGTTTTGTGAATGATGATTATAAATTTCACTTTTATTTTCCTGTGGATAGAAGGGGAAATCTTTTTAACAAATGATCTTGCAGCAGTTAGATATCTATTTGGAAAAAATTAACAATGACCCCTGCCTCACACTCTACATGAAAAATAATTTGAGATAAATCAATAGCAGCAATGGCACAAGGGAGGTGGGTGTAGTATGACTGGGAAGTCAGAAAAGAGACGGAGGATATAGAAGAGTTTGCTCATGGGGTTGGGTGGCGGTGGGGAGGCAGGCGCAAGCAGTGGGAGATTGAGTCAGAGCAGGATGGAGGTTGAATACGCATCATCAGAGTGGTTTATGTCTTGGTCGTTACCCAGAAATACTAGGGATAATGGGATAGATTCAGCATCCCACAGAATTATTGAGAGCAGTAGTCTCAACATTTCTGGGGATGTTGTGGGAGGTTATATTAGGCCTCTCCTTAGCTGGGACTGCAGCCTGAGTGGATTACACCTCTAAAGGAGTCCCATTCATTCTTATTGTCTGAGGTACTTTGCTGAGTTCTGATGCCCCGTTTTAAGAGAGATATGAACAACTAGAATTCATTAAATTAGGAGAAGTCAAAAGAGGCAAGGCTTAAAGAGCATGTGAAGATGAGAATTGTTGAAGGAACTAGAGTTGCTTAGCTTGGAAATTAGAAGATGTGAGGAATATGATCATAATCTTCAAGTAATTTAAAAGCAGGTAGTTAAACTTCTGTTGTGGAACAAAGAGGTGTAAATGAGTAATGAGAAAAGAGGTAGGCAGATAAGGGGGAGGGCCTTATAAACTAAGGTAAATAGTTTGAACTTTTTTCTTGAGGGCAGTGGAAAGCCATCAGAGAGTCCTAAGCACTGTAGTGATGTGATGATTTTTCTGTTTCATAAAAGATTATTCTCAGTACCACTTTCATATTGAATTTAGAGGTGGGGGAAGAGGGGCTATTGAAACAGTTCCTGCTAGAGAAAACCTATGTATATTAAATACTAAGAGAGCACAGCATATGGAAAGTGATTGATCCATAAATTCTGAAGAAATGTAGAAAAGAAGATTGACATAACCTAGTATAGCAAAGGTCCTTTCCTCATATTTTGTTCCTCATATTACCAGAACTTTTTGTGATTGCTTTAGGCAGAATGCAACCCCACAATACTGTACTGAGGGGAGGCATTAAAATGGACTGGAGTCCATTGTCCACTGCCTTGGAAATGCTGGGAAAGCTCTTCATAGACCTGTCTCCTGATTTGGCTATTTGTGCAGATACTTGGTGTTAAGATAATTGAACCGTAATGTTGGTATTGAATGTACCATTTCTGCTACTTCTCTATCTGATGTACATCCTTGCTGTCCCATCTGTATAACTGTCCAGGAGAGTATTGCATATGTTAAAAAAATTGTTTGCATTCAAAGATGCTGGAGTATATATGGGCTTGCTTTTTATATATTGTCAAAAATTTCTCAAATTATTTTTTGATTCAGTTTCACTAATTTCCAGTATTATTAATTTACACAGGTGCTACAGGGAGGGACAATTATCATTAAAATGCTGTGTTACTTTATATAATTGAAAGGTTTAAAATTTTTAAAAAAAATTTTTGTCATTCAAAAAAACTTTCTTAAAGCTGGAAGCTCCTTGACATCCTTTGGAACAGAACCATCAAACAGCGGTACCCTGTCCCAAAGTAGTGCAGTTGGTTCTGCCTTTACACAGGATACAAGATCTCTAAAAACACAGTTATCTCAAGGTAAGCTGTTTTTTCCTTCAAAATTTTCCATTCTAAATTTCTATAGATAGTAGTCTTTCTCTGAATGTAAGAGCTTTTGCAGCTTGTAACTCATATGTATAATTTCTACTTAGTTCTTTAAAAAAAATTTTAAATTGTTGTTCAATAAGTACATTATTGAATGACTTCCACTGTTCAGACTTTTTATAATTCTTAGATCATAAAACTGAAATGGTGAACATTGTCTAAGTTTGACCTTTTTTTTTTTACAAAGCAATTATATTACTTGTATATAATACTTAAATATTACTGGTCAATCTCAGACTCACCACTGAGGATGAACTATCCTTGATGAATTTGAAATAGTAGCTGAGGAAACAAACTATTCATTATGCTGTTGCATCTTTCCTAGCATCCTCATAGAATCTAGAGCAGTGGCTCTCAGTGTGGACCACTCACAATCAAATCATCTGATCTGGAATGCTTCTTAAAAATGTAGATCCTGAGAACTGCTACATCAGAATCCCTGGAGCTTGGAGATCTGCATTTTAATAAGCTTAAAGGATCCTGTTTCATTTCTTTTTAATTTTGTTTTTCCACCAGCCAGTCTCATAACCTTCAGTGGTCCCAGGATTCTTTATCTGCTGCTAAAGTGGGTGAAACTGGCCCATTGCTTTATATGGATGTTTACTTTTAAATAAAACAATGTAAAGTCATTTCAGAAAGATGCTATTATGATCAGGACAGTATTTTTTAAAGCACTTGAGGGTAAAATCAAGCCAATGCTAAACATAATCCTGTGTATCTCACTTTAGATATTTTGAAATAGTTATAGTTACTTTTATTCATATTGATTTAAAAAAAACTTAATTTTTTAACATTCTAAAGATTTTTGGTAGGTAAATTAGAAATACACTAAGCGCACTGTATAGCACGGGAAGCTATATTCAATATCCTGTGATAAACCATAATGGAAAAGAATATGAAAAAGAATGTATATATATATAAAATATATATGTGTATATATATATGTATAACTGAATCACTTTGCTGTACAGTAGAAATTAACACAACTTTGTAAATCAACTATACTTCAATAAATTTTTTAAAAAAGAAATACACTAAGCACAGGAAGAAAATAAAAATACCTATAATCTCACCACCCAGAAATAACAAATATTTACATCCAGACTTTCATCTAGGTTAACATAAGTGTATATTTGTGTGTGTATGTTATTGGTTTGTTAATTTTTTAAAGATTTCCTTCTTAGAGAAGATATTTAATCTTTTTAAGCTTTAGTGTTCCATACTATAAAACAGGACTTTACTGATAAAACAACAGACTTACTGTAAGGGTTAAATTTTTTTTTAATGTATCAGTGTCCTTAACATAATGCCTGACACATAGAACGTGCTCAGTAGATGTTAGCTATCTTAATTAATAACCAACATTAACCTTAATATTGAAGCACCAGAAGGATTCTTACTAAAATCGTAAGTAAGGATTCCCTTTCTCATTGCTACTCAGCATTGTTCTGGAATTTTTAGCTATGTCAGGAATACATGAAAAAGAAATAAGTATGAATATTAGAATAGCATTATTTGCCAATGCTGACTTCCTACTTGGAATTGAGAATTCACTGAAAAACTAGAACTAATATGAGACTTAAATTAGATAGAGGTAAAATGTAGAGAATAAGTATAAAAATCAGTAGATGTCCTAGGGCTTCCCCCGTGGCTCAGTGGTTTAAGAATCCGCCTGCCAGTGCAGGGGACACGGGTTCGAGCCCAGGTTGAGGAAGATCCCACATTGCCGCAGAGCAGCTAAGCCCATGAGCTACAACTACTGAGCCTGTGCTGTAGAGCCCGTGAACCACAACTGCTCAGCCCGCATGCTACAACTATTGAAGCCCATGTGCCTAGAGCCCATGCTCAGCAGTAAGAGAAGCCACAACAATGAGAAGCCTGTGCACCACAGCAAAGAGTAGCCCCTGCTCACTGCAACTAGGGAAAGCCTTTGCACAGCAGGAAGACCCAATGCAGCCAAAAATTAAATAAATTAAAAAAAAAATAGATGTCCTAAAACCTAACCCACTGATTATTAATGGGGATAAAAGAAGATGTTCACAATGATGAGAAATAGAAATTATATATAAAATACATAATAAGAAATATGGCCAGTCTCTATGATGAAAGATACAAAATATAATAGAGGGACATAAAAGAAGTTACATGTAATCAAAGAAAGATATCTTATTCCTAGATAAAAAGATTTAGTATTAGGAAGACTTTATTTCTCATAATAATTAAATTTACTGTACTTTCAATAAATCTACATGGAATAGTAAGAGAACCTAATAAAACAGATACACAGACTATCTTAAAAATAAGCATGCAAGTATACCTAGATATGTTTTAAAAATAAAAGTAATGAGGGCTTCCCTGGTGGCGCAGTGGTTGAGTGTCCGCCTGCCAATGCAGGGGACATGGGTTCATGCCCCGGTCCGGGAAGATCCCACATGCCGTGGAGTGGCTAGGCCCGTGAGCCATGGCCACTGAGCCTGCACGTCTGGAGCCTGTGCTCCGCAACCGGAGAGGCCACAACAGTGAGAGGCCCGCGTACCGCAAAAAAAAAAAAAAAAAAGTAATGTGATAGGGCTTACCTCCTTAATAAAGTATACATAAAATAAAGCAGTACAGGAATAAATTTAGAGATGAATAGAGCAAAAGTCAGAAATAGATCCAAGTATAAATAAGTAATTAGTATATGATAAAGATATTATTTTTAAATTAGTAGAGAAAGACTACTAAATATTCCATCCAATAAATGATGTTGTGAACAGACAACTGCCTGATCACTTGGAAAAGTAACTCTAGAATCCTTCCCTCATACTTAAGGCTAAAATAAGTTTTGAATAGATTAAAATGTTTTTTAAAAATTTAATTACATATTTATTATAAGAAAGAGGTATGTTTAAATAAAACAATGGGAGAGGCGGCCTGGGAATCTGCATTTTGATTTCACCAGCTAAAATTTTTGAAGTTTATAAAATTTTAACACCTAGAATTTTCTTGTAACTGTAAGAATAAGAATGTGAAGATAACTCGAGGGGGTGTGTTTATTATAAAAGAGCTTTTGAGTTTATTCCTAATATGTCCAGTATCACCTGTATTTCCCTGTTTATAACAAAATTGCCATCATGATGTAGTACCAGACTTTAATTACAAAGGTTTTCAAAATACAGGGACTTACCTGTGGCTAAGACTCCGTGCTCCCAATTCAGAGGGCCCAGGTTTGATCCCTGGTCAGGGAACTAGATCCCACATATTGCAACTAAAAGATCCCGCATACCATAACTAAGACCCAGTGCGGCCAAATAAATAAATATTAAAAAAAAAAACAGCAGTGAGTTATTACTTACTGTGATTGCCCTATCACTTGCAGTTCTGTAATATTGTGAGCCACAGGATCTTAAAGAAAAGCCTTAATGAAGTAAAGTTTTGTAAGTTTATAAGATCATTTAATGTACTATGATAAAATTACCTAAACAATAGGCTTTTCCAAAAACTTAACACTTATTTGACAAATAAATCTGTTTATAAGGTGATAAGTGATTACAAAATGTTTTCTCTTAGACCAAAACTTGTATAAACCACTATGATTTCCCATTATAATCAGTGGGAAAATTACAGTGTTTCTATTAATGGCAGAGTAAACTTTGTCATTAATGCTGGAAATGGTGACACACATTTGTAATTGCATACTTTAGTTAACCATATATTTGGGGAGTATTACTACTAAACAGTCCCTGAAGCACCTGGTGCACAACAACCAATGTGCTGTCAGTACTCACCAGTTCCCCAGTTTGGAGCCTGTGCAGGTAGCACAGGTGGGTAGTAACATTTGCAGCATATTTGGGAATATTTTTTTTTTACATAAAATGAGGACAATTTTTTAAAGCAAAACCTATTTTGGTGCAATATCATGGGATGTGAGAGCATCTTGAGTGGAGATTTATGGCAAACATTAGAGACAAAAAGCATGATGGGAGCACCCAGTGTTACATTCTTCTGTTCATACTGTGACCAGGCTCTGACCTCATGGAAGAAAAAATGGAATTTGTAAGTACAAAACCCATATTAAGCAAAAATTTGCCAAGTGATCATTCAAACAGCAGAGGGTGAGTATGGCTACTGTGTAATTATCTGAAGGGTTTATTTGTTGCTGGCCTTTTAGTATCGATGTTTAATTACCCAAGACTCTAAGGAATCGAAGAACTTCACCTGACTTTCTAGTTCTTTACTTCCTTTATAATAGAAATTTAATGCAGATAATACTTATAGATATAAGGGTATCACTTTAGATATATCTTCAGAAAGTACTAAAAAAGTTAGGACTTCCCTGGTGGCACAGTGGTTAAGAACCCGCCTGCCAAAGCAGGGGACACGGGTTCAATCCCTGGTCTGAGAAGATCCCACATGCCGCGGAGCAACTAAGCCCATGCGCCACAACTACAGAGCCTGCGCTCTAGAGCCCGGAGCCACAACTACTGAAGCCCGCGCGCCTAGAGCCTGTGCTCCACAGCAAGAGAAGCCACCGCAATGAGAAGACCGTGCATCACAAGGAAGAGTAGCCCCCGCTGTCCGCAACTAGAGAAAGCCCACATGCAGCAAGGAAGACCCAACGCAGCCAAAAATAAATTTTAAAAGAAGTTAAAGCCTCTAGAAATAATGGCTAAAGTCTCAGTGTAATCTGGTGGTTGTGGTTATTGGGGAAAGCCTACACCTGACCTGCCTAAATTATCTTTGATAATATTCCTGGGGGATTTTGTACCAGAGTTTTTTTGTTTGTTTGTTTTGGGGTTTATTTTATTTTATTTTATGTTTTTTACTGATCAAGTGACCAGCCCACTAAAGATAAACAGTTTTAAACTCTGGTCTAATGAGTAGATGGATTCAGATTGTGCTGAGGATTTGAATTGGTAGAAGTAAAACTCTAGACCTATTTTTAGGATCTAGGTTATTTTGAAACCCCCAGAGGATAGGGATAGTTTCTTATCTTTTGGTTACGTTTCAGGTCGTTCAAGCCCTCAGTTAGACCCTTTGAGAAAAAGCCCAACCATGGAACAAGCAGTGCAGACAGCCTCGGCCCACTTACCTGCTCCAGCACCTGTTGGGAGAAGGAGCCCTGTATCATCAACCAGGCCTTTACCATCAACCAACCAAAAAGCAATAGAGAATCAAGAGCACAGGCGAGGTAGAATTTTAGCTATTTACTATTTTTTAATTGACTGGTCAACATCTTCCATTCAACTTACTTTCATTAAAAACATTTACTCTATGTAAATGATCCTAGAAAGTTTAAACTGAACTTGATAGAATGTTCAGTCTTTCAAATTTGACTCAAAGTAGTGATGGTGGTGGGGATATATAGATTTTTGGTTTTGTTCTGGGTTTGTTTGTTTTTCCATTTCTAACTTTCCAGAAGTTTTTGATTATGTGTCCTAAGTTAACTGTCACTTTCTGTGTGTTCTATAGCTGAAGTACACAAGGTTTCAAGACCAGAAAATGAGCAACTCAGAAATGATAGCAAGAGACAAATCGGTAAGTTGTTACTTGGATCTGAAAGCTTTATCCTATGCTTTTCAATAGAGGGAACATTTGAAATGTATGATGCATAATTACTATAAAGAAAGAATAGCAAGGGTTGGTGACTATAAAGGAGTAGCACAGGGGAGTTTCATTGTGGTAACAGACGGTTCTTTATCTTATGGTGGGGGTACTGTGGATCTGTATACGTAGCAAAATGTCATAGAACTGTACATAAAGACATACGAAAAAATGAGAACATCCAAAACTGTTGAAATCTGAATATGAGATCTATAGTATAGTTAATTATATTGTGCCAGTGTCCTGGTTTTTCCCGGTTTTTGATAATGTACAATAGATAATCAAGATGTAACTGTTGGAGGGGAAGCTGGGTGATAGGCACATAGGACCACTCTACTTTTATTTCAATTTTTTTTAACCTAATTATTTCAAAAGATTTTTTTTTTTTTAATCACATGTCTGGAATAAACCCTACTTGATGGTAGGCAGTTTTCTATTGATATATTCTTGAATGTTATCTGCAAGTAGGACTTGTATATTTATATTTACATTGTTTTATGGCTTTCTCTTTTGTACTGTCTTTTGTATTTTTTTATGTTTTTGTGTCAGTTTCATGTTAGCATTATAAAATTGTTTTCTATGCTTTTAAGAATGGAATTGGGAGTTCCCTGGTGGCCTAATGGTTAGGACTCAGTGCTTTCACTGCCATGGCCTGGGTTCAATCCCTGATCAGGGAACTAAAATCCTGCAAGCCGCGTGGCATGGCCAAAAGAAAAAAAAGAATAGAATTATCGGGAACTATATTCAATATCCTGTAATATACCGTAATGGAAAAGAATATGAAAAAGAATATATATAACTGACTCACTTTGCTGTACAACAGAAGTTAACACAGCATTGTAAATCAACTATGCTTCAATAAAATAAATGTTTTAAAAAAGAATTGAATTATCTGTACCTTTAAAATTGAGAAGTTTTCTCATTAAAATTAAGCTCTGGGCTCCTTTTTTTTTTTTGAAGTAATTATTCAAGGACTTTAACTTTCTTTCGTTATTATTGATTTAATATGATTGTATACTTTCTTTATCTGTTTTGTAATCTATGACATTTACCCCAAATGCATCCATTTTATTCTTTTCAAATTTATTAGCAGAGAATAAATTATAATTATAAACTCTTCCAAATTAAAAAATAAAAGCAGTGTGTGATCTCTTTAATTACATAATAATTGGAAGATGCTCTTTCACTTAATTTTAGAAAGCTAGATACAATTTTAAGTGTATAAACACTTTATTTCTTCTGTACATTTTTATATGTTTATGTTTTTATTTGTTGTTGTTTTTTGATGTGGACCATTTTTTTTTAAGTCTTTATTGAATTTGTTACAATATTGCTTCTGAGTTATGTCTTGGTTTTTTTGGCTATGAGGCATGTGGGATCTTAGCTCCCCAACCAGGGATTGAACCCGAACCCCCTGCACTGGAAGGCAAAGTCTTAATCACTGGACCGCCAGGGAAGTCCCTATGTGTATTTTATTTGTGCTGTGTGCCATAGAATTACAGAGGTTTTGGTTTGGTGTACTATGTTTCACTTTTTTTAATTTGGAAAAAGAACCCCTCTCTTCTCAAGATAAAATAATTGCCATGCTTCCATCATTCAAAAATCGTGTAAAGTAGTGCACGCTTTGGCAGCACATATACTAAAATTGGAACGATACGGAGAAGGTTAGCATGGCTCCTGCACAAGGATAACATGCAAATTCGTGAAGCACTGCATATTTTAATATAAAAAGAATATGTGTATGTATATGTGTGTGTGTGTGTGTGCGTGTGTGTCTATCTGAATCACTTTGCTGTATACCAGAAACTAATACAACATTGTAAATCAACTATACTTCAATTTAAAAAATAAAATATAAATCATGTAAAGCAATAAATAAAATATCTCTCACTGCCCTTCAAAATTTAAGACAGAAATACTGTGCTGTAATTTCTGGCTTTTGGCCAAGACATTTTCAGTAGTAGAGCTGAATATTTAAACATCCTGCTTGTCTAGATTTAAGTGTCTGGATATACTGCTGTGGGTTTTTGAGGTTTGTTTTCTCAAACTTAGACAATTTGCCAAATTTTAGTGAACAGTGAGCACAAACCTGTCTATTACTCTGCAGTCACTTCTGATCTTTATCAGTATGTGTTAAACATTTCACATAATTATAATCATTGAATTCATAGTGCTTTGTGCTCTATATTTTTCTGTTAACCGACATCAAATACTATTCCATGTTTCTCTTTAATTTTTTTCTTCTTAACTGTTTCTCTTGTGTTGGATATTTGGGTTCTCAAGTTTTCACTATAATTTATGCTACTTTGGTATTGCTTTATCATACCTCATAAATCTTGTTATTGTATTAAATTGTAGAGAAAAATAGATACAGGAAGACTTGAAAAATATGGAGCCATTTAGAGGGAGACAGTAAAGGTGAAGCAGGAAGTGGTTGGAGTGGTTGAGACCATGTACGTCTTTTCTTTTTTAAAAAAAATATATATTTATTTATTTTTGGCTGCGTTGGGTCTTCATTGCTGCACGCGGGCTTTCTCTAGTTGCAGTGAGCGGGGGCTGCTCTTCATTGCTGTTCACGGGTTTCTTATTGCAGTGGCTTCTCTTGTTGTGGAGCACGGGCTCGAGGCGCGTGGGCTTCAGTAGTTGTGGCACACGGGCTCAGTAGTTGTGGCTCGTTGGCTCTAGAGCACAGGCTCAGTAGTTGTGGCTCACAGGCTTGGTTCTCCGCGGCATGTGGGATCTTCCCGGACCAGGGATAGAACCCGTGTCCCCTGCATTGGCAGGCAGATTCTTAACCACTGCGCCACCAGGGAAGTCCGAGACCATGTACTTATTGTCTTTTGTGTTACCTTGCAATTTGTGCTGCTAAATGTTCATCTGTTTTTCTCACTATAAATCTTGATTTCTATGATCCTTTCCATAAAAGTCTTCCTGAATTTTGAGAACCCAATATATATTTGACATTTTGTAGGTATTAGGGATATAAGAAAAACAAAGTAATTTAGTACAGAAGTCTCCCAAATTGTTTGGTTGTATACTGTATCAGTAGCATGTATGAGTGTAAACCCCATAGATATAAATTTCATGTGTGCCATTTATAAATTTCATGTTTATAAATTTTATATGTGCTCTTCTCAGTCTATTATGTATTAAATGTTTGTGAAACTTCATCTTTTTTATATTAAAAAATACAAATATCGTCATGTGCATAGAGACTTGTAAGCATTTCTCTTGTTGACCATAAAGACCACAATAATAGCTTCTGCTCTAAACCAGCTTGTTCTTTCTTTATTAATATAGTTCCAGGTGCTCCTTCAGCTCCAAGGAGAGGGCGTGGGGGTCATCGAGGTGGCAGGGGAAGATTTGGTATTCGACGAGATGGTCCAATGAAATTTGAGAAAGACTTTGACTTTGAAAGTGCAAATGCACAATTTAACAAGGAGGAAATCGACAGAGAGTTTCATAATAAACTTAAATTGAAAGGTGAGTTTTTATTTTTCTATTCAAAAAATACTCTTATTTGACTTGTGAATTATGGATGTTTAGTACAAGTCTTGACTTTTATGGTATGTGCTTTTGTTTTTCATTAGAAGATAAACTTGAGAAACAGGAGAAGCCTGTAAATGGTGAAGATAAAGGAGACTCAGGAGTTGACACCCAAAACAGTGAAGGAAATGCAGATGAAGAAGATCCACTTGGACCTAACTGCTATTATGACAAAACTAAATCTTTCTTTGATAATATTTCTTGTGATGATAACAGGTACAGTCTTTTAAGGTGCTCTTATGCTCTTAGGAGGTTGAAGTGTGAAATGAATTCTTATAAATTCACAAAGTTTAATGAATACTTAAAAATATCTAGGGACTGCCCTGGCAGTCCAGTGGTTAAAAATCCGCACTTCCAATGCACGGGTTCAATCCCTGGGTGGGGGGGCCACGGGTTCAATCCCTGGTCGGGGAACCAAGATCCCGTATGCTGCATTGTGTGGCCAAAAAAAAAAAAATCTAATGACTACAATTGTTTAATGATTTATTTTGCTAAAAGAAAATAATTTATACTAAAATTTTAAATGATATTACTCTTTGAGAAAAATAATCATATACTTTTGTTTGGGGATGCATTCACATTTGAAAATTAGTAAATAAAAATAGAGGCATTCATCTAACACCTAAACACCTTTTAATTTACCCCTCTACAATGTAGTTCAGATGAAGTTTGCTGATACAGTAAAGCTCTGCTATATTGCAGTAAATGTGGATCCAGAAAACTGGTTAATTAAAGGATCCAACATAACAAACTAAGAGTTCCAGGGTTTCTGCTCCCTGATCCTAATCGTCCTCCTGGCTGCAGTTTGGTGCCACCTGGTGGCAGTTTTCTACTTCACTTTAAACGTGGATGGGGATGATTCTGAATCCTCTGATTATCTGGGCTGTGGGCCAGCAGCAGCAATTCAGACGCTTCAGGCGTCAGGTTCAGAGCTTGGGCCAGGAGCATACTAGGAACTCAGGGATCTATCCTCCATCTCTTCACATCCTGAGACAGGGTTTCCTTTCCTGGCTTTGCCCTTTCTTCCTTTGGGGCTGATTGGAGGGTAGAGTCAATTGCCAATCCCATTTATTGGGGCTGTTGTCAGTTTCTTTGTATTATCAACTGCATTTGCAAGAAGCTTAATACCAGTCATATTTTCACATGAATTATAGGAACATATTGCCATGGACAGCTTGTGATGACTTAGATAAGGTGCTTATTTTTATTTGATTCTTAGGAATTACTTAGCCTTAATTTGGGAATCAGTGCTACATAGTTTTGCTGGAAAATGTTCTTTAAAACTTGATACACTAAAGATTATTTGTTCTCATAATAGAGAACGGAGACCAACCTGGGCTGAAGAAAGAAGATTAAATGCAGAAACATTTGGAATCCCACTTCGTCCAAACCGTGGCCGTGGAGGGTACAGAGGCAGGGGAGGTCTTGGTTTCCGTGGTGGCCGAGGACGTGGTAGCGGCCGAGGTGGTAACTTTGCCACTCCTCGAGGATTTCGTGGTGGATTCAGAGGAGGTCGTGGGGGCAGGGAGTTTGCAGATTTCGAATATAGGGTAAGTATTATTATGTGCTTTGGCGTTGGCTTGCAGCTGTATGAAATTCAAAATGTTTTAAACTCTTTATCTATTAGAGGTGAATGTTTTTAGGGCGTTTGTATAACTTCCATTTGACTTTTCAGTGGAGGATGTACCTGATTAGGATATTTATATAATTTTAAGGAGCAGTAACTTCTTGGTTAATGAATCTAATTCTTTTTTAACTATTTTCTTTTCAGTTGGAGGAAGTAAAGAGATAGAAATGTGATATTCTTTTTTATCTTTCTGTTATAAAACCATGGTTTCAGATTTAATGGACTGGTAAAATTTCTTCCAAAAACCTGTTAAGAGACTGACTTAAGATTAATTTCTTTTCCTTAAAAAAATTTTGTTGTTGTTGTTGGAGGCACAGGGGATCACTAAAAGATATACGGTACAGAAAAGAGCCATATTGTATCACCTTTATTTCATATTACAAAGTATGCTTCAATACCAAGAGAATCTAGGAAGAACATATTTAAAGGGGTCTTTAAGTCAGTGTTACTATCCTAGTCATCGATTTTAGGGATAGTGGAGAGGAAAGTATATAATCAAAGAAACGATCAAAGTCCTATCATAAAGAAGTCTACTAGGAATTACATAGGGCAGCTAGAGACAAAAAGACCGGGACTTCCCTGGTGGCGCAGTGGTTAAGAATCCGCCTGCCAGCGCAGGGGACATGGGTTCGAGCCCTGGTCTGGGAAGATCCCACATGCTGCGGAGCAACTAAGCCCGTGCGCCACAACTACTGAGCCTGCATACCACAACTACTGAAGCCCGCACACCCTAGAGCCCTGCTCTGCAGCAAGAGAAGCCACCGCAGTGAGAAACCCATGCACTGCAATAAAGAGTAGACCCCGCTCGCTGCAACTAGAGAAAGCCTGCGCACAGCAATAAAGACCCAAAGCAGCCAAAAATAAATTTTAAAAAAAATTAAAAAAAAAAAAGAAAAGGAAAAGAAACAAAAAGATCTACTAGCAGGAATTTCATTATTCAGTATTTAAAACTGGTCATTGTTGAGATCCCTCTTGAAGGGTCATTGTTAGTGGCTTTTGGATCTGTTCTGTTAATTTTGATGCCTTTAATATTGTGTCATCACAGCCAAGGCTGCTGAAAATTAGCCTCAGGTCGTTAGCTCAGGATACCCAGCCACAGTAGATGCAGCCTGATGTAGCTTCAGCACTTCTAACTTGGAAAATGGCCATTCCAGCTAGGGGACTGTGTCTTAGGAACTACAGAACTCCTCTTCCTTGCCACTATTACTCCTCTTGAGGTTGCCAGTGACCTTTGCTTATAGAATTCAGTAGCCTTTTCACAAATATTTGCCCTTAACTACTCTGCAATATTTGACACTGATAACTGCCTACCCAACGTGGAGTCTTTCTTCCTGCTTTTTGTTTTTTTAACACTTTTGATATTTTTCTCTTTATGAAAATAACGTATGTTCCTTAACACAGCCTATATATAAGGTGCTTCATGATCTGCCTGTTTCTCCAGATGAGAGGTCTAGTACTTGCTCTAGATCTTGTTGCCAGTGGGACTGCCCTTTTCTTCATTCATTCTGCTACACATATGTGGGTCTTCTTGCTCTTGTTTAGTGCCAAGCTTATTCCTATCTCACGACCTTTTTACCCATTCCTTCTGCCTGCAGTGTTCAGTTTGCTCCATTGTGTTCATGTTTGCACTCTAGCATAGGCTCGAGCTTTCCCTCTCTCCTCTCCTGCAGCAATTTCCCCCTCCCCTTTCTGAGCTTGTCTATTCATAGCTTCTAATCAGTTTTTCAACTTGGACCTTGTATGCTTTCACTTACATTTTTCTATATTTACTTGCATTGTGTCCTGTGATCAACTTAAACTTAACCTTCCTCAGAATGTCCTCATCATCTTCTCACTTTCCCATCATCTCAGTTTGGTATTCTTTTGTCTCCCAGGCTGTGGAGGTATCCATGATCATGGGCCATTTCCACATCACCACGTTCATTCCTTTGAGGCGTTTCTGCCAACTACCATAATAACCCACTGATTGGTGTTTAGACCTTCAGTTTCTCTTTACCTCACTTCAGGCATATCAGCTACCTGTTGAAGAACGTGTGGCAACTCCTGTTGAAGACCACATTGAGTCAGCTTGGTTTGAGAAAAAGTACGTTTAAATTAGACCTTGATCCTGATGAGAATTTTAGTAATTTTTGCTAGTATGACCTCAGTTGAGTTGTTAAACATTTCTGGCCCTCAGTTTTGCACAGTTTTATTTCAGACACACCATTAAAATCTCAGAGGTGGAAAGCATCTGAGAGTTGTGACCTCCTGGCCAAACCAAAAACCTCTTCTGTTGGTATCCTTTATGAGGGCTGGGAACTTATTACACTTTCTAAGAGCATCCATCCCACCCCAAGGGTGCTCTAATTATTAGGATTTCACAGACACACACATAATTTGAAAAAATCTTTTTCCCTCTACCTTCTAAACTTATTAGTTTAACTCTATCCTTGTCTATACACAGAATATATACTCTTCTTCGTAATGATTTTTCATATATTTGAAAAAATTAGCTGTCATGTTGTGTAAGACTGGATCATTAATTCCCTTTATCTGAGCAGTCATCAGTAAACCTTTGAGTAACCACTGTGTGCATAGAATATGCACTTATTAATGCAAACCTTCGTTTTGAGGCCGTGTCTCACTGTTCAGCCATTTTGAGCCTTTAGTTAAAACTCCTATCATATATATTGTAGAATTAGAATGCATTGCAGAGGTTGTCTGCATGAGTCTTTATCCGCACTAATGTATCCCTGACAGATAGTTCAACCTCTGCTTGGGTGTTTCAAGGAGTGATAGATTCACTAGACCTCAGGCTGATGGCTAGAAGGTTCTAATGTGACGTTGCACTGCCTGCTCATTTTACTCTGTAAGGGTCCCACTGGATATATCCAGCCCCATTTATTATTACCCTTTAACCTGTCCGATTCAAGCAGTTGACTCATGGTCATCTCTTGTACACACTGCTTGATTCCAACTCTGACTTCATTCATTGACCAAATATATTGAATTCTTCGCATATGCCAAGCTCTATGCTGGACATTGGTGGTAACAAAACACATGCAGTCCCAGCCTTCTTGATGTTTATGGTCCAGTGGGAAGACAGACCCAGCTGAAAGACAGGGGCTTCCTTTCAGTCTTGCCTAAGGTTTGCTCTATCCTTAGAAACTTCTCTTCCTTCCTCCACTGATTTCTTCCTTTTCTGACCTCCTGTGGTATCTGCTTTCATCACCACACATTTTACGTATACTTATGTTCCCTATTTCATGTGTTTTGTTTTGTTCTGCATCGCCAACTAGATGGGAGCCTCTTGGCATTAGTGGATATGTATTTTACTTTTCTTTCCACCAGAACACCTATCTCAGCATGGAGCCGTAGTGGGCTTGAAGTAAGTACTTAGCATGTTGATTAGGAATAAGTTACTTCAGTGAGGCTGAAGGTCCATCAGTGTGGCTAGCCATTGCTTGTCCATTCCAAAGTTGAATGATCCTTCTGTCTGCCACTAGATCCCGGACCTTCTCAGCAGCCTGTTCCTTCTAAATCATAGCATCTGGCACCTTTAAAGGTGGAAGTAGTGATTGACCACTATTACATAAAGGAAATTTACCTTCTAAGATTATACTTGTTTCTGAAGCATCTAATACTTCTCAGAGATGAAGTGCAGTGGCATTTGCAGCAGCCTTCATGTAATGGGTTAACTTTGTTCTTTATGCTCCACTGACATGAACATTATAAGCAGATCTGGTTGTTTAATGAAAACATGGGTAAAGATAGGATCATATATTTTTTTTTAGAACTCCTTAGAAATATCAGTCAAACTAGAACTTCTCTCCCACCCTACTGCAACAGATAGTTAGGAAACCAAGGACCCAGAGGAGTTAACTCTCTTGATCTAGGTATAAGCTTAGCCAAAATTTACTCTTCGGCTTCTGAGTTTTCCTTAGGATAATGGTAGAAACATAAACTTGTGGTGAGTTTGGTCCTATGGTGCTTTTTCTTTTCTTTCTTTTTTGGGGGCTGGGAGATCAGGCTGGGGCTAATGAGAGAGTGGCCCACTCCTATTTTATACGCTGCTGCTAAGGAGGTTAAGCTGCCATGGTGGGTGAGACAGGTTGCCTTTCATTTGAGTCTGTGTTTCTTCAGAGAGGGTCCAGAGACAACAAGGTATCTGAAATGACTCAGCATGGTACTCTCTCCCTTTCCCCTTTTATTTTCTCCTTTCCTTCCTGCTACTTCTCTGTTTCCTTCTCCCCTTTCCCTCCCTCTTTCCCTTTCTATCTCGCTTTCTTTTTTTACCTTTCAGAAAATCACAGCTTTTGAACCCTAAAAGGTCTGGATTGATCATACAGCTTTCTGAAAGGTAAAAAAAAACACAGGGCATGTGAAGGTTGGCATTGGTGGGGGACAGACATCAGGATCATCTTCAGCTTATTTCTTTCTGTATCAACTTACACCATGCCGTTTGTATTCTAATTTAATAACATTGTACAAATGGTTTGGTGTTGTATACACAGATAAAATTAAGTTTTTAACATAGGCAGTGTGTATTTCTAACAGTCAGGGTGAGAATCAGCAGTAAAAATCAGGTAGCAACTAGTAGCAGCTAGTTGGTAGCAACTAGTCCTGAGGAAAAGAGAAGCCCTTGGCTCTGTGTACAGGCATTTGGTTTAGGATTAATCTCACTGGAAAACTAGAGGCTCCTTGAGATTTTTATTGCTTTCTCCCTGGTTGCTTTTAAAAACATTTCCCAGGCAGCGCTCTGATTTTCAGAACTTATTTCAGATTTAAAAGTCATCCTTTTAAAATGAATTTCCAAATCATTGCTTTCTCCTGACATGAAACTGTGGAGAAGAGAAATGTTATTTTACCACCTGGATATTTTATTGCATAGTAAAGATATCAAAGACTCGGGAATTTTATTTATCTTCTTCCAAAAAATGTTGTCAGTTGTATTTGATGAGTTTGACTACTATGGTGAAGGCTTAATTTTTTTTTAAATTATTAGGACAGCACCAAAGGTAGTAGGGTGTGCCTATATCTTAGCAGGGGGCCTTCTTGCTAGGACAAGCCCACAGCACCACTGCTTTAACCTCTACTAACTGGAAAATACACTTAACAAATAATGAGCTACTGCTGGGTATGTAAGTTATAAAAAGTGTTTCCTGGAAATCAGTGAAACGAGTTTATACATGAAAGTAAGAGGAGGATATATTTAAAGGTTATGAAAAATATACTTAAAATAAAGCAAATTTAAAAGAAATACTTATTAATAAACCCCAGTAGTTTGAAACATGAGCTAATTTTTTTTTTCCTTTTTAGAAAGACAACAAAGTTGCTGCATAGTCTGCAAACAAGTCTTTGAAAATAGATGGATTTTTAGCTCTTCGTGGTCCTGAGAATTGGTTTCAGTCTTTGAGAAGAATGAAAAAGTGAATTTGCTGTATATTTGTCACCAGCACTGGGTTTTTGTTTGTTTGTTTGTTTGTTTTTCTGCTTAATTTCAAAGATACAATACAGTTAATTTTGGGGGTGGGAGGGAAGGCTCATCTTAATAAATGAGCATTAAATATATTTGGAATAGCAGAAGGTTAAGTAATTTCTTATGTATAGTTAAACTAAAGCAGTACTCCAGTGGAACTTATAAGTATTTTTTCATCACTGAAAGGATTTTTCTTATCACTAAATTGTATTTGGCAATTATTGTGAGTTGCCTGCAGATAGGGCCGTGTTACTGTTTTGAGCCACAGAAGGAAGGGTCTGTGTGTCTATGTGTCTGTGTGTCTGTCTATATCTTTCTTTTTCTTTCTTTCTTTCTTTCTTTTTTTGGAAATCCTGTAATAACCCTTCTGAGGTAGCTTATTTCGTCAATTAATTAGGGTGCTGGATGGTAGAGAATTTTGTCAGTCAACTATGTACACACAGTAAATACTGTTTCTTAGGCAAAGGTAACTTTTTTATATAGTTGTAAAATTCCATTATATTCCATTGCCAAAGAAACATTAAGAACTTTGTATAGCTGTATAAAAAGCAACTAATTTTTTAAAGAATAAACATTTTAAAGTCAGCAAACATACTGTGTCCTTGCAGAAGTTGATGTGCTGAGGAGCAGAAGTATGGGTGGGTCTTTTTTTCATAGCTTTTCAGGCTTAAGATTGTTGATTTTGATTTTTTTTTTTAAATGTTTGGAACGTAAATGAAGATTTGATACATTCTTTCATTATCTAAAAAGGGTAAATTACTTATGCTCATTGTAAGAACTTTATTTTGTAGCAAATGGCATATCACAGGATTTATCCACATAATAGATATTTTCAGTATACAAATGTAAATAATCATAGATAAGAATGTACTTAGCTGTATTTTCAAATAAGTAACCCCCCCCCTTTTTTAAGACAATAAAACTAGGTGTCAATTAACCTGTTCTTCCTGATATGCCTGGAGTTTTGTTGTGATACCTTGACTCTTTCCATTATATTTCAAGATGATTCAGAGTGTTAGAAATTATTTTGGCAACCTATAAGATATCATAACACTGGTCCTTAGGCCTGTGACCCACAAATGACTCAGTATAGAGTTAATTGCTAAAATTATTAGTAAATCTTTTTGATATTTTAAGCTATAGTGGAAAAAAAATCTGGCCACTTTGTGTTTTTATGAAGGCCGTGGAATAAAGGGATCCAAAGATTAAATATTTTCATCTATTTTGATTTTTGTTAACTTTCTCCTTAAAATATTCAGTAGTGATAAAGATATGGAAAATTGCACTGTAGGAGAATTGGAGTATATAAAGGTGGTTGATAATTTTAATTTTATATCTTTTGTGTAGCTCTACAAGAAAATGTTTTGTAATTTGGTTTCATTATTAAGGTCCAGTACTTGGCAGCCATAGTTTAGATAATATTGTTTAATACTGTTTGCTCGCATGTTAACAACAAAATCTTTTGGAGGACCCATAAATCATGGCATTGAACACATTTCTGAGGCATTCTGAACATCAAAGCAAGTGCTATGGCAATACCTGTGTAGACTATTAGAGATGTCCTGGGCTGATTCGAAAAAAAAAAAACAAAAAAAACCTGTAAATACCAGTTCTACACGCTCTGAAAGTATGAATTCATGCATTTTCCAAGCCCTCTGCGTCATTGACTAGGGCATTTGGTACCCCAGTAATAACCGGCAGCGTGACATACCTGCAGTGCACCTTACAATATTAAAAAGGTTTTTATTCTAAGACAGAATAAAACTGTCCAATAAAAAATGTTCGTCAAAGTTCTTTCTCCTTAAACACTAATATTTTCTTACAGTAGAAAAAAGTATAGTGAAGGGCATCTTTAACATGTAACAATGGAATTATGGTCATGTTTATATTCCCTAAAATAGCTAAATTAATTTCTGTTTTCCTAGGATTTATACAGTGTTGTGTTTAAAGCTGGAAACCCTTTCTCCCCCTCCTAGAGTACAGACAGCTCCTGAGTTACAATCCATGACATGAGGAGACTAAGCCAACCAGGCACAGGCCAAGCTGGAAACCTTAGGCTAGAATGCACCCTCTGTGGGCAAGCACATGCAGAAGGCAAAAAAGGGAAGGGCTGATTCCGCTGAAACTTGTCTTTGGATAGACCATTTCTCCTTCCAAAAGCACGACTTAATGTGAGGGGTAGGGAGAGTGGTCAGGAATGTTAATTCAGCTCAATGGATCTTAATCAGGGGTGAACTGCCGTCCAGGGAGCATTTAGGAATGAGAAAGCAGGTGTTTTGGTTATCATAATGACTCGGGGCCCACCACTGGCATTTAAGAGTAAGGGCCAGGATGGTAAATGTTCTGTGCTATGCTAGACAGTGCCATAATTGATTATGCAGCCCAAGTGCAGCAGTGACCCTTCCACTTTGAGAAATACTGACTAAAGTCCCTCTACATGGAAAGACAATGAGTGGGGAATTAATTTTTCCCAAAAAATTTTTAATAAAACTTTACTAAAGAATCTTTACATGGTATATGAAAGGAAAAGGCCCTTACTTGCAGGAGTACTGTCAACATTTTGGAAACTCATTTATCATCACATAGGAATTACCATTTCATCCTGTTCTCTGTCAGTAGTTCATAAATCTCATACCAGAAGCACCTGAGGAGCATTTTTTAAAGTACAAATTCCCATGCCCCACACTTGGAGAGTCTGATTCTGAAGTTCTGCAGTGAAACCTGGGAATCTGCCTAAGTCCCACAGGTAGTTCTGATCAGCCAGGTTTAGAAAGCCAATTTTAAAACATCACAGCTGACTCATCTAATCTAGCCCCCCTCCTTGTAAGGGTCTTGGTGATGTTTCCATGTAGAACTATTTTATCATTTCTCTGTCCTCCCAAATTCAGTATATCTAAGTTGTGACTCCAGCATGAAGAGTGGGAAAGAACTAAATGGAACAGGGGTGCATTTCTGCAGGATAGAATCTAAGGGGAAACAGGAAAATTGAGACTTGCTTCCTCTAGGGTTTGGCTGCTTTGAGTACCGAGGCTCCGTTCCTAGCATATAGGAAATGAGTGTGTGTTGTTTCTGTGTCAGTTTTACATAGTTTTTGTCCCTGTCTCCATGGGTTGTCAGTCTGAAAGAAAAGCTGCTCTTTCTGCACAGCCCCGTGGTAATAGCTCACATCTGATCGTGTCTGGATTCATTGTTACAGGATCCCCCTGCCCTATTAGTTCAGAGACTAAAAGCTGGTTTAAGTAGTGACAGTGGGGAGAGTGTCACAGAATAAAGTAATGAAGGCGAGTGAGCTCTTAGAGGAGCTCAGATGTCAACCAGTTTGCTTAGTTTACCTCCTTTGACTGTGATTTTAAAAGATGACAAGTATGAGTACAATCGGAATCAAACTTAAGGAAGTAAAGTAGCACCGTTAATCTCTGAATCTGGGTGTGCTTAATGGGGATTTGCTCAGAGCAGGCTGCCTTCGCTTCTCCCAGTATAGAGACACTGGGACAACTTCTTGGCATAGGAGCTAGTCAGGTGAGGGAAGTAAGGGAGAGTGTAGCTTTGAGCAGCAGAGACCTGGAGGCCAGCAGCAGTCTGTCGGCCAGCTAGTGTGTACACTGGGAAGCTGAAGATGCAGGTCCCAGGCCCTGCTGTTGTGGGGGTCAAACCAACCTCCTGAGGAGGAGTGACGCAGATGTTTTTACCCTGTTTTTCAAAGCCACGGTTAGTAAAAGCGAGCTTGTGGCTTTTGAGACAGTTTGAAATCTGGCTCCAAGAGCACATGATGAGACTATGAATCTAATGTGGTTTGTTCTCAGTGATGGTGCCAAGCTGTGCCCGTTATATGGGTGTTCTTTAAATTCCAGTTCGGTTCGTATTTTAACAGACTTGGCTGACTGATAAAAGTGTTTTCACGTTTAGCTCATAAACATATCCAAATCAACCTGAATCTGATTCTAGTTCATAATGAATGTTGATTTTTAGGGAAATGCTTTAAAATGCACTGGTGTCTGTATTGTGGTTTATAAAGAAACAAAGCAGCTCTGTGAGGCCAAAGCATATTTCAGTTTAATAATAAGGCTTTCATAGAGTGACTCATAGTTTAGGTGCACAGAAACAACTGAGAGCGGCCAGCAAGGAGCTCATGGCCCAGAAAGTCTTGCCTTTGCCTCTAAACTTGAAGAGCAGCCTGGGAGTGGAAGAGCAGAGAGCCAAGAATGCCAGTTTGAGGAAGTGTGAGAAGCCTGGGCCAAGGCGAGAGATTGTAATGAATTCCAGTGAATGGTTTACAGTCATCCCAGCACAGAGAACAGGAACGTGTTTACTAGATGTCTGGAGTGTGCTTCTGTTATCCTGGTACTCACTTAATCCTTATAATCCTCGGGTGCTGGCCTCACACAGGATTGTTGATGAGAATGCAAATCCCAGCATTGCAGTTCAGGATTTTGCTTGTGCTGAAATTGTTTTGTAAATTTCTTTTAATGGGTTAGTTGGGTGACAGTTATCCCTTACTCCATTCCCCAGTGTTTAATAGCATTTCTTTTGTCCCAGAATGGGTTTTGGAGCTTTGCAGATTTCAGTTTACAGAGGAATGAGGTATAGTTTCATTTTTGTATAAGTAATACACTGTAAAAAGCATATGGGCAGTATGGAAGATGGTTTTTAAAAATAGATAAATAAAAGAAGAAAGAAAATCTACCATCCTACCATTCAGGGCTAAGCATTGGTAACACTATTTGGCTATATATTCAACCTGGCATTGTTCTGTACCGGCATGTGCTTTTCAGCAAAAATAGATTCATAGTATACGTACTATTGTGAAACTTGCTTTTTTCACTTCGTGTATTGAGTAGCACTGTTTTGTTTTAAAGTATGATTATGCAGACAGAAAAGCACACATATCATGATTACTTATGTAAACAGTACCCAGAAGCCCCCTTAAAACTCCCTTCCAGGGGCTTCCCTGGTGGCGCAGTGGTTGAGAGTCCGCCTGCCGATGCAGGGAGGCGGGTTTGTGCCCCGGTCTGGGAGGATCCCACATGCCGCAGAGCGGCTGGGCCCGTGAGCCATGGCCGCCGAGCCTGTGCGTCCGGAGCCTATGCTCCGCAACAAGAGAGGCCACAACAGTGAGACGCCCGCATACCGCAAAAAAAAAACCACTCCCTTCCGGTAGCCCCCACCCCCTCAAGGGTAACCACTATCCTGACTTCTAACAGCTTAGATTGCTTTTGCTTTGTTTGTTCTTTACATAAATGGAATTAAACAGCATATATGCTTTTGTGCTTAGCTTCTTTGCTCAACATTGTGTTTGTGAGATTCATCCATATTGTTGCATTTGGCTGCGGACCGTTCGTTTTCGTTGCAGTATAGTATTCCATTGTGTTAACAGACCATGATTTATCCATTCTGCTGTTGATACCGCATTTGCATCATTTCTAGCTTTTGGCTGTTAAAAAAATGCTGGCACAGTTTTTTCCTCCACAAGAGAAGCTGAAGTTAGAGTGGGTAAGAGGAACGCGGACTTTGAATATTGTGAAAGATAGTAGTGCCCAGCTATGGAGCTGCTCCACACTAGTGTGCTGCTGCAAGGAATTTGTAACTAAGAAAAAAGTACTAGCAAACCATGATGTGCTGTAGATGTAGACATAGGTATGTATATTAGAGCAGATGCAGGGTTAATCCTCCTCTGTGGGCCTAGCCTTTTCCTGAAGGACGCTGCTCCACCTACCACCCTTCCCAGTGGCAGCACTGGAGTATTTCTTGCCCTGCAAACTATGTTCAGGATGTAGACTTGGTGTCCTTGCTCCCTCCCTTTCTGGTAAAACCCCTACTTACTCCATTCAGGCTTATGTGATCCTCTCACTCTCCTGGTTACCTGATTACTCCCATCTTAAAAAAATTATTCCTGCCTTTCTCTTCCTCTATACCTCCATCCTTCCATATGATGTCATCTGTGTGGCTTACCCATCTGTGTTGGGAGTCCGCAAGATAATCATACTGATGGTGATGATTCTTACAGCACAAACATGCAAAGCAAAATTGAGCAAAGGAAAGGGTGTATGGGCGAAGTCTAGAGTGAACCAGGCTCAGACTTTCAGAGGGGACTTTGAAAGTGGTGTCACAGAGTATGTACTTCGTTCCCCCAGCAAAGAATTGTTCCAACATGTGTGGAATGTTGTCTACCAGGGAAGCTCATCAGCGGCTGAGGGCCCAGGGTTTTGATCGGGGTCTGGTTATTTAGGCATCTTCTGTGTGGCACATACTAAAATCCCAGACTCCCAGAAGTAAAGCACAAATACACATCATTGACTGTACAGTTTAGGCACAGTGAGCCAGTCTTATCAGTTCTGGGAATGATGGAAACCCTCCTCAAGTCCTAGTTTCCAGATGTCAGCCAAGGGCCAAACTTGTAAGCAGTCTTTATAAAGGATAAGAGTCAGGCCTGCTGTGTTAACTTTCCTGGACCCATCCTACACCCTGGCCCCTGTTCCTTTCCCTGTGACCTTTTCTTCTCACCTCCTCCCACCCAAACCTGTAGACACACCTGGACCTTGTCTGTCAACCTCAACTGCATCATCTCTGAATCATGGATTTAGACACCCTACGCTTTGATCTTCCAACTGGCTTGCTCAAGAAATAATAAGTACATACACACATAGAGTGACCTAACCACTCCTTTGCTCAGTAACTGCTTTTAGCTTGGTGCAGACCCCCAGGTCAGGAACCTTTCTACTTTGGATTTGTTAGCTTCCATCTTCTACTTTCCCTACCACCATCTCCAACCAGCCTAGACTCCTTGAACTATCATTATCTTACAAATAACCTTAAACTCCCTTGCACCTCTTTTGAGCTTTTCGTGCTCTTGTTTAGAGAAACTTCAACCCTGAAAGCATCCAACCACCCACATGATCAGTATTCACTCGGAGGGTTGTGTCCTGCAGAAGAGAATCACAATTGAATACATTAGTACCACTGTAAATCTGATTACTGCTCTCTCCGGGCCCTCAACATTGCCAGCAAAACTTAGTACTTTTCTGTAATCACCTCTCTGTAGTCAGCAAATGGCCCTGCTACCCATTTCAAAGAGAACTAGAAGACATTGGATGGAAACTGCCTCAGGCACTTACCACACTCTCTAACATATGCATCCAGCCTTTTCCTGGCTGTCCTTTAAAAACAGAAAATATCACGTATCAAAAAACTGCTTGTGCTCTGGCTCCCTAATTCCCACCGTTCCCGTTACTGAATTACCTCTTTCTCTGTGTCTTCAACTTCTTCCTTGATAAAGGATCCTTTCCATTCTCATTTAATTATAATGCTAGCATATTATATAGCATATTAATGTGTTAGTATTCATATATTTATATATACAGGCATAACTTGGAGATATTGTGGGTTTAGATCGAGACCCCAGTAAAGCAAATATCACACAATAAAGTGAGTCACACGAATTTTTTTCTTTCCTAGTATACATAAAGTTAGATTTACACTGTACTTTTGTCTATTAAATGTGCAATAATAGCATTATGCCTACAAAATAGTGTACGTACCTTTATTTTAAAATAATGCTGTTGGGAAAATGGTGCCGATAGACTTGCTTGATGCAGGGTTGCCACAGAACTTCCCATTTGTAAAAAATGCAATATCTGCAAAGCACAATAAAACGAAGTATGCCTATAATTGTAACTATGTAGCATTTATTATGTTAGACTTTTTTTTAAGAAAATTATCCTTGAATCCTACATCCTACCAGTTCCTCCTTAGCTCTTGAACTATCTAGATGCCTGAGCTCCCTTTCACTTCTTAACCCACTTGTTCTACTTCATACACCGCTAAAACAGTTCTTGGTAAGGTCACTAATGATCTCCAGTGAGCCTTTCAAAGTTTTCCTCTCTTACTTGTTTTACAGAAGCATTCCATGCAGTCTGCCTCTCCCTTCTCAAAATACTCTTGTCTTCCTGGCTGCCAGATCCTCCGTCTGCCCAATTCTAATTCGTCAGTCACCCCATTTTGAAATAATAATGTTCCTCAGGGTTCAACTTCAGCTTTTTTTCCTTCTCCCCGCTGCTCCCCACACACAACACTACCACAAATTATGCAGTGGAGTTTCCCACATTTGGGGAAATCACAGGGGTCAGCACATCCGGAAAAGCCTCACCCTGGGAAAACCAACTTCGTGATCTTGTTACCTCTCCTGCCAGATAAGTTTGCTTTTTTTCCCCCCTCTTTTTAAGCTGCATACTCTCTCTGGCCTTAACTACTTGGAGTTATTCTCACATTCACTTATCTAGCACAGATCTTTTCTGAGTCTGGATCTGACTTTTCCTTTGGCCAAGCCTCAAGGCTTGCAGAATCTTAGTTCCCCGACCAGGGATTGAACCTGGGGCCACAGCAGTGAAAGCGCTGAGTCCTAACCACTGGACCGCCAGGGAAGTCCCTGGATCTGACTTCTTGATACCTGTGCTTGAAGGTCTTATAGTAGCCTCTCAAATGTAATGTTCCCCAAATTGAAGTGATGATCTTCCCTCTGCTTTTCTTCCAGTGTTCTTGATCCAGTTATGTAGTAACACCACCTACTAACCCGACTGTGCTGGAAATGTGGAAATCACCTTTGATACTCCATTTATCTTCAGTTCTGCACCAGCTTCATGCCTGTTACCAACTTCTATCAATTCTTTCTCTTTTTTTTTAAACTTTTATTTTATTTATTTATTTTTAGCTGCGTCAGGTCTTAATTGTGGCACGTGGGATCTTTCGTTGTGGCGCGCAGGCTTCTTCCTAGTTGTAGCACACAGGCTCCAGAGCGCGCGGGCTCAGTAGTTGTGGCGCGTGGGCTTAGTTGCCCGACCAGGGATCAAACCTGCGTCCCTTGCATTGGAAGCCCCTGGGAAGTCCCAAATTCTACTTTCTCAATATATCTAATACCTCTTTTATTTTTAAAACGTTTAATTATTTTGGTAAGAGATGTGTATGCATGTATTTTAATCTAAATGCTTCACAAAGGCTTATAATGAAAGCCCTCAGTCATGCTAACAATCAATCATCTCTTGCTACCCCTAGTCTTTGTTTTTAGTTTTACTGATTTTCTGTGGAAAAGGGGAAACTATTTATTCAACAAATCTTTATTGAGCCCTTATGTAGAAGAGATATAGTTCATTTGCAGGGTAAGCAACAGTGAACAAAATAAACCTTGGAGCTTGTATTCTGGGAGGAGAGAAATGAGTAAAATTTATATAAAGTATGTTAAGAAGATGCTTAAGGGAATTCCCTGAAGGTCTAGTGGTTAGGACTCAGCACTTCCACTGCAGGGGCCCTGGTTCAGTCCCTGGTCGGGGAACTAGGATCCTGCAAGCTGTGTAGTGTGGCCAAAAAAAAGATGCTTAAGTTCTATGGAGAAAAAGCCAAGAAGCGGGGGACAAGAAAGGGTGTGTGGGCTTGAGGGTGGATTGCTGCGTGAATTTAAAATAGGTTAGGAAGCTGACATTTGAGAAATGACTCAAGAAGCTGACTGGATGTTCAAGCAGAAGAAATTTTAGCTGCAAAGACCCTGAAGCAGGAGTGAACCTAGTATTGCTGGAGTGGAGTGAGGGAGGAGAGGCTTGTAGAATGTGAGGTTAGAGTGTCAGTGGAGACTGGATAGGGAAGGAATAGTGGAGTCCACTGTAATGATTGTCATTTGTTCCGAGATGGGAAGCAATTGTAGGGTTTTGAATGGAAGAGTGACAATCTGACTTACATTTTAAAAGATTCTCTGGGACTTCCCTGGTGGTCCGGTGGGTAAGACTCCGCACTCCCAATGCAGGGGGCCCAGGTTTGATCTCTGGTTGAGGAACTAGATCCCGCATGCATGCCGCAACTAAGAAGCCTGCATGCCGCAACTAAGAAGCCTGCATGCCGCAACTAAGAGTCCGCATGCCGCAACGAAGATCCTGTGTGCTGCAACTAAGACCTGGTGCAGCCAAAATAAATAAATAAATATTTTTAAAAATCATCATCATCATATCTGGGGAATTCCCTGGTGGTCCAATGGTTAGGACTCAGCACTTTCACTGCTGTGGGTCTGGGTTCAGTCCCTGGGTGAGGAACTAAGATCCCGCAATCCTCGAGGTGCAGCCCCCCCAAAAAATTGGCACTTCTGCTACAACTGTCAGTGAATCTCTTCCAAATGCACATCTTTGGATTTAAAATAAATAAATAAATTTAAAAAAATAAAAAGAATCTCTGGCTGCTGTGTTGAGAATAAATTAGTAGGGAGGCCAGTTAGGAAGCCAGTGCAGTAACCCGGAGTGGTTCTCCCTGCTCCCTGATAGTTAGAACATAATAGCCTGGCCTTCCAGTACTGAATCTGCTGCAGAGGCCTTTGTGGTTTGGTCTCCTCAGTGGATTGCTCCTCTGGCTGAGGCTTTAATGTATGCATTCAAACAGTTAAAAAATAATTTAATAGGATTTCCAATGAAAAGCTGCTTCCCTTTTCTCACTGTCCCTCAGACCTACAGTTACCCTCTTCACATGGAGCCAGGTTGTTTCCAAATTTTGCTAGTCCAAGCAGTGCTGGAATGACCCTTCGTGAGTCATTTCACAAATAGATGACTGTATCTGTAAGATAAACTAATAACTGGAGATTCTGGATAACTGGAGACATAACTTCATAATTCTAATAAATATTCCTATGTCCCTTTTGATAGAGATTATAGCAATTTACACTTCACCTGGTTTTTCAGGGTGCTTATTACCCTATATGGTCACCAGTACAGCATTAGCAAACTTTTGAGTACGTTTGCCGGTCTGATGAACGAAAAGTATTATTTCAGTACCCCGTGCATTTCACTTTGAGGGAGGTTGAACATTGTTAAATGAGTTTGGTATTAATATTTCCTTTTCTGTGACCTTTGTATAAATATCTTTATTTGTCTCCTCTGACGTTAGTGTTCTTGGTTATTTACAGGAGCTCTTTTTTTTATTAAGGGAAAAAATTTTTTCTTTAATTCAATAATACCTGTGCATAGTTACTACAAATGAAACAAAATAGTATAGAGTTTGTCTACTTCTCTTCCTTAAAGACAAATACTATTAACAGTTTATCTGTATTCTTCCAGAAAGTGTCCCTCTCCAGATCGTGTGTGTATATATGTGTGCGCACCATACCCACGTCCCCTCTTTTGTTAATGTGTCAGTAGGAAGAGCCTGTGTGAACTGTTCTTTACTTCGTTATTTTCATGTGTTTATCAACTACGGACCTCCTGATATATAGATTTACTCTCTTAATTCCCCCCATACACACACACAGAAATTCACACATCCTTGCTCTGTATCCTCTTAATATACTTACTGTAACACTTAATTGCGGCTAGGAATACTCATTACAACTAAGTAAGTAATTTTTATGGATGAGCCAAGTAGTTAGTACAAACCCTGTCTGTTTCCTTTTTACAGAATGTTTTATTCTTCCCGCCACCAAAAATTGCCCTTTTTTTCACATGTTGATTGACTTTAAAAGCTGAAAACCAATAATATTGTGATATGATTTTATAAGAATTCTTCTGCACGGAGCCAAGTGATATGCCTTCTCTACAGTTCTAGAACCATAAATACTGTACCTTTCAAAAATATATATTACTATGATCAAGATTAAATAGATTGTCTTTTTCTGGATTCCATCAGTTTCTTAAGATCATCTACATTTTAGTTTGCTTCGTGACTGGACCTTGCCTTTTTTCAATTTTTAGATTGTTTTTCCTTTATCTTTTTCCTTTTTCACATTTAATACACGCAAAAGGATGTGTGACCCATAATATGAGTAACTGAACCTGTCACTTAACCCAAAAACTAGAGCATTACTAACAACCTGCATCCATGTATTACCACTCCCCTATTCCATTTCTGCTTCACCCAAAAGGAAACCACTATCCTGAAGTTTGTATTTTATCTTGGTTTTGTTTTTGTTCACAATATTTTTCCATAGAATTTTTTTTTTCTTTTGACTGCACCTAGCGGCATGGGGGATCTTAATTCCCTGACCAGGGATTAAACCCATGCCCCTTCACTGGGAGCGTGGAGCCTTAACCACTGGACCACCAGGGAAGCCCATCTGTAGAATTTCTGATTGGCTCTTGCATGTGTGTATTTGTTCTCTTGTGCTCTCTCTCATATCCTCTATTAATTGGAATCTACTCCATTCTTCTTGAGCTCACCAATTTTCAAATCTCATTTAGACCACTTTTTCCTTGGACCATTATTTTCCCTACAGCTTTTCGATTTTCCTGGAGTTTCTGAATGTTCTTTTTTGCTTGTATTTGTTGCCTTCATCATATAATAAAGTTTTCCCAAACTGTTAACATTTGATTTAGTCTATGAAGTCTCCTTTTTTCCTAGAGACTATTGTACTATAAACTTTCGCCATTCTACGAAAGGTTATACAAACATGTTGCTTTCGAGATCTTCAGGAAACTTAGGATCCTGGGATTTCTCTTCATTGCTCTCCTGGGTTAGAGTCACAGTTTCCTGGATGCATGTTTTCCATTTTCTTGTTAGAATTCTTACTTAGGGAGCTTTCTTAAAAAGTATACAGGGCCAGATAGTAAGTTCTCTGTCACATCTTCCTCTTTTTTTTTTTTTTTATTTAACAACCTTCTAAAAATATAAAAATCATTCTTAGCTCAATTGCTGACTGTCCATCTTACATGCAGTGGTGCCAAGTCTGATGCAAATTTGATTTTTTTCCCATGATAGATGACGTGTTTTGTCCTCTTTTTTTGGGGGGGGGGAGGGGTGCGGCATGGCTTGTGGGAGTTCCCTGACCAGGAATTGAACCAGGGCCACAGCAGTGAAATCGCTGAATCCTAACCACTGGACCACCAGGGAACTCCCATGTAGACCCTTTTGACTTAAAGATTCGTGTCTTTCCTTTAGCTCTTTCTCTTATTACTTCTTAGATAACTTCTTTGATGTTACCCACCCTGTTCTTTCACTAGATCTCCCTCTTACTCAAATGTTAAAGCTGTCCAATTGAGAAGGACTTCCCTGGTGGTCCAGTGGTTAAGACTCTGCGCTTCCACTGCAGGGGGCACGGGTTCGATCCCTCGTCAGGGAACTAAGATCCTGCATGCCGCACAGTGCAGCCAGAAAATTTTTTTTAATAAATAAGGAAAAAAACCCCTGTTGAATCGAAGCTTTGTGTTTCTTAGTTTTTTTACCAAGGTGGTTAATCTTGGTAGTAGACTTCCTGTAGTAGACTTTATTCAAATATCTGACAATTCTTGGTTATCTCTTATTGGAAGGAAGCAGAAGAGTTGCCCTGGAGCTCTGGGTGTGGCCAGGATTTGTCATCTGACAAATGCTCTAAGTTGTGATCATTATCTTTGAGGTCTCTGAGGACTTGTTCAGAGGTGCCAATGTTTCCAGATCCACAGAAACACTGTACCTGCAGGAAAGAGTCTTCCTTGTACTTGTTTGTTTTTCCTAGGAGTGTGTTGTCTAATTATAGGTCATTCTAACTGCAGTGAGAAACAAGATTGTTCACTGCTTGTTGTGCAGACAGACCTTAGATTAGTTTTCCTGTTTTCAAGCCCCCTTCTCACGCTTGCCCTCTGTCGTACCTCCTGCTTCAGAGTCTACAGCATTTCAGAGTTTCGGGCAAGTGGCACCCCCGGGTGTGGTCCAGGTGGCAGCACCCTCTGTTCTGCCCTGGGTCACCGTACTTCTTTCATCTGCTCTAATCAGTCTAGAAATTTGTTGAAAAAATACCTCACAGATTCCTCCCTGCCCAATTCTATTTATATTATAAATATCATCTTAGTCATTTACTGACAATTTAATGTAGTCTTAAAGGAAAAGGTGAACATTTGTAGTTGATTTACTGTCTTTTTTTTTAGGGGGGTATGCGGGCCTCTCACTGTTGTGGCCTCTCCCGTTGCGCAGGCTCAGCTGCCATGGCTCACGGGCCCAGCCGCTCCGCGGCATGTGGGCTCTTCCCGGACCGGGGCACGAACCCGTGTCCCCTGCATCGGCAGGTGGACTCTCAACCACTGCACCACCAGGGAAGCCCTGGTTTACTGTCTTGAACCAGAAATCTATTTGCCTCTACTCGAATGTGAAGCACCGTCAACCCTTTTTTTTACACCCCCACCCCCCCACCGCGTTGGGTCTTTGTTGCTGTGCGCGGGCTTTCTCTAGTTGTGTCGAGCGGGAGCTACTTTTCGTTGCAGTGCGGGGGCTTCTCACTGCGGTAGCTTCTCTTGTTGCGGAGCATGGGCTCTAGGCGCGCGGGCTTCAGTAGTAGCACACAGGCTCTAGAGCGCAGGCTCAGTAGTTGTGGCATGTGGGCTTAGTTGCTCAGAGGCATGTGGGATCTTCCCAGACCAGGGCTTGCACCCATGTCCCCTGCATTGGCAGGCGGATTCTTAACCACTGCGCCACCAGGGAAGTCCAGCACCATCAACTCTTGCCTGTACTACTGTAATAACCTCTTCGTTGGTCACCCTCCACCCATACTACACTCTTCCAATTCATTTTCTATGCAGTAGCCAGAATGAATTTTTGGGAATACAAATCTGACTGCCAGGTTATATCACGTGTCTTAGAGAAGGCATGTAATATGGAGGCCTCAAGAGATTGTGTCCTACTGGAAATGGTATCACTGCAACTACGGTCTGAAATGGATGTGATCATGGTGTCAAACAGCCAGACCCATGCTGGTCGCAAGAGCCAACCCCTAAGCAGGGCCTCTCTCTCCCCAAGGCCTCAGTCCTGGTCTAGGCCTCTGAGTCACAGATGTAAAAATAAATCGCAGGGCTGTGAGCTAGCAGGGCAGCAGCGCACCTCTGGTTCTGTGGCTAGCTGGTGTTCAGCAGCAGTGAATTTGTGTCGGGCACTGCTACTGCTCCAGACAGCCTGGAGATCCAGCTCAGCTCCCACAGGGACTAGGCCTTGGAGCTGCTTGTAACCTGGCACTGGGTTTATCTGTAGTTGTGAATGATCAGAACCTCAGGCCTATTCTCTGCAAGTATCTAAAGGGCTTCTTGACAAAGCAAGAAATGCCAAGCCTGTCCATACTTCTTATCTCCTCTCCCTGGATGTGTTCCTGGTCAGATGCCTCTCTATGTCTGGTTTCCAGACTGTCAATGGATTTTCTCTGCAGCTTTCATCATCCCAGGTCATGACTTATACTCAAAACATACCTAGTGTCTAAGCCAGCTTACTTTTTTCTTTCAGCTGCTACTTGGTTTAAATCTGGAAATCCTGCAGTCTTCAGACTTCCATTGAACGGAGATAGGCCACTGTCCTGGTGTCTATTCCTAGCACAGTCAGAAGATAGCTGCTTTTTCTTTTCCCAGGAATAGAAAGGAACTGTCAGACATGCTCATTTTTGCATTATCCCAACTTAAACTTCCCTTGTTCTCACTTAAGGAGGCAGGGAAGTATAGAACCAATACTAGTGGGTGCAAGTAATGTCTGTAACAGCCAGCTACAGATGACCTGGCAATGATGAGCCACAGAGACTGTTGGTGGAAAGGCTGGCAGTATCCCAAAAATTGCTGGCATGAGTCCCAGGGCACCTAATGGAGCAGGCTGACATCTTTTCACATTGGATCCTCTCTATACACCCCATGAACAAACTGGGTGTGCACACAGTCTTCAGCCTTTCAAAAAGAGATTTTAAAAACTCAGGAAATTGGGAATAGATGAGAACTTCCTAATCTAATAAAAGACATTTACAAAAAATGTACATGTAATATAATGTACATTACATGTAATGGTGAAATGTTGAACACTCCTCTCGTGACTGGTGTCAATTCGCATCACTTATATTCAGCATTGTATTGGCTGTCCTAGCTAGTGCAATAAGGAATGAAAAAGAAATAAAGGTATAAAGATTGGGAAAAAGAAAACTATCATTTTTAACATGACACAGTGGGGTATGTATAAAATCCAAACCTATCTACAAACTGTGCAATTAATAGGTGAATTATCAACAGCTACAAAAATTGCTTGCTTCTATGCACAAGCAACAAGTAATTAGAAAATGAAAAGTTAAAATATTACCGTTTATAATAGTACCCCCCCAAAAAATCAAATATCTAGCAATCTAATGAAAGATGTGCAAGACCTCTACACTGGAAACTACAAAGCTACAAAATATTTCTGAGAAAAAATAAGGACATATATGCAAGGCCTTGGAGTAGGCAAAGAAGACACAAAAAGTGATAACTATGAAAAAAGTGATAACCATGAAAGAGAAATTGGACTTCATTAAGACTAAAAATTTGTTTTATCAAAAGGTACCAAGAGAGTGAAAATGGGAGCCACAGCCTGGGAGAAGATACTTGCATTATGGAATATTAGCCATCAAAGAGCTCATAATCCAGAATATATAAAGAATTACAAGTCAGTTTTTTTTAAAGGACCAACAATTCAATTTTAAAAATCTTGAACAGACAATAAGTTCTGTCTAATAAATATCTAATAAACGTATGAAAAGGTGTTTAATACTTTTTGTCATCAAAAAATGCAAATTAAAACCACAAGGAGGGAATTCCCTGGCAGTCCAGTGGTTAGGACTCTGCACTTTTACTGCTGGGGCCCAGGTTCCATCCCTAGCTGGGGAACTAATATCCCCAAGCTGAGGGGTGCCGCCAAAAAAAAAAAAAAAAACCACAATGAGATGCCATTAAAGACCCATGATGTTGGGACTTCCCTGGCGGTCCAGTGGTTAAGACTCCATGCTTCCACTGCAGGGGGCACGGGTTCGATCCCTGGTTAAGGAACTAAGAGCCCACAAGCCGCGCAGCCAAAAAAAATAAATAAATAAAGACCATAATGTGAAGTGTTGGTGAGGACATGGATGAACTGAGCGTTCCACACGTTAATGGTAGGAGTGTAAATCGGTATAACCATTTTGGAAAACTAATGGGCAGGATCTACTAAAGCTAAATATGTATAGTTATGGCCCAGCAGTTTCACTGTTGGGTACATACTCAGTAGAAGTGATTGGCTTATGTCCACCAAAAGACATGTAAGAATGCTCATAGTGTAAGTCATAATAGCCAAAACCTGGAAATAAATGTCCAACAACAGTAGAATGAATAAATAGTGGTATATTTATCAATGGAATACAGTGGAAAAAAAAAAAAACTTGCTCTACACGACATTAATAAATCTCACAGACATCATGATAAGTGAAAGAAACCAGACACAGAAGAGTATATACTGTATGATCACATTTACATGAAACTCAAAAACAGGCAAAACTGACCTTGGTGATGGAGTTTAGTAGTTATATTTGGAGGAGGCAGGGCCTGCTAAAGTATTTATATCTTGATTAGGGGGGTAGGCACAGTACGTAAGTGAAAATTTGAACTGTGCACTTAAGACCTGTGTATTTTATGTAAATTAAACATCAAGATAAAAGATATATGGAAGGGGACCTTAGATTCTCTCCATTGCTCTGCCCTCTGAGACCACACAGAGACCCCTGAGTGTCTTGAGAACTCCCTCTGCCTCTGCCCTCCCCACCCCAGCGCTATGGAAACACAAGTTTTTGCCTCAAACTCTCCAGTGATTTCCTGTTTCTCTTAAGAAAGAGTTTCATCCTTCCCAGCCTGCCTTATATGACCTAGTCCCTGGGGAACTACCCTTAGCTTTCCCTTAGTTCCAAATTCCAAAATGAGTCAAATTCCACAGGCCTTTGCAATTCCTTTCACCTGGAGGTCTCTTCCCCAACTAATTGCTTCTCATTCTTCAAATGTCAGTTTAAACATTACATTTTCAGGACCTTCCAGAATGTGTTAAGTTCTCCTTGACTATTTTTCTTCAATGCAACATGTCCTCACTATGCTTGCATGTCTATGTTTTACCTTTGTCATTTTTGTTTGGGGAAGGATCACTTTTGTCTTATTCACCACTCCATTCCCAGTACCTGGCACCATGCCTGGCCCCTGGTGGGTGCTTAGAAACTTGTTGAATAAGTGAGCAAGTTACTTTATGAATGCCTGCTGTTTGCTATATGCGGTGCCAAGTGCTGGAGATACAGTTGGGTATGAGATGAATATCATAGAAGTTCACAGTCCAGGAGGGGCAAAACTTAACTGTTTTGTGAGATAAATACGATGACTGGGAAAATATAGCATTGGGGATTTCAGAGAAGGCTTCCTGGAAGAGGAGGTCCATGACCCACGCTTTCAAACAACTTAAAGAGCCCCACAACCAGAGACCTGTCCTGAGAGGGGACCAAGCTTGTGACAGCTTCTGGACTCATGGTTCTCTTGGATTTGCCTGTGACTATGCCTGTGCAGATGTGGAAATTGCTAATTTGATGAGATCACAGGATTTTTGAGAAGTAATCTCATTTCTTCTTACTGATCTGACAGGCTTTATGTGAGATAAAGTTTCACTTTCAGGGTTCTCCATATATGTTTAAGGCAACCTAGCTCCCTTTCAATAAGCCCAATTTCCTTTTTTTTTTTTTTTTCGGGCCCCAGCAGTGAAAGCGCCAAGTCCTAACCGCTGGAATCACCAGGGAATTCCCTCCTTGGTGATTCTTATAAGTGTTGGCTTATAAGTCAAAGGTGGCTTTTAGTTTCATCAGCTCCTTCTGAGAGCCTCATTGTAGTCTCAGAACTGGATAGAGCTGCCCAGACTCATTTGTTGCAGTGCAGAGTGAGCATGGTTCATTATTTTGCACTTTAACAGCAATGTTTCATGGCAATGAAATCATTGTAGGTTAAGAGCCAAATTTTAGTTTATAAACTCAGCCTTTTCTCATATATTTCTAGTAACTTGGCTTTAAAATGTTATTTGGTTCTGCCCGGTTTTGCCCCTAAATGGAAAGCATGAATATTTGGCCGCTGCGTGGCTTAGGGTTAAGGTTAGGCACAACATTGCTGAGCAGTGAGAAAACTAGAGGTCTGGGCCCCGAGCCCATTTCTCCCTGTGGAGTGAGTGGGGAGAAACCCCTTTCACTGTTCACCACTCACACACACTGCTCTCCTACCTGGCTGGAACACCGGGTGCCCCAAATTCCGCATGGGAGGCAGCCAGCTGTCTGAGAACAGGAGTCTGATCTGTGTGGTCCTACCACCCAGCACCTACATCAAACATGAGCTGAGGGGACTTCCCTAGTGGTGCAATGGTTGAGACTCTGTGCCCCCAATGCAGGGGGCCCGGGTTCAATCCCTGGTCCGGGAACTAGATCCCACATGCGTGCCACAACTAAGAGTTTGCATGCCACAACTAAGGAGCCGGAGAGCCTCAACTAAGTAGCCCGCCTGCTGCAACTAAGACCTGACGTAACCAAATAAATAAATAAATAACATGAGCTGAGTATCCCAGATCTCTTGGGAGGGAGTCCAGGCTCTGTGACCAGTGCCCAAGGTTGTCAAGTCAACATTGACACCGGAAACTCAACCAGTGGCAGCTTTACTGTCCCTGCTTGCTACAAATTGAAGACCCAATTGAGATGCCCTAAATGAACCGCAACTAGGGGCAACCACGTGTAAAAGTCTCTGGAGGCCTAAACAAGTTCCAAGTCGTCGGGTCGGAGGACTCTGACATGATGTGTTGAAGAAACGGAAGAAACAACACAGCCCCTGAGGCGCTCCTTCCCACTGAGCCTAGCGGGAGCAGACAAGCTACAGGGTGGCAGTCTGTAAGTTACTCCCAGGCATCAGGACTGCTGCCAAGGACAGCCATTCTAGTGGCTACAGTGCTCTTTTTGTTTGGGCTAATAAATCCGCTCTTGTTTCAGTGACAATGAGTCGGGGTTATTACATTTTGATAACCAAAAGGAGAGTCCACCCACATTCGGGAAAGGGGACAGAGTTCTGGTTTCTTCAGCGAGATGGACCCATCTGGGGGACTCATGCCCCTCCGTCTTGGCCCCCTTGTAGATTTACAAATCTGAGGGGATGCTCATAAATTTAATTGTTCAGAACTCCAAGTGTTCAGGTTTGAACTCTTACAAGGCCACAGAATCAACTCTGCAAACTACCCTCCCGCAGTTCTTGGGAGACACCTCTTTCTGGACCAAGACCACAGCATAGACCTTCTGAGCTAGGGTGGTGCCCATCACCAGGTCGACATACTGGAACCTGAGGAGAGCCGGACCTTGGCTGTCTGTCAGCTATAGAATGGACTGGAGCTCCCTCTGGTTTTCAGGATAACTTGACCTCAAGCTGTGCAGCCCTTCTGGCTCCACCAGCACCAGAACCTTGCCTGGTTCCCTCCCCAGTACACCTTTCTTTCCTTTCCTGGTCATAAGTCCTTGGATCCCTGACAGTGTGTGAGTCCTGGAAAATATCCATCTCCATCGTGCAGACCTTCACAGCTGATAACTGTGGTATGCACAGCCTCTAGGGCGGTCCCTACTGCATCCAGCAGCTCCCCCTCCCCCACCCCACACACATCCAGCCCCTTCTGCTTCACCTCACCCCGGAGAGCCCTCAGGGAGTCCCCCAGCAGCTCCCCCTGCCTGCACGTATCTTACATGTTCCCTAAGGTGGTACCAGGCATCCTGTCCTGGTTGCAGGGGAAGGGGCCTGGAATCCTGGGGTCCAGCCCACCCATCAGGGATCTCCCAGGCCCCTGGCCAGCCCCAGACCCTCAGAAGGGTCAAAGGCAACCTGGGATCTGAGAGGTGGGGGTGAGACAGAAGCAGATGGCTCAGCCTGGCAAGGGCTTCTTGGCCACAGCACAGCCATTTCCAGCCAGTGGAGGGTGGAAATGGAGAAAGAACAACAGGATGCTCAAATGGTTACGGGGAAAGGGAGGGGTGAGGAGCGACTTCCTCAGGGAGACGACCTGGACACTGGGGCAGAAGTTTCCCCTTTGGCACATGACCCATGCTGCCCTCACCCCCTTTCCTGCCTGGAGCGCACCACCCAATAGACTAGACTGGCCTTGCCCCAGGTCTCTCCGTACTCAGCAGCCAGCCAGTTGCTCTGTGCCCAGAATGTCTGGCCAGCCCTCTCCAGACTGGCTCCCAAATCCTGTGGATTCTGGAATGCAGCTACCCTTCCTGGGGCTCACAGCCCATCTTGCAGCTTTCACATTCGGCCCAAGCGAGACCAGTAAGGTAAAGGAGAAAAGTTACTCTCCAAACTCAACCCCGTTGCCCCTGCCCACCCCCTCCCCACAACCATCACCACCAAGAACACTCGGCTGGCTGTGAAAACCTCTTCCCTGAACGCTCTTCTTTCAGACGTGCCCACTAAAGCCAACAGGTAAAAGCCCAGCCTGGAAGCCCTGGCTTTGACTGCATAAAGAGCACACAAGCCAACAGTAATAACTTCAGCTGTTTAAGAAAATCATTTCTCTAATCCCTTATGAGCCCCTCTCTGTGGGATGCTCCTATTCTGCAGCTCTGCTGATGTTAGGAATGTGGAACCCTCATAAAAGCTAGACGTAGAAAACCAGCTTTGTTTTTCTCGACGAGGGGAGGCACCTTAGGTCAAGGCCAAGGTGCACCTCTGGCCCATCTCACTAACACAGTGCTCTTGGGTCACTGAGGAGCTCCTGAAACCCTGTTCTGCTCACTCCTGCCAGAGAACAACCTCCGAGGCTCCCATCGCTTCCATGGGGTCTGGCTCCAACTTTGCCTTTAAACAATACACAGGAGGGCAGGTGGATTCAGGGAGAGGCCTTTGTTTCCTGGCCTGGGCCTTCTTGGCTTCCTGAGGGGCAAGTTAAGGTGTCTGTCTGGTGGTCTCTGAGGCACCATCCCATCCCCCTGTGCATGTTGAGTCTCTAACCGTAGACCTCTCTGCAGAGCTGAATCAAAGCTTCTGTACCTGAGGACATGGGGGCTCCAGGAAGGTCCAGCCTCCACCTCTAGACCTGTGGGCTCCATCCTCTTTTTGGGCACTCTGGTGTAAGGGAGCTTGGAATAAAGAGGTGATATGAAGTGACAAATGTCTCAAACCTGTGTGGTGGGTACATGGATGCTTTTTCCTTTCCTCTCCATATGTATGTGCGTTTGATGAACGAAAATAGTTCAAAGCTCTAGGAGGTGGGTATGATAGTTATAGATGTGCTCACAAACCAGACTTGATTTATCCACAATACAAGATGTCCTCAGGTAAGTCTGAGAGGTCCAAGACAGCCTGGTGCTCAGAGCACCACAGATGCCACCAAAGGGGCCCCAAGGTTGGCAATGTCCATACTGAGTTCCAATAGGAAGCACACATGGGACTTCCCTGGCGGTGCAGGGGTTAAGAATCCGCGCTGTCAGTGCAGGGGGTGCGGGTTCAATCCCTGGTCAGGGAACTAAGATCCCTCATGCCATGCAGCACGGTCAAAAAAATTTAAAAAAAAAAAACCAAACTGCATGCATGGTTGAATAGGTCTCTGGAACCTCCTGGTCCTGGACTGAAGTCTAGAGAAGGGCCCAGATGGTGCCAGGCATGAGTGGTTTCCAGCACATTACTCTGGGACCATGAAGCTTGGAGTGAAGTGAGCAACGGTGGTTGAGTGTGCAGGTCAGAGCCTGCCAGGGGGCCCTTTTAAAGCCCCCATCCAGTGTTTATCAGGTACCTCTAGGCATGGCCACTAGAGGCTTGGAGGGGCCTGTATTAGGAGCTAGGAGAACCTCCGAACAAGAGATAGGCTTGTCCTGGGACTTCCCTGGTGGTCCAGTGGCTAAGACTCGGTGCTTCCACTTCAGGGGCGGCGGGTTCGATCCCTGGTCAGGGAACCAAGATCCCGCATGCCAAAAAGAAAAAAAGAGACGGGCTTGTCCTGAGACTGCAGAAGCCACACTTGGCCCACTCGGAAGCCGGGCACCATCATCTCTGATCCCTTTTCCAGCCTACATAGGTATGATGACACCAGTACCCGGGGACACTTCCTCCAACCCAGCTGTCCTCTTCCACGTCACATCCCTTCTCCTGTAGCTTGGGTTCCACAGCTTGTTATGTCAGTAACACTCACCCCTCTCTCTGTTATTCAACCCCCAAGTGAAGCCTTTCTCCATCTTCTTACTTTTACCTGAAAGCTGCTAGGGCAAGGCAGTTAATATGAGAGAAGGCTCTATCGACCTGAAATAGATCCTCAGTACAATTTGGAAATTCTACCACATTTTTCCTTTCCACATTCAGACCTTTCTCACTCTCCTCACACCTCTGTCTGCAAGTTCCCCTCACTCTTTACTGCAGCCTCAGGTAAACCCATGGCCAAGCATTTTAGACCCCCTCCAGCCTTTTCAGAACATCACAAGATGAATCACATCCTCTTTCTCCTGTATATTCAGTCTCTTTTTGTCAACTGGATCTTCCTCTCTGACATCGAAACATGTTTAAGTTTCTTCCACCTTAAAAAACCAACCACAAAAAAGTCTTCCCTCAATCTACACCCACCTTCAGCTCCTACCCACAGCTTCAACAGCCCCCTAAGCCCCGGTGACATCTTCAACAGCCCCCTAAGCCCCAGTGACATCTCCCAGTGACAGCTTCAACGGCCCCCTAAGCCCAAGCTCCAGACCTCCAGCCCCAACTGCCTACTCGGTGCCTCTTCTTTGAGGTCATGTTCACAACGGCACTCATGGCCTTCTTCCTGTCTTCCTCCCTTCCAAATGTGGTCTTCAGGAGCTTCCCAGCACTGTGTGTCACCACTCTAATGGCTCATCCCAGAGACCCAGGAGAGATTTAGGATTCCCTCCTCTTTCCAACCCTCCATGTCTAGTTCAACCACTGACTTTATTCCCCACTGCCACTACCATAGTCTGTGAATGGCTTTCAAAATGAGATTCACACAGCTACTAATGTCAGAAGGCAATCTATTGGGGTAGAGGAAGAAAATATTAGAATTTAAGACTTATCTTTTAAAATTCTTTTAATGTATGTTCCATTATGTAAATAGTATATTAGTAGTGTAGTACATATAATTTATAAGTAAAATAAATCTGGACGATATTCAAACATTTTTCCTGATAGATGTTCAAGAACAAAAAAATGTGGAGGTCCTGGTTTACATCGGGATCATCTTTTGCTTGGACAACTGAAATAGACTACTAACCAATCTCTACATCCATCTATCTATCTATCATGGTAAAATATACATAAAATTTACCGTTTAACCAATTTCTTTTTTTGGCAGCATTAGGTCCTCATTGCTGCTCGGGGGCTTTCTCTAGTTGCGGCAAGCAGGGGCTACTCTTCGTTGTGGTGCCCGGGCTTCTCATCGCGGTGGCTTCTCTCGTTGCAGAGCACAGGCTCTAGGCGCACAGGCTTCAGTAGTTGTGGCGCACAGGCTCTAGAGCGCAGACTCAGTAGTTGTGGCCCACGGGTTTAGTTGCTCCACGGCATGTGGGATCTTCCCGGAGCAGGGCTCAAACCCGTGTCCCCTGCATTGGCAGGCGGATTCTTAACCACTGCGCCACCAGGGAAGTCCCCCATTTTAACCATTTTTAAGTGTACAGTTTTGTGGCATTAAGTACATTCACATTGTTGTGCAATCATCACCACATCCATCTCCAGAACTTTTTCATCTTTCCAACCCAAAATTCTGTACCCATTAATTACAAACTCCCCATGCGCCCCTCCTCCCAGTCCCTGGAAACTACCATTCTACTTTGTCTCTGTGAACCTGACTACTCTAGGTACTTCATATAAGTGGAATTATAGAATATATCTTTCTGTAACTGGCTTCTTTCACTTAGTGTGATGTCTTCACGGTTCATCCATTTGTAGCATGTGTCAGAATTCCCTTCCTTTTTAAGGCTGAATATATTCCTTTGTATGGATATACCACATTTTGTTTATCCATTCATATATCGATGGACACTTGGGTTGCTTCCACTTTTTTGACTTTTATGCGTAATGCTGCTATGAACATGGGCATACAAGTCTACATCCACTCTTGCCTCTCCTCTCTAGTCCTTCTCCACAATGTAGCCCAAGTAATCCCTTTAAACCCACAAGTATGGTAAAATCACCCCTTGCTCTCAGGTAAGACTTTCTCACTACCTTCGTTTCTTGAACACAAAGCCACCAAAGACACCTGCTGTTACTTCTGCCATAATGTCCTTTCCTCCCTGCTTCTTCAACTTTTTCTTTTCCCCACTCCTCTCCCTCTTAGGACCTCAACTCCTGCTCTTTTCCTGAGCGAAGAATTCCCTGATAACCCTCCTTCACTAGGTCAAGGGACGCTCTCCCTCCCTCTTCCACTTTCCCCTCCTACCGCTTGTCGCAATTGGCACTATACCATCAAGCGCATTTATAATAATGATTGTTTCCACCACTAGAGAATAAACGTATGAGGGAGAGGGCATTATCCAGTTCCTACAGCTCCTGCGAGGACCTGGCATCTAGTAAGTGCTCAATTCTTCAGTAATTAATTTTCATAATAAGTCTGTGAGGACACAGCTGACCCCTCCCGCCCGGAGGCTAAGTCACAGTGGAGAACCAGGGTGGCCCTGCGGACTCTGGCCACCGGTCCTCAACCCCCGCCCTGGCTGTCCCATTTGGAGGTCCTCCATCCCTAGGCAAGGGGGCGCAGGGCCCTCCCCGCCCCGCTCGCGCAGGGGATGGTTGGGGACCGCTCCTAGCCGCTCGGTCTGCAGCCACCCGGCGTCCGCCTGGGGCGGGGGCGGGGCCTGCCCGGAGACGTCACTTCCGGTGTACACAGCCGGTTCGGGCGGTGAGCTGGGGGCCGGAGCGCGTCGCAGGTGAGGAGCGGGCGCGAGCAAGTGCTGCCTGGCGCAGGCGGGCGGGCTCAGGGGGTGGTGGGTGGGTGGTGGGCCGCGGCCGGGGCTGGCGACTGGACGAGCTCGCGGGGCGCCGCTCCGCTTGGGGCCGCAGGGCTCAGGGCCGTCGGCTCCCGCCCCTTGCCCGTCCGCTGTGGAGGACGCCGGGCTCTGGGAGCGCTGGCTGACCGGACGGAAGCCTGGAGGGGCCTCCTGGCTCGTGCCTGAGACCGGGGGCGCGGCGGGGACCCCGCGGACGCGGGGCAGGAAGGGCGGCGGGCGCTCCTTGGGCCGCCGGAGCCGGGGAGGTCGGGCTGGCGCCGGGACCCGCTCCCGGAAGCCCGCCGAGCAGTTAGCGGAGGGACGGCGGCCTGTGGGTCCCGGGGTCTACCGGGACTGCCTAGTGACGCGGCCCTCACGCCGCCCCGCGGCTGCCGGTCGGCTGCGCGCACCTTCCCCGCCGGGCCGGGCCCCGAGGAACACGATTTTCCGGCCCCGCTGAGCCCGCTGGCGCAGTCGGGCCAGGGGAGGTTCCGCGGGGACCGCCGGAGGGCCGGGGCTGAGGATGAAGGACCCACGGCTGAGGGGCGAACGTAGGGTCAGGGGTGTGTCTTCCTGCTCCGCGCGGTGCGAGGAAAGAAGCATGCCTGGTTGGCATGATAAGAATTTTGTTTATTCTCCTCACAAATTTTGCCAGATAAATACTCAGCTTGGAGGGGGGGGTTTAATTTGAAAATAGCTTGTTTCCGCTCCTTGCCCCCATTATAAAAGCAACTCATTCTCCTTTCTTCACATTCAAGACAGCACAAAAAGTGTTGTGACAATACTTTTTAAAGTGACAGTCATCCACCAATCTACCGCTCAGTGACAGCCATTGCTAACATTTTGGTGATACCAATAAATACAGATATTATCACTTCTATGGACTTCATAATGTACCATTGTATATCATAAGTTAACCAAGCCAACAAATACCAAGTTAACATGTAGATTGTTTCTAATTCGTCACAAGATAGACAGTTCTGCCAAAAGGATTTGTCTGATTGTTGTTTTGGGTTAAATTTACAAATGAGGTCAAAGGTAACATTCATTTAAAAAATACGTAGTATTATTTTTCCTTTGTTGACACTTCAAAAATTATGCTCCATCCCAATATTCATAACATCCATCCATATTTGTTTCTCATTTCATGGTTTTATTTTTACTTTTAGCTGTTTTAAATTTACTTAAAATTTGGTTTTGGTTGAAGATATGAAGTTATTTTCCAAATAGGTTAATTTTCCCAACTTTACTGAAAAAACTATAATTGCTGTTTTATCATATTTTAGACCTAAAGTTCTAAGTTTGTGTTTGTAAAGGACTACTTACAGATTTGATATTTAGATTTTGTGTATGCTGTTTTATAATTCCATTCACAATATCTTTTTTAAAAATCATTTTCCTTTGCAAGTCCAGGATGTATTTCATGTTTGAGACTTTTTTCTTTTGAAGTAAAAAAAAAGTTTAGTTATTGCTGTTTCATTTGCTATCTTGCTGACAAGATCACAAACTCCATATGAAGAGTTCAGGTTTGTTGTGGCAACTTTTCAGTCTGGCATTTGAGATTCTAATCTTCCTCTATTTTTGCACACGAATACGTAGGTTAGCATTGGAGACCAAGATAGAAAAGTTCTCAGATTCCCTTGGCAAGCCTAGATTTTTCAATCTAAAATTATCTCTGGATTTTTGGAAGACAACATGTTTTAAGCATCCTCTTTAAAAATTTTTAAACAAGTTGCACATGATTCTGCTGAAAATTTTACTAAGTGTTTATTCTGTTGAAAACCCGAAGCCTAATACACCAGCAGCTTTTTGTCAAGCGGGTCTAACAAGTCTATAGGAAAATGATTGTTTCTGAGAGTTAGTGGACTGGGGCATCACATGAGTTGAGTGTCCACTCTCTCCTTTTCCCTCCTGTGACTTTCTGCTTAGTGGAAAATGATGACCTTCCAAGGTGGAGAGAGAATGTTGGTTTGAATAAGGAATTGCTTTTTTGGAGTTACAGAAAAAGCAGGATGCCATTTTCTCTTAGTTCTAAGTTCACCAAGAGCCTGAATGTTTCAGGGGTTGTGCTTCAAATGTCTTTATCCATAATGAAACTGTCCTCCTGAGGGTCCTCTGATTGATAGATGCAGTGGCTGCTGCTTTCTCATTTCCCTTGACCTTGACCATAAGCATTTGGCATGGTGAGCCACACTTTCTTGCTGTTGTGCATCTCCTCTTGGTTGGCCTTCTTGACTTAAGCTATTGTGATCATTAGCTTAACTTTGTGACTGTGCTTTTTCACTTGTCTTTGCTGCTTCTCTTCTTCCCACATCTGCCTGGAAGCATTTTCTAAGGCCCAGCTTAATATCTCTACCTCTTTCCCCCAATGCATGCTCCTTCCCACTTGTCCAGCATGTGACTTCTAGGTAGAGACCCATTTCACCCCCTCATCCTCTTTCCAGTCGGTGACCCCAGCTCAGACTTTGATGCAAGTAATTTCTTTCTCTTCCTCTAACTGACCCCTGGACATGTTTCTGAGGCCATACTTTCTGCAGGTGATGAAGCCCTTCATTGCTTCCCCAGGTGGCCTGTCCTTCATGACTCTAAAGTTCTTACCAGCTGACTTACCAGGGATTGAACCCCCGCCCCCTGCAGTGGAAGCGAGGAGTCTTAACCACTGGACCGCCAGGGAATTCCCTCTTCTTCCTTCTTGATTTGGGTTCTATTGCCATTTGCTTTCTATTCCTACAATTTGATTTAAACTTGTACCTTTGCTCTGAGGGACTTCAGACATAATTTGATCCCACCCTGGATTAGAAAAATGAGACCCAATGAATTTAGTCATGAATTTAGTTATCTCACATTTCTGCAGTATTTACAGTATAGGCCAGTTACTGTACTGGAGGATTGGAATACAGAGCTGGAAGGCACAGCCTAGGAAAGAAAACCAAATAAGCAGTTGCCATCAAGTATCATAAGTGCCTAGAAGCAGGAGACAGGTTTTAGAGATCTTGCCTGTCTTGTTCACTGCTGCTATCTCCAGGGCCTAGAACGCAGTGTTTGGGGAACAATTAAGTATTTGTTGAATGAATCAATGATCATCTGAGAATGAAATCAGAATAAATGTCAAATCAGCTATCTGTAGAAAAGATACAAGCCAAGAGACATTTTGTAAATGTAGTTTTGAGAATTTCAGGGAAAACTTTTAAGTTCAACCAAAATGACCCAGCTATAACCCTAGGAAGGCATGATTGGAATGTGTTTGTGGCCAGATGCTTAATTTTATATCCTCAGAAGAAAGATTTTGATTCTAGAAGGAGAGGGTTGGGATGATGTCTATGGAAATTGGGGTGGTGGGTCCAAGAGAAGAATTGGGTGATGTGTCTGTAGTACCTTCTGGGGACCTGGGCCAGAGGAGCTCTGTGCAGTCTTCCACTGGGCCTTTGCTCTTCCAGACAGATGAGATGGGTGCATCTCTGTTGATGCCTCTAGTGGAGAGAATCTTTCCTTTGCTTTGCTTCCATGATCCTAATGCCCTTTGATTAGAACATGGCTTCACATGGAGATTTCCTGTTGAGAGTGGTCTGCATCCAGACTCCTGAGTCAGATCCTGGACTTGAGTTGCTGGCTAACCTCTCTGGTTCCCCATCCGAGGAATGGGGATAATAGTAGCACCTTCCTCTTTGCTGCCTGGCCCCCGGTAAGAGCTCAATAGGTGTTAGCTCTCATCATTATTTATAAACTTTGTGACTGGCCTTCTGGTTAATACACCATTCACCTTTTGAGCTTAGATAGCCTGAATCAGTCCCCCTGAACCTACTTGCTCCTGGGTGCACTGGGAACCAGAGCTGAGAACCAGAAGGTGGGAAGTCATGACAGATAGGCTCTTCCCAAACTGCTTGTTCAGAGAATCCAGCTGCAGTTGTTAGGGAAGACTGTCAGGTGAAGGCTGTGCTTGAGCTGAGTACTGTGGGAAATAGTGAGTCCAGCACCACAGGAAGGGGAGAGGACTTTTAGGCAGGGCCACGACGGCTGTAAAGGTATAGAGCTGAGCAAGTTTGAGGTATGTGAGTTGCAGGAGATTTAGGCTGAAGGGTGGATAAATATGAATAGGGGAGTAGAGGGAAATGAGATTGGAAAGTGGGGCCAGCTTTTGAAGATACAATTAATAACAGTCTCTAACTTATTGGGCATAACAGTGTGTCAGGTGCTATGTTCATCCCTTCGACTCACTGTGCTAGCCAGGTTTGGTGTGAAGTGCTTTGTTTGGTCCTCATAACAACCCTCTGATGTAGCTATTTACTATTATAAGAGAAATGACATGTTGGATGTCTCCTCGATTCAGCCTGCACATTGCTACAGGGCTAACCCTTGACATCTGCTGTACGTTTAAAAGCCTTTTGTGACTTCTGTTTCCTGATGAAGTCTAAGCCCACCAAGATTCTCTGACTTCATGAAATCATCTTTAAAGTGTGAAAATATGTGTCTTACAACTGAATAAAAGCAGCATAGGTGCAGATATGCATCAAACTCAGAAATACCATTTCAATGAAAAAGGCAAGATGCAAGACAATGTGTATATGTGCCCATTTGTGTAAAAAAAAAAAGAGAGGGGGGATACACATGAAATAGGTTTCTAAGTGCAGAAAAACAATTCTCGAATGATAGAAAGAAAGAGTGATTGCCTTTGGGATGAGGCCCCAGAAATCTAGGCTGTTAGACTGACCTGGCTTTTTCTTGCATACTCTTTTGTACAATACAAATTTTTTCCACTGTGTATGTGTATTTTCAATGAAAAAGTAATAGGAATTAAAATCTAAATGTCTGCTATATACATAGCAGTCACTTAGAGAGGGAATGTAGCATAGAGTTTAAGGGCAAGGACTATATCCAGACTGCTTGGACTCAAGTCCTGCCTCTACCACTTAACTAGTCACTAACCTCTAAATCATATAGCCTCTCTTTACCTCAATTTACCCTGTCTGAAAATGGGTGAAGTAATAGTACCTACCTCCTGGGGTTATAGTGAGGCTTAAGGGAGTTAATATTTGTGAAGTCCTTAGAACAGTTCCTGGCAGGTGTGGGTTTTTGTTGGTGGTGGTAGTGTTATGGCCCTGTGTTTTACACCAAAGTGAATGTGAAGATGTGTCCAATCTCTCTGTGTGCTTACAATTCATCTGGAAAGGGAAGACACACAGAGCTAATGATGAGTAATGGCAGTGGAGGCTGCAGGAGCTCAGGAAAGGCTCCATAGGAACTAAAGGGGCCTAAGATGGTGTCATCGAAACAGTGGATCTTAAATATGGGTAACTTCTAGAAAAAGTGAAAGGAGAGAAAAGGATGCAAAGAGGCTTGTTCCAGGTGTGATGTGTGTCCCAGATGGACTGAGGCAGAGAAATGAGACGGGAAAGCGCCTTGAGGGAGCCTGAAAGTGGAATATGTCGTGCCATGGCAGGTCATCGTTAGCTGGCAGAGTTTTTCTTAGCATATATAAAATGATGGGATTTATAGCGATGAGAGTTTAGGCTTGATGAAATGTGCTAGCTCTACCTTGAACTTTCAAGTGATTGTGAGATGTTTCTGTGTAATTTTTTTTTCTTTTTTTTTTTGTGTGGGTTTTGTTTTTTTTTTTTTTTTGGCCGTACGTGGGCCTCTCACTGTTGTGGCCTCTCCTGTTGCAGAGCACAGGCTCCGGACGCGCAGGCTCAGCGGCCATGGCTCACGGGCCCAGCCGCTCTGCGGCATGTGGGATCTTCCCGGACTGGGGCACGAACCCGTGTCCCCTGCATCAGCAGGCAGACTCTCAACCACTGCGCCACCAGGGAAGCCCCCTGTGTAATTTTTTAAATGAACCCCTTCATACAGGACATGTGGGTTACTTGCAGGTTGGTGCTTATAGTCAGTGCTGCCAGTGGGCATCCTGGATGCAGGCCTCTACATTTACTGAATCTATTTCTGGGTTCATTCCTAGATGGTATTGCTTTTTTTTTTTAAGCCATTTTGACTATATTCCTTGTGTCTAGGCCACTGTCAGATACGTGCTTTTCCAAATTGGTAGTTGCAAAGAATCATAATGTGAAAGTTTTTGAGTGTGGAATTAGAGCTAGATATTAGCTGAAAAAAAAATCAGATTTTCTTATTGAAAATGATTTTGGGATTAGGTGCTAGTGAGATGGTCGTATGACTGGGGAACCTGGGAATACCTGAGTCTTCCCCTACCCCACTCCCAGGTCCCAGAGGGGGATGTATGTGCCTGAGAACAGGTAGAGGAAGGCTGGCTTGGCTCCCAGACTTGAGTGCTGCTGTAGGCTGGTAACCTAGGCAGGGAGAGGTGAAAGTGGCTCCTCTCACCAGCTCACAAGGACCTGTCTTGTCTCTGGGTCTCCAGGTAGGAAAGGATGTACCGTGCCTGTCCTTGTCCTTAAGTCACTTTGCAATGTGCTTTGTAAAGCAAGGTGATTCATTCCTTAGCACTGTCCGTGTTCTTTTTCTAGTTTGGGGCTGCAAGAGGGAGTGGTAGGCAGGGAAATGGGAGGAGCCATGACCTCCTTCCCGTCTTGAGAACACAGGGCAGCACTCCTTTTAGTTTGTTGCCAGGACTTTGGGAGTTGGGGCCAGGGCTGCAAGAAGGTAAGAAATATTTTTGAAAGTTGTTGTAACTGTGTGGTATTTGGGGTGGGGGTGGGGAGAGGGAGTTAGTATTTTTACTGCTAGTAGGCCAGAATGAAGAATTTTTAAAAAAGATAAAATGCCGCCTTCTGACTGGTTCCTGGCCTGTTTCAGAGCAGTAGTTCCATTTATTGAGTGCTGTCCTTTATGGATTTAATCCTCACCGCAGTACTGAAGAAACTGAGGCACAAGAGTTCAGGTAACTTGCCTGAGGTCATAGAGTGATTAAGTGCCGTTCATTCGACTGATGGTTGCAGAGAGCAGGATATCATATCTAGGGTCAATCTGTCTCCCAAACCCATACCCATAACTACTGCATAACCTCTCAGCATTGAGAGATTTCATCTTACCCACAAGGTAGGAACATGAGCCACTGCAGGCCTGCTCTCTAGGGCTGTCTTCCCTGCCTCAGGAAGCGGTGGGAGGTAGGGGCGAGATGGGCAGGAGGCTCCTTGAATGTCCTCATTGCTAAATATTTGACCTGCTGAAATGTTTGTGGAGAAGAATGAGCTCCCTAGCTGTAACTCAGATTTGCTGTTCTTTTTGAGAGATGGAAAGGCTTGCTGGGTGTGCAAAATTGGAGTCAGTGTTCCCAGCCTGGAGGAAGGAGCTTCTATAATATCCATTGATGAAATTTTTCATGGGTACCTTAAATTTTCAGAAATGGTCCTGAATCTGAAGTGTATTTATCTAAAGTTTATATAGTTCCTCTCTGTAGTAAGAGAAATAATTTCCATATTATGGTTTGATTTACCTGTTTGTATATAAGCTTCTTGATAAATACTTGTTTTTCCCCATTTGAGGTTAGTTTTGGATAGATTCCACAGTGCAAGTTGTTAAGAATGAGTAACACTATACAACTTTGAGTTCTTAAATAACTTTCTAATGGATACATTAGTTTTCACTAGTTAAACATGCTTTTTTTTTTTTTTACAAGTTTGGAAACTTTTTGGATAATTGAGCTAAAACTAGGCTTAAACAGAGCTGAGTAGATCAAGGCCTTATCATGCTGTAATAAACTGCAAAAAATAAATAAATAAAAAATAAACTGCAGGTTTTTAATAGGTGTAGATTAAAAAATTTTTTTAACAAATTGGATTTGAAAAATTAATGTTTTGTGATTTTTACTTTAAAGTAATGATTTACTTTAAAGTAAGTTATTCTAACTCCTTGATTTATACTCGAATTTCCTTCAGCAGCACAGTTTATCACAAACGTTTTTGTAGTGCTTGGGTGCATTTTGATATGCAAATTTTTTATTATCATTATTATTATTTTTGGCTGTGCCACTCGCATGTGGGGTCTTAGTTCCCTGATCAGAGATCCAACCCACGTCCCTTGCATTGGAAGCAAGGAGTCTTAACCACTGGACCACCAGGGAAGGCCCTGATATGCAAATTTTTATTGGTCTGAGACCATTTCAGTTTACAGATGTAAACTTCGTTTCACCTGAGTAAACTTTTTCAGATGTTTAGGAGCCAACTTTGTTCACCTTTTGGTGGTGTATGGTAGTTGCTTGTAGATAAACCTTTTCTTGGCAAGGCTCTGACCACCCCCCCCCTTTTTCCTTTTCTTTTGAAGATTTCGTTTAACAAATATTTTTTTGGCTTAGAGTGTTTCTCAAATAAAATTCAAAAGTTCTTATATTTAATTTGTTGTTATTTTTTGTTTTGTTTTTGTTTTTTTGGTTTTTTTTTTTTTTGGCCACACTGCTCAGCTTGGAGGATCTTAGTTCCCTGACCAGGAATCGAACCGGCACCCTTGGCAATGAAAGCGCAGAGTCCTAACCACTGGACCGCCAGGGAATTCCCTGGCCTATTTTGTTTTTAACCTGTGTTATTTTGAAACTAAATTTCAACTCTGTTGACTTTGTGGTTAGAAAATTTATTTCTTCTGCTTAACTGAAATTATCAGTTATTTGTAGATTACCAGATATAAAAGCTCTTCAAATCTGCTGATGACAACTTGCTTTGTTTTTATAGAGGAGTGTCATATTTTGTGATGATAAATTGTTTTAGAGCAAGTGTCAGTACAAGGGGCAGTCAGGTGTCACCACGTGGGAGCACTTGGTTCCTCCATTAGACCAGAAGCTCCTTGACGTCAGCACTGTTAACCTCTGCATCCTGGGTGCCTGGATTCAGGCACGACTTACAGGATTGAGCCATGCCTGTGGGCACAGGTGTAGAAGCATCTTTATTTTAACTATGATAGATTCCAGCTATGATTAGAATTTTTTAGAATTCTATGAATAGAATTTTTATTTAGTAGGGTTTTTTCTATCTACTTGAGTTTTCATACCTCAGTATAGGAAAGCATGGGCTTCAGATTTTGTCAACCAGTCAGTTATTTAGTAATTTTCCTTTTGTTTTGTTTTAATAGCAGTTTTAGTAGCCACTTCTCAACTAGGAAAAATGTAGTTTAATCTTGACTTCCTTAAAACTTTTTCATTGACATTTTTTTAGTCTGATAGAACTTTAATGTTTCAGGAATTGTTGCATGATTCTTTAAATTAAAATGCGTTAGTGTTCCTTGAAAACTTTCTATGTAAACTAGTGTCCAGTTTTGAACATAGTTTTCTTTGGGAGCAGTCTCTCCTGGGCACAGAAGTAGTCTGGGCTTGGTGGACCCAGAAGTGTCACTTCCTTTCCTCTGGCCTTGGCTCTCTATGCCTCCCTTTCCGTTTTGATGTTTTAATGATACCCTCCCTGCTCAGTGATTTGTGTTCAGGAAGCTAGGCAGTGATTACTTTTGTTTCTGCTTTGTGAATTTCTCCCCCCACTTCCTATTTTTACTGAGCAACTACAGGAAGTGAGGCGGCTCCTGGCTGGCTGCTGCTAAGCTCTGATGTTAGGTGGCAGAGGACAAGGCCTTAGGGCCTAAGCCATTCAAAGCATTTTACACCTTTGTCTTTGCACTGCCTCCTTCTTCAGGAATCGTAGGAACACGCTCTTATGATTGGGTGATTGGGTTCAGATGACCACATGTCCTTGTCAGCCTGGGGTTGGGGGGAATTGGGTGCCGCTCAGCTGGAGGGCAGAGCTTTTGTGAGGTAGATGAGAGGTTGTTCTAGCAGTAACAATAGAACATAGTGGCGCTGTGGAGAAGTAGCTGTTGTGGGTGGACAGTGTGGCAGGAGCAAAAGGTGGGTTGAAGAGACCTGTTTCAAGTAAGGCTGGAGAGGTGATTCTGGATTTGGGCGGGCCTTGACTGGCAGGCTTGGCGTGTGAAGTGAGCAGCCCATCTGCTCTCTGAGGTCTTTGACGAGGCCTCGGCCTCTATGGTACTCTCCTTCCTCCCAACTCACGGCATTTGTTTTTTCAACGAGGTATTTAGCATTTACCTGCCTCTTTTCCAGTGATACCTCAAATGGACCTGTTGTAGCTTAACCTACAGGGAAAGTTTGTATCATCTTCCCAGAAAGAAGTAACTTTTTTATGTATTAGGTACTTGAATATAGAAGGAACTTGTTTAGCAGAGTTGCTCAATAGCACTACTATCGACATTTTGGGTGGATAATTGTTTGTCTTTAGGTGGACAGGGGGGTTGTCCTGTGCATTGCAGGATATTTAGCAACATTCCTGGCCTTACCCACTAGCACCCTCCCAGTTGTGACAACCAAAAAATGTTTCCAGACATTGCTAAATGTCCCCTGGGCAGATGTCTGTGTGTGTCTGTGTGTGTGTTTGTGTGTGTGTGTAATCATCTTCACTTGTTGAGAGCCACTGTGTTAAAAGATTGAATGCTGACTTACTAATTTTGTGAAATGGAATAAAATAGAATGGTTTCTTGGGATTGGAGCTATTTATTAGTTTCTATTCCAGTATCTGACATTCTCATACATTTTTAGCATGCTACTTAGATTTTGCTATTGTCTATCTATTATTCTTTCATTGAAAGATCTGGGACCTGAGCATCTGGAAGCTTGGCTTTTGGTCCTCATAGAAGATATTCTCTCTTGGCCTTACATGCTTGCTCCTGAAGGCTAGTTCTTTGGAAGCTGAACAGTGCTGGCATAAAGGAGAGAGCAAGAGGCATTTAGGATGTAATAGTAACAATAGCCAACATTTATGCAGCAGTTGCAATAGCCCAGGTGAGACCAGGTGAACAGGATTGAACCATGAACTGTGGTGAACAGGATTAGCAGGACTGAATGTAAGGGATTGTAAGGAAAGGGAACAGGATAGGGACCATCTGGGATAATACCTTACGTTTAGGTGCAGGGTTGGTAGTGCCTTTAACCAAGGCAGTAAATGCAGGAGGAAGACCGGGGAATGGAAGGATGACTAACATTTGAAGTCCCAGGAGAGAGGGGTCTTGACTGGAGAGGTGAATTTGGGTCATTAGCAATGCATATGGCTATGATCTCCTAAACAGAGACCACTTTCCTTTCTTTTCATTGCTTCAGCTCAACTTCCTGCCAATTCCTGCCAAGAATCCTACAGCTTGAAACCATCTCCTAAGGGTAATAAACAGAATGTCCTGGTCTGGATCATTGACGGAGGTGGAATAATGCAGTGATGGAGACCTCCGCTGCTAGTGGCAGACTCCCAGGCCCCAAACCCAGCTCTGTTGGGGACTGCTACCTTACCCGTGTGGCAGGAACTTGAAGAACTCACTCAAGCTCTTTAACTGCCTCACAGGATCCTTGTGAGCATTAAATTAGGTAACAGATGTAAGGTGCATAGCACAGTGCCTGGCACTCAGTACCCGTTCAGTTAATGTCAGTTGTTTTTATTTTACAGTTCTAGTGAGCATTAAATGAGATTATGTATCCAAAGCTCCAGGTATAATGCTTGACACATTGTAGTCACTTAATGAATGGTAGTTTTGTTGAGGAGTACTTGCGTGAACATGTCATGTCATCAGCTTTTTTTTTTTTTTTTTTTCATCTAGCACTTAGCTACTGCCTCTGTGGATAGCAAGACTGACAGTGTGAATGCTGTATAGAAATAACCATTAAATAAATACTGAGGATGAACTAATCATTCAACAGACATCTGTGCTTGGCACTCTCTGATATCTTGAATGAGCTCGGTGATCTTGGTGGTTGGAGGTGGCAGAGAAGCACAGGGGAAACTGGCAGTTGTGATGCAGTACGTTACAATACAACAAAGACAGTGCTAAGATAGGGCTAAAGACAGGCTGTTATGGTTGCACACAGAGGCGCTTCTACCTCAGTCTTTGTCAAGGTGGCTTCCCAGAGGAGCTGACATCTCAGTTAGACATCCAGGAGGAGTGAGAGTAAGCCAGGAGAGCTTTCCATGTAGAGGGAGCTGAATGTGTAGATGGTGAGAAGAAAGATGGCACAAGCAAGAACTAGGCAGAAATGGGGTGAGGGAGGTGGGGGGAAGTTGGGAGAAAGTTGGGAAGGTAATGGAGAGCAATAATCGATTTTAAGCAGGAGAGTGGCGTGATTAATCACACAGCAACCAGAGAGGAGCAGTCCAGGCATTTAGAAGATAACTCAGGAGGCTCCTCTGTAATTCAGGCAGGAGGTAAAGAAGGTTTGAACTTCGGATTGGCAGTGAAAATAGAAGGAAAAAGACTTGCAAGATGTTAAGGAGGCAGAAAGGATATGACTAAATGATTAATTGGATATAAAGAAGAGTAAGGAGTAGAGGATAACTCCAGGTGTCTGGCTTGTTCAGGTAGGTTAATGGTGATGCCATTCACCAAGACAGGGAAGGAATATGGAAAGACTGGGGAGAGTTGGTTTTGGACATTTGATTTGGGGACCTGTCCATTAGGTAGTTGAATATTTGGGATCTGGAGTACAAGAGAAAGATCTGGGCTAGAGAGATGGATTTGGGGATCATCCCAGTGGGAATATGTTGATCTTAGAAACAGGGCACAGCATAGAGCTCTGAGGAACCACAGCACTTCGGGTCTGTCAGATGGGGAGTGGCTCAAAGAGGCAACTAAGAACGGCCAGAGGGACAGGAAGAAAGGAAGGAGAACTAGCATCTTTTCATATCACTCTTTTTAATGTGGTAACACAAGGGGAGCCAAAAAAGTAGAGCCCTAAAAAAAAAAAAAAAAAAAAAAGTAGAGCCCTAATGAGAGAGAGAACTAAGAACTGAATCAGACATTTTCTCTTGTCTGGATAGATACTTTAAGCTCGTGAATGTTGAGAATAAAAATCTTCAAAGCATTTTTTTGGAGTGCATTTCTAAATTTGGCTTGTGTCATTCTGAACTGACCGAAAAAGCACCATGGAAGTGGTTGGGCTTTGAACTTCATGAGCAATAACTTTACTAACCTCCCTAATTTCCTGTAGTGTCCCCAGATTATTAAGGGTGGGTATTTAGATTTACATTGTTGTTGTCTAGAGAGGACAGAGAATTTTCTGTATTTTTTTCCTCTGAAGAAGTTGTTTATGGAGTGGTTCACCTTTATTTTTTAAATAACAGCTTTATTAAAATGTAAGTCACACACCATACAGTTCACCCATTTAAAGTGTATAATTCAGTGATTTTTAATGTATTCGTAGAGTTACGTAACTACCACCAGAATTTCAGAACATTTTCATCACTCCAAAAAGAAACCCTGTACCCGTTAGCAGTCATTCCTCATTCTTCCCATTTGCCCCAGCCATAGGCAACCATTGATTTTTCTGTTTCAGTGGATTTGCCTATTCTGGACATTGCATGTTAATGGAATCATACAATACGTGAACTTTGTGTCTGGCTTCTTTTTTTTTTTTTTGCGGTATGCGGGCCTCTCACTGTTGTGGCCTCTCCCGTTGCGGAGCACAGGGCTCCGGACGTGCAGGCTCAGCGGCCATGGCTCACGGGCCTAGCCGCTCCGCAGCACGTGGGATCTTCCCGGACCAGGGCACGAACCCGTGTCCCCTGCATTGGCAGGCGGACTCTCAACCACTGCACCACCAGGGAAGCCCTGTGTCTGGCTTCTTTCACTTGGCATAATGTTGTTTTCAAGGCTCATCCGTGTTGTTGTGTGTATCAGTACTTCATCCATTGTTTTGGCCCTGCAGCACAGCTTGTAGGATCCTAGTTACCCAACCAGGTATTGAATCCAGGCCCTGGCAGTGAAAGTGCCGAGTTCTAACCACTGGACCACCAGGGAATTCCCGTACTTCATTCCATTTATGATTGAAGAATATTATTCCATTGTATGGCTATACCACTAAGTTGTTAGACATTTGGGTTGTTTCCACTTTTTTTTTTGTTTGTTTGTTTTTGCGGTACGCGGGCCTCTCACTGTTGTGGCCTCTCCCGTTGCGGAGCACAGGCTCTGGACGCGCAGGCTCAGCAGCCATGGCTCACGGGCCTAGCCGCTCCGCGGCATGTGGGATCTTCCTGGACCGGGGCACGAACCCGTGTCCCCTGCATCGGCAGGCAGACTCTCAACCACTGCGCCACCAGGGAAGCCCTCCACTTTTTTACCATTATGAATAGTATTGCTCTGGACTTTCATGTACAGGTTTTTGTGTAGACATGTCTTTTATTTTTCTTGGATATATACATAGTTGTGGAATCGTTTGGTCATATGATAATTCTACATTTAACCTTTTTAAAAATTAATTTTATTTTTTTATTTTTGACTGCGTTGGGTCTTTGTTGCTGTGCACGGGCTTTCTCTAGTTGTGGAGAGTGGTAGCTACTCCTGCTGTGGAGCATGGGCTCTAGGCGTGCGGGCTTCAGTAGTTGTGGCTCGCGGGCTCTAGAGCGCAGGCTCAGTAGTTGTGGTGCAGGGGCTTAGTTGCTCTGCGGCATGTGGGATCTTCCCGGACCAGGGCTCGAACCCGTGTCCCCTGCGTGGGCAGGCAGATTTTTAACCACTGTGCCACCAGGGAAGCCCTACATTTAACCTTTTGAGGTACTGCCAGACTGTTTTCCAAAGTATTTGCACCCTTTTACATTCCCACAGATTCTAATTTCTCCACATTCTTGCCAACACTTGTTATTGTCTGTCTTTTTTTTTTTTTTCGGTACGCGGGCCTCTCACTGCTGTGGCCTCTCCCGTTGCGGAACACAGGCTCCGGACGCGCATGCTCAGCGGCCATGGCTCACGGGCCCAGCAGCTCTGCGGCATGTGGCATCTTCCCAGACCGGGGCATAAACACATGTCCCCTGCATCGGCAGGTGGACTCCCAACCACTGTGCCACCAGGGAAGCCCTATTGTCTGTCTTTTTATTATAGTCATCCTAGTAGTTGTGAAGTGGTATCTCATGGCTTTGATTTGCATTTCCCTGATAGCTAATGATGTTGAGCATCTTTTCATGTGCTTATTGTCCATTTGTATATCTTCTTCAAAGGGTTCAACTATATTTGATCATCAGTTTGGGCAAGGTAGATTAACTTGTAAAACCTGACACTGTGAAAGAACAGATGAACATATTTGACTACAGAAATGAGAGAAAAGTGTGTGTGTGTGTGTGTGTGTGTGTGTGTGTGTGTGTGTGTGTGTGTGTGTGTGTGTGTGTGTGTGTGTGTGTGTGTGTGTGTGTTGAAAGATGCTGTAAACAGAAGGTAAAAGATAAAGGACAGGCTCCCCAGAAAAATAACCAGCACTCTTCACCCATATCAGGCCTGAGCTTAAGAGACAGCGTGCTTGATGATCCTGTTATTTAGCTGTGACTTTGGAAGTAGAGACCATGGTCTCCACCTTCTTCCCCACAGCACCTGTCTTAAGGCCACAGATATAGCAACCACTGCCAGGTTTCTGCAGATCTATGGCCTGACAAGTAGAGAGGTCACTTGCCACATGGATAAATATAGTTTCATCTATATTGAAGCATATATCAGAATTTCTGTCCTTTTAAGGCTGGATAATATTCCATTATGTGGTTATACCACATTTTGTTTATCCATTCATTCATTGATGGATATTTGGCTTGTTTCAGCCTTCTTGGTATTATGAATAATGCTGCTATGAACATAGGTGTACAAATATCTGTTTGAGTCCCTGCTTTCAGTTCTTTTGTGTATATACCCAGGAGTGGAATTGCTGGATCATATGGTAGTTAACTATATGTTTAATTTTTTGAGGAACTGCCATGCTGTTTTCCATAGTGACCATACCATTTTACATTTCCACCAGCAATGAACAGGGTTTCAGTTTCTCCACATCCTTGCCAACATGTTGTTTTCTGTGTGTTGGTTTTTTCTTTTTATAATAGTCATATATGCATATGAAGTGGTATCTCATTGTGGTTTTGCTTTGCATTTCCCTAATGGTTGGTGATGTTGAGCATTCTTTCATGTGTTGTTGGCCATTAGTCTATTTCTTTGGACAAATGTCTATTCAAGTCCTTTGCCCATTTGATAATTGGATTGTTTGGTTATGTGTTTTTGAGTTATATGAGTTCTGTATATATTCTGGATATTAATTCCTTTTCAGATATATGGCTTACAGATATTTTCTCCCATTCTTTGGTTGTCTTTTCACTCTATCAGTTGTGTCCTTTGATGTACAGAAGTTTTAATTTTGATGAAGTAAAATTTGTCTGTTTTTTCTTTTATTGCCTTTGCTTTTGGTATCATATGCAAGAAATCATTGCCAAGTCCGAACTCATTAATTTTTATATACTTAATGAATTTTGCTCCAGAAGAGTTATTCTTTTGATTCTGAAATTCTACCATTATTGGCCATTAATATAAGAACTTATTCTTCAGGTTTACCCTGGGTCCTATGACATGGGCTGGGTAGTATTAGATGGGTTCCCTTATTTCTGGCCTGATAAGAATTCCTGGGCTTATCTTTTTGTTTTTGACCCCATATCTAGAATCAGCCATTTCTATAACGAATTCTCATCCTATTTGGTGGGAGGAAATAGTATTAAGGGCATTAATTGCAAATGGGATGTGAATTTAGATCTTTTCAGTAAAGTAAATGTGTACTTTTTAGAAAGAAAAGGATAACTCATGATTCAAATTCAATAGAAGGATTACAGGATTTTTATTTCTTTGATTTTATATTTGTGTCTCTTCTCCTTTATTGACAATAACACCAGAGAGGTACAGTCAAGACACTGTTTTAACTTGAAAAATCCTTCTCTGTGTGGTTATGCCACCAATTTGATAAATAGTTTAGGTTCACTTGTCTGTTTTTTATTTTTAGGATTGTTTTATTTTTTATTTACTTTTGTTTTATAATTATGTAATATATTTACATGGTTCTAAAGATAAAACTATATAAAGCCAGTTATACTGAGAGAAGTATGGCTTCCTTCCTTGCCTTTGTTCTTCTCTGTACCTCATAGGTAAACATTTTTATTGGTTTTTGGTTTATTCTTCCATTGCTTATTTTAAAAAATATAAGCGAGTGTGGGGTGTGTGTGTGTGTGTATCCCCTACATGCTACTCCACTCCTATTTTATTTATTCCCTTGTTTTTCATCTTGGCAATCATCTTTCTTATTTCCAAGAGTTCTTCCTTGATTTCTGCTTCATTTATGTTTCGTTTGCTTTTGTTTTAAGGTTGCATTATCTTCTCATCTCTCTCTGAGGATACCAGTTAGAATTTCTTTAGATACCAGTTTTTCTGGGACCTAAAATATATGTTTCTCCTGGAGTCTGATCTGCTTTTCATCTTAGTTTTCCTTTATGTCCTCTTGGTTTTCTTTCACTATCTGATGATGCTTATCGATGAAGAACCAGGTTGATTATATAGGTTATTGACAAGAGGTTCCTGTTTTTCCAACAGTCCTCTTGCCTTAATAGGAGTTGGCTGATTCAGTGACCAGGGGTGAGAAGTATGGAGGAGATCAGGTAGATGAACCTATTTCCCACTCCTGACTGTACCTGCTGACTCAAAGCTGGGCATTTATCCAGCTCCTCCAGGAAAAGGGCTCTGCTTCTCTGCCCGCCTTTGGCTTTACATGTTCTGAGAAGTGTCTAGCTCTGCTCTGGTCTATCTTGTCATACAATTTCCTCCACTTCCTTTCTGTCTTCTAGAAAGTGGCCAGCATTCAAATAGACTATATCTCTTGGCCATTTTAATTACCGTTATGTTGTGATTCCCTTGTGAATATCTTTTTGTTGTCTTTGGGATTTGAGGAAGGTGGGGAGGTAAGTATATGTGCCTGTTTATTTAGCCTGTCATCTTGAAATGAAGCTACTTTGTGCCATACCATTTCTGACAACAGGACTGCTTTTCACTTCTTTTTCTCTATTGGCTTAATGACTGAAATGGATTTAAAATTGTTCTCTGTGTTCACAAATAATAACTATCACATCACTGAAACATGTGATGCCACCCACCCTAGAATACATAGATTTCTACTCAGTTTAGGGATTGGGTGACTTTACAAGACCTTTCTTGTTTGTCAGTAACTTTTTTCCAGACAAGCAAGATAATAAGGCCTGGTTACTTTCACTTACTGGAATGATAATAATAATAAGATCATCAAACAAGTAGTGCTTAATATGTGCCAGACATTATTCTACATGCTTTGTATGTATAAACTCATTTAACTCAATAACAGTAGTTACTGTTATTATCCCTATTTTACAGACGATGAAACTGAGGCACACAGAGGTTAAAGAACTTGCCCAAGTCACATAGCTGGTAAGTGGCAGAGCCAGGATCTCAACCAGTTAGTTAGCCACCAGGGCCACTTTCTTTTCCACTGCATCTCTAAAGGGAAGCTCTTCAAATTTTCTCAGGATGACCACTTTTTAAAAATTTTATCAGTTATGGGTATAAGAAAACCCTTTTATACTTAACTTTTGTCTAGTTTCAAGCATGTTCTTTGTTATTGTTTGAAATACAAATTCCTGTTGACTTTGATGCAGAAAGGAATGCTTTAAATGATGTAATCAGGTCTGAGTTCAATTTTAATCTATTGAGAATTTTTGCAAATTATTGTAATGTTGAAAAGATGTGATATCTACTAAAATGTCCTTTTCTGCCATGTGTTTGAGAATCTTAGGCAGCGTTAAAACTTACGAATACCATACTTAAATCTTACAAGTCTTGGCTACAACTGACTTCTGAGATCTTTCACAATGCATATTTATTTCCATGTAGCATGAATAGTGGATTCATAAATGGTGAATATTTTCCCAGTGAAAATTCTTTTTAAGAAAATACACAGCAGAAATGTCCTTAAATGGATTGAACATATTTTAGCCCTTCAGGGAGATAAATATGGAGGAAAAGCTTTCAAAAAACAATAAGACAAGTATTGAGAATAATTTTATTAAAAAAAGTAAAAGAGATATATCCACGTGCTTATATACATGTTTGTGTGCATTTTAAACTTTTCATTACAGAACTGTTTGATCATATACAACAGTAGAGCAGATAATGTGATCAATCTCATGTGTACCCATCACCGAGCTTCCATCAGTATTTTGTCAGGGGATATTATGATCACTGCCATGAAGATGACTCCTTAGATGGATGTCACCACCTTCTTTGCATATTGTTTCTTGGCAAAAGCCTATTTGAAAATGATAGAACTTGAATGGTATTTCAATTCCATGATATTTCCTTGAATTCAACACTATCTAGTTTTGATTACAGCAAAGGTCAGCACAGGAACACCGGATCCATTAAGAATAAGTAAAAACCAATTTTTGTTTTCTTCAGGGGCTTGTTTGTTCTTTCTGCCTGGAGAAGAACCCCAGGCTTGACTGTTGGACCGGAGTGGTCTTGTTAGAAGCAATTATGATACAAACAGAAGTTTTCATTGAATTTTCCAACCAGCCCCTTGGTTCTAAGAAGTAGAGTCATTTATCACATGGAGGTGGAAGTCCCTTTCTGGATTCTTGATGAATAGGAATATTGGTGAAATACCTGAGTTGCCTTAAGTGGTGTTTATATAGTCAGCAACTTCAGATGTCCATGCTCAGGTGTCGTCATCCTTGTGGCTTTCAGCAGGTTTTTAGCTGACCAGTTTGACTCTCGTATTATAGCATGCATCTAGAATCACCTGAGGATCTTGTAAAAAATGCATATTCTCTGCTCCTGCCTCCAAAGATTGATTCGTTAGATTTGGATTGTATTCCAGGAATCAGCATTTTAATAGTCATTCCATTAAAGGGATGTTCTGATTCTAATGTCAGGGAAGGAAGTCCTTAAGCTTTGGTTGGCTTCTTTCTTTTCATCCTAGTCTTAACAAGGTTAATGTTAATATGGCATCTCATAAAAAATTGCTTAAAAATTTTCCATTCTTAATAACATGTTCAGTGGGCATTATAACCATGCCCTGTACACTGATATGGCCTATAGACAGACTTATCCTAATACAGGTGCACCTTTGGTGTTTAGCAATTCAATTCTGATGCTCACGGCCTGAGGACCACACCTTGAGGATACAGGTGCACGGGTAATAAGTGATATGGATACAAAGGGTTCAATATGGGAATTCCCTGGGAGTCCAGTGGTTAGGACTGTGTGCTGCCACTTCAGGGGGCATGGGTTCAGTCCCTGGTTGGGGAACTAAGATCCCACAAGTAACATGGCGCAGCCAAAAAACAAACAAACAAAACACAAATAAACAAAAAATTAAGCTAAAAAATAAAGCAAAAAACCCCCACAGAGGATCCAATATATATTTCTCATTGGTGCCCCCTGACTGCGTTAGCTTGAGCCTTTGGCCTCCCCTATTTGGTTATTGCTGGGCCAACACTAAGTGCACGAAGAGAGGCTCAGTTTGGATGAAGTCACCTGCTGCCTTCAGCTCTGTGTAGCGTTCCTCTGTAGGGAAGGGAAACATGGCGAGTGTGGATGGCAGGTGGTTCTTCACCTGGGGCTCTAAATCCAAAACTGAATGAAAACTTTGGTGTTTTGGATAGTGTTAAGACTATGGAGTGTTTTGTCATCAGTTACTCAAAGGACTCTGTGACCTTTCCTTCTCTACCTCCTTCCACTCCCCCACCCTGCATACATAAACACAGCAAAGAACCATGTCCTGGAGCAGCCTATGTGAGCATCACCTGGCCTCTGGAAAGCAACTGTAGGGACTCCACATTGCAAACCAGCCTCTCCTGGGTGGAATCAGAATTGCTTTCGCCATCTTGTAAAAACTGTGCAACCCACAGCTGGGCTGGATGGGCAGCTGTGGCCGACTGTATTGCTTACCCAGTATTCCATGTGTCCCCCTACATTTCCCAGTTTACCTTGTGGTTACATTAGCACAAGTGACTAATTCTGGCCAAAGGGCTGTGATGGGAAGTGATGTGTGTCACTTACAGTGGGAAGCAGTAAAGAGTTGATATGAGTTTGTTGTGCTAAGGTGACTGTGGAAAACAGAAGTTCCAATGATGTCCCTACAAGTTGAAGGGCTGCCTTGAACGTTATGTGAGCAAAAAATAAATCTTAGGTTAGGCCACTCCTTTCAGGATTTATTCCTGTAGCGTAGCTTAATGTGTCAGTCTGGATAGTGCTGAACAGAATATTTATGTATACATTTAGAGTTCTGAGGGTCAAGATACGGGCGCTATGTGGTCTAGTGCAAGACGTTTAGTATCCTGAGACTTTTTTTCCCTCATCTGTAAATTGAAGGGCTTAAAGTAGATGATCTTTAAGGGCCTTTTCAGTACTCACATTCCCAGATTTGGGATAGCAGCATTTAAATCCAGATTTCTAATTGAAGTATGAAAAGGAAACTAAGTCTGGCATTAAAGGTATCTCTGGAAAACTTATTATTTTTTAAATTAATTATTTTATTTATTTATTTTTGGCTGCGTTGGGTCTGCATTGCTGCGCACGGGCTTTCTCTAGTTGCGGCGAGTGGGGACTACTCTTCGTTGCTATGAGCAGTCTTCTCCTTGCAGTGGCTTCTCTTGTTGTGGAGCATGGGCTCCAGGCGCACGGGCTTCAGTAGTTGTGGCACGCGGATTCAGTAGTTGTGGCTCATGGGCTCTAGAGTGCAGGCTCAGTAGTTGTGGCACACGGACTTAGTTGCTCCACGGCATGTGGGATCTTCCCAGACCAGAGCTCAAACCCGTGTCCCCTGCATTGGCAGGCGGATTCTTAACCACTGCACCACCAGGGAAGTCCCGAAAACTTATTTTTTATTATGTACCTTTTGCTATTAAATGAGAAGTTACATAAGGAAAATGGCAATGAAGTTACATAGGGAAAATAACAGCTTTATTGAGATATAATTCACATACCATATGTGTTTTAGTATATTTAGAGTTGTGCAACAATCACCATTATCTAACTTCAGAACCTTGTCATTGCCGCAAAAAGAAACCCTGTACCCATTAGCAGTGATTCTCCGTTCCACAAATCTACTTTCTGTTTCTATGGATCTGCCTGTTCTGGGTATTACATATCAGTGGGAGCATATAATATGTGGCTTCTTGTGTCTGGCTTCTTTCACACTTAGCACAATGTTTTCAAAGTTCATCCATGTTTTAGCATGTATCAGTACTTCATTCCTTTATATGTACATAATATATATATTTAATGTTCCATTGTATAGCTATACCACATGTTGTTTATTCATTCATCAGTTGATAGACATTTGGGTTGTTTCTATTTTTTGACTATTTTGAGTAATGCTGCTGTGAATGTTGATGTATAGATTTTTGTGTGGATTTATATTTTTCATTTCTCTTGAATATATTCATTAGAGTGGAATTGCTGGGTCATGTGCTAACACTATACTTATTTTAAGGAGCTGCCAAACTGTTTTCCAAAGTGCTGTACTATTTTAACATCCTACTAGCAATGTATGAGGGTTCCAATTTTTCCACATTCTCACCAATACTTATTATTGTTTGTCTTTTCGATTGAAGTAATCATCTTTGATGAAGCAGCTATATGCAAGCTAGTCAGTGAAGAGATATTAATATATATTTTACCTTGTTAAGTTTTTCTTTAAACATTTGTAATATCCATTGGCATTTTTATAAAAAATTTCACCATGAGCTTAGCACTAAAATAAAAAGTTTAATGAATAATAATATAACTCCTCAACTTGTTTAGCTTTTACAAATGTTAGTTTTTATTTTTAAAATAATGCATTCTAGAAGGGGAAAAAAAGGAGTGAATGTGACTCACCAAATGTAATTGTTCTCTTAAAGCATAAATTTGTCTTTATAAATTATATACTTCTAAATTGACAGACAGATTGTACCTTAAATATATAGGCTTGAGCCTTTAAAAATCACAATGAAATCCTGAAAGGTTGTACATAATAGAATTGCTGAATTGTTGCATTAAATATACCATGGGTTCAGTACTTAAAGGAACCTCTGTATCTTGTAAGATGGTCAGTAACCCTCTGATTATTTGTTTCATAGATTGATGTTTTTGTATATTATATTTTTAAAAAGAGGAGTACCCCATTATGTTGGGAGCACAAGTGTTTCAAGTAGTGTTATATATAGTTGATCCTCACGATTCTCAGATCCTGTATTTGCAGATAAGCTTACTGGCTAAAATTTATTTGCAACAATACTTGTAGAACTCTTGTGGTCAGTTGTAGATATGTGCAGAGTGGCAAAAAATTTGAATTGCACAACATGCACACCCCCAGCTGAGGATGAACAGGGTGATGCTCTGCTTTCTCATTTCAGCTCTCAGACTATAAACAAGTATTCTTTTCATAGTCTATTTAGTGCCACATTTTTTGCATTTTTATACTTTTTGTTGGCAGTTTCACTGTTTAAAATGGCCCCTAAGTGTATTGCTGAAGTGCTGTTTAGTGTTCATAAGCCCAAGAAGGCCGTGATGTACCTAACAGAGAAAAGACCTGTTAGATGAGTGTCATTCAGGCATGAGTTATAGTGCCATTACCTGTGAGTTCAGTGTTAATGAATCAACAGTAAATATTAACTAAGGTGTCTTTAAACAGAAACACACATAAAACAAGGTTATATATTGATTGGTTGGTGAAAATGTTTTTTTTTTTTTTTTTTTTTTTTGGTGAAAATGTTTTGACTAGAGGCTCACAGGATCTAGGAGTACTGGTTCAGTATTTGCTAATTCAGTGTACATGGCAACTTTTTATAACTGCCTGTAAATAATGAGAATCAACTATACATGATGAATTGCTTTTCTCTTGTTGCTTTCAAGATTCTTGCTTTGGCTTTAGGCAATTTGATTATAATATGCCTAGGTTGATTTTTTTGAGTTTATCCTACTTGGAGTTTGTTGAGCTTCATAGATGTGTAGATTCATGTGCTTTTTATCAAATTTGAGAAATTTGGGGCCTTTATTTCTTCAAATATTTTTTTTCTGTGCCTTTCTCCGTCTCCTCTTCTGAGAATCCTATTATATGATGCTGGTATGCTTGATGGTGTCCCACAGGTCTCTGAGACTCTTTTCTTTTTTCTTCCTGTTCCCCAGACTGGATAATCTCAGTTGGTTAATCTTCAGTTTCACTGATTCCTGTTCAAATCTGCTGTTGAGCCTTTAGTTAATTTTTTTATGTTAGTTGTATTTTTCAACTCCAGAATTTCTATTTGGTTCTGTTTTAAAAATATTTCTCTCTTTTAGTAGTATTCTGGATTTGCTGAGACATCATTCTCATATGTTCCTTTAGTTCTTTTTTTTTCTTTTTAATGATTTTACTTTAAAAAAATAGAAGTATAGTTGACTTCCTTTAGTTCTTTAGATATGATTTCCTTTAGTTCTTTGAACATATTGAAAATAGCCGATTTTAGTCTCTGTCTAGTAAGTCCAACATCTGGGCTTCCTCATCAGTTGTTTCTCTTGTTTGTTTATTTGTTTGCTTTCCTGTATAAGGGCCATACTTTCTTGTTTCTTTGCATGTCTTGTTAAGTTTTAATTGAAAACTGAACATTTTTTATGATATAATGTGGCAACTGGAAATCAGATTCTCTTCCCTCTCCAAGTGAGTTCCAAGTCAGATCAAATAGAGATCCTTGCAAGTGGGATCTTCCAGGGAACCTGCAGATAAGTCAGATAATGATAATTTTCTAGGAATGAAACTCTGAAGGAGCTCTAGCCTAGTTCTGCTCCCTCCAGTTCTGCTGCCTGCCTTCTGGTTTTCACTGCAAATGCAGCTGTTATTTTTCAAGGTTACCATAGAGTTCGAGAGCAGGGAATGGAACTAGATCAAGTTAAAATGCTACAAAGCTGACTATAGCAGTCCCCTCCCCCCTTATCCACAGTTTCACTTTCAGCCATTTCAGTTACCTGCAGTTAAGTGCAGCCTGAAAACATTAAGTGGAAAATTCCAGAAATAAGTTTTAAATTGCACACCATTCCGAGTTGCATGATAAAATATCATGCTGTCCCGTTCCATCCCTCCTGGAACATGTATCATCTCTTTGTCCAGTGTATCCACGCTGTATATGCTGCCTGAGGTTTCAGGCATCCACTGGGGGTCTTGGAACATATCCCCCCATGGATGGGGGTACTACTGTATTCTTACTGAGATTCAGCCATTTTTCTTGAATAAATGCTCCCCAGTTTGCTTCAATCCTGTTAATTTCTAGAGTCTTTAAAAAGTTGATTCTGAGTCATGTACCACAATGTTCATTGCAGCACTATTTACAATAGCCACGACATGGAAGCAACCTAAGTGTCCATCAACAGATGAATGGATAAAGAAGATATGGCACATATATACAATGGAATATTACTCAGCCATAAAAAGAAACGAAATTGAGTTATTTGTAGTGAGGTGGATGGACCCGGAGTCTGTCATACAGAGTGAAGTAAGTCAGAAAGAGAAAAACAAATACCGTATGCTAACACATATATATGGAATCTAAAAAAAAAAGATCATGAAGAATCTAGGGGCAGGATGGGAATAAAGACGCAGACCTACTAGAGAATGGACTTGAGGACACGGGGAGGGGGAAGGGTAAGCTGGGACAAAGTGAGAGACTGGCATAGACATATATACACTACCAAATGTAAAATAGACAGCTAGTGGGAAGCAGCCGCATAGCACAGGGAGATCAGCTCGGTGCTTTGTGACCACCTAGAGGGGTGGGATAGGGAGGGTGGGAGGGAGGGAGACACAAGAGGGAAGAGATATGGGGATATATGTATATGTATAGCTGATTCACTTTGTTATAAAGCAGAAACTAACACACCGTTGTAAAGCAATTATACTCCAATAAAGATGTTAAAAAAAAAAGTTGATTCTGACCAATTAGGCCAGTTTTATCACTGTTTTTATGGAGGAGAGAATTTTTGGAGGTTCCTACGCTGCCATTTTTTATGACATTACTTCCCTCCCCTTTCTTTTTAGGTTTTTATTTTCATGAACCTGCTGCTTTCTTCTTAGTACTGAAATTATAGTTTGGATTAGATCTGAATCTTAAAGTTTGCCAAGGCTTTTCATCTAGAACTTTTTATTATACCCCAGTTAGTCATGTAAGCATGTACATTTCAGAGTAGTGCGGTGCACATATTCTTGGCCCCGCTGGCTTATTGTAAAGGAGGAAGGAGATTTGATTGAAACCAGCCATTTGGTAGTCTCTGCGGTACTGCCTTCTGGGTTTCCCCTCCCTCATGCTGTTCCACTTGGAATGAAACTTTCTTTACCCAAGCTTTCCTCCTTTTTGTTCTAGTTAATCCTTTGTTTCTTCCTTAAACTTTCACCGAAGAATAACACATAGGAAAGTACAGAAATTATAGTAACTATGCTTGATTTTATTATCTCCAAGTAAATACCCAGATAATCACCACCCTGGTTAGTGGGTAGCCACCCACAAAGCTGACCATCTACCCAGTAAATCATTTTTCAGATGTAGCAGATGCTCATCTATTCTAAATAGACATTTCTGGAGGCCAGTAATATATATTTTTCCCTATTTCTCTCCTTTTTAATTGATATATAATTCTCATACCATAAAATTCACCATTTTAAAGTGTGAAATTCAGTGAGTCTTAGTACGTTAACAAAATTGTGTGACCATCACCACCATCTAACTGTAGAATGTCTTCATCACCTCAAAAAGAAACTCTGTATTAATTGATAGTCACTCCCCATTCCCTTCCTCTCCTCAACTCCTGGCAACCACTGAGCTACTTTTATCTGTCTCTACGGATTTGCTTTATCTGGATGTTTCATATCAATGGAATCTCACAGTATATAACCTTCTGTTTCTGGCTTCTTTCTCTTACCATAATGTCTTCAAGGTTCAGCCACACTGTAGCATTTATCAATACTTCATTCTTTTTTTCTTTTTTTTTTTAAATAAATTTATTTATTTATTTATTTTTGGCTGCGTTGGGTATTTGTTGCTGCGCACGGGCTTTCTCTAGTTGCGGCGAGCAGGGACCACTCTTTGTTGCAGTGCATGGGCCTCTCATTGCGGTGGCCTCTCCCGTTGCAGAGCGTGGGCTCTAGGTGCGCGGGCTTCAGTAGTTGTGGCACCCGGGCTTAGTTGCTCTGCGGCATGTGGGATCCTCCTGGACTAGGGCTCGAACCCGTGTCCCCTGCATTGGCAGGTGGATTCTTAACCACTGTGCCACCAGGGAAGTCCCACTTCATTCTTTTTTATGGCTGAATAATATGCCATTGTATGGCTATACCACATTTTGTTTATTCATTCAGCAGTTGATAGACTTGGGTTGTTCCACTTTGGGGCTATTATGAATAATGATGCTATGGACATTCATGTGCAAGTTTTTATATAAATATATGTTTTCAGTTTTCTTGGGTATATGCTTAAGAGTGGAATTGCTTGGTCTTAATGGCAACTCTGTTTAACATTTTTCGGAACTGCCAAACTGCTTTTCACAGTAGCAGCATCATTTCACGTTCTCACCAGCAATTTATGAGAGTTCCAGTTTCTCCACATTCTCACCCACACTTATTTTCTGTTTTGTTTTTCGTTTGTTTTTGCTGTAGCTATGCCAGCATGTATGAAGTAGTATCTTACTGTGGTTTATTTGTGTTTCCCTAGTGACTATCCATGTTGAGCATCCTTTCATTTGCTTATTAACCAGTTGTATATCTTTCAAGAAATGTCTTTTAGTATCATTTGCCCACCTTTTAATAGATTATTTGTCATTTTATTGTTGAATTTTAAGGGTTCTTTTTGTATTCTGGATACTAGACTTTTAACAAGATACATGATTTTCCAGTATTTTTGCCCATACTGTGGGTTTTCTTTTCACCTTTATAGTGACCTTTGATGCACCAACGTTTTTAGTTTTGATGAAGTCCAGTTTATCTATTTTTTCTTTTGTTGTTTGTACTTTAAGATGTCATATCCAGCTTCCCCTCCCCCTCCCTCCTCCCTCCTCCCTCCTCCCTCCTCCCTCCTCCCTCCTCCCTCCTCCTCTAGCACAGGGCCCGGGCAGACGGGGCATTCTGCAGCCAGCAAGCCGGGCACGCAGCCGCCCACTTGCGCTGTGCCTGCTGCAGCCAAACCCGGCCCGACGGGAGCCGAGCAGAGAGTGGGGATCACGAGCCCTGGCCAGAGCGAGTGCGTTCGGCCACCGCCGAGTTGGCACCTGGAGGACATGGAGGAAAGGCCGGCAGAGACCAATGCCAGTGTGGACGACTTGGTGCCCCCCTCTGTGGCCCAGCTGGCCGAGTGATTCAGGGAGCAGGCAGCCGCTGCAAAGGAGACACCAGCCAGTAAACCAACAAGAAGGAAACTGCCCTGCTCCCTCTCTCTGTTCCTCCCCAGGGTAGAACTGGGCCAGAATGGTGAAGAGAAGTCTCCGCCCAATGCAAACCAGCCTCCTAAAGTCAAGGTGAAGAGCTCACCTCTGATCAAGAAGCTCCAGGCCAGTTTAGCTTTGATCCAGCGACCCTGCTGCCTGGGGCCTCACCCAAGAGTCCCCAACTCAAGGCCATGGTATCACCGTTTCACAGCCAGCTTTCTACCCCCAGCAGCCCTGGCGTGTGGTCTCGGGCCAGCAAGCCAGAGGAGGTGCCCATCAGCTTTGACCAGCCTCCTGAAGGCAGTCATCTGCCCTCTTACAGTAAGGTGCAGACGAGGGGCTCCATAAAAAGGTGCCCTCCCTCTAGGCTATTCAGAAGGTCCCAATCGGATTGTGGGGACCTGGGGAAGCTCAGGGCCATGGAGTCCTCCCAGGAGAATGGCGCCAAGGAAGAGAATGGCAACGAGGTGTTCCCAGCCAAGAGCAAGACTCCAGGATCCCCTCCTCTGAGGACGCCCAGCAGGACAGAGAAGCAGGAGGAGAAGGGAAGGGCCTTGGGGGTAGCCCAGCAGCACGAAACGGCCATGGGGAACTCCGAGGATGGGGCCAGCCAGCGTCCAGCCCGAGCCTCCAGCCCAGAGGCAGAGGACGGGTGTGGGAGCTCCATGGAGGAGAAACCGGCTGAAGAGCACATGGAAGAGCCTACAGAGGTGAAGGAGAGGGTGGCCAGTGAAGAAGAAGAGCCCAGACAGAGGAGCCAAGACACAGAGGGGCTGGAGGAGGGAACTGTCGGGGAGGAGACCCCCCAAAACCCATCCTGGAGGAGGGGAGGGCGACCACAGTCCTGAGCAGGGGACCGGCAAGGAAAAGCAAGATGGAGGGGGCCGTCCTCGAGCCAGGCTGTGACCCTGGCACTGGCCATGCCCAGCCGGACACTAACAGTGAGGTCCCCAAGACAGAGGATAACACCCCTGTCCAGGACACTAAAAGGTGAAGAAGATCTCTATTGTGCCTAGTGATGAAGCTGCTGGAGCTGTGTCCTTGAAGTAGCAGCAATGATCGTAGTGGCAGCAAAGGAAGCCATCTCAGGAGCAGGATGGCGTGAGGGTCTGGAGTCAGCCTGAGGACACAGGGTGCAATTTCCCGATGTCTGCACCATCAGAGACAGAGATTGGATCTGAGAGCCAAGACTTTTATCAACTTGAGTTTGTGTCACCTGATGGACTTGGTTTAAAACAAAAAAAAAGAAACTCATTTAAAACAATTTACTATGGTGACAACTCCCTAGGGATACTGGTCAAACTGTGGGGCCCAGATACTGTCCACACCCACCTAACCCTATAGCTGACCTCAGAACTGGACTGGGATTTACCTAATCAGATTGTGTTTGTGTAAGGTGACAGCCTTTTTATTGTTCTTAAGTTTTCATGGTTCTCAAATGTAAGTAAAGACTCATTTCAGGTAGCTAGAAACAAAGTAGTATCACTGGAAATATAAATCCTGTAAGTTACAGAAGACCTTAAATTGTATAGAGACCCTGAGACAACCTTTCAGCTTGGTCAAAATTTGACTGGCCAACCAATTTTGAAAACACTAGGTGAGAAGAGATAATTATTGAAACATTAAAAAATATGTGTCTGTTCCAACAAAAACAAAAAAAAAAGATATCATGTCCAAGAAACCATTGCCTAATCTAAGATCACAAAGATTTACACCTATATTTTCTTTACTTTTTTAAAAAGTTTATTTATTTTATTTATTTATTTTTGGCTGTGTTGGGTCTTTGTTGCTGTGTGCTGGGTTTCTCCAGTTGCAGCGAGCAGGGGCTGCTCTTCATTGCTGTGCGCGTGCTTCTCATTGCAGTGGCTTCTCTTGTTGTGGAGCACAGGCTCTAGTTGTGTGGGCTTCAGTACTTGTGGCACAAGGTCTCAGTAGTTGTGGCTCACGAGTCTAGAACGCAGGCTCAGTAGTTGTGGCACATGGGCTTAGTTGCTCCATGGCATGTGGGATCTTCCTGGACCAGGGCTCGAACCTGTGTCCCCTGCATTGGCAGGCGGATTCTTAACCACTGCGCCACCAGGGAGGTCCCTGTGTTTTCTTATAAAAGCTTTATAGTTTTAGCTCTTACATTGAGGTCTTTGATCCATTTTGAGTTAATTTTTGTTTATGATATAAGATAGGGGTTCATATTCTTTTTTTTTTTGCATGTGGGTATCTAGTTGTCCCATCACCATTTATTGAAAAAACTATTCTTTCCCAACTGAATGGTTTTGGCACCCTTGTCTAAAATCAGTTGACCATAGAGGTATGGGTTTATTCTAAACTCTCAACTGCATTCCACTGATACATATATGTCATTTCTTATGCCAGTGCTCTGCTGTCTTTATTACTATAGCTTTACAGTACATTTTCAAGTTAGGAGGTGTGAGTTCTCCATATTTTTTTTAATATTCATTTGGTCGTCTTGGGTCCCTTGCATTTCCATATGCATTTTAGGATCAGCTTGCCTATTTCTGTAAAAAAGGTAGTTCAAGTTTTGCTAGAGATTGCATTGAATTTGTAGATGAATTTGGTGAAGTAGTATATTTTTAAGTTTTACAAGTTTCATTTACATAAACTTTGGAAGCATGTAAAGCAGAAAAAAGTTTAATGTTTATGGTGACTTTTAAAAAATTAGTAAGTAGGGGGCTTCCCTGGTGGTGCAGTGGCTGAGAGTCCGCCTGCCGTTGCAGGGGACACAGGTTCGTGCCCTGGTCCGGGAAGATCCCACATGCCACGGAGCGGCTAGGCCCGTGAGCCATGGCCGCTGAGCCTGCGCGTCCGGAGCCTGTGCTCGCAAGGGGACAGGCCACAACAGTGAGAGGCCCGCGTACCACAAAAAAAGAAAAAAAAAGGAAAATGGAAAGAAAGCCTAGTTATCAATAAGTAGACCAAACTATATACAGACATCATGTACATTGAAGTTTAATATAGACTACATGTATCATTCAGTAAAACATATTTGAACTGTTGTTATGTTTGGAAGAACAGATAGTTTCAGGCAAGTGTAAACCTAGTTGTAGCTGTGTGGGAAGAATCACATTACTCTACTATTGTAGAGTAGTTCAGAAACTGCAACCAGAGGTGTTCAGACCTTGCTCTTTGCACCTGTCCAGAGCCAGGGGTTCTATAGAAGCTTCCCCAGGGTGTAAGAACCTGCACACCCTCCAAGGCTTCCTTTCGAACATCTGGAGGGGAAATTGGTACCTGGGTGAGGATGAGTAGCATCCTGTCTACAAACCTGCCAGCCACTTACCTCTCCAGGCTCTGTCTTTCTGTATGCTGCACTTCAGCCCAGCTGGGTATCCTGAACAGACTTTAAGCCATCCTGCTTCAGGGCCTTTGCTGTGGTGGTCCTTTCATCTGGTGAGCCCCAGCCATCCCTTTTGGGCTTATCAAAACCTATCCTACAATCAAGGCCTACCTCCGAGTAACATTTTCTTCATAACAACCTTCCTGATTTCTCTCAGTCTTTGCTCATCACTCCACTTCCAGATCCCCCTTAAGGTTTTGTGAGTTCTCTACTTGTCAACAGCCCTCACCTAATCTGTGTACTCTTCTAATCCTCTTATGGATTTGTGAGCTCTTTGAGGAGGAAACACAAACATGAGTCCAGGCCCTGCTTGATGTGTCACTTGTCAGCCTGAGTTTTGGAGTGGTTAGTGGGGAATCAAACTTTTTGTTACATTATTTTTGTACTACAACTTGAGGAATTTTCTAACAGTCATCATATCATAGTTGCACTCTCACTGTTGTACCTGCTTTTATAAGGTTTTTATATAGTTTCTTATTCATTTGGAGCCCACCTTTGTGGATAATAGCATTTCAGGAGTTAATGTTCCAGAATTACTCACTGTCTTGTAACTTTCCTAACTCTATCTTATTTTTCCCCCTTACAGGAAATGACTTAGAAGCCTTACAAATACATCTGTGCATTCTTGCTTCAGACTTTACAATTGAGGGCCAACCCAGTCTGGAAGCACCTCTTATTAATGTTATACGGAAACTGCTACCTCAGCAAACAAAAGAAAAGAAGGAGAGGACTTAAAATAAATGCCATTTTAAAAAAAATAAAACTTGCTTTCAGAAAATATTAAAGGAAATTTTTCGCATTGAGAAGACATTTTACAGGTAAATCGATTTGGCAGGCAGGCTCTGTCAAAACTCTGCAGAGATTTGATCTTCCTTACTGAGGACTTAGTGTGAAGTAATTCTGTACTGCTTTTTAAATTGCTGTTGATCAGCTTGTGGGTTTTTGGGTTCTAACTTTTCTGGTATATTGAAGATACATTATATTACATTATATTACATTTTTTTAAGTTAAGTTATTTTTCTGCCATTGTAAATACAAGTATCAAAATATTCTTGCAAAGCAATTCTAGGTGAACATTTTTCTCAGCAAGCATATCTTTTTATTAAGAGAGTAGAATGCTAACATTTCTTATATAGCATTTTGGACACACTTTTATTTTTTGTCAGAGGTCCTGCCTACACTGAAAATATTAATAATATAAACCTGTTGTCCTTTTCACAACTACATTGGATCACATGGTCACCTGCCTCATGGAAATGCCTTTTTTAAAACTTAGATTTGCAGAACTCCACTATTTTTATACCTAGCTACAGTTTTAGGGGGGAAAAAAAGGAATCAGGACCCTGACCCTCTCACGGTCCCTGGGACAGTTCCCCTTCCCGCATGTATTGCTGCAGTGCCCAGGACAGTAAAATGGACTACAAGCGGCGCTTCCTGCTTGGCGGGTCCAAGCAGAAGGTGCAGCAGCACCAGCAGTACCCAATGCCTGAGCTTGGCCGAGCACTGAGTGCTCCCCTGGCATCTACGGCCACCACCGCCCCCCTGGGCAGTCTGACTGCTGCAGGCAGCTGCCACCATGCCATGCCCCACTCCACACCCATTGCTGACATCCAGCAGGGCATCTCCAAATACCTGGACGCCCTCAACGTCTTCTGCCGTGCCAGTACTTTCCTCACAGATCTCTTCAGCACTGTGTTCAGGAACTCTCACTATTCCAAGGCAGCCATGCAACTCAAAGATGTGCAGGAGCATGTCATGGAAGCAGCCAGTCGGCTGACTTCAGCCATAAAGCCTGAGATCGCCAAGATGCTGATGGAACTTAGTGCCGGGGCTGCAAACTTTACAGATCAGAAGGAATTCAGTCTCCAGGACATTGAGGTAGAGTATCTTCTGTGTCATACTTGGGTAGGAAAATGTATTCCAGAGGTAAGTGAGAATGTTTGTCTTAGTTTTTTCTCAAATCACTGAAATGATGGTCTTCGTCCTCTTTCCATTGATACCCTGTCCTTGTAAAAAATTTTTGCATGCCACGTTCTGAATTGCTTTCATTTCAAATTAAGTAGGATAGAAGATTATTAAACAAATCAGCCTATGTTTTATGTTCTTTAAATTTTCAAGTTGGAACTTAATTTCCAAATAACATACTGTTAAAGTACATAGTAGGGACTGAGAATTCTAAATATGATTATGAAGATTTCTTTGTGAATTGTCATTATATAGAACCATTGGTTTAATGTAGAAAGTTCTACACATGTTTACAGGAGAAGTTATTTTTTCAGTTCTAAATTTACATCTATTTGCATTTGGATGCATTTGATTCTTATTCAGTATGTTTCTTAGGGTCTTTGGTAGTCAAAATGAAATATTCTCCCTTTTTCAGGGCTCTACATTAGAGTGTAAGATTGGAATACAAATTTCATTCAGAATAAACATGATGTTTTTCCTTCCTTCGTTTAGGAAATAATTTATTAAACTTAAATTAGCTTCACTGCTAGATTTTTAAAATTATTTTTACCTGCTCAGAGAGTTCTTCTGAGTTTGATTTTTCCATGTGTCCTTGTACGTTTTAGCAGCACATTAGAGGTTAGGTTTCTGGATGCTAGGAGGGAGAATGTTCCTTTCCCCATACTGGGGTTGTGTTTGATTTTAGGAAATCACTAGTCTTCTGAACTAAATCTGGTGATTGTGGTAGCTGAATAAGCTAACTTATACTGTTGTGGGTTTAGGGGAAAAAAAAGTTAGGCTATTAAGTATTATGAATCATTTTTTATTGTGTTTAAAAGGCATATCGTGATTTTGAAGGCATTTCCAAGAGGAATTTAAAACTATGTTTGTTTTTATTTATATTTGGCTGCATTGGGTCTTCGTTGCTGCGCGCGGGCTTTCTCTAGTTGCGGTGAGCGGGAGCTACTCTTCATTGCGGTGCTCAGGCTTCTCATTGTGGTGGCTTCTCTTGTTGTGGAGCACGGGCTCTAGGTGCGCAGGCTCAGTAGTTGTGGCTCGCAGGCTCTAGAGTGCAGGCTCGGTAGTTGTGGCGCATGGGCTTAGTTGCTCCGTGGCATGGGGGATCTTCCTCGACCAGTGCTCGAACCCGTGTCGCCTGAATTGGCAGGCGGATTCTTAACCACTGTGCCACCAGGGAAGCCCAGAAACTATTTTTGAAAAGACACAATAGTCTTGGTGTAAATTAGGCATTAGGCATCATCAGACTTTTTCTGTAGAGGGCAAATAGTAAGTAAATTTTAAGCTTCATGGACCACGTGCGTCTCTTTCACATTCTTCTTTGTTTTTTTTAAATAGCCCTTTAAGAATGCGAAAACCAGTTTTACCTTGTAGACCTGTCTGTTGGACTGGATTTGGCCCATGAGTTATAGTTTGCTGAATCTGCTGGTATAAATGTATAATATCCTCCTTGGCTCATTCTATTTTGAACCTATCCAAGTTTATTTTTATTTTCTGATTTTTTTCTATGATCACATCATATATTCAGAGAAATTATGATTTTGAAGTATTTTTTAAATGGCTTGTCATAGTTTAGTTTTTAAATTACACATGTAAATCATACATAAAGCGTATTTTTAAGAAACGTACTTCTCAAAAGAAATTCAAGCAGTGAAACTTAAAACTACTGCTCTACTCTCCCATCCCATTCCTTTTCACAGAGGAGACCACTGTTAACTGGTTGGTTTGTGCCATTCCAGATTACTGTGTGTATAGGCACAGATGTACAGCTTTGACTTCTGTTTGTTTTATGTGAAGAAACATGTTTAGCCCTCAGGATGCCTGGTCACTGCTGTGCAGAGATGTGGCAGGAGAGCAGTTAGGGCCTCTGCCCTCTCAGAATGTGCTGAACAGTATTAGACCCAGACTGTTTCAGTTCCCATCCTGCAATGACACAAGCACCTTTAGCTTTATTTAGAATTTCAGGCAAGAATGGTTTGAAAATGAGGCCAAAGCCTATTATTTTAACCTGAACGTTATTGGACTCTTCTTCAGTCCATGCCTCCAGGTGCTGGAGGAGACAGAGCTAGGCCTCCAGGGCTGTTTGCCCTCCAACCCTGTGGGGCAAGTGCCCTTGTTCCCCAGGTCAGGACAGCTAGAGAAGGATGAACCAACCCTGAGGAGTTGGGTTTAGTAAAACCACTGGGTACAATAGCACCTACCTTGTCCCTTCTGCTTTCCTGGGACCAGCATGGACCATTTGAGCTGAGAAGGGGAAATATTTCTTATTGCTGTGTTTTGGAATTTTGGCTTGACTTCCCCCATTGAAATGCGATTAGGATAGCTGGAATACTACCATGTTTTTGTATATAATGGACTAAACAGGCTTTCAGAGGCTAAACTGGAAACTAAGTGCTGTTGATGGGTTTTAGAATATATGCGTGTATTCTAGGTTTCAAACTGCTGACTTATAATTAAATCCTAAAATGTGATTGTGAAATGTAGGCCTGCAGACTTAACATTTTGCTCTTTCCACAGAACAGTATTTGTTGTTTCTGGAATTTATGTACTGACATGGTCTTTCTCTCAGGATATTCACCAACTCAGATGGCATAGCTGGGCATTTTTTTTTTTTTTTTCCTGTTGGTTTTTTAAAGATTTTATCAGCAAGGGCCAGAGAAGCTCTTTAGCATTCATCCTTGAGGAAGGAAGTCTGTGGCCTAACACTGATGAACTTGACTGGCTACACAAGGACCTCTGCTCAAGAGCTTAGCCCAGGACTGCGGTTGAGAAAAGCCCTGAATTCAGTATTCAAACGCTTGACCATTTGAAACCTAAGACAAAGTACCAGTTCCACTGTCCCACCCCTGCAGGTAGCCAAAACATGCTTCTAATGCTCCCTTACTTGCAGCCAGGTTTCGGATATGCTCGTTGATTGACAGATCCTTCGGATATGCTCGTTGATTGACAGATCCTTCGGATATGCTCGTTGATTGACAGATCCTGGTGCCTGTGTCTAGGAACTGCAGTTGCCAACTGTGTGCTCTGGGGCAGGCAGGGTGTACATGAGTCCTGTCTTGTCTGTACTCATCAGTGACTTTGCCCCTTACCCCAGGTGATTCAACCTCATAATCTCTCTGTTAGAGAAATAAGTTTTGAGTAGAAAGTGACTCTGCTTTTTTTTTATAAAGGTGTTGTATTTATTTTTTAATTATCTACATTTTTTAATATTTATTTTATTTATTTTTTTTGGCTGCGACGGGTCTTACCTGCAGCATGCGGGATCTTCTTTGTGGCGTGTGGGTTTCTCTCTAGTTGTGGCGTGCAGGTTTTCTCTCTCTAGTTGTGGCATGTGGGCTCCAGGGCACGTGGGCTCTAGTTTGCAGCGTGTGGGCTCTCTTGTTGAGGCGCGCGAGCTCAGTAGTTGTGACACACAGGCTTAGTTGCCCCGCAGCATGTGGGATCTTAGTTCCCCAAGCAGGGATCGAACCCGTGTCCCCTGCATTGGAAGGCAGATTCTTTACCACTGGACCAACAGCAAAGCCCCAACTCTGCTTCTTATTGTCTGTATGGCCTTGAGCAAATCTTCTAACATCTCTAAGCCTCAGTCTGTCCATCTATAAAATGGAATTACCACCCACCTTCAAGAGTTCTTGTGACGATCAGAAGCGATTAGCGTGTGTGAAACACTGTACCCAGCTAGTTGTCATCATCATCACTTATTATTATTGCTTCCAACATGGCTTGAAAAGTGTTATTAGTCCTTCTCTGCAGTACAGAGCACAATCATGTACAGAGCCAACAAAAGAGAGAAATATACAGCAGATTAGTCTCACTGGAACCCTTTTAGGTGGAAAAAGTTGCCACTCCTAGAACATTTGCTCTACTCATTTCTTTGCTGGTTCTTGAAGTGAGCACCTCCCTTTCTCTTCTGTGTTACTTTCTCTTTTGGTGTTGTAAGGTGGCAGCAGTATTACCTTGCCTGATGTAGAAACTGCCAGAACGTTTCCAGCAAAAAAGCCCTAGGGGACCTCTTCTAATAGTCACTGCTCTATTTCCCTTGCACCTAGAATGGGGGTACATAGGGAAGGAAGTGGAGTGGGGGGTGTCTTAGAGTCCACTTGCTGTAGCTAGGTATCTTTGAGCAAGCCAATTGATAGTTTAGGTAGGATTTTCCCCGCTTTGGATTTATAGAAAATGTATAGTTTACATTGTATATATGAACTGGAATGTTGTCTAAAATGAGAAATATGATCTTAATCAAGTGCTTCATGGGGATTCCTTTATGTAAGTCTCGAACTGCCAGTCCAGCCAAAGTGTGAACTCAAAATATGGTTTCCCATATTGAATTTGTTCATTATACAAAGCTTTTACACCCCACAACGTTTTTTAGAGGTAGACCATACGGAATCTGCTGTTTCTATCTTTTCTTTTCAAGTCTAGGGGCATCTTCATTGGTGTGTTACTTCTAATGTTCCTGTAAAATGCCGGGCTACATGAATTGAGTGGCTGTGAGTTCTCTTTGATTTTATCTACTTCAATTTTATTTGTCCTAGAAATCTGGTATCCTAACTAAGGATCATTTGCAAGTAAAACATGTAGTTCATGGAACATGGCGGGTCTCTGGGTGTGTGGCGTTGCCAGAAGAAGCTTCACATGGATAGTCTCAGGGGCGCCACGCAGAGGTTTTTGGTCTCGATTCAGAAAAGAGAAACAGCCAGTGGTGGCTGAGACAGTAGAAGAGGTGAAGAAAGAACCTATTCTGGTGTGTCCACCCTTACGAAGCCGAACATACATACCACCCGAAGATCTCCACAGTCGTTTGGAATCTCATGTCAAAGAAGTTTTTGGTTCATCTGTTCCTAACAATTGGCAGGACATCTCCCTGGAAGATGTTCATCTGAAGTTCAGCTTCTTGGCACGTTTAGCTGATGACTTGGGCCATGCAGTGCCTAACTCCAGGCTTCACCAGATGTGCAGGGTCAGAGATGTTCTTGATTTCTATAATGTGCCTGTTCAGGATAGATCTAAATTTGACGAACTTACTGCCAGTAATCTGCCTCCCAATTTAAAAATCACTTGGGGTTACTGAGCAGTTTAAAGGAGGAACACGTTGAAATAATTTTTTTTCCACCTGAGAAGGGGGCTGCTTATCAGACATTTTGATACTTTACCATGTGAAATGCTGTCAGAACTGGTCTGTAAATCCACTTTTTCCTGTGGAAGGATGTATCGTCTGCCTTTTTTTTAATCATCATGAATCGACAAATATTTTCTTTTCACATTTGCTGAAACTTTTTTTTAATGGAACCAGGTCATTAATAATTTATGAAAATATATATTACATAACAAATAAGGTAACATTTATAAAAGAAACAAATCTGTGTCGTGTATTATGAAAGTTGTTTCAGTATTCTCTTTACTGTTTAAGTAGAAATAGTAGGAAATAATACTGTTCAATCTAGATTAATCTCTTGGAATTAAAGTAGATTTCTTAAAAAAAAAAAAAACATGTAGTTCATATTAAAAAAGTATAGACAACCCCATAATTAGGTTTTCTATTTATTAGAAAGTCAAAGATGTCAACTTCTTTTTATAAACATCTATCACGTGTCTTAAATAAAATTACTTTTCAGTGCAAATGTAAATAAAAGAATCAAATTGACTTGTGGTTCATGCGTTCATTCCACAGATATTTATTGCAGGGACTTGTTTTTTATTTGTGCCAGGGACTGTTCCAGGCACAGAGGATACAGCAGTGAGCAAGACAGAAATTCCTCCCTTCACGTAGATAGATGAGGGCTGTGATCTAATTAGATAAGATAGTTAGAAAAGGCATCACTGAGAACATGATATGTGAGTAAAGAACTGAAGGAGATGAAGGAGTAGGCCCCAGTAATAACCAGGAAAAGAGGATTCCAGGCAGTGGGGACAGCTAGTTTAAAGTTCCTGAGGCAGGAGCAAACTTGAGTGTTTGAAGAGCAGTGAGGGCCTATTGTGGCTGAAACAGCAAAACAAAGACACTAGGGGTGAGGTCAGACAGGTAAAGAGGTCATCCTCTGAAGGGAAGGTAAAGGGAGGGCAGCAAGATGAAGTGATGACACTTCTCCCCTTGCTTTCTTCACCCCGTGGCAGCTCTGGGGCTCCAGTTTCACCTCGAGCCCTCAGTGTTGGTACAGGGTTCCCAAGAGTTATATAGCTGATTCACTTTGCTGTATAGTAGAAACTAACATAACATTGTAAAGCAACTATACTCCAATAAAAATTAAAAAAATGATAAATTGGGAACTTTGAACATGTACTGGGTCCTGGTCAACTGGGATTTGCTTCAAAACATTCCAGCAGAAAAAGGTGGAGTAGGGGAAAAGGATGAAAAAACATGGCAAAACGTTGATAGTTACTGAAGTTTTTTGATGGGTTCACGGGGGTTTGTTATATTCTGTTTTTGTGTATATTTGGACATTTTACAAGTTTAAAAAAAGGGAGAGAGAAACTTTCGACCACATGATAAAAGTAATGTATTAGGAACACACAATAAATGATTCCATTACATAAGTGATTTGTGCATGTGAAATGGTCTTCTAACAGAAAGGGAAGTATTTAGGAAAACTCCTCTGTTTTCTGTCTACTCACAAAATACTGCACCTCTGGCGCTGTGGTCATAAGTTTGTTGGTGGGGGTTTTTCCCATACCAAGCAATTCTGGATCAGTTCTGACGTTTTTTACCTGGAGTTAGCATCAGATTCCACAGTTAAGGGCTCAGTCCCACTAGACTGCCCCCCAACCCTGCCCCCTTAGACAGCAGTTACAAGTCCAGGGTGTTCCCTATGTTTATTACCAACTTGCTGCAAATCAGAGGTCCCCATGACCACCCCACAGGTTTGATTACTTTATTAGAGCAGCTCACAGAACTCAGAAAAACATTCTACTTACTAGATTATAAAAGGATGTAACTCAGCAACAGCCAGATGAAAGATATGCATAAAGCAAGGTATGTGGGAAGTGGTGTGGGCTTCCATGCCCTCTCCAGGCGTGCCACCCTCCCAGCACCTCCACCTGTTCTTTAACCCAGAAGCTCTCTGAACCCCGTCCTTTGGGTTTTTTCCGAGCCTTCATTAAACAGGTGTGGTTGATTAAATCTTTGGCCACTGGTGGTTGATTCTGTCTCCAGCCTCTTCCCCTCTCCGCAGGGGTTGGTCTGAAAGTTTCAAACTTGGTTCCCCTGGCAACCAGCCCGCATCCTTAGGGGCTTTCCAAAAGTCACCTCGTTGACATAAACTCAGGTATGGTTGAAAGAGGCTTGTTATGAATAAAAGATACTTTCTCTCTCTTATCACTTAGAAAATTCCAAGGGTTTTTAGGAGCTGTGTGCCAGGAACCTTGGAAGAAGACCAAAATATATATCTGTTATAAATCACAATATCACAGAGAGTGTCATTGAGTAAGGTATAGTGATGAGAAGAAAGGCAGGTGCTTTTCAGAAAAATGAAAATAAAAGTGAATCAAGGAAGAAAATGAGAATAGAGAAAAGAAACCTCTGAAGGCAGGACCCCAGCAGCAGGTAGGAGTCAGGGAAAGAATGCTGTGCTTGTAATCTTGGTGACTAAAATGGCAATGTTGCTTTCTTTTAGGAAAATGTGATTTAACATTTCATAGTTACTAAAAAGTCTTGAGTGAATGTAAGGAAAAATGAGGTTTGATGGGCAAATTAGAATGAAACAGAAATAAAACAGTTCATGGAATGTAATTTAACATAGGACTACCTTTCCTGAATTACTTCCTATTCTAAATTTTTATGATTACTAGTCATCTTCTGAGATTTCACAGAATTGGATAATAGCCTGTTTTGACAGCCTCCTCATCTTTACAGATCAGGAATCTGAGTGTCTGTAAAGATGACATTTGCCTGAAATCTTTCTGGGCCCAACATATACAGGGGTTGTGTCCTTTACCTCTCCGCTGTTCCAGGCCAGTGCAGTCTTTGTGCCAAGGGATTTGTTTGCAGTGTCCATTCCCTCCAAGAGACTTGCCTTTCTGACCTAGCTAATGGCGAGGTGTCCAGACATGGGAAAGTAAAGGAACCGCTGTGAGTCCTTGCTCACTCCCAATTCCTTCTGAGGCCCCACTAGCTCCTGGAGGAGGCCCCAGTCACCTGGCCTTTCTTCTTCACCTAGCTGCTACTACCCACCCTCCAAGGTAAAATACAGATGAGCTGGCTGCAAGCTGGCAAAGATGAGTGAGGACTATCAAAAGCATTTGCAGAGACGTGGATGGACCTAGAGTCTGTCATACAGAGTGAAGTAAGTCAGAAAGAGAAAAACAGATATCGTATATTAACGCATGTATGTGGAATCTAGAAAAATGGTACAGATGAACCGGTTTGCAAGGCAGAAATAGAGACAGATGTAGAAAACAAACGTATGGACACCAGAGGGGGAAAGCAGGGGGTGGGGGTGGGGGGATGGTGGGGGGATGAACTGGGAGATTGGGATTGACATGTATACACTAATATGTATAAAATAGATAATAAGAACCTGCTGTATAAAAAATAAATTAATTAATTAGAAAGAAAAAGAGGGCTTCCCTGGTGGCACAGTGGTTAAGAATCCACCTGTCAATGCAGGGGACACAGGTTCGAGCTCTGGTCTGGGAAGATCCCACATGCCGCAGAGCAGCTAAGCCCGTGCGCCCCAACTACTGAGCCTGTGCTCTAGAGCCCACGAGCCACGACTACTGAGCCCACATGCCACAACTACTGAAGCCCGCGTGCCTAGAGCCCGTGCTCTGCAACAAGAGAAGCCACTGCAATGAGAAGCCTGCGCACCACAACAAAGAGTAACACCCGCTTGCTGCAACTAGAGAAAGCCCGTGCACAGCAACAAAGACCCAACACAGCCAAAAAATAATAAAACAAATTTAAAAAAAAAAAAAAAAGAACCTTCTGTATGGTTCAGGGAACTCTATCTACTCAGTACTCTGTAATGACCTATATGAGAATAGAATCTAAAAAAGAGCAGATATGTGTATATGTATAACTGATTCACTTTGCTGTACAGCAGAAACTAACACAACATTGTAAATCAACTATACTCCAATAAAAATTAATTTAAAAAAAAAGAAAAAGTGCTCTAGGCCTGGTGGGCAAGACTGATAAGTAGATTGTGACCATAGGTGTGAGCAGTGCTGTGACGCAGATGGAAAATAGCCTAAAGCCTTGCCTGTGGGCTCAGTGTCCCCCCCACCCAGCTCACTGTGAGGGGGCCTAGCCCCCACACCAGAACCGCCTACCTAACCTGTGAGAGAACCTGGTAGGCCCTGGTAAGAGTTTAAATTTTATATGGAGTGAGATAGGATTTTTTTCAGGGGGATTTTTTTTTAATTTATTTTTGTCTGCATTGGGTCTTTGTTGCTGCACGTGGGCTTCCTCTACTTACAGCGAGCGGGGGCTACTCTTGGTTGTGGTGCGCGGGCTTGTCATTGCAGTGGCTTCTGTTGTTGTGGAGCACGGGCTCTAGACGCACGGGCTTCAGTAGTTGCGGCGTGTGGGCTCAGTAGTTGTGGCACGCGGGCTCTAGAGCGCAGACTTAGTAGTTGTGGCAGATAGGCTTAGTTGCTCCACGGCGTGTGGGGTCTTCCCAGACCATGGCTCGAACCCGTGTCCCCTGCATTGGCAGGCGGATTCTTAACCACTGCGCTACCAGGGAAGTCCTAAGGGGGGATTTTGACTGATATGGTTTGTTATGTTTTTTAAAAAAAAATACTATGGCTACAAGTGACAGAAACCAAACTCAAAACAGCTTAGACAACAATAAAAGCAAAAAGAAGCTGGTAGTTACATAGTACGTATGCTATGCGCTCTTCTGAGACTGTACACATTAACTCAGTGAATTCTGTTAATAACCTTGTAAGTTAGGTACTATTCATATTCCCATTTTATTGACGAAGAAACAGGTGTGGAGAGGTTAAACAGCTTATCAAAAGCCTCATGGCAGATCCAGACTTTAGACCCAGGCAGTCTGACTCTATAATGGAGTACCAATTCTTGGCTGTACTGCCTCTCAACAAAACAATGTATTGACTCCATGAAACCGAAGAAAGTTAGCTCTTTGGGCATGGCTGGATCCAGGGGCTCACACAGTGCTGAACAGACTCAGACTGTGTCCATGCCAGAGTTGCCAACAACTCAGCAGAAAGAGCACCTCTGCTTTCCCCCAGGTTCTGACAAGTTCTAGAACTGAGTCTGGTTGGCTTGGCTTGGGTCACTTGCCTGTCCTTGGACCTTGTGGCCAGAAAGGTTAAACTAACGCACTGACTGGTCAGGCCTGACTGTGTGCCCACTCCTGGGGCTGGGGTACCACCAGACTGAGAGTGCAGGGGGAGTGGTTCCCTGAGGGCTGCTTCCAAAGCCACGGGACTAGATGTTGGGGAGGCCACACTGCAGATGCCAGCTGGTGCGTGTCAAAGGATGTGATGGGGAACATATTTGTGATCCTGGATACGCCTGCTAAATTGTTTTGTTTTCAGGATCTTAGCAGTTTATTATGTCTTCTATGAGGCCTTTTGTTATATCTCTTAGTAAAGTTCCATAATTTCCTTTCTAGTGGCTATGTATATTCTTAACATTCTTACGTAATCTTTATTTTAGTTGCTATCATGAATGAAATTATATTTAAAAGTTTTTTCTATAACAGAAGCACCACTGATTTTTATATTTTTGTCTTGTCTCCTGCCATGCGACTGGATTCAATAATTCTGATGTTTCAATTGGTTTATTTTTGTATATGTGGTCATGTCATCTACATGTATCTCCTCCCTTCCAGTAGTTATATATCTTATTGTGTTGACCATAGGTTTTAATTTTAATTTTTAAAAATTTTTTTGGCTGCACCTTGCAGGACCTTCCCCAACCAGGGATTGAACCTGGGCCATGGCAGTGAAAGTCCGGAATCCTAACCACTAGGCCACCAGGGAACTCCCTGATCATAGATTTTAATGTATAAAACAGTCAGTGTTAAGAATGAGCATCTTGGGCTTCCCTGGTGGCGCAGTGGTTGGGAGTCCGCCTGCCGATTCAGGGGACACGGGTTCATGCCCCGGTCCGGGAAGATCCCACGTGCTGCGGGGCGGCTGGGCCTGTGAGCCATGGCTGCTGAGCCTGCGCGTCCGGAGCCTGTGCTCCGCAACGGGAGAGGCCACAACAGTGAGAGGCCCGCGTACCGCAAAAAAAAAAAAAAAAAAAAGAATGAGCATCTTTGTTTTGGTCCTCATTTTAATGGGAATACTTTGGATGTATTACTATTGATTATTAATTTTAACAAATTAGTTTTTCTTATGTATGATGAATGCTTAGGTAAAAAATTCAAACAGTTCTGAGTGGCATAAGTCCCTTCTCCAAAGGTAATGCTTCTCTCTTCCAACTCCATCCCAGTTCCAGACAGAACCACTATTAATTGTTTTATGTATCTGTGCAGATAGCGGCAGACATGCATATGCAAACATATCTGGAAAATACATCTTTTTACTCCGTTATATATACCCTTTATTCCCTCAACAGCATACCCGTTAATTATTATATTGGTTCTTGGTTTGAAAGAATAAGCATACAGTTCCAAGGCGTAACAAATGTTATACCTGATTCTTCATTCAATGGATGAGTGTGTCACTTGCAGGAAAGCCTTGCGTGGTTTATGGACTTTCTCTCTCCAGAAGAGTCATGATCTCCCCCATGCCTGTTGGTGATATCACCCTCAAAGTAAGCTCAAGGTTGCAGCTGGTGTCTGTGGGCAGGCTGCAGAAGAGCTGTCCAGGGAAAGAAAGCAGAAAGTGTTTGGGGGGGGAGAATGAGTTGTCATTTGCGCATAGATGCTGACATCATGATGTCCTGCCCTCAGCTCTGCAGTCACCATGCTGCTCTTGGCCTAGTTTGGTGCTTTTCTGTGGAGAGTAGCAACTGCTTTCTTTTCTTCTTTCAACAAATATGTGTAGAAGGATTGTCTACTGTGGGCCAGGCAATGAGAATGCAACAGAGAGCAAAACAAAGACCCTGTCCACATCCAACTCAACTCCTAGGTAGGGAAACAGAGAAAAAATAAATGGCACATACAAACATAATGTCAGGTAGTGAGAGGTGCTATGAAGAGAAATAAAGAATGATGAAGAAAGAGACGTAGAAGAAAGGCCTCTCTGAGGATGGGACATTTGAGCAATGCCTGTCAGAGCGATAGTTGTACAATTCCAGGGGGAAGGATGCTCCAGGTAGGGTAGTGGTTCATTTGCAAATGGGGTCAGGGTGGGCTCTCCCTCAGAGGGCACTTGGCAATGTCTGGAAGTATCTTTGATTGTCAGAAAAATGGCATTTTTTTTTTTCATGCTAGGGCTAGAGTGAGAGGAATCTTACTCATTTAGAAGAACTCGAGTGTTACACCAGAGGACCCGCAGTGGTTTGAAGGAGGAGGTACGATGGAGTAAAAGATACTGGACTTGCATGTTAGGGAATCAGAAATTCAGTGACTCACTATGTATTTAGGGGACAATTTTTGTCATCTTTTAGGATCTCAGTTTCTCTTTCTGCCTCTGACCAATGTCCCATCTCCCCTACCCCGCACATAAACACCCATGGCCAGATGGTGTTTCTGCATGAAGTATAGAACATTAGGTGACCAGACTCAGACCCCAGATCATGAAAGGCAGAAGTTTGCAGGAGCACAAAGCTCTTAGATTTCTGATTTTTAATTCAAATTGATTTGGAGAAGGTAGAGTCTTGATATATCTCTTCCTTGTAGCCCTTCAGGTTATGTTTTAGTCCTGTTTAGCAGCAAAACAGATGCCTGGATACTCAAAAGCTCCTGTCGACTGCCACATGTGAGCTCTGTTGCAGCTCTTTTGCAGCTCAAAAGTCACCCTAGGAGGAAGAGATTTCTCTACTGTTTTTTAACTTTAATTTTTTGTCTGTTTGTTTACCAGTAAGGATTTGACATTTTATTCAAAACAGTATGATCTGAGGGGTTGTCGTGGCTGCATCTCCCAACCAGTGCTGCTGGAATCTAGTGAGTAGAGAGCAGGGATGCTGCTAACAACATCCTACGCTGCGAAGGACAGCCCTCCACAACAGAGAATTCTCTGGCCCCCAATGTCAGTAGTCATGATGTTGAGAAACCCTGAGGTAGTGGGAACTGGCTGGTGCAAAAACTTGAGACCGGAGCTGTGCTCACAGTTTTTGAGGAATAGCAAGAAGGTCAGTGTGGCAAGAGTAGAGAGAGGTGGGATAGGAAATAATAAGTTCAGAGACTAGTCAGGGGCCAGATCATGTAAGGTATTGTAGGACAGATGAGGAGTTTGGATTTTCTTCTAATTGTAATGGAAAGCCATTGGAAGACTTTGAGCAGGGGAGTGAAATAATCTGAGTTTTGTTTTATAAGACTTCTTGTGTGGAAAGTAGCCTCTAGGGGAGAGAGGAGACTGCTAGTTGCCTCCCAACATCTAGTGTCACCTTCTTCCTTAATAACAAAACTCTGGGGAATTCCCTGGCTGTCCAGTGGTTAGGACTCGGTGCTTTCACTGCCGGGGCCCTGGGTTCAGTCCCTGGTTGGGGAACTAAGATCGCACAAGCTGCCATGGCGCAGCCAGAAAACAACAACAACAAAAACTCTGGAGGGATTTTTGTTTGTTTGTTTCTGTTTTTTCAGGAATATTATGCATGGAAAAGGGACTATACTTCCCAGCTTCCCTTACAACTAGGAGTGGTCACTTGAATTAAGTTTTGGTTCATGAAGATGTAACTAGAGGTTTTGGATGAGACTGCTGGGAAGTTTCCTTAGAGGGAAAAAGGGTGCTACCTTCTTCCCCGCCCCCCCCCCCATTTTTTACTATCTAGAATGCAGGCAGAATGGCTGAAGGTCATTTAACCATTTAGAACTATGAGGTAGTTCCAGTATGTAAGCCTTGTGTGAGGATGAAGAGCAGAAAGATGGGAACTGGGCTCCTTGTGATACCCAGGAGCCTCCATCCCAGCTCTGGACTGCCTAACCCTAGATTTATTTTTACCTTAGAAAGAAGTAAACGTTGCTCTTATTTAAACCACTGCATTTGTTGTTGTTGTTGTTGTTGTCGTTGTTGTTGTTATGTGTAGAAAAAACTAATCCTAATTGAAAGGAAGCAGGAAGGTCAGTTAAGAGGCTGTTATAGTAATCCAAGCAAGAGATGATTGTAGCTTGGAATAGAATGGTAGCAGAGGGGGTGACTAGAAGCACTTGTACTTCTTTGTGTGTGTAGTAAATTATACATAACATAAATTTTGCCACCTTAACTATTTTTAAGTGTACAGTTCAGTGGCATTAAGTACATTCATATTTTTTGCAACCATCAACCACTAGCCATCTGCAGAACTTTTTTATCTTTCCAAACTGAAACTCTGTACCTATTGAACAATAACAACCATTCCTCCTTTGTCTACCATAGACTTAGTTCCCCTCACTGGCCTTTCACTTTTTCATGTCCTGGATGATAGTTTATAATTATCCTGTCAGTTACTACGATTGATAGCAATGTAGCTGAAATATACAACTTCCTGGGAATTCCCTGGCAGTCCAGTTGTTAGGACTCTGCTTCCACTGAAGGAGCACAGGTTTAGATCCCTGTACGGGGAACTAAGATCTTGCAAGCTGAGCAGTGCGGTGATAAATAAATAAAAAAATAAATAAATAACTTCCTATGTGTGTTGCATGTAATAAATTTTTGATATATTTTATTTTGGAAAGCAGGCTATAAAATAACATACAACATGATCTAGTTTTACAAAAAAAAATCTACAGGTGCAAATGTAGGCTGTATCAGAAACGTAATCAGTGATTATATCTATTTAGTAATATTTGATACTGTTTATTTCTTTATTTAGCTGATCTTTTCCCCGTAATTTATTTGCAATGAATATGTATTACTGGTGTAAAAGGTTTTGTGTACCACAGTGTTTGGCCCATGAAGTAGGAGTTCAGAAACTGTGTCTGTTGATATTTTTACCAGCAGTAAAGCAGCATGTCCAGGGGCAGAATGTAATCTTGTCTGAATGATTAACATTTGGTGATGGCTCATCTGCCCTTGGGGATGTGTTAGCTTTCTCTCCTCACTAGTTCTTTCTTCTGTACATAGCATGGCAGCTTCTTTGTGCTCTAGGTTAATACTGACTGCAAAGAGATTATTGTTTTGTTACTTGCTTTTTTTTCTTTTTAATATTTAAGCGCTCACTGTTAATCAGTTTTTAGGTCAGACTATACATGTTAGTTTCAGTAAGCTTGTTTTTTACATTTTTATGCCATAATTTAATCTCCATAAGGTACTTTCCATAGTCCAGGCATGGTCTACTGCATTCTGTATTTCTCTGGAGGCACATTTAGGTCTTTGTATCACATTCTGGTCTGTTAGTTAGGTCATTATGTAATAACTCTGGAATTATCATAAGAATAAAAGATTGGGAACACATGGAACCAACGGTAATGTTTAAGGTACAAGTAAGTTTTGAAGAGAGAGAAATGACTGAATGAGTTTGGAATTTCTAATAAAAGCAGCCAATCCGGATCAACTTCATTTCATTCATTCTCGACTTTTAAACTGATCAGAAGTAAATGCTAGAACCCCTGGAAATGTTTGACAGTATGTGGTATATGTGACACTTTTACTTGTTCTTCACTCTGCAGGGATGTGAGAAAGACGAATTGTTCAGTGAGATTGAGCAAAAAATGAACTTAGACATTGTGTATATTGATGTGAAAATCACAAGGTGTGTGGCAGGTAGGGTGGAGTTGGGCACTTCGTGATTTCAGCACGTGCAGATATAGTAGGGGCTGAGTCAGGCCCTGGCCCTAGAAGAGGAGTAACTAAAATTGTGAAAATATTCTAGGAAGGTAGAGTTGACTATGCTGGTGTAGAAAGAGTGGTCTTTTAGGGTTCAAAATAGGATGACCTTAAACTAAAGTTGGTTTTAATTAATAAAATATAAAAATCACCAAAAAGAAAAGGTTTCCTGGTTATATTCATGAACATAACCCCCTTAGCAGCACATGTGGTACGTTTATAGGGGAATGAGAAAGTGAACGTGTACCCTTTTCCTCTGCCATCAGGGATTCCCAGAAAACAAGGTTTCATTTCAGTAGACCCTCAATGGCTGTTTATAGTAATCCAGAATGCTCCATGGATATTTGGAGGCAGAAGTGGCAAGGTCGCTTATTGTCTATATCCAGGAATTGGGCCTTTATGAGGAATTTAAGTCACACCAAAATGTTTCTCTTAATGCAAGTCTGATAACAGCCTCTTATTGCCCCAGATTCCATCAACTTGGGATGCCTTGGGATGAATGGATATTTTTTTTTACTAATGCAAACGTCAAGCGTAAGATTAAATCTGATTGCTTTCTTCATAATTATTGAATGGGACTGATGTGCTGAAGGCCTGAACAGATATTTTGGGGTTTGGAATTCCTCTAGAGATAAGAGAAGCTGCTTCTTTTCCCAAGCCCTGTGTGTCCTCTCCCAGTTTATCATTGCTGTTTGCAGCCAGTCTTAGTAGTCTGCTGTGCAGATCATGAGCTTAGAGACTCATACCACACTGAAGTGCCACAGGCTACCACACTAAAGTGCCACAGGCTACCCCACTTTTTACTCTTGTCGCAGTACCTTTCCCACAGTTAAGAGAAGACTGAGCCATGCCTCTCAGTCTCCGTTTCCAGCCCAGGGAACTGAGCTGACACTAGGGCCTGACACTGTATGGGAGACATCAGGGTTCCTGCACAGGGTTTCCTCTCCCCTTCTTGGTATCCTTAGTCACTGTCGTGACTACATCCTGGATCTTGTCATATGAAGATAGCATAGCCTGATGGTTAGAACACAGTTTTTGGAGTCAGACAGACTTGGCATCAGATCTGTACTGCACCACTTATTACCTGCTTGACACTGGAGCAAGTTTCTTTCTCTAAGCCTCGGTGTTGTTATCTATAAAATGGATCAATTGCTATCACCCCCCTGAGTCATTTCACTGCACATCAAGTGCTTGGTATGGGTTAAGCACTCAGTAAATAATAGCTGGAAGTTCCAGGTTGATGGACGTGGAACTCTATAGCTCCACTGACAGTTTAAACTCATTGACATTTAAAATGTCTCTCTCGGGCTTCCCTGGTGGCGCAGTGGTTGAGAGTCCGCCTGCCGATGCAGGGGACACGGGTTCGTGCCCCGGTTCAGGAAGATCCCACATGCCGCGGAGCGGCTGGGCCCGTGAGCCATGGCCGCTGAGCCTGCGCGTCCGGAGCCTGTGCTCCACAACGGGAGAGGCCACAACAGTGAGAGGCCCGCGTAACGCAAAAAAAAAAAAAAAAAAAAAATGTTTTGAATGTTATGGAACATGATAAAGGAGTTACAAAAAGGTTTTGTTGTTGTTGAATTTGGTATGGCTAAAACAACTGTAAAAGATTAGGGGGACATGTCAATAATCTGGAAAGTGTCTGCTCAAGTTGCTTTGCAAGCAGCAAATTCTTGCTGTCTTTTAAAGAAAAAAGAAGTAGGAAATCATAGAGAACACCTTGTAGCTGGAGTTAACACAAGAAAGCAAACGGGGAACGACAAGTAATGTCAGAGAACAGCTTTAGCCAATGCCAGAGGTTGGCAGATAAAGGCACATTTGTATCTTAAAATGTTTATGGTATGTAGTATATTTTTAGTACATATATTATAATTACATACTAATAGTATATATTAACATAGCATGTATATGGTAGTTTTTTAAATGAATTTTCTACTTTAATGGACTACTGCATCAACCAACCAACTACTAATACATATCAGGTGAGTGGGTTTCTACTGTTCTGACAAATGGACTTATCAGTATGTTTTGTTGACTCCTAGAAGACAGATCTGTGAGCTTTGTTTTGTAAGACTGGAAATATGACATACAGCTATGTTAATAACTATGTAATAACTATGTTAATAACACTGTTACCAAAATAACCTGTATCTTTGGATTCCATTTCCAATGGAATGTCTTCTTACAGTCAAACTGACCTTTTGGATTTTTAATCACCTGGCTTTTACTCTGCCCTCTGAATACTGTGTGGACAGAATTGGAATTGTGGGTTGCTCTGGTTCAGCAGGAGCTCAAAGACAACCAGGGTTGGTGTGAGCCAGAGTCCAGATGAGGGGAGTGGAGAACAGGAGTGGAGGGAGGCTAGATGGGAAGGGGAAGGCCCATTCGAACCTTGGGGCTTGCTATTTGGTTCAGACATCTTGATTTCTAGGTTTCAGGCCACCCAGGTCCAAACGTGAGAACAAAGGCTGATACTTCTAAAGCATGGTGACTTTTTAACTTCATATGATTTCAGATTTCCACTTAATTGTTACCTCTACTCAAATTGATAGTTGAGAATTGATTGTGGTCATGCAGTAGCAACCCACAGCCTTAAAATCCTTGGCTCTCTTGTTTTCACAGGTGTTGGGGCGATGCTTCTTGACAGTGGTGCAGGTCCATTTCCAGTTTTTGACCCAGGCGTTGCAGAAGGTCCAGCCAGTGGCTCACTCTTGCTTTGCCGAGGTTGTTGTGCCAGAAAAAAAGAACAGCAGCAGTGGCGGCAGCTTATCTGGCATGGGCCACACCCCAGAACTGGAGGATGCTGTGCGGTCCTGGCGGGGGGCTGCTGAGGTAACCCTGACTTTGGGGAGATTGGTGCCCTTTGTTCAGATAGCAGAGGCTCCAGAGGGCCTTTACCTGTTGGTTCTTAAAAGAGCCATTTTATGTAGAAGTGTGAGTTTTCACCTGCTGTCATTAGCTTGTTCATTCATTTAACAGTGAATATCTTTGTAAATGCCCACTTCATGCCAGGCCTGTGCAGGCACTGAGGTAGTAGCCTCCACTCACAGCCTCCTAGGAGAAAAGTCTTTCAAAACAGATTTGAGGGGCCGTGATGGAGGTGTGCAGGAGCCCAGGGGAAGGGCCTGGCCTCTGACAAGAATTGCAGCAAAGCTTCTAGGAAGAGGGACCAGGGAGAAGAGGCTGGAGGGTATACGGAGGGTAAGTGGTCAGCCAGGTAGCTAGGTGGGGATGTAGTAGGCGATGACACATTTCTTGTTGGCATTTTATTTTTTTTATTTTTTAATAAATTTATTTATTCTATTTATTTATCATTTTTGGCTGCGTTGGGTCTTCGTTGCTGCGCGTGGGCTTTCTCTAGTTGTGGCGAGCTGGGGCTACTCTTCCTTGCAGTGCGGGGGCTTCTCTTGTTGCGGAGCATGGGCTCTAGGCGCGCGGGCTTCAGTAGTTGTGGCTTGTGGGCTTCGGTAGTTGTGGCTCGCGGGCTCTAGAGCGCAGGCGCAGTAGTTCTGGCGCATGGGCTTAGTTGCTCCGCGGCATGTGGGATCTTCCTGGACCAGGGCTCGAACCTGTGTCCCCTGCATTGGCAGGCGGATTCTTAACCACTGCGCCACCAGGGAAGCCCTCATACCTTTTATTTTTAACAGGAAAATATTATTACAAATGCACTTGAATTCCCTTTGTATTTCTCCACTATCTTATTCATATTCCTTTCTCTCTAGAGATAACCTCTTTTGATTTTGGAGTTTGTGATTCCTATGCATATTTTTATATTTTTATTCTATATGTATGTATCCATAAATATATTGTTTTGCACAATATGAAACTTTATATAAATGGTATCATTCAGTTCACTAAAATCTGGCTTCCACACCTACACAAGAACATACCTTGTCTTGTCAAGGTCATTGGTGCCTTCCATGTTGCCAAAGATAATTGGCAGAAATCCAAGGATCCCGATGACTCCATTCAGCAGCTCACAGCGACATGAGCCCTGGAAATCCTCTCTCCTTGTGGAGAACCAGGTCTTCTTAGGTACCCTCTTAGCTCTTGGGCTAGCCTCTCCATCCACTTTGCTAGCTTCTCTTCAACATAACTTATGAATATGAGTTTCTCAAGGCTCAGTTCTACGTGCCCTCTCCCCTAGAGGGTCTCCGTCTAGTCTTGGAACTTTAAAAACTGCTGGTGGGCTGGGGCCACAAGCACACAAATGTGTGTGCCCGGTTCACTTCCCCCGTGGGCTCAGGCCCCTATATTCAGCTGCTGCCCTCCTCAGGTCTTCAGATGGCTCAGCCCTTAGCCTTTCTGCACACACTGTTCCTCCTCAAATCTTCCCTGTGCTAGCATGTAGTGCCATCCCACACTGGGTCCTTTGTGCAAGAAACCTGAGATTTATCCTCCAGCTTTTCTGTCACATCTACATCCAATCCCTAAGAAAGCCCTGCATATCCTACCTCCAAAATATGACTGCAAATCTGTCCCTTTCTTTCTGTGTCCACTATCACTAACGTAGTTCAGGGAATCATTGCTCTCCCCTGACAGCTTCAGTGGCTGGACTTGCTTCTCCCCTTTCTGTCTTGCCGTCCTTCATGTCTCTCCATTTCCTTAGGGTAAAGTGTGTACCCATCCCCATGACCTGCCTAGTCCCACATAGTCTGGCCCCTGCCTCCTCACCAGCCTCATCTGTGGCCACTCTCCCCTGCTCACTGGGTTCTAGTTCCTTTGCTGACATCTCTGCCTGTCCTACCCCCACCCCACACTTCTGTTTACTGCCTCCTCTGCCTTAAACTCAGCCTAAATGGTGATTTCTCAGTTTCTTGGGCGCTCCCTGTTACAGTTTTCTATTTCCCTTGGGATGTTTTTCTCCATTTTTTATTTTTTAAATGTTTTATTTGTTTGCCTTTTCGACCCATGAAGCTGTCAGCTCCAAGATGGTAGGGACCAGGTTTTGTGCTCCACTGTCTATCCAGAGACACCTAACATAAGACCTTGTGGGCTACATATTTGACTAAATGGAAGAGTTCTAGAAAGAGAGTCAAATGGTTTTAAACTGTGTGACTGTTAGGGTTCAGGGAATGGTTGGTATTCATACAGAATTTGTGGAGCTTTGGAAATGTATGGCATTATAGCTGCTAGTTAACTTCCTTTAGTCCTGCAATTTTGGTAAATATTACAACTCCTACCTTGGCCTAGAAGAACAAAAATTAACTGTTAAAAAATGTTATTTGTTGCACAAATGTTATTGCAATAAAAACAGACATTGAAAAATTGAAAGACAGTTCATCCTGAATCCTTCCTTCCATCTAGTAAATCAAATATATATTTTTCTGTATTCTCTAGTCCTGACCCATATGTATAGATAACATTTCATCACAAGACACAGATTAATTTCTTCTTGTTTTTCTTATGTACTCTTCATAAACATATTTAGTAACTAAACAATAAGTATTTCATTTTTCTGTGCAGATTTCAAAAGTTCTGTTTTTCCTTTAATGTTGCAGTGTATGGTTTTTTCCTATTCTTTTCCTATTGGTGAGGTTTTTTACTTTGGTGTATAGGACCACCCAACCATATATATATTGTTTAATTCTGGAAACTCCAAGGGCCAATATACTAGGGTATCTGTCTTTTTAAAGCAGGGAAATTTAAAATGTGAATGTTTTTAATGTGTATGTAATTTATATGTAATGTAGATATAAAATAAATAACAGGTAGGTAAGTCTTTTTTCCAGGGTTTCTTTTTTTTGGTCATACCGCATGGTTTGTGGGATCTTAGTTCCCTGACCAGGGATTGAATCCAGGCCCTCAGCAGTGAGAGTGCGGAGTCCTAACCACTGGACCGCCAGGGAATTCCCAGGGGTTTCTTAAATAAGGCAGTTCTATTGTCAGGTTTGCTTTCTCTTCAATGCTTGATTCAGTCTTTCAGAACTTCTGGCTGCTTGCTCACTTCGTAATACAGGCGATCCGGAATGTCTGGTTTATATCTAATTCTTAGATAGTTTCTAGCTTTACTATAGTTGTTTTCTGGTTTTTTAATTTTGCTAGTATCTGTAAAATCCTCTTTTACCTACCAGTCACCATTTCTGTTGCAGGCAACATCTAGACTAAGAGAAAGAGGCTGTGATGGCCGCCTGGCAGGAATTGAAGTTCAACAGCTCTTCTGTTCTCAAAGTGCAGCAATTCCTGAGCACCAGCTAAAAGAACTGAACATAAAGATTGACAGTGCTCTGCAAGTACGTTTTTCAGAACCGGCACATTAATATCTAAGGGATGAAAACAAGGGAGGGAGTTAAAGTCATGATGCTGAACCAATTGGAAAGAGTAATAAGATGGTAGTTCGCCTCATGGCTTTTAATAACTATAGAAATTTAAAATTTCTGTTTTCATTGAACCTAGTGAGTTTATAATCTGCTATGTAATCTTCATTCTTGAAAACAATTTCTTTGCAGGCATATAAAATAGCTCTGGAAAGCTTAGGTCACTGTGAATATGCAATGAAAGCCGGTTTCCACCTGAATCCAAAGGCAATTGAAGCGAGTTTGCAGGTACACTTTTCTTTCTGGTAGCTCCTGGGAGCTGTGGTGTGGCATTCATGCCATCCACCTGAGGCAAATGTCTTGAGAGGTGAGCTGTGGGTCACCTCTCTTCTCCTATCCAACCCTTTTCCAGGGCTGCTGCAGCGAGGCAGAAGCACAGCAGACAGGGCGGAGGCAGACCCCGCCGCAGCCCATGCAGTGTGAGCTTCCCACCGTCCCCGTGCAGATAGGATCGAACTTCCTGAAGGGTGTCTCCTTCAACGAGTCGGCCGCCGACAATCTGAAACTTAAGACGGTAGCTTTCCTTGGGGTTCCAGCAACCGGGTGTGAACTTGAAAACAGAGTTCTTAAGGAAACCTGAGGGCTTGTAAAGAATCAAGACTAAAAAGCAAAACTTAAGTGAAGACGGGAGGCATTGACCTTCCTCAGTAAACTGGTGTCTAAAAGCAGAGTAGGGGACTTTTGTTGTTTTTTTTTTCTCCATTTGGTAAGTCTTTATTGAGCATCCATTGGTGCCAGGCTAGGAGATTTGACAGCCCACTAGGTTGTGATAGGAACACAGAACAAGGGGGCCTCACCTGGAGGATTAAGAGATGTGACTCTTGAGAAGAGGACTTTAAGCAGAGAATGACCTGAATAATAAGTATGGAGGTGGGGCTGAGGCTGTGAGATGGCCAGGAAGTGAGAGCCCATCCCAAGAGCTGAAAATCTTCCTTAGAGCTGTAGCTGGGGCCCCCCTGGCCATCCAGGACAGTCACTAATGAGATTCGGATTTAATTGTCCTGAAGTAAGGCTTGGGCTCTGGTATTTTGTAAAAGTTGTCCAGGGGATTCTAATATGTAGTCAGACCTGAGGGCCACCGTCTAGAACAAGGGGAGACATGGTAGGAGCCAGGGCTGGAAAAGCAGCCCGGAGAGGCCAGAAAACCCTCAGTGTGAGGGCTGGGCTCCATCCCCAGGTGGCTGGCATCCCACCAAGACAGGTCGCGTAATGAGGTTTGCATTTCGGAAAGATCCCCCTGACTTCAGGATGGACTGTGGCTGGGAGGGGAGCAGCACTGAAGGGTTTTGGCCATGGCCCCATCAAGTGATAATGGGAGGCGAGTGGAAGCGTTCACGAGCAATCTAGAGGTTATAATAAGCAGGACTCAGTGATTAACTAGCTGTGAGAGGGAGGGGAAAGGAGATGAGGCCCAGGTTTCTGGCTTGGACAGCTGCTTTGGTGCTGTTTATTGAGGCTCGGGGATAGTCGTCATAAAATATATTTTTGGACGTGATTTTAAGGTTGCTTTTGAAATGTCCAAGCGGAGCTGTTCAGCAGGCAATTGGATGTATGGGTCTGGAGCCCCAAAGTGGGATCAGGGCCAGGGTCCTCAGAGGCAGATGGTCGCTGGAGCCAGAAGAGAGGCCGGGGGATCCAGGAAGTGTGTGGAGAGGGTCCAAGGAAACTTTGGCATTTAAGGCAGTGGCTGTGACCATTTTATAGTTATACGGCCATAACTGAACTTCTTCAATAATGTGCTATGTCTGCCTCAGCATACTCTCCTTACAGTATCTTGATCTGAGTACATTGATGCTGTGAATCCCAACTTGTTGGGAGAGTTCCGGATCACCAGTTTATTATGAGAGGACGTAACTCGGGAACAGCCAGACGGAAGAGATGCCTAGGGCAAGGCATGGGGAAGGGGCTTGGAGGTTCCATGTTCTCTCCAGTCACTGCTGTCCCAGCACCTCCATGTGTTCACCAAATCAGAAGCTCCTAGGGTGGCTTTTTTTTTTTTTGTGGTACGCGGGCCTCTCACTGTTGAGGCCTCTCCCGTTGCGGAGCACAGGCTCCGGACGCGCAGGCTCAGTGGCCATGGCTCACGGGCCCAGCCGCTCCGCGGCACGTGGGGTCTTCCCAGACCAGGGCACAAACCCGTGTCCCCTGCATCAGCAGACGGACCCTCAACCACTGGGCCACCAGGGAAGCCCCTAGGGTGACTTTTTTAATGAGACATTTGCCAAGTTAGTTTTATTCATAATTTTGTTTAAAATGTGTAAAATACAGGGTTTTGAAAGTACACTATAAAATGCTGTTTATGATTAATGTTTCAGTGGACTTTCATAAATTAAATAAGAGGAGAAATATTGTCATAATACTGAAGTAATTAGGACTATTTGCAGAGCATCATGTGTGCCAGGCATTGTGTCAAATGCTTCCCATGCATTGTCTAGTTAATGCTCACCCATGAAGTGGGTACTGCCCTTTTCCCCATTTGACAGATAGAGGAACTGAGGTCCAAGGCCACACAGCTAGAAAGTTGTAGACTGGAATTGGAGCTTATACAGTCTGTTTCCAGAGTCTGCATACCTGACCACTTGTTCATCCAAAATAAAGATGAGGTTTTCTTTGGTATTTACTTTTGCTAGATGATTTTGTTTCCTTATTCAGAATTTCAAAATTCCTTAACCCGTTTGCGTTAGCACATTGCTAAATAATGCTGTATTTTGTGCTAGAATAGAAATCACATATGTGTATTAACGCACATGTATTCATATCTAGCCAGTCACGCTACAGGGCTGAGAAAAATCTTTGAAGGTAATTAACAATAATTACTTAAGAAATTAAAATGACATGATATGGGAGTATGTAAAATGCTCTTTTCTTGAGGACTATTGTGTACCTGTAAATGCATTTCTACAAGTCTTAGAACCTGGTATGGCTTTATTTTGAGGTGCGAACTCTCTTTTTATCAATCTGTAGCATACAATGTTACAGCTGATCAAGGAGGCAGGCTGCTATAATGGAATCACACCCAGGGACGATTTTCCTGTGACTGAAGTCCTGAACCAGGTGTGCCCATCCACGTGGCGGGGTGCCTGCAAGACCGCCGTGCAGCTGCTGTTTGGCCAAGCTGGACTGGTGAGTGAGCACATGTGATGGATGGGGGAGAGAATAGAGAAGGACGTTTCAGGCATGTGAGGTTGTGGTGTGGGCACATGTGCGAAACATTGGAGAATTTAAAAAGCACTTTGCTTGCTGCAGGTTTTAGACCAGATAGAAAAGGTAAAGGAAGAACAGCATTAAAAATTCTTTTTTTTTCTTTAATAGATTGATAATATGTATTAGCAGGGTACCTAGTTGCAAAATGATGTCTCAGGCTTTCCTGAATGTAAGGAAACCATTACATTAGTAACGATTTGATAGGACCCTTCACCTGGCCTGATTACTCTGGAGCCACAGTGGATGTCTTTCTGTTGCTCAAACACACGAAGCTTCTTCCTGTCTCAGGCCCTTGCCCCTGATGCTCCTTTTTCCTGAGAATACTCCTCTCAGATCTTCATGTGACTCACTCATTCTCATTTTCCTGATGTCAGCTCAAGTATCACCTCCTCCAGTGGTGTAAGTAGTGCCCCCATGCAGTCACTTTGTATCCCAGTTCTCTGTTTATGCAATAAAATAACAACATCAACTCAGGTAAGTTTGGTCTTTTCACCTCTGGTGAGAAGAATAACTTTTGCCAAAGTTGGGTGGGGTCAGGAAATCAACATCTAGGTTTTTGTTAGGTACCTTTGACCCGTATACCTTATGTTCTTATCCCACTTTCTAGAATTAAATGACTGCTTTTTGAAGAGTTATAGCATTTCAGAGATTAAAGGAAGCTAATTAGAGATTTAGAAAATTAAAGAACTGTTTCTTACTCTAATTCCTACTTTATTCATAAAAGAAGCTGTTGGGAGGATGCAGTCCTTTTGTTTGGTGTGAGTGCATGCTCAGGTGGCCCAGCTCAGGGTGGTACTGCCTTGTAGAGGGCCAGGTGGGGGCCTGTCCACAGTGGTGAGTTACGTTTCACTTAAGATCTGTTCCTTAGTATAGGAACCCCTAAGAAAAAGAGTAAACTGGAGACCCCCTGCTGAAGTATGGAGGCTCCCAAAGATCATTTTAGCTGAAACTAGGAGAACCATGGCGATATGCTCTCCAGAAAGGAGTGTGTAAAATAAGGCAGGAGGACCCAAAGGCTTTTTTTTGTTTGTTTTTAAGATTTTAGCTTAAAAAAAAAAAAAAAGATTTTAGCTTAGTTTTTAAAATTTTTATTTATTTGGCTGTGCCAAGTCTTAGTTGCCACATGCAGGATCCTTAGTTGAGACATTCAGACTCTTAGTTGCAGCATGCATGGGGGATCCTAGTTCCCTGACCAGAGATTGAACCCAGGCCCCCTGCATTGGGAGCACAGAGTCTTAACCACTGGGCCACCAGGGAAGTCCCCAAAAGGCTATTTGGAGAAAACATCGTTTAAAAAAAAGTCCCATGTTATTCAGAGAGCAAAAACTTCTTCCTAATTCCCTCCGCCTTGATCCCAGGGCACCGTTGTTTGTGACTGATAAAGAACCTTTAGATTATTGTTCTGGGGATGGGAGGAGAGAGGAAACACCTGCCTGTTGCAACAATGGCTATTACTTGGACAGGAAGTCTTTTCCAAAGGACATTGCAGACCAGCTGTGAGAACTCTCTTTACAGCCATGGAAATCAACTCCATTAGAGGCTGAATTTGGAATCCTAATAAGCAACTCTGCATGGCTTTGCCTTTTCTGAACTGTTACAGATTTGGTTTTAAAGTGTTTTATGACTATTTTCTTAAAATTCTTTTAGTTATTTGAAAATATATTCATCACTTTGTCAGATGCTTTAAATTACAAAGCATACTGTATCATCTGTGTAGTATTAAAGACTCCTCCAGGGAGTTCCCTGGTTGTCTAGTGGTTAGGACTCCATGCTTTCACTGCTGTGGCCTGGATTCAGTCCCTAGTCGGGGAACTGAGGCCCCGCAAGCTGCACGGCGTGACCAAAAAATATGAAAAATAAAAACTCTCCTCCAAATAAGAGGAAATCATTGAGAAAAGGGTTGGTTCTTCATTTTTCCTGAAGTAATTTTGTTTTTATTGATGGTTGAGGATAAAATGGTCTTTACAAAAAGCTTCATCGACTTCTGGCTTGGATTCAGTCATTACAGATAGGCTTTTCTAAAGCATTGGTTTTATTTTTAATGACATTTTTACTTCTTTCAAGTGCATAAAGTGAAAAAATACTTAGGAATGAAACAAAAGAAACAAAGTGATTCCTAATTAACATATTTACAATTTGGAAGAAGTACTGAAAATGATTGCAGAGGTCGCTACCTCCTGCACCTCGAATGTGTTTCTGTTTATTGAAGTATTACTGTTTTCAGTCATCTTTATTACTTGTTTTTGTCTCCGTGGGGCTCCTGACTGGCCTCTGAGTATCTGTCTTGCTGGGGAATAGTTCTTACCAGAGACCAGAGTCACTCAGCATTGATAGGCTCATGCATTTGATTTGTTTATGATCCGTTTTCCTCTCTGAAAGCTGATTTTTGTTTTTGTTTCTCTGTTAGGTGGTGGTTGATACGGCGCAGATTGAAAATAAAGAAGCCTATGCCCCACAAATCAGTTTAGAAGGCTCCAGAATTGTGGTTCAAGTCCCATCCACATGGTAACGTGCCTCTTACATTAACACAAGCCTAAGCTCTGATTGATGTTTGCACATCTTTGAAAAGATTGCATTGTTTTGGACAAACCCTACGCTAGCTCACACAAAAGGTCTTACTACTTGTGCGGGTTTGTGGTCAGTGGAGGTATGTTAATGCCATGTTTCGTGATTATCGGTACATGATAAGGAAGCCAAGATGTCTGAAAAATAGTCTCATTGACCAGTAATGCATCTAAAATGTTATATACTCACGGGTCATAACGAGCAATATTATCTTTTTGCGTTACTGAGTCCACAGCTTTTGAACAGAGTATATCATTTTCTCTAAGTCACCCAGCATTTCTTTAAAGCTGAGTGCAGAACATAGAACTTCTTCTCTTCTTCCATTTCTGCTCCTTCCAGCAACAACCCTGCTGATCTGGAGCTCATGTCATTACACACCCAGTGTCACTGCAAATCTGTAGGCAGACTGAGCTGTTCTTATTTTTAATTATTTGATTATATTTGTAAACTTATAATAAAGTATTCTTCTTAATCTATTCAAACAAAAGCTCCTACAGAGGGCTTCCCTGGTGGCGCAGTGGTTGAGAGTCCGCCTGCCAATGCAGGGGACACGGATTCGTGTCCTGGTCCGGGAAGATCCCACATGCCGCGGAGTGGCTAGGCCCGTGAGCCATGGCCGCTGGGCCTGCGGGTCCGGAGCCTGTGCTCCGCAACGGGAGAGGCCACAACAGTGAGAGGCCTGCGTACCACAAAAAAAAAAAAAAAAGCTCCTATAGATCAGTAAGAAATGGGCAAGGCACATGGACAGGTAAATCAGAAGAGGCATGGTCAACAAAGAGATGAAGAACATGTGTAACCTCACCTAACAAAGAAAGGAAGGCAAAGTAGAAAAACAATACAATGTCATTTTGCCCATCATGTTGTTGAATTGTTTTAGAATAACAGTACTAGATTTGGGCCAGGCTGTACAAAAACAGGCACAGATGTTGTTGAATAAATCACACAGCCTTTCTGGAGGGCAGTTTCATTTGTCAGACGCCTAAAATAAGGGCTCTGACCTCAGCAGTTCCACCTCTAGGGATTTAGCCATGTGATGCGCACACAGATTCAGATGAAGGATCGGCATCACAGCTTTACTAGTAAACAAGAAAAATTAAGCCTATATTGCAAGACTTTTGCAATTAAAATTATGATCAGAATGAATATTTAACTGTATAGAAAATGTATAAAGCATTTAGGTAGGAAGAGATAGAGTTAGTAAGGAACAGTGGCACTATTGGTGCCCATGTGGACTAAAGTGGTAGCTGGGTAATACATTCGAATTGTATTTAACTCATTTCTTCTTGAAATGTGAGGGGGGGGGTCCAGTGGAGATTCTGCCGAAAGTTTTAGAATTTGTTGATATATATCAAGTAAGGGTTGGCAGTTTACTTCATGTCCCCAAATCTCCCTTTTATGAGTTTCTTCCCCAAGTTTCTAAATTTGATTATTAATATGGCATAATGTTAATTTATATACATATCTTCATTCCTGTCAAACAGTAGTTGTGTTTTTTTTTTTTGGCTGTGCCGTGTACCTTGTAAGATCTTAGTTCCCAGGCCAGGCCCTCGGTAGTGAGAGCGTGGAGTCCTAACCACTGACTGCCGGGGAATTCCCCAAGCAGTAGATTAAAAGCTCACTTTTTTGTAAGATTTTTGTGTTCCTGAATTCTTAATTTATTTTCTAATTCACGTTCTTATTGAAGAATATTAAACTTAACCAGGATTCTCATTTTAAAGAAAACATTTTCGGGCTTCCCTGGCGGCGCAGTGGTTGAGAATCTGCCTGCTAATGCAGGGGACATGGGTTCGAGCCCTGGTGTGGGAAGATCCCACATGCCGCAGAGCAGCTGGGCCCGTGAGCCACAACTGCTGAGCCTGCGCGTCTGGAGCCTGTGCTCCACAACAAGAGAGGCCGTGATAGTGGGAGGCCCGCGCACCGCAATGAAGAGTGGCCTCCGCTTGCCACAACTAGAGAAAGCCCTCACACAGAAACGAAGACCCAACACAGCAAAAATAAATAAATTAATTAATAAACTCCTACCCCCAACATCTTCTTAAAAAAAAAAAAAGAAAACATTTTCAACTCTTGGATAATTGGGTGAATATAAACAGTTAGTACTAAAATGGTTAACCCTGCAGTTTACTTCCACAACTCTCCCTGTATGATTGATTTCCTTTGTAATTCATTGCACCTCCTTGAAAGACCTCATAGACTGCAGTTACTTGGAGAGGCTCCCTCTGCTGGCTACTTTTGGTAAAAATGCAAAGTTTTATGTTTTTGTTTCAAGTTACAGAATATGTGCTTGTTGAGAAGAACACAAAAAGAAGTGATTGGGCTTCCCTGGTGGCGCAGTGGTTGAGGGTCCGCCTGCCGATGCAGGGGACACGGGTTCGTGCCCCGGTCCGGGAGAATCCCACGTACTGCGGAGCGGCTGGGCCCGTGAGCCATGGCCGCTGGGCCTGCGCATCTGGAGCCTGTGCTCCGCAGCGGGAGAGGCCACAGCAGTGAGAGGCCCATGAACCAAAAAAAAAAAAAAAAAAAAAAAAAGAAGTGATTGCTTTATTGCACCTTTGGAAAAAATGAAATTATTAGCAAAACTAGTCAAGAATTTATTATATGCTTTGATTTTAATAAAACGAAGTGTCTAGCTGCCAGATAACATTTTTTTCCCCCAAAGAAAGTAAAACCTTACTTAGATTTTTTTAACTTGTCATATTTAAGCTATTCACCCATTCTTTCTTTCAACAAATATTTACTGAGTACCTAATATGTGACAGACACTGTTCTAGGCTCTGGGAATTTAATCATGAGCAAGACAGACAGGGTCCCTGCCCCTAATAGAGCTGGCTTTGTTATGGCATAGGGTTGGGGAGGGGACAGCTAATAAGCATAGGAGTTAACTTCAAGCACTGGCAAGCGTATGAGGGGAATAAGAGTAGAGTGACATCATCTGATAGAGAATAACAGGTAGAGATGGCAGGAGGAGGCTATTTTGGATGAGGAGGTCAGTCATGAAGGGTCTCTTTAAGGATGTGACATTTGAGAGGAGCCTGCCATGCAGAGAGCAGATGGGGAAAGCATCCCAGGCAGAAGGAACAGCAAATGCAAAGGCCTGAGGAATGAGCTGGCATGGCTGGAATTATGCTAGGTGGTGTTGAAGATGGGGATTCATAGAAGCCAGGACTTGCAGGGTCCCTGAGGGACTTGGATTTTATCTAAGAACAGGTAGAAGGTTATAAGCCAGTCTGGGTGATTTGTCAAAAGAATGGATTTAGTCTCTTCAGGGGGTTTTATTGATCAACTCTCAAGACTGATGAATAAAATAAGAATGCCAATTTGTTGATTTTTAGAAAGAGAAATTATTGTTATCACCAGGAACTCCTTTCTGCATGACCAAAAAATGTTCATCTAGTGGGCAAACATGCGACCAGCCAGATCACAAGTAGAAGTTGGCTGGGGAACATAGAACAAGTGTGTCCTGGTAATCAGCGATTCCAGGCTGAGAGAATCAGGTGCATGAACCTCGGCCAGGTCCACTGGCCAAGATTCTCTCCCAGGAGCCCAGAGTCTGACTGGGCACTGGCAGAGCTTGCCTTATTGCTCACTTTTTCCAGTGTTTCTGAGGCTGGCCGGCTTACATCCTCACAGATATATTTCTTCTCAAGCCAAAGACATGTTGGGGTGTGCTGCTGCCTCCTTAGAATGGCTTTGCAAGTGTTGATTTCACCATTTAACTCCCAGAGAGCCTAGGAACAGACAGATAGCATCTTCCTGGTTCTACCTCTCAGAAAAGGCTTTTTGGTGGAGGTGCCCTGGGTGGGCAGTGGGGACCTGAATGGTGGGAGGCAGCTCTCAGCGGGGAATAGTCCAGGCAAAGGTCCTGAGATGTGGGCAAACCCAACTTATTCAGGGCGTGTGAGAAGGCCTCATAGCTGAGACAAGGTGAGGAGAGGTGACAGCAAAGAGAGGTGTGGCCAGAGAGGCAGGAGGGCCAGGTCACAAAGAGCTGTGGTGAGGGGTTTGGATTTTATTTCAGTCATGATAGGATGCCACTGGAGGGTTTTGCACAGGGGAGTGGTGTGTTCTGATTTGTGCTACAGGAGGCTCTGTTGCTATGTGGAGGGTGGGCCTTGGAGGGACAGGACTGGAGAAAAGGAGACCACGTGGGAGGCTGGTCCTAAGACGCAGGTGCTGGTGGTGTCTTGGAGTAGAGCAGTAACGAGAGAGGTGGTGGAAGTGCCTAGATTCGGATTGTGTTATGGAAGAGCCGGCAGGATTTGCTGATAGACTGGATGTAGGAAGTGGGGAAAACTAGCAATGACTCTTAGGTAGACAGCTGTGCTGCGTACTTACTGAGGAGGTCATAGGATTCAGAGTGGTTTTGGCGGGAGGAGAGGGATCAAGAGTTGTACTGACCAGGCTCCCTTTGAGCTGCCTGGTAGGTGTGCAGGGAGAGCTGTCAAAGGTGCATTTAGATATGTGAGGGTGGCAATCAGGAGAAAGGCCTAGACTGGCAAGGACAACTTGAGAGTCTTTATTGTAGGGATGGTCTATAAAACCACAGGACCACGTGCAGTCCTCTTACAAGAAGGGACGAAGCCTGGAACGTGCCACGATGCAGAGGGAGGGGAAGGAGGAGGAGGACGAGACCAAGAAGGATCTGCCAGCCAGGTAGGAGGAAAATGGAGCAAGGTTGGGGTCGCCAGGGCTGCAGAAGACAGTGATCCAGGAGGAAGGAGACATTGCGTGATGTTGCTGAGAGACTGAGTAAAGTGGAGACAGGTAACTGACCCTTGACTGTGGCAAGATCTGAGTTGTCTGATAAAAGCTATTTTAGTGGAGTTATAGGGATGAACACCTGGTCAGAGTGTGATGAAAGGAGAATAGGAGGTAAGGAAGAGGAGGAGACTGTGATTTTGTTAAAATGGGGAGCAGAGAAGTGGGGCAGTATCTGGAGTGGATGTGGGGCTAAGAGCAGGTGGTTGGCAATGCTGGTTTGTTTGCCAAAGGGAATATCACAGGGGAGAAACGGGGTGATTACTCGAGTGAGGTCCTTGGGAAAAAAGCAAGGCTGTATGGCGCATGTGGTGCTCAGGTGGAGGGTCAGCCCGTGGCAAGAGCAGGTCTTGTGCTCTGACAGCAGGGCAGGCAGGGTGTGTGGGCACAGACACTGGTGAACTGGTGGGATTAGTGGTGAGGGTGGTTGAAATAGATCTCATCTGCTTATGTGTTTTCTCAATTAAGTGAGAGTTGAGATAGCAAAGAATGGGAGATGGTAGGGATAGCAGAGCTTTGAGGAGGGGGAAGGTAAAACAGTCATCTTGGAAAGGGAAAAAATTAATTTACGGGAAAACCATGTTTATTGTTTATCTGAAGTTTGCCAGGCTGGCAGACAGATTTTTTCCCTCCACTGACCCTTGGTTTCTTAGGTACAGGTGTGAAGTGCTGTAGCAGGAGGGAGGGGTGGGACGTTATATAAAAGGTTTGTAAAGGAGCACATACTGTCCCAGAGCACAGAACCTCAGCAGGGTAGAGAGGAAAATAGGGCCGAAGCCAGCCTTGGACAGTGAGAGGGCATTAGGGCCCTTGGAAGGCAAACCCTCCACCGAACTCTTTTCTTCTACTAAACAGACTCTAGACAGTTAGAAATCTATGGAGACCCCAAGCCCTATTGCTTCCTCCTCCTTTTGTGGAGCAACAAGTACAAGTGTTAGCCCTGTCATCCTCTCAATGTTCTTATAATTACCAAATTTTTATTTGGTACCAAAAGGTGTGGCCTTTTGTATAAGGCCTGCTTGAAACCCCTTTGCGGACAAGTGCAGCCCAGACTCACGCAGCCCGGTTCATGCCTAGGTGCCTGAAAGAAGACCCCGCTACTATGTCCCTGCTGCAGAGAAGCCTGGATCCCGAGAAGACCCTGGGTCTGGTGGATGTGCTCTACACGGCTGTGCTGGACCTCACCCGCTGGAGGGCAGGAAGGTTGGTGTCCCCACTCAGCACTTGAATTGATTCATGTTCAGGTCCACACCTAGGGACAGTGTGACCACTTACAGGGTCATGTGAGAGTACGTCACTGATAGTATGTTAGTAAATAAGGCAAGAAAGGGAACTATTCGGCAACTTTTTTTTGGAATAATTTCAAACTTACAGAAAAGTTGCAAGAATAGTACAAAGAATTGCCCTTTACCCAGATTCCCCAGTGTTAACATTTTTGCCTTCATTTGTTTTATGATTTCAGAGTTAAGTACCTCAAGAGGACTTTAACCCAACTCACATTCTCCTTATAAACTAAGAGCAGAAAAATATTTAGAAAATTTACTTATATCTTGCATGACATTTATTTATATCTGAAAGTAGCTGACAGTTGCAAGATTATCTCTTTGTGAATTAACTTTAGAACCAGTAGAGACCTTAAACATCTAGCCGTGGGCCCTCCCCATGTCTTCATTCATGAGCCCAGAACGAACAGTGAGGTGACTAATGCAGGGTCACACCAGCCATGACCTGCCCAGCTCCTACCCATGCCCTTTCTATCTCTAGGGCTTTCTTTCAGTACTGGAAAAAAGTACTTGGAAGACTTCGGAAGTAACAACCATCTGTTCTTGGCACTGTCTGTGAATTACTTCCAAGGACAACAGTGCTGCATGGTGTCCCTGGGTCCCGCCCACTCACCCCTCTCTGCTGTGTGCATTTGTCCGTTGACCCTCTGCTGGATCTGCCGAGCTCCCAGTCCCCATCATCCAGGCACAGAGCCGGCCTCTGCCAGTTGCGTATCCCACTCTAGCCATGTTTTGCTCTTCTGTGTTGTGGTCAGAGAGTTTCACTCAAAATCCTCAGGCCAGAAATCTAATGTAGTTTTCACAGCCCTGCGTTAGACATGGTAGATTTTTTATAATAAATATAGATAGTAAGTGCTTAAATTATGTACTTTTAAAACTCTTGGGTGTTTATCTATAAAATAAATGAACCTGATAGCAAACAAAGAGGTCTTTTTATTCTTAAAGTCTTTCTTAAATACCAAAGAGATCCATTTCATTGTCCAATTTGTATATTTGTCCTTTTTTTAAATGCATTTCTCTTTAAATAGGGAACAAGCTTTACCCTGCATACAAATCCAGCTTCAAAGGGAGATCTGTGATTTTGGAAATCAGGCTGACTTGCCTTCTGGGAATGGAAACAAATCTTCAGGTGGCCTACAGAAGACCTTCTCCAAACTGACATCCCGGTTCACCAAGAAAGCTTCATGTACCAGCTCTAGCAGCAGCACAAATTATTCCATTCCAAATACCCCTTCCAAAAATATCTTCATAGCTGGGTGTTCAGAAGAGAAGGCCAAAATGCCCAGTAATACTGATTCAAGATTACAAAGCATTTTGAACATTGGTAATTTCCCTAGGACTGCAGACCCTTCACAGTCAGCTCAGAATTCCAGTAATCAGATGGCCAATGGTTTTCTCATGGAGAGGCATGACAGCTTCGTGCAAGGGGATGATGGCAAGGACGAGAAGGGTATGAACTTACCAACCGATCAGGAAATGCAGGAGGTGATAGATTTTCTTTCGGGCTTTAACATGGGCCAGTCACATCAGGGCTCCCCACTGGTGACAAGGCGTAATTCTGCTGCCATAGCCATGGTGACTGAGCAGAAGGCAGGAGCTATGCAGCCACAGCAGCCGTCACTGCCAGTGCCCCCTCCGCCGCGGCCTCCCCAGACTAGGGCACACACACCTCTGACACCCCAGCCGGGCCTGGCACCTCAGCAGCAGTCCCCAAAACAACAACAACCCCAGGTCCAGTACTACCAACACCTGCTCCAACCCGTTGGACCGCAGCAGCCCCTGCCCCAGCATCGGGCTCCTGGGAAATGGGTACACGGCTCATCCCAGCAGCCAACACAACCCATTGGAGCCGGTCTGTCTCCCCTTGGCCAGTGGCCTGGCATATCTGATCTCAGTTCTGACTTGTACAGCTTGGGTCTGGTGAGCAGTTATATGGATAATATGATGTCGGAGGTTTTGGGACAGAAGCCGCAGGGACCTAGAAATAACACCTGGCCAAACCGTGACCAAAGCGATGGAGTCTTTGGGATGTTGGGAGAGATTCTGCCTTTTGATCCTGCAGGTATGTGAGCCCCCACCTCTCCACCTTGGGGTTTTAACTTAAATATTATCACCAAAGACTTCATAGGGCCCATCTACCACATCCTTACTTATATGAGGCAGTGACTTAATCCCCCTTTAAAGACCCTTTCTCACTGTCTGATGGCAAGTATTGGACAGTTCCAGCAAAGGTAGGAAGCAGTGGTTAGAATGAGTCTGATAAGGTAAGTGGAACTAATTTTCTCACTTTATAGAGGGCAGAATTGAGGCTAAGAGAAGTTGAATGGCTCAAAGTCCCATAGTTCAAGAGGGCTCCCATTCATGGGAGCTAAAATGGCTGGCCCTTCGTGGGCTGCTTTTTTCCTGATTACATAACCTGTTCTGTGGTTCGTTTTTGCCTAAACTCTAGAACCAGTGAAAGGTAGTAAGGCACCCTCCTGCCTTCATAGAATATAGCTTTTCCTGGCCTAGACAGTGTGAAGATTCACCAGAGTTATCTTAGGAAATTAGAAAAAGAATTTAGAAACAAAACAAAGATAAACTAGGAGGAGGAATTAGTTAAGGATAAAAGTTGTTGTACACCTGAAACTAACATAATATTGTAAATCAACTATACTTCAATTTAAAAAAAAGGGTAAAAGCCAAAGCTAATTAAATTTAAAAGAAAAATATAATAGACATTGTAAATAAATCTAAAAGAAGGGTCTTTAGAAGACCAATAAAATAGAGAAACCAATTTATTATAATGCTGATTAAGAGAGAGCAAAGAGAAACAAGATTAGGATAGAGAAAGGAGACATAACTACAGGTATAGGAGAGATTAAAAGAACTTTAAGACATTATCACATATGACGTGATGACAACATACATAAAAACTGAATGGAAAATGGATTTTTTCCTAATAAAACATACATTACCAAAATTGCATCAAGAAGTGGAAAACCTGCCCGGTTCTATTCCAGGAGAAGAGATTGGAAAGGGAGTTATGAAGCCAACATGATTTTACCATAAAAACTTTTTATGAGTGTAGATAGATGCAAGAAAATCTAGCAGTGTATCAAAGGAGTTATATCTGGTTTACTTCAGCAGTGTAAGGTAGGTCAGTATAAGGAACTCTGCTCCTGTACAGTAATCTGTCGTTTCAACCAATATGAGAAAAACTCATACAGCAATAGATGCCGTAAAAACATTTGGTAAAAGACAATTCTTAAGTAGCAATTCTTAAGTAAACAATTCTTAAGTAATTCTTAAGTAAACAATTCTTAACCAGCAATTCTTAAGTAAACCCCTCAAAGTAAAACATAAATAGAAGAAAATGTCTTGAATATGAAAGACTTATCTACCAAAACCAGTAGCAAGTAGTACTTTGTATAGTGAAACAAAAGCGTTCCAGTTAAAATCAAGACCCAGACAGGGTGGCAACTGCTACCACCAATAGCATGTAACTTTGTCTTGAACTTTCTGGCAAATGTAGCAAGACAAAAACAAAGGAGGTAAGTGGTATAAGCTTTAGAAAAGAGTAGATTAAAGAGCACATCTCTTTGCTGGAAATAGAATTTAAAAAAACAAGCCTCCTTAATAAAAAATCTCCAGAATTAGTAAGTGAATCTGGTAAGGTGGGTAGATGCAAGGTAAATATATAGCAATCGATTACTTTTTTCCTCTAATTTAGCAAATGGTACATGGAAGTGGAAAATATATTTCATTCACAGGGCTGTGAGATAGTGTAAGTAAATATAGCACATATTTATATAAATAACCACCAGAAGAGGAGATTCCCTACTAAATGAACCCAGCATTAACTATTAAAGGAAAGAAATGTTTTCATATGTCTTCTCAGAATTCCTCATACTGCTGCTCATGCTCTCTTGTTCTTGCTCTCCTTGGGTGAGTGGGTGTGGGGAACCCCTGGGGATGTGGGGAAGGGCAAACAGTTCCACCCTGCTATGGAAGAGCAAGCCCATCTGCCTGCCACCAGCTGGGTGGGCGTGGCACGTTTTCTCAATTGCTGATAAACAGTGTGGACATTTTTTGACAGTCCTGTAATTAAATCCAGAGTATAAATGGTGTTTGGCAGAATTTTATCATCTTTGATCTCTACTGAGGCCTGAACAGCCTTTATGTCTTTAGCCTAGGAATCCTACTAGCTTTTCCTTCTGGATGTGCCTTTCTGATCTTCAAGTTCTTAATGTAGCTTCCACTCCAAGGGCATAAGGTCTACATAGCCCTTTTTTCAAATTAAGAAAGGGCATTCTGGATGGATGAATTACAGAAGGCACCCTCTCAGGCAGGGGCAGCTAGAACAGAGTGCCCCCTCTGGACAGGCACACACAGCCCCTGCTCTACCCGGTGTGGGCATCTTTGTGCAGTGCACACATGGCAGCTCCCTGAGAGAAAAAGCTAAGAGTGGGATTGAGCCCTAGTGTCTTTCCCAACTTGAAGCTAAAAAGTATACACTGTTGAGTCCTATTCAGTTTGTGACCTATAGATGTTTTCCTACCATATCTTTTTGTTTGACTTTCTCTGAATTTCTCCTATGCTGTTTTTCCTCCTACTTGTACTGCCCTGCACATCCTTACTCAGTTCTGTCCAGTACGTTTCCATCTACCTCTTAATGCATTTTAAAATTTTATCTTATTCGTTACCACTCTTATTATCTTCAAACTGAATTAGCAGGTCTGCCTTCAATAGCCAGGAAAATACTGGATCAGAGTTGAGCCCAAGGGGGAAGGGCAGATATTCTCCATCTGACCCTGATGCTTTTATAACCTTCAGCTTATTTCTTGGCTGAAGTCATCATCTGATTTTCTTAGTTGTTAAGTATGTAGCACCACACACTGGAAAGTTTTTTTGTTTTGTTTTGTTTTGGGTTTTTTTTTGATGTGGATCATTTTTAAAGTCTTTATTGAATTTGTTACAGTATTGCTTCTGTTTTATGTTTTGGTTTTTTTGGCCCCAAGGCATGTGGGATTTTAACTCCCTGACCAGGGGTTGAACCCGCACCCCCTGCATTGGAAGGCGAAGTCTTAACCACTGGACTGCCAGGGAAGTCCCTGGGAAGTTTTAAAGTAACTAGCATTTGTCTTTAAAATTTAGTCATGGCTAAAGCAAACTTTTTTGTTCTCTCTTTGTTTTGTCTTTGTGCACATTCAGCCTGCCCCAGTCCTAGGCATGTCCCTTCCTGACAGTCCCTATGTACACACCATACCCCATCTTCAGACCCATGTACTGAAATCCCCATCTCACCACAGCAGACTGCAGGGCAAATCCTGCAGCCCTCTCTGGGCCACAAGCCTGGTAACCCATCACCACTTTTCACTGTGTGTGTCACCAAGACATCCTCAGAAGGTAGGGAAGAAAACAAGAGGCCAGTTTGGCCCCAAATCTTGTTTATCCCTTTGTCTTAACACAGTGGGTTCAGACCCCGAGTTTGCACGCTATGTGGCAGGAGTGAGCCAAGCAATGCAGCAGAAGCGGCAAGTCCAACACGGTCGCCGCCCTGGCAACCCCCGGGGCCATTGGCCACCCATGGATGATGCCCATCGGACCTGGCCTTTCCCAGAGTTCTTTGCAGAAGGGTGAGTGCTGGATGTGGGAGGGAAGCTGAGTTTGGGACCTGGGTGTTCCCCATGGGGCCTTTGTGCACCCTTATCAGGCAGTTCATTTCTAGGCCCCCACGTGAGAGAGTGGCACATGGTCAAATTCTCAGGGGGTCAGAGTTTTGTGACTGACTGTAGGATGCCAAGTGGCATGTTGTGTCCCTGTGAAGACACCATTGGTATAAATTGGTGATTTTTGAGACAGGCTCTTCTGCTCTAGACAAGGATCTTATTTGGTGGTGTTTGTGAAGTAATTGCATGTTTAACACGGTCTTTAGCTGAAATGAGCATGGCTATGAAACCTGTATCATTTATGGAATGTGATCCTTGTAGCCTACAAAAACCAAAGGTTTTCAGTTCAGTGTATTGAGAGAACTGTGGATTATCATCATAAAGACATCTGAGGACTGATTTTTTTTTACATCTCTTTCTGCTACCTGGTTAATAACTGCACAGCTAAAGACCATCTCAGCTTTTTGTTTGGTCTAAAATGAATTTCATCTATAAACCACAGGCTTCTGAGGAGTTTTTAGAAGAAGGAGAGAGACAAGAGACCACTCTTGGGTTGTGAGATGAGTACAGGGAAAAGACTGTTGTTTTAGGGCCGGGGCGGGGGTGAGGGCTGGCCTCGGGCTGTCCAGCCAGTGTCCAGGCTGGCTTCAGGAGGCCCAGAACCAGCTTCTCTCTTTGGCTTTCAGGGATGGCCTGCACAGCGGCTGGTCGGGTGCTCAGGGAGATTCGGCCAGCTCGAGTGACGAGACGTCCTCCGCCAATGGGGACAGCTTGTTCTCCATGTTTTCAGGGCCTGACCTCGTTGCTGCTGTCAAGCAGAGAAGGTATGAAGAAATTTTAAACCAAAGAACAGAGGGGTCTGTAAATGTGAACCACAGCTATTCCTCTTACAAAGTTCAGTAGCCCCATCACTCCCAGTCACCCGTGCGTGAAAGAGGCAGAGGGCCTCTTCCAGTACTGTCTTGCCGAAGCTTGTGTGGTGACTTAAAGTTGGGTTGAGTTTTTGCTGGTAGAACAGCCTCATGCAAGTGGTAGCCCACAATACCAGTATGACAGGCAGGGAGTATTGTGGAGAACCAGGTCTGCTGATGCTGGTCTGTGCCTTACCGGAGGCAGCCCTTTCCGTGGGAGGAGCAGGACCAGGACAACCAAGTTCTAACTGGGCTCTCCAACAGGCTTTGCACCTCCGAACATGGGCCTGGCCCTCTCTGACCCTCTATTTCTTTGTCAAAGGTGGAACTGGGTAAAATGACCCCTGAATGGTATTTCAAAGTTGAAAAAAATAGTTACGTAGTATATTCAGATCTGAAGTTTTCACAAGTAGTCACAAAAATTAAAATGGGCCCTGAAATAAGAGAAGAATTTGTTTAGAAAGAAATGCAGAGACTGTTGTGGGTGTGAGGAAGCAGAGGCCCAGAGGTGGCGTTCTAAAGGACATGGGCAGGAATAGAGAGCATGCACGGTCGCCAGGGCATCAGAAGTCATGCTGTGGAGGGGACAGGGAGGCCACGTAGCATGGCCCTCGTGTCACAGGGTCAGGCTTCATTGGATAAGCAATGGGGAGCAGGTAGATAAAGATGGAAGGGTACCTGAGTCACACAGAGTAGGATGCACAGAGCAGTTACGGTGGTGATGACAGTGATTGCTGATACAAGCTAGGGTGCATTCTTTGTGCCAGGCCCTGGGTTAAGCATTCATGTACATTTTCTCACTTAATTCTCACAAACACTGTATTTGTTTGCTAGGGCAACCATATCAAAAAAACACAAACTGGGGACTTAACGACAAGAATTTATTTTCTCGTAGTTCTGGAGGCTAGAAGTCTTGAGATCAAGGTGTCAGCAGGGTTGATTTCTTCTGAGGCCTCTCTCCTTTGCTTGCAGGTGGCCGTCTTTTCCCTGTATCCTCACATGGTCTTCTCTCTGTGTGTCTGTGTCCTAATCTTCTCTTATTATAAGGACACTAGTCATATTGGGTTGGAGCTCACCCTAATGACTTCATTTTAACTTAATTAGTTGTTTAAACAGCTTATCTCTAAATACAGTCACATTCTGAGGTACTGGAAATTAGGGCTTTAGCATTTGAATTTGGGCGGGGGGGGGGACACCTTCATTTATTCAGTAGCACCCATCATGTACCAGGCACTGGTGATACAGCAGCAAACAAATCAAAGTCCCCTTCCTCATGAAACTGATATTCGATTGAAGGAAGGCCGATAAAAAAATCCCAAATATGTCAGTTTGGAGTAGGTGCTATGAAGAAAAATAAAGTAGGGTATGAGGGCAGGGACTGAGGGGAAAGGTGGATTTTCTGTGTTCTGAATGGCAGTCAGGGAGGCCTCTGATGAGCAGAAAGCTGAACAAAATGTTAGAGCAACTGGTGAGAAATTGTCAGTGGGGTATGTGAGAGAGAGAAGAATCAAGGGTGAGACGCAAGTTTTTGGCCTGAGCATCTGTGTGAAAGAGGGTGCCGTGGACTGAGGCACGGAGGACTGTAGGAAGAGCAGGACTGAGCCTTGGAGAGATCTGAAGGCTTCTGTTTTAGGCACAGGAAAGAGAGGCTGACTGGACGTCTAGAAAGGCACTTGTAGCACCACCTCTGCAGAGGCTGCTGTCTGCACGTAGCAGCGCTGATAGACTGGTTTACTTGGCTCTCTGCCTGCTATGCCTGCCTCTTTCATTCAACGTAATAACAGAAATTTTTTCATGTTAGTAGTAAAACTAACAGCCTTTTGTTTTGTTTTTGTCACCTATCCCCAGTGTATGGTAAACAATCAGTCTGTATGTGTTGAATAAATTAACAAAAGGCTGGAGCTGGTGGACTCAGCAGCTGAAACAGCCAGTGCCAGTCTTCATGCCCGCCACCTCTGCCCCAGCCCAGCCCTGTGACGGCCTGCTGAGTGCGCCACTCCATGGGGACCCACCTTAGTCCCCTGCATGCGGTGGCCCCAAGGCCTCCCCACCTAGAACCAGTGCCTGAAGACACCTGAGCCAAGTGGCTAGGATGTCCTCTAGAGAGAAGCTGGACGGGAAGCCAGGTGACCACTGCACTGAGCTCTTGGTTCTTTCAGGAAGCACAGCAGTGGAGAGCAGGAGACCAGCACGCTGCCCTCACCGCCTCTTCTTACCACAGTGGAGGACGTGAACCAGGTATTGTGGGCCCTGCTCTCTCCACAGAGGGCTGGCTTTATGGGTACAGACCATGAGTAAGGTTCCAAAGCTTAACTTTTAAGAGGGCCTCAAAGAAATGAGGGGTTCTTTGTGGTGAACAACTTTCTTCCTGTGATTTTTGTCTAAATGATTAGCCATCTCAGCTGACTCAGAGCCACACGTAGAGGAAGTTCTGGGGCTGTGCTGTCTAACATGACAGCCATTAGCCACATGTAGCTACTTAAATTGAAATTACTTAAATATAAAGAAAGATCGAGTTCTTCAGTTGCACTGGCCATGTGCGGTGAGCAGCTACTGTACTAGATGGTGCAGACATAGAACATTTCTGTCTGAAATGTTGCGAGTTCTGTTAGACGTGCTGCTCCAGAACTGTGGGGAGGGCTGGGGCTCTCACCCTGTTTTCTCAGTGGGTATAAGGACCAGAGATCTGGGGAGGTGGGAAAAGATGATCAGTTGCCAGAAATGCCACTAAGAACCCTCTTCTGTCTCTCAGGATAACAAAACCAAAACGTGGCCACCCAAAGCCCCCTGGCAACACCCTTCCCCGCTGCCCAGCACCCTGCCTGGCCCAAGTGCACCACTCTATGCAGTTGCCAGCCCTGGCAGCCAGTGGAATGACACCATGCAGATGCTGCAGTCCCCAGTGTGGGCCGCCACCAGCGACTGCAGCGCCGCCTCCTTCACCTACGTGCAGACCCCGCCGCAGCCCGCACCCCCACCGGCACACAAGGCAGCGCCCAAGGGCTTCAAGGCCTTCCCCGGGAAGGCTGAGCGCAGGCCAGCCTACTTGCCCCAGTACTGACCCAGGACCAGCCTGCCTGCCTGCTCAGAGCTGTTGGGGCCAGTGTCCCCACCCCAGGGCTAACTAGCTGGCACCAGCCCCCCAGAGGACCAGTGCACCCCTGTCCCAGGCAGGGATCCTTGGGGATGGGGGTGGTTGGCAACTCCAAGCCTTTAAGGCCTGGCTTCTCAAAACTTTGGAGGCATCAGACGCCTGGAGGGCCAGCTGAAGATGGAGTTTTCTGACCCTCCTCAGGGAGATGCTGGGGGATCTTCGAGTTTAATAAGCACCTCTGGTGATTCTGATGCAGGTGGGCCACAGGCCACACTTTGAGAAACACAGCTCTCTTAAGTTTGTAGTCCCACTGTGTGTGTTGGGAAGGCCTCAGGCCTGAAGGCTGAGAGCAAAACTGACCATTCTTCTGAAACCCTCCCCTTCCCCCTCCTTAACACACTGAGTGATGACTGACCACACACCAATCACTGTATTTTATAGCTATTTTTCATATAGGTTTTTAGTTAAAACATCTCCTGCCTAAAATGCATTGAATATTTTAAGATAACAAATAGAGTGGCTGGAGGTTTGTTCAACACTATCTTTATTTAAGCTTATACGAACTGGGCAAAGTATAGAATATTTGTGATCAGAAGCAACCTCCTGGGTTTTCTGTAGGTGGACAGCCCCTTGCCACCCCACAGCAGCACCCAGGGGGTGCAGCCTCTGCCAGATTTACAAAAGCAGGATCATAAATCATGTCGGAGACATAGCCCTTATGGTGCGTGGAGATGAGCCAGCTGGTTGCTGTCCGCGTGCCAGATGAAGCTACACCTTCAGCCCTCAGGTCCTTCCACACGTGGCCAGAGGCTTCGACACAGTCTCAAACGTGGAGGTGTGGTCAGGGGCTGCAGAGAGACACTTGAAATTGCAGTAACATTGTGAGCTGGCTCAAGACAAACCAATTAGGATGTTGATAGGAATTAATTTAAAAGTTTTTTCTTTAAAAAAAAAACAAACCTCATTTTCAGTTAACGTGCTATTAAATAGATACCATCCTGTGGATTTAGGGATATTTTTCCAGCCAGAATGGATCCAGAAGAATTGAATGGTGCTTAAATTGAGAAATAATAAATATATCTATATAGACTAGGCATACCCCACTGTATATTAATTGAGGTTACAGAAGTTCTTTATATAAAACTTATTTAAAATTTTCATATTTCATCTTTGAAAAAGTCTAATTGAGAAAAATCCATAATATTTTCTGGTATAAAAGTTTGACAGTATTAATATTTTTTTTATATTTTCTTAAATCATTAAACCATTTTAATATATGTTAACTACTAATAAATGGTTTATTCTTTCTAACTCCATATAAGCTTTTCCAGCAAAGATTGTAATAACACAGTTATGTTCTCATTTTTCTATGGATATAAGTAAATTTATATTTAAAAATACCAAAAAGAATATATATATATATATGTCGTATACACACTAATTATAGAGGACCCTTAGGGTGTCTGAGCCCAGCCATCTGAATTTTTAGTACTGTGTTGCCAGGCTGTTTCCAGGCCTCGGGTGTTGTCTTTTGTGCTGTGTGCGGATGCCATTGCTGCCTGTACTCATGATCCTTTCACCGTGGGTTCTGAACAGTCACCTCACCATGTTTACAGAGAACTATTTTGTACATAGACCTTTCAGGCACGTGCTTTGCGCCAACCCTGCGTGGCTCTTGTCTGTGTTAGCTGTCACAGTGTGTGCACTAATCACTGTTGAAGTTGTCCGTGGCTGTTTTACTTGTTAGATAGTTTTCTATTTCCTTCAGTAATGTGTCTACAGTACCCTGTGTTTCAAGTTCTGTTATACTGAAGTACTCTTGTTTTAATAGTGCCTCCCCAAAGACCTCATCCTGGACAGAGGTCAGTCCTTGATGCTCCAGCGTAGGTGACATCAACATTGCTAATTGTCACTTTCCAGTCTGTTTTTCTCAAGTAAGGAAGACATTTTGTGATTGCATCTCCATGGGCTATGAGACTGTGTGAAGCTGTTTGTGTGGTCTCCTTGTAGGTGCTGTGTTCTCAGCACCGCCTTGCTCTGAATACTGGTAATTCCAGGTGCTGCGCTCGGCAGAGGGGTCTCACCAAAGCGCGTGTGTGCGTGTGTGTGTGTGTGTGTGTCCTTTGTGTGGCCAGGCGTGGCTGCGTTGCTCGTGTGACTAGTTACAGCGCTTCCAAACTGGAACTCTACATTTTGTATCTTACTTTTAAAGCTCCTATAAGTAAAATAACTATTGGCTTTATTAAAATATACATTTAATAATTTTTGTATCTCTGTTGAAAATGAACTGCAGCAGATACCATGTCAGCAGCCCTGTCTGGTTCATTACTTTGAAAAGCTGCACCCAAGTACGTTTAGGTCAGCCTGTCGTCTGATTCTGAGCCCTTGCAAGGGTAATACCACTGGGGGTATTAGGATGAGCTGGGGTGGGTGGGCAGAAAGCAGGACAACCTACCACACCTCTCCTGTTAGCTTCCTGAAGGCCAAAGCTGGAAGAGGTCTCTGTGTGGGCAGAGCCAATGTCGTGGTGAAGGAGGTCACCTGGAAGGATGCAGACTCTCTCCTTGGGTTGTGATCTGCCAACACACACATTCCACCAAACATGGGCGCTTGTGAGCTGCCCAGCCAGCCTTTCCAGGAGCAGATGCAGGGATGATCTCCCCCAGTTCTGCCAGGGACCCACTGTGTGGCAGACAGACCCTGCCTCACAGGGGCAAGAAGGACTAGTCTCACTGGCTGATGCCATCCTGCTAATGGAGAAGGAAAGATTGCAAAATGGGAACCACAAAAGGTGGGTGGGTTACAGGGGAATTTCAGCTCATTTTCATTTACAGCAAGACAGCATTTGATTGAAACTTTTTTCATGAACTTAGGATAATGGAGTAAGTGAGCATTAATATATAACCTACCCGTACAAGTACCACTCAGGCTTCTTTCTGCTGAGATGCCTAAAAGCTGAGCATGAAGACTTAGTCCTAGAGCCTTCTAAGTGCACCTCAGGACAAGGCTGCTTAGGAACAGCCATGTTGCGTGGGTATGCTAAGGCAGACACTGGAAGACACATTAAAATGCTAGACAGAAAAACACATTTTATTCAAACGTGTTCCCATTTAACACTAGTACCTGGTGCCGTTCCCTGACTTCTGATTCACAACAGTGGTGGAGACAGGAGTCCCGTAGCCCCAGCTCCATGCCAGGTGGGTGGGGATGGAAGCAGAACAGATGTTCACCGGAGCCCCAAGAAGGTCCTTGGAGGCTTTAGCTCAGCCGAGAAATGGAGGACGACACACAGGTAGGTGAGGTCCTTATGAGGACGGTGCCCCTCTTTTTCCACCAGGGGATGCTGGGAGACTGGGGCGTCCAGCTCTAGGAGCGTAGCTGAAACACTGCATTCCAGCCATGGTGCTGTGAAAGGACGTTCCTCTGTGCTCTGTGTGACCCCTCTTGTGATCTGCTTCCTGATCTGGAGATGGCTCTTCAATTACCAAAAAGCCATGTATGTGGACAACATGACTGTCAGGCTGCCAACCATATGTGCATGGGAGTCTGAGGAACCTCCAGGGACAGGCTCCTGCAAGTAACACAAACAGCTGGCCTTATGATTCCACAGGGGTCTGCTGGCTGGGCACAGGCCTCTGCTTGTCTGTGAGGCGGACTGGATGTGGCTTATATTGGGACTGAGTTGGGGATGTGGACCTAGGTGTGGAGGAAGGATTGCTTCAGGAGTGTCATTCATTTCAACATTTACTATTGTCACCTAGGGGCGAGGCCCTTGCTAGGATGGGAGCCAGGGCTGCACAGAAGATGCAGTCTGTGACCGTAAAACTCAGTCTTTGAGGGAAGACAACCCCTTCTTTCCCAATCTTGGTAAGAGGTGCCACTATTCATCCACCCAGCGCACAGGCAGAGATCCTAGAAGACATTCTTGATCGTCTTTACTCTCCTCATTCACTTAAGCAGCAAGTCCTACAAGTGCATCTGCAAGCATATTTAAATTCCACCATGTTCTTACATCTCCACTGCCATCAACCTGGTCCTCCCCTAGCTGCTGCCTTTCCTTCTCAGGCCCCAGGGTGTCCCATACACCCCTGCTACCTCAAGGAGGCCTCCCACCCCCACCCCCCACCCAGTGCCCACCTGCCTGGGCCTCTCCAGTTCTGTTGGGCCAGAGCCCAGCCTCCCCCCAGCTTTGCTTTTCACTACAGCACTTAGCACTCCGCTGGAATGTGTGTTTGTATGTTTCTCTCTCACCTGAACCAAGGCCTCAGTAGAGCAAGGAGCGAGTCTCCTTCATGGCCACATGTGCAGGGTGCAGAACAGCTCGAAGCAACTCAAGCCAGACGAAACGAGGTGTTGCTAAGGCCAGAGGCAAATTCTAATACAGGGCGAAAAATAGAACTAGCCTTAAAATAAACCGGTTCTCACGTCGGGCTGAAAGAATACACCATGATCAGTGTTTGTACTAGAGCTGCAAGGAGGGACTGACGCTAGGAGCTGCGGGTAGGGCTCTGTAGCTCAACTAAGTACAGAGTTTTCTCTTCTGCTGGAAACTCATGCCCATGTGCGGTGGGGAAATTCTTTTTAAAAACCTAACAGTGGATTCAAAGGGAAAAGTCTGTGGCGACATCCCGAAGCGATAATACTCGGCCGAATAGGCGAACAGCACGAAGCACGCAGTACGAGCTCCGACCCTCCTGGGGCCGCTGGCTCCCCCGTCCTCGGGTCTCCTAGTCTGCGCACGCGCAGTCCGCCCCAACTCGGAGTATGCGCACTTGTGCGCACACGTCCATCTCAGACGTGCGGGTAGAGGCGTCTGCGACTTCCGCGGTCTGCCCCCCTATCCCGTCCCGGCGCGGGGACATGCGCACACTTGCACCCCCCGGACGTGCGAGCCCACACGCAGACGCGCGAGCCCACACGCAGACGCGTGCGTACCTCCTCACTAACTGAGCTGATCCCGCTTTCCCTGCGCGTAGACGCATGCGCGACGCACCTCCGGAGAGTGGGCCCAGTGCCAGGAGATCCCCGTATCTCCGGCGAACCGCGATTTCTTGCCCTTTCCTGGTCAGCGTGACTCAGCACCCTCGGTGGGTGCGCCTCCCCGGAGCAGCTCGCGAAAATCCATCGGCGTGTATCGCCCCACACCCGACCTCCTTCAGCCTCCGGCCGTCGCCCTGTCCCCGAACCTCCCTTTGCCCTTGTCCTGGTGATCCCCTGGTCTCCAGGTCCTGCCTGACCCCTGTCCAGCGGCCCTGAATTGAGGCCTGACTTAAGTCTACCCTTCAGTCCACTCCTCTGCCGGCTCATACTATTTTGCTGAGGGCACTTGAAGGTGCCTGACTGACTGGAGCAGAGTCTGTTGAACTTTCTGAGCCAGGTTTTCTTTCGGTTGTGATTGTCAGCCCTTGGCCTGGGTGCAGGTAGCCCTCCGAGAGCTTCACTTCCCCTGGATTCTGAACCCTATACCGTGCGGTTTGCAGACGGGGCTTAGCACAGCATGTGGTGCCGATTGTGGTGATGGTGGTAGAAAACACGTTTAACGTTTGTCAACATAAAATTACCTTAAGTTACTATTTTTCCAAATTACAGGCCCCACTCCACTCCCCCGAGATTTGGTTAGAGAGGCCACCCCACACTCCAATGTCCGATCCCTTCCACACACTGCACCTTTCCTGGTGAGTTTCTCTCTACTGCCCTACACAGATCCTTAGATCCACTCCAAGGGGACCAGTGTTAATCCAGTGGTTGTATTCTCCTACCTCTGTCTTTGCCCATGCTGCTGTCCTTTCCGTTGGAGATGTCATTCTTGGCCATTTCCACTTGTAAAATTCTACCCTGTCAATCATTTTAATACCACAAAGACCTACTTGATGTTAGAACTGGGATAATGGGGAGGGCAGGAGGGGATTGCCTGCTCTTCCACTTTCCCTGTACCTTCTTCCCAAGGCTGAAGAGTCAGGAAGTGGCAGGCAGGACAGGGTTGTGATTAAGAGCTGGGCTCAGGAATGGGGCAACCTTGAGTTAATTCTCTACTTAGTAGCAGAACGGCTATTTTCAGATTTCTTAACCTGTCTTAAGTGGGGAGGACGACAGGATATCCCTCATGGGGCTGCTATGAAGGTTATGTGGGAGAGAATTTAACACAGAGCTCTGCACACAGAAAACTGGTGGGAGTAGTAAAGTATCCATGTTAGTAGTTGGGTGATGAATGGCTTTCAATTAATAATGGCTTGCCTTTGAGCTACTCCTTTTTTGCATTTTCTCTCCTTAGCTACTGTGAGTTATGGTCCTCCAGATAGGAACCTAGTTTTCTGCTAACAGAAAATCCACATAACTGGAATTTCTTTTTTTTTTAATTGGAAAACTCTATAGTTTTTTTAAAATTAATTTATCTACTTATTTATTTTTGGCTGCATTGGATCTTCGTTGCTGCAGGCAGGCCTTCTCTAGTTGTGGTGAGCGGGGGCTACTCTTTGTTGCGGTGCACGGGCTTCTCATTGCACTGGCTTCTCTTGTTGCGGAGCACAGGCTCTAGGCGCGTGAGCTTCAGTAGTTGTGGCACGTGGGCTCAGTAGTTGTGGCTTGCGGGCTCTAGAGTGCAGGCTCAGTAGTTGTGGTGTACGGGTTTAGTTGCTCTGTGGCATGTGGTATCTTCCCAGACCAGGGATCGAACCCGTGTCCCCTGCATTGGCAGGCGGATTCTTAACCACTGCACCACCAGGTAAGCCCAAGTCCCTGGAATTTCAAAGTACAACGTTAAACTTAAAATATTATGGGGAGGGCTTCCCTGGTGGCGCAGTGGTTGAGAGTCCGCCTGCCGATGCAGGGGATGCGGGTTCGTGCCCTGGTCTGGGAAGATCCCACGTGGCGCGGAGCGGCTGGGCCCATGAGCCATGGCAGCTGAGCCTGCGTGTCTGCAAAAAATATATATATATATATTATGGGGAAATCTGAGAATATCTGGGAAATCTGGAAGAGTTGAAGCTACTGGGAATAAGAGAGGCCAAACTGCTGGAGGTGTACATTATAGAATGTTAAAAAGAAGATGAAACCTTCAAAAAGGTAATCATCGGAGGTCTCGCCTCCTGCCTCTTCAGTACCCCAGCTGCTCCTATGGGTTTTGGGTGGATGAGAGAGGACATTGGGGAGGACAGTGTGGCAGTGGGCAGGTGAACACCCATAACATTTTTGGAAACACTTGGAGTTGTAAATGACAGCTCAGCTCAGAACAACATCAACACTAAGGGAAATAACTGATTCGATTTGTGTTCCAGCTGCAGACAGAGGTGACCTGGCCCCAGGAACTTGGGCCCTATGAGGTTCACCCTGACATCTCTCTGGAGGTCACACTCTCCATTGTTTTCCATGAGACCAGGGACTGAACCTCGGGTCTGTCCTTTCTGAAAGGCAGCTTAACACTACAGAAAACTGAGTTTCTCCTGCTGGCTTTGGGTCCCAGGAAAGAACCCTGTTTGGCGGGCTTAGGTCATGTGTTCATCTCTAATGCAATCAGGGAGGCAGAGGAAGAAACCTAAGGGTGAGAGGTAGTGGTTTCAGACAAAGACAACAGATGAACAGATGTCCACTGTGATCACCAAAAAGAGCCTACTAGAAAAAGGGAGTCAGTGGCTACTGCTGGGTTAGAGTCATCTGAGGAGTCATAGGGCAAGTGGATGATGGGGTAATGGCTACTGAGACTGGCCTTCCTATTGGATGAAGTTCTGTTCTGAAACACAGGATCGAGGAGTGGGAGTGCTGTTCTGTGCAGTCAACTGCTTGGCTGGGGAACTCTGGAGTGTTTCTCAGAAACTCTAGTAGACCAGATGCTGTTCAGCAACTGTCAGGGTTGTGCTGGGTACGGGAAGCCGAGTTAAATCTCAGAGTTGACAGTTGCCCCAAAACTCTGGCTAAATAAGGGCTTTGTGGACAGGGCTGTTCCCTGCAAAGTCCTGTGACCATTCATTTCTTCAGTCTTTGGCCGCTCTCTTTTTTCCTTCATCTCAAATAATTCTGGGCTGAGAGAGAAAAGCCATTTGCAGAGGCCAGAGGTGGCAGCGACTGCATGGAACTGGGAGGTGGGCCAGAGGAAGACCTAGGCCTGGGTCTGCAGCAGGACAGGGCACACTCCTAGACGGATGGCATTTCTGGGGGAACTGGGCAATGGAGAAGCTCAATTTGGGTGCCCAGTTCTTGGACCTCTTCTCTCTGACTATATTTACTCCGTCTCACCAAAACTCTCATCTAGGCTCATGACTTCAAGTGCTACCTATTCACTCATGACTCCCAAGTTTTTCCTCTTGCTTGAACCGTCTCTCTTCATACTCCAGACGCGAACACCGAACTTAACACTTCCACTTAGATGTCTAATAGGTTTGGAAAACTTAACATGTCAAAAAACAAGATTATGACCTTCCCCCTAAAATTTGTATTTCTCCAAGATACAATGGCAATTCCATTTTTCCAGGAACTCGGGTAAAAAACTGGATGTCATCATTGACTGTTATTTTTCTTTCTCTTAATTCTTCACTCAATATATCTAGATCACCACAGCCAACTCCTCCTACCTTGACACCTTCATTCCTGGCCTGCATTATTGCTGTAGCGTCCTGTCTGTTGTCCTCACTTTCATGCCTACTGAACTGTTGGTCTGATCCTTTGTAAAACACGTCTGATGATGTCCCTCCTTTGCTTAAGCCTTTCAATGGCTTCCCATCTCTCTCGGAATAAAAACCAAAGCCCTCACGATGACTTACTGCCTTCCTTCCCTCTGTGACCTCATCTTCTATCACTCTCCCCTCATTCACTCCCCTCCGGCCACACTTGCCTCTTGCTGTTGCTGAAACATCTAAGCATGCTCTCCTCGGGAATTTTGCAGTTGCTCTTCCCTTTGCCTGAACACTCCTCCCGCAGATAGCCAACTGGCTTGCTTCCTCACCTTCTTCAGGCTTTTGCTCAAATGTCACCTGAGTGAGTTTTGCCTTGACCATTCTATTCAGAATTGCAACCCCTATTCCCAGCACCCTTTCCAGCGTTCCTTATCTCACTAGCACCTACCAGCATCTGATATGCCATATATTTTACTTGTCACCTACATAGCCGCAGCACCTGTAACACTGAAGTGTTGGAAGGAGTTGGGTTAAGTGGGTGAATGAACGAACTAATGAAGCAGGCCGGGGCTCTGCCTCTGTTCCTCAGTCACTTCCAGGCAGAGGTCGGCAGAGCAGCAGCCCAAGAGGCCGCCGGTGGCAAGGCGAGAAGAGCTGAGGCCCCCGAGCCTCGGCTGCGGACCAGCTCGCCCCTCGGGCGCGGACCTCAGAGAGGAGGGCGGGGGCGGGGACGGGGCGGAGCGGAGCCGGGGACCTGCGCCTTAAAGCTCGCTGCGCTCGCCGGTCCTCCGCCTGCCGCGCGCCACCCGCCCAGCTTCCTCCTCCGTGCTTGTCCCAGTGCGTGTTCTCTGCCGCTCTCGCCATGGCCGCGCTCACCCAGAACCCGCAGTTCAAGAAGCTGCAGGCATGGTACCACGAGCACGGCTCTGACCTCAACTTGCGCCGCCTTTTCGAAGGAGACAAGGACCGCTTTAACCACTTCAGGTGCGCGCGCGGGGCCAGGGGCGGGGCGCGGACGTGCCGGACCCGGAGGCGGCGCGCGGGGTCCGGCTGTGCAGGGCCTGGGCCGGGAGGGCTGGGCGGCGGTCCCCGAGGGCCCCCGGCTGCGGATCTGGGCGCAGGCCCAGGCCGCGCTTCGTCCTTGACGCCTCCTTGAAGCAGGTTTCCGGGTGCTCGCCGGAGGTCTCGGCGCCCCGGCAGCTTCGTCATGAGGATTGGGCCTCTCTGCCGCTTCCCCTCCACGGGGACATTTCTCTCCCCTCCCCCTCCACCAGTCCCTGCCGTTTGAAGCAGGCCATCCCTCCGCGGTTGTGAGCAAGGGCCCTCGCCGACGCGGCAGGCTCAGAAGGGCTGCCCCCTTCCACTCGGTCCCGGCCGAGAGTGTGCTCGGGACCTTCTGCAGGGTGCGGTCAGGGTGGGACCGGCCCGGGGGATTTGCGGGGAGCCGCGATGGAAGGGTGGAGAGGTGGGGCCGTGATTCCTGCCCAGGAGGCTAGGTCCGGAGACCCATGAACGACCAGGAAAGGAGAAAATCTTGGGGGTCGGGAATGGTCACTGGCACAGGGGTTCGGGAGGGGAGGTCCGTGGCTCCAGACTGGAAGCCCCTGACGGCCAGCCCTGTCATTTGGGTCCTTCCCTGCGTAAGCTGAGTCGCAGAGTGGAAGCTCTGGGAGGGAACTGTCCCTCTCTGGCCTAGGCAGGAGCAGCTCACCCAGCTCCGTCTTCTCATCCCCCAGCTCAGTTTTAGCAGAGGAAAGGCTCCTCACCAGGGGTCTGCATCTTGCCCTGCGCTGCTGCTGCAGGTCGACTTGGGGGGCGGACAGGTGACAGACGACACCACTGTGCTGGCCAGCTGAGGCTTGTTTGGATTTGGCACAGGGAGGATTTTTTTTTTGGAAGCATCTCTGATCAGGGATCAGGCTGGGGTGTGGTCAGCCGCTTCTGCCATCTTTCTGCAGCTTGAACCTCAACACCAACCATGGGCATATTCTGTTGGATTACTCCAAGAACCTTGTGACGGAGGCTGTGATGCAGATGCTGGTGGACCTGGTAACGTTCTGCGTGGGGAGGCTTGACCCGTGACCCATGGTGTTGTGGACGAGCTGGGCTACTGGCGTCCTCAGGTCCTTGAGCATCTTTACTTACCCCTCTTAGTGGATCTCAGTAGTTGCCCCTGTGCCCCTGCCCCTGGCTCAGGTTCTGACCTGCATCCCAGGGGACTCAGTGCCTGATGTCTGAGCAGACCCTCCCCAGGCAGTGGGGGAGGGCACCCGTCTGCAGCCATTTGTCAGCCCCACCGGGGGCCGCACCAAGCCTTGTGCTTGGGGCCTTGGATTCCTGGTGGCCAACGTGGGTGGGACCAGGCCTCAGTGTATTCTTTTCTCAGGCCAAGTCCAGGGGTGTGGAGGCTGCTCGGGAACGCATGTTCAACGGTGAGAAGATCAACTTCACCGAGGTGAGCAGGCAGACTCCGTATACCCTCCACAGCCTCTTCCTTCCCTTTGGGGTTCGTCTGTTAGCTGCATCACCCCGTGTCTGTACCCCTCCTCTTAGGCAATGCTTTTGCTTAACCAGGGGCCCGAAGGCCTATTTCCTCAAGCAAGTTGCACAGCCTTGGAGTGTGTCTTCCCCAAGACTGCAGTCTAGGTCTGGTGAGCGTGGAATGGCTCCCGGTGTCTGCCTGGGGACAGCATCTCTCAAGGCTGCAGGGAGAGGGCTTCTCAAGGCATGCTCAGAGAAGTTAACGCTGATCCTTGCTACAGGTTTTGTCAGTGAAAAGAAGACTCATGTCAAAATCAACCTCCTCAGTGGGAGGAGTCAGCAGGAAGCTGTGGCAAGGCCAGGCCTGGGCCACCCTGTGCCTGAATCGCCGTGGAACCCTGTAGGCATAAGAATCGCTGAGCACTCAGAGTGTCATCCTCGTGATGTTATTATCCTCGTTTTACACATGAGGAACCTGTAACTCAGAGGTCAAGTCACTTATCCAGTGTCGTTCTGTAAGTGGCAGAGCCACTATTCAAACACCCCTGTCTTTCACTGCTGGGCTAGGCTGAGAGACGGCAATCAAGGAGGGCTTCCTGGAGTGGTGCATTTGTCTACAGAATGTGGCACAGGAGTGAGGTTGGGCGGGGTGAAGGCAGTGTGGCATGAAGCCCTCCACCTTAGTGAGCCTCTCCCTGCGTTGGAGTCCTGAGATCATCCCTTCCTGTCCCCCTGGAGTCTCAGACCTGTTTCTTTCAAGGACTCATCTGCTGCCTCCAGCTTGATGGGACTGTTGCTCTCACTTGCTAAGGCCAGCCGCCTGGAGCCTATCACAGACTTAGGGTCTGGTTTGGTTTCCAGTAGTGGGTGTGATGGGATGCTTGGTGAGGGAAGCTTCAGTTGCCTGTTTTGCTCCACTTCCAAAGGGCCAGGGACACTTTTCAAAAGGAGCCAACAAACACCGTGTACTTTCACCAGAAAGATGAGACTGGGCTTTATGAGCCTGGGTCCTCTGTAGCCAGTCATTGCTTGTCTCTGACCTGTGTTGTCACCAGTGTGCCTTTGCTCATTCTTTGTTCAGCTTTCCTTGACTTTTCACGCCCTGAACATCTGTGGGTCGTTGGGGCCTGTCCCAGGCCTGTTCCGGTCTCCCTCCCCTTGCGACTGTCTGCAGCACGTAAGGGAGCAGCACACGCCTTGCCTTCCCTCTAGGACCTGGAGTGGCCCCTATTTGCATGAGCACACAGTGGGTTTTGAGTATGAGACCATGGTACTAGCAGACCTTAGGGCCTGCGTGTCCAGTGGATAAAGGGCTGAGCTGACTCTTGGGGCCACACTGCATCATGCCCAGCTGGGAGTGTGGCTGCCCTGGGGTGGAGGCCTTCACGCGCTGACTCTCGTCCCCAGGATCGGGCAGTGCTGCACGTGGCCCTTCGGAACCGGTCAAACACACCCATTTTGGTGGATGGCAAGGATGTGATGCCAGAGGTCAACAGGGTCCTGGAGAAGATAAAGTCTTTCTGCCACGTAAGCAGCTGCTGGGCTGGACTTCCCCTTGGCCGTGTGTGTGTGCTTGTATTTGGGAATCTGGGGATCCTGATGGGCCGCCTTCCACGCTCCTTGGAGAGGACCCCAGCCCTCAATGCAGCCTGAGGTGGCGGTGGTCTCTGTGACAGCTAGCCATGGAGCCTCTGCTAAGGCAGGAATTTCCCTGACCCTGTTCTCAGGGAACCCACCACTGGCAGCAGTAGAGCAGCCTCCTTCCTGAGCTCTAACGCCTGTGGGCTCACGGTGACAGTCTGGCCCGGACAGAGTTCTGAAAAGAAAAGTGAGGCCCCTGAGGGATGGGATAGTCGGGGAGAGACTTGCTTTTTCTAACCTCTTTAGTCATGTGCCCTTATTGGCTAGTGTAGAACTAGACGAGATTTAAAATGGAAAATTTTCTTGACCACGCCCCAGCCAACTCTCCAGAGGCAGCTTTTATAATGTTTACTGTAAATCTTCCAAAAGTTTCCTATGCATGTACTAGCATGTCTGTCGTCTCTTCTTTGAAACACGGGCACACGTGTACACACACATGCAGCTTGTCCCTGTGTCAGCATTAATGCACACAACTGTGCTTCCTTTTCCTGTGTGGGGGTGTAGGGGTTGCCTCAGAGACCAGCTACAGATTTCCCCACATCGCCTGCCATTGCCTCAGTGTCTACCCCACGGTGATTCTGCAAGAGTTGGTGGATGTCCTCAAGCGTGGAGTGCAAGGGTGATGTCTGTGGGCTGGACGGTTTGTGTGGCCGTGTGCATGTCTGTACGTGTGGGTCACGCATGTCTGTACGCGTGCTCTGGGAGTGATGATCTAGGCTCTAGTCAGCTGGTCCCTGAGAGCAGCGTCCCCCACGTGTGGCTGGTCATCTTCAGACCTGAAACGGCAGGAGGTGATCTGGGCATCCGTCCTAGAGGCTAGGCAGGCAAGTGAGTGGGACTTTGCAGGGTGAGGAAGGCTTGGGATCCTGATGAGAATCTGGATTCCAGAATGTCCCTTAAGAGTGGTTGGTGTTTGTGATGGGCTTTGGATGGGATGTAGGGTTGGGTGTTTCCAGACATCTGCTGTGAGTGGCAGAACTGATGTGTCTCGGAAGCAGGGTGCCCTGTTTGGTCAGCCCTTGTGTGCTCGGGCATGCCATGTGGAGAGTGTGTGGCACTGGTCGTCTGGGAAGCTGTTTCCAGGAAAGCCCTCCCTTATAGCTGGCTGCTGGATACCTGACTCAGACTGATGGGCTATTTATAGTTCAGAATAGCTGCTGAATAGCAGCAATTCCATGGTAAGGAACACTCCCCATGGCTGTGCTCTCAGGAGTTCGCCAAGATTGGGTGAGGATGTTCACCATGACCTTGATTGTCACGGCAAAAACCGAAAACAGCCTGACCTCATTTATCAGAGGATTGACCAGTAAAGTCAGTGTATGTTCATAAACCGTAGTCCTGGGTGCCATTAGGAATTAGGGAGCTACAGTTGCATTGACCTGCTGTGCTGTTCAGGATATACTGTGAAGTTGAAAAAGGAAGTTGCAGAACGGGTGTGCTTTTGTAAGACCCCCTATCTGGTTAAATAAAGGGTATATGTAGTAATAGTAAAGATACACAAAGTTCCCCTCTAGGCTGCTTCATTATAACAAAACTCATGGTGAGATTGATTGTTGAAAAGCTGAGCAACTTATTTTCTTTCTGTATTGATGGAAAATTGCTCATGGCAGGTGACGATTATCTAAAAGAAATAAAGTTACTGGGTCTTACTGGTTTGGGGAAAGCCACGTATACTAGTTTCCTATCGGTGCGTAACAAATAACTCCAGAATTGAGCAGCTGGAAACAGCAGTCAGCGTTTCTGTTGACTGGTTCTGGCTCAGGTCTCATAAGGTGGTAGTCAAGATGTTGGCCCAAGGTTACATTCATCTGAAGGCTTGATGGGGGTTGGAGGATCTGCACTCAAGATGGCTCACTAGCAATTAGTGCTGACATTTGGGAGGCTTTAGTTCCTTACCTTGTGGACCTCTCTACAGGTTGAATGTCCTCATGACAAGGTAGCTGATTTTTCCCAGAGTGACTGATCCAAGAGAGAGCAAGGCAGAGTGCCTCAACGTCTTTTAATACCTTGAGGTAGCATCAGAAGTTACTCTTTCATTTCTGTAATAGCCTCTTGGTTGTACAGGTCAATTCTGATCGAAGTGGGAAGGGACTACACAAGGACATGAATGCAGTGCCAGGAGGTGAGGATAGCTGGGAACCATCTTAGAATTTGGTTATCATAGTCTCCCTTCTGGCTCCCAGTGATTCATCATGTTCCTTCCACATGTGAAATACCCTGTTCTCTTTCTCTTAAGCCATATGCCATTACCATATCAGCTGGAAGTGAAGAACCTTATAATCTAAACTAGATACAGATATATCTGTATTTTCTTTAATACAACTTAAAAATAGTTCCTTTTGATCTGAAGATACGTGAATTAAGTAGACAAGTTATTTATCCCCTACACACCCAACATACAATGGTGAGATAGGCGTAGGATAACTGTTATAGGATAATTCCTTTTCAAAAAGGAAGGAAAGTGGAAGGCACACAGGAAACATTGGTCCAAAGCAGTTCTGAAATTGAGCAGGACACGTGTTGGCAATTGCTTGGTTAGGACTCAAGGCCTGGGAATTGTTCCTCAAGGCTTTTGGCTTTGCCCTTAGTCATCCTTTTTACATGAAAGGTAGTCTGTGTTTGTAATTGCCTAGTTTTTTCAGCCTGCTTACTGCCTATAGAAATGTAGGTTTTTAAAGATCTCTTTTCTGGGACTTCCCTGGCGGTTCAGCGGTTAAGACTCTGCACTTCCAATGCAGGAGTGCACAGGTTTGATCCCTGGTTGGGGAACTAAGATCACACATACACACACCACGGCCTAAAACATAAAAAATATTAAAGATCTCTTTTCCTTTTTAATTTTTATTATTATTATTTTTTTGGCCATGCTGCATGGCATGTGGAATCTTAGTTCTCAGACCAGGGATCAAACCTGCGCCCTCCTGCATTGGAAGTGCGAGTCTTAACCACTGGACCACCAGGGAAGTCCCAGAGATCTCTTTTCCTTTTGTAATATCTCTGTCACTTTCAGGCCAAGCTGGTAGTGTTTCTGACAATTCAGTTATCTTAAAAACTTTGTGGGTCTCCTGTGAAGCTTACTGGGGGTGGGGGGTTCACTCCATTAGACAAAAGCTATACCCACAGATTTTTTCAAGATAAGTCCTTTCCTACAATTGCTTCTAAGACCACAGAGACAGTACTTTTAAGCTTTTTGGAAGCCTTACCTTCTCTGTGTTCTCTGTGTTACCACCTTAGTTCTTTCTGAGGTCTTAACAAAGGATTTCACAGCTATATTCTCTGCTTTACTTCTTGAAGCTTTTCTTACAGTGCCCTGGATTTGAACTTTGCCAAAGATCCATCTCCTAATTTCAGCATCAGTTATTTTCTGGAGAGGCTGGGAATTTTCAAATCCAGCGATTCCTGGCTTCTTTTTGTTTAAAAGTTCTTCATTAAGCTTGTTTCTTTCCTCTTGTATTTTATTGTAAGCAGTAAGAAGCCAGGTAGTTCCTATAACACAGCCTGAAAATCTCTATAGCTAGATCATCCAGATCATAGTAGATACACCTTTTACTTTCCCCATTAATGCAGGCAACAGTGTTATTAAATTTTCTTTGACTACATAACAAGGATTCTTTTTCCTACAATTTTCAGTAGTGTTTTCTTCCCACTTCTTTAAATCTGTACCAGCAGCCCCCTCGAGGACCATTAAACCTCTGCTAACAGTCTCTTCCAATGTTTTTTAGGCTTTCACTAACTCTCCTCAAGGCTCTTTTAGCTTTTACCCATATTTTTATTTTAAAAAAAAAATTATTTATTTATTTTGGCTCTGCTGGATCTTAGTTGCGGCACATGGGATCTTTTTAGTTGCGGCATGCGGGATCTTAGTTGTGGCATGTGGACTTCTTAGTTGTGACACGAAGACTCTTAGTTGCAGCATGCACGTGGGATCTAGTTCACCAACCAGGGATTGAACCCGGGCCCCCTGCATTGGGAGCACGGAGTCTTACCCATTGGACCAGGGAAGTCCCTACCCATATTTTTAGATTTTTGTTATGGTAATACTCTACTTGTGGCACCAAAGTCTGCATTAGTTATTTGTCATTATATAACAAATTCCACCCAAACTTGGCTTAAAATAGCAGTAAACATGTACTATCTCACACGGTTTCTGTGGATCAGAAATTGAGGCTTAACTGGTTGGTCTTGGTTTGGGGGTCTCTCTTGAGGTTGTACTCAAGATGTCGGCCAGGGCTGTAGTTATCTGAAGGTTTGCTGGGTTCTCGAGGATTCTCTTCCAAGGCAGTTCCTATTCATGGATGGTGAGTTGGCATTGGCTGTTGGAAGAAGGCCTCTGTTCCTCACCACACTGGCTTCTTCATACAACTGAGTCTTCTCATAACACAGTAGATGGCTTCCCCAAGAGTGAGCTATCCAGGAGAGCAAGGCAGAAGCTGCATGGTCTTTCCTGACCCAGCTTCTGAAGTCACACTCCGTCATCTCTGCAGTGTCCTTATGGGTGCATAGTGAGCCCTGTACAGCGTGGGGGACCCTATAGGGATGTGAATACTGGGAGGCAAGAATCCCTGGGGTCCATGTGGAGCTTGGCTGCGTGTATGTCATTTCTGTCCCTGGCACAGACCAGTCACAGTAGTTGACATTCCACATCTCTTGGCCTCTGTCATGTTAGGTTCTGCTGAAAGTTTGCTCTTGTTTTGCAGATTCTGACAATGTTGCTGTGAGGTGGGGATGTCACCCCGCTTACTAATGATGAGAAAAAGGGTCTAGTTGGGGCTGAGTGTGGCAAGGATGTGACACTGTGTCTCAGTAGGCCTGTGATAGGGCCTGGAGGTCGGGACTGAGGTGTAAGGATACAGAAGTAATGATGCATTTGAGCAGCAGTTTATACTCAGGGATCTGGGCTGATCACATCTCCCTGCTCTGTGGCAGCGTGTCCGGAGCGGTGAATGGAAGGGGTACTCAGGCAAGTCCATCACGGATGTCATCAACATCGGCATCGGCGGCTCTGACCTGGTAAGGAGGGGGCTGCCTTGGGATGGGGGAGGAGGGGTCCCATCCAGGGCCTGGGTTTCTCCAGAGATGGGACCTGGCTGTTCTCACCTCTCGTGGGCCCCGGAATCTTGTTTTCTGATGCTGCGTCTCCCCACAGGGACCCCTCATGGTGACTGAAGCCCTCAAGCCATACTCTTCAGAAGGTCCCCGGGTCTGGTTTGTCTCCAACATCGATGGGACCCACATTGCCAAAACACTGGCCGCCCTGAAGCCTGAGTCCTCCCTGTTCATCATCGCCTCCAAGGTACGGCCCTCAGACCCGGCCTGACTCCCAACCCTGTGTGTGTTGGGGTGCGAGGGGGGGTGGATGCTTTGCCACTGCCCTGGACTCTCCCAGCTGCTCTGAATGAGCCATGCTTTGTGGATCAGGTGGGCACAGCTGCCCTCAGACTCTTCCTTATCTGGTGGCAAAAACAGTTTACCTGATGAAAGCCTGGACTGGTCCGTATGAGCCTTCATCTTAGGCATACCCACTCACTTCAGTGAATGTGCGCTCAGCCTGGGACCGTTCCCATCTTTCTCAGAGATCTGTCTCTAATGTCTGCTCCTTTCTGATCCCAGAGCCATGCCCAGATGATGTAAGCATTTTGTTTTTTGTCATCTATGCCCTGTTTACTCGTATCCATGCACATTAAATATTAAGAATTCCATCTGAGTTCTGAGATACAGCCTAGTCTGGGCTGAAGGGAGCCCCAGGTGTGTCCACAGCTGCTCCTGGAGGATGCTCTGGCCTTTGACCTGTGGTGGGGTGGCGGGGGCGGAGGGTGGGCTCTGGGCAGGTGGAGGTGTAGCTCTTACGAGCGTTTCCCCTTTCTCTGTCTGTGAAGTCCTGGAATCACAGGATGACGTTGCTACTTCCAGGACCCTGCCCCAGACACAGTCACTGATCGTGGCTTTGTGGACATGTGGGTGGAGGTGATGGGGAGTGACTCACACCTGCATGCACTGCTCCGTGTGCTAACTGGGCACCCACACGGTCTCCGCTGCTGAGCTCTGGCTCTGGGCCGTACCGACCTTGGCTGGGGACCGACTCCTGTATTCTCTGCCTGCAGACCTTCACCACCCAGGAGACCATCACCAACGCGGAGACAGCAAAGGAGTGGTTTCTCCTGTCGGCCAAGGATGTGAGTGCTGGGTGGGCAGTGGGCAGTGTGCGGGCTGGGAAGGACAGGGTGGGCCTGCCCGTCAGCCTGCGTGGCCACGCTTAGCCCTGTAGCCCTATTTCCCCTGAAGTTGGCAGCAGGAGGCATCCTTTCTGGTTAAGATATTTGGCTTTGGGACTTCCCTGATGGTCCAGTGGGTAAGGCTCTGTGCTCCCAATGCGTGGGGGCCCGGTTCGATCCCTGGTCGGGGAACTAGATCCCGCATGCATGCCGCAACGAAGATCCTGCATGTTGCAACTAAGACCCCGTGCAGCCAAAATAAATAAATATTTAGAAAAAAAAAAAAAGATATTTGGCTTTGCCAGCCCAGACAAGCCAAATGTGGCAGACGCTGCTCTAACTGCTGAGGGCCGTTTCCTTAAGGCCACTGGCCCCTCCAGCTTTACAGCGGAGACACCCTGGGCCTTGTGCGCCTGTGAGGTAGGCTGGGCTGCCTGGCCTCTGACCCCTCTGTCCTCTCCATCTTGACATGGGGCTCCTCCGACAGCCTCCGAACCGAGGACTGGGAGCAGTGGCTCCCCCCCGGGGCCTTGGTTTCTCCAGAGATGGCAGGGTTACTGCCCCTGGGGGGCCCCTGGATGGGTGTGGTGTAACTTGGCTCATCTCTTGCAGCCTTCCGCAGTCTCGAAGCACTTTGTTGCCCTGTCTACCAACACTGTAAGTGCCCACGAGGGTTCCCATACTACCTCCCTGGGAGGGCCCAGGCCAGGTCAGGGTCATGGCCTTTCCGAATACATCAGCTGAGGTGTGTTTCACAGGTTCAGGGGTCTTGGCTCAGCTGGTGGGGTAGAAGGGTTGGTTGCCTGTGAGGGATGTGAGTTGCAAACCATCCTTACCTTTTCTGCAAGGCAGACAAACCTCTGCTGCTCCAGCAGGGGGCTTGCAGTCAGTGGGATCACATTAACCCCACCCATCTCCCGGGCCTGGCTGATGGCCACAACATTCCACACATGTGACCTCCCCTGGCCTCTGCCACTGGCCTCTCCCCAGATGGGATATGCTGGGTACGGGTGGGGGATGCATCCCATTTCTCACATAAGGACATTAAGCCCCAATGAAGGGATGTGACTTGTCACCCAGTGATTGCATGAGTCAGTGATGCCGGGATTAGAACACGGGACTAGAACGTGGTTACCCACCTGCCAGTTCCTCCTGGCCCCGGGCTGTGCAAGGTAGGGTCAGGGGCGTGTCAGCGGGCAGGACGGGGCTGTGCTGCAGGGGTCGCGAGGAAGGCAGACCTGGCTGAGCACTTGCTGTGTGGTGGGCTTTGTGCTGGGCAGTCTGAGCCGGAACCACACCCGGGTCCTCCTGACTCCACTCCTTCCGTGTCACCCCCACCCCCACCCATGCCTGCAGTGCTGACTTGCCTGTGGGGGGAGACAGAAGGACATCTTAAGGCTGGCCAACCACAGTGCCACCGTCCACCTTCTGCGGGTGGAGCTCAGACTGGTCAGTGGGGCGTCTCCTGTGGCGTCTAGGCAAGGGTTGCTAACCCTGTCTGCCCAGGGGATAGAATAGGATCTCTCATTCCCTGAAGGCTTCCTGGGGTGCGGTTACCATCCCAGTATTGGAAGGGCTGGGCAGGTGTCCGGGCTGTATGTTTCCTGGCCTGGGAGGTTGCCCCTGCCCGTGCTCAGTTGTTTCCCAGAGGTCCCAGGGGGTCTGGTCCAGGAGGTGGTCTTGCAGAACAGTGTGTGGGCCAGGTCCTCAGGGTGGCTGTGCAGCCCCTTTCAGCAGGAGGGGTTTGTAAGCACTGGGCCACGGGTGTGCTGGACGTGAGCTGGCCTGGCGTCCGGCTCTGGGGGTGGGTGGCTCCTGGTCCCGCCTGGACTGGCAGGCGGCTGCAGTGCAGCCCCAGTGGTGGCACGACCCTTCATGCCCTGGAGCCGCTAACATGTTCCCGTGCCGCTAACCCAGGCTTCCTTCCTTCTCTTTCCCTTTGCCCCTTTTAGGCCAAAGTGAAGGAGTTTGGAATTGACCCTCAAAACATGTTTGAGTTCTGGGATGTAAGTAAAGGCACTTCCCCGTGGTGGGTGAATCATGTGTCCTTTGCCAGGTCAAGCCGCAGATGAGGGGCCCATAAGGTCAGGTCGATATTTATTGAGCACCTGCTGCATGCCTGCAGCAGGCAGGAGGCCCTCAGAGAGGCTTGTGGGGCAGGAGCAGCTTCGCTCAGTCAGGATGAGGGCTCCACTCCCACCGAGGGCGGGCTTGCAAGGCCAGGGTGACATTCCCCTGGGCGGGGTAAGCGGAGCCACCCCGTCCCCCTCGCTAAGCTGAGGTTGTGAGTTATTCTCAGTGATGACCTTTCTCTGAACTACAGCCGCAACCTGTAAAGACCAAAGGGCAGGGTGAGGCGGGAGGTGTGACTGGGCAGGCCTGGAAAGGAGCTGCAGGGGCAGCTGGAGGGTGGCAGAGAGGAGGTGCCTGGGTGGGGCCCCGCTGGGCAGCTCCCAGAACCAGCGTTGCTGAGTGGCAGAGCTGCGGGCCACTCTAGTGACAGGCGGTCACGCAGACTCATCTCTGCTAGAGCCACAGCTGGTGCCAAGCAGTGAGCAGGAGCTCTCCTTGCAGCTTGCCTGAGTGCAGCCGTGGTGTGAGAAGGGCTCGGGTCGCAGAATGCAGGGAAGGCTCGGGGGGGCAGAGATGCGGTGCACGGTGTGGCGTGGGGGCCTTGAATGCAGTGGGTGTGGCCCTAACACGTGACTTCGGCAGGTGTACCTAAGAGGGCATCGTCCGGTTGGGGATTTTCCCAGGGGGCTGCTTCCAGGCCTTTATACTGGAACCTCTCTGCTTGCTGGCAGCATCTGAAGATGTAACTTCCTTTGAAAGCTCTAAAGGCCTGGAGTCTGGGAGAGGATTACGCCCTCCCGCCCTAAGGCATCTTTTGTGTGTAATGAGTTAACCTCTTTCTAGAATGGGACTAGTTATGTACCACCCTTGGAAGAATTGAGAAGAGTCACTCAAATCCTTTTCTGCGTCCTGTGGCTCAGATGAGGAACCCCGCTCGAGAGAGAGATTGTGCAGCTTCTAACAAATGTTGCATGCCTGTTAAACGAGGGGAGGTACCACCCTCCTCCTCTGCGGGATCTGGAGCCTGAGCAGGTGGTGGTCAGGGACACGTGGGGGCTCCTGCTAGCCAAGGAGCCCAGCGCAGCGGGGCTGTGTCGCAGCCTGGCTCGTCATTGCCTGTAACCACCCAGCCTGCAGAGATGAGTTGGGGTGTGGCTTAGAGACAGACCTGGGTCTCCCAGGTAAGGCCTAGGAATGACAGTTGGGCACAAGAACATGGGGCTGGGGCTGGCTAGTGAGGCCCGAGTGGCCAGGGTGGGCACAGTGGAGGCCTTTGTGGCCAGTCCAGACATACCTGGAAGGACCTGCCTGGGTCGCTGAGGATGTATATTGGTGAATTGAGAAGGTGACATCTGAGGAGCCAGGGACAGGAACAGGTGAAATTTCTGGACCCAGGGTCTCAGGTGAGAGAGAGGAGTCACAGTAGATAGAAGGATGTTGCTCTGGCTCTGAGGTAAGATCTGAAGAGTCCAGTCTGGCGTAGGTATGTGTAAGCGGTGAGGCCTGGTCAGCTGTGGCCAGCCACGGGGCAGCCTTGTGTGTCGGGATCAGGCAGTCAGCACGCATTACCGGAGAGCTAATCTTGGCCGGTGATGTCTGAAGAGGAGCCAGGACAGGTACAGGTGGTATCTGAAGAGGAGGCACCAGGACAGGTAAAGGTACGGGTGAGGTCTGTGAATTCTGGAAGAATTCAGATATTTATTCTATCAAGTGGAGTCTGAGGAGCCAAAATTAGGTACATGTTCTTTTTTTTTTTTTTTTTAATTTATTTTTGGCTGCGTTGGGTCTTCCGTGCTGCACGCGGGCTTTCTCTAGTTGTGGCGAGCGGGAGCTACTCTTCGTTGCAGAAGCCCGTGCGCGGGCTTCTCATTGTGGGGGCTTCTCTTGTTGTGGAGCATGGGCTCTAGGCGCGCGGGCTTCGGTAATTGTGGCACGCGGGCTCAGTAGTTGTGGCGCACGGGCTTAGTTGCTCTGCAGCACGTGGGATCTTCCCGAACCAGGGCTCGAACCCGTGTCCCCTGCATTGGCAGGCCGATTCTTAACCACTGCACCACCAGGGAAGCACGTCGCTAAGGTGCATTGTGAGAGGCTTATGGTAGACAAAGGTCTAGAGACAAAGGTCTCTAGAAGTGTCAGAGGCCCAAGTCACTCAGACACTGTTTGGCACCAGTGGGCTCTCGCCAGGCTTCCCTCAGGCTGAGATGAGCAGCCAGGGATCTGTCAGGTCTCTGGGAAGAGTCTGTTCAGGTTAGGTTTGTATAGTGGAGTCTGCTGGCATGGTCTGTAAAGCCACGTCTGCTTGAGATCTCAGAAGCTGGAATCAGACAAGGTGTGTATAACTAGGTGTCTTAGGGGAGGCCTGAGGAGCCAAGATCAGGCACATCTGGACAGAAGTGTATTGGTCAGGTAAGGACACTAAAACCAAAGGTAGGCAGAGACACAGCTGAGTCTGACAGGTGGGACTAGAAATCCACCATCAGGTCCGGGTCAGAACTGTGTCCTCAGGTGTTGTCCAAGCAGTTCTGGTGATGCTCAGGGCGATGGTCCTGGAGATGGTCCTGCGTCCCCTGGGAAAGGACTGAAAAGCTGGAGTCGGGCAAAGAGATGGAGCGCTGCTTCCATCCATCTGGAAGGTTCATGAATTCTGCGTCTGTCTCAGGTACACAGAGCAGGTCTGTCAGGTAAGGTTTGAGGAGTTGAGGTGAGATACAGGTTTGTACTTTTGGTTCTTGAACAGGTGAGGTCTGAGCTGCTGAGGTCAGTCCCTGGTTTGTATTCCAGATTTGAGGAGCTGAGGTTCAGCACTGGTAGATAGAACTGAGTTTTTCAGGTAAAATCTGTAAAGCCAAAGGTAAGCCAGAAGTAGGTTGAAAAGCCATGTTTAGGTTCATTAAACTCTGTCCCACAGTTGAGGTCAGGCACAGGTAGGTAGAACAGATCTGTCAGGTGAGCCCTGAGGAGCCAGGGTTGGGTTCATCTAGAAAGACCTGGATCTCTTAGATGATCTCTGAGAATATGAAATGAAGACAGGTGGATAGAGGTAGGTGTCTCAGGTGAGATCTTGGGAGCTGGGACTGGGCACAGGTGAGTAGATCTGCATCTACTCAGGATAGGTAGGTAGAACTGCATCTCTGCCTGTTTTGTAGAGATGTCTTACGAAGTTGAAGAGTTGTGGCCAGGCACAGGTATGTGGAATTGAGTTTCTCAGGTAAGGTCTGTGGAGTCTGCATCTGGTACAGGTTTTATCCTTGGGTCTGTCAGGGTGACTTAAGCACAGGTGGGTAGAGCACGGTCTGTCAGGTAAAGTCTGTGGAGCAAGTTCAGGAAACTGGGTCCGTCCAGTGAAATCTCAGAAGTCACAGCCAAGTCCAGGTGAGAAGAACCAAATGTCTTAGATGACGTTTGGCGAGCTGAGATGAGGTACATGTAAGCAGAGCTAGCCTGCCGGGGCAGTCTCAGGAGCCAGGAACAAGCACAGGTAGGCAGAGGTGGCTCACCATGTGCAGTTTGAGGATCCAAGGTCGTGCACAGGTAGGCAGAGCTGGCCGTCCAGCTGCAGTCTCAGAAGCCAGGCTCAGTCACAGGTAGAACTGACTTGCCATATGTGGTCTTAGGTAAGCAGAGCTGGTCCACTAGGTACAGTGTAAGGTGCCAGGTTGGTAGAATTGGTCTTCTGGGTATCGTCTGAGGAGCCAGGGTCAAGCACAGGTAAGCAGAGCTGGTCTGCTAGATATGGTCTGAGGAGCCAGGGTCATGTACAGGTGGGTAGAGCTGGTCCTCTAGGTACAGCACGAGGAGCCAGGGTCATGTACAGGTAGGCAGAATTGGTCCGTTGGGGATGGTCTGAGGATCCAGAGTCAAACACAGGTGGGCAGAGCTCGTCCACTAGGTATGGTCTGAGGACCCAGGGTCAAGTACACGTAGGTAGAGCTGGCCCACTAGGTGCAATCTCAGGACCCAGGGTCATGTACAGGTAGGCAGAGCTGGTCTGCTAGGTATGGTCTGAGGAGCCAGGGTCATGTACAGGTGGGTAGAGCTGGTCCGCTAGGTATGGTCTGAGGATTCAGTGTCAAGCACAGGTAGGCAGAGCTGGTCTGTCACGTATGGTCTGAGGGTCCAGAGTTGTGTACAGGTAGGCAGAGCTGGTCCACTAGGTATAGTCTGAGGATCCAGGGTCATGTACAGGTAGGCAGAGCTGGTCTGCTAGGTATGGTCTGAGGGTCCCGAGTTGTGTACAGGTAGGCAGAGCTGGTCCACTAGGTATAGTCTGAGGATCCAGGGTCATGTACAGGTAGGCAGAACTGGTCTTTCAGGTATGGTCTGAGGGTCCAGAGTTGTGTACAGGTAGGAAGAGCTGGTCTACTAGCTATGGTCCGAGGATCCAGGGTCAAGCACAGGTAGGCAGAGTGGGTCCACTAAGTATGTTTTAAGGATCCAGGGTCATGTACAGGTAGGCAGAGCTGGTCCACTGGGTATGATCCGAGGATCCAGGGTCATGTACAGGTAGGCAGAGCTGGTCCACTGGGTATGGACTGAGGACCCAGGGTCAAGCACAGGTAGGCAGAGCTATTCTGCTAGTTAGGTTCTAAGGATCCTGGGTCATGTATAGGTAAGCAGAGCTGGCTGGGTAGGTATGGTCTGAGGACACAGAGTCACATACAGGTAGATAGAGCTGGTCTGTTAGGTACAGCATAAGAAGCCAGGGTCACGTACAGGTAGGCAGAGCTGGTCCGCTAGGTATGGTCTGAGGACCCAGAGTCAAGCACAGGGAGGCAGAGCTCGTCCACTAGTTATGGTCAGAGGAGACAGAGTCATGCACAGGTAAGCAGAGCTGGTCCACCAGGTACAGCCTCAGGACCCAGGGTCAAGTACAGGTAGGCAGAGCTGGTCCATAAGGTATGGTCTGGGATCTGGAGTCAAATACAGGTAGGCAGAGCTGTCTGACTAGGTATGGTCCAGGGATCCAGGTTCAAGCACAGGTAGGCAGAGCTGGTCCACTAGGTGTAGTCCGAGGACCCAGGGTCAAGCAAAGGTAGGCAGAGCTGGCCCACCAGGTATGGTCTGAGGATCCAAGGTCAAGCACAGCTAGGCAGAGCTGGTCCGCTAGGTATGGTCCAAGAATCCAGGGTCATGTACAGGTAGGCAGAGCTGTCTGACGAGGTATGGTCTGAGGATCCAGGGTCAAGTACAGGTAGGCAGAGTGGGTCCACTAAGTATGGTCTGAGGATCCAGGGTCAAGTACAGGTAGGCAGAGTGGGTCCACTAAGTATGGTCTGAGGATCCAGGGTCATGTACAGGTAGGCAGAGCTGGTCTGGAAGGTATGGACTGAGGGCCCAGGGTCATGTACAGGTAGGCAGAGTTGGTCCACTAAGTATGGTCTGAAGATCCAGGGTCGTGTACAGGTAGGCAGAGTTGGTCTGCCAGGTATGGACTGAGGGTCCAGGGTCACGTACGGGTAGGCAGAGCTGTCCACTAGGTATGGTCGGAGGAACCAGGGTCATGTACAAGTAGGCAGAGCTGGCCCAGCAAATGTGGTCTGAGCAGCCTGGGTCAGAGGCAGGTAGGCAAAGCCTGTCTGCCAGGTATAGTCTTGAGGAGACCTAAGGAGTTACGGTTGAACACAGGTAGGTAGACTTAGCTCTTTCAGGTGCTGGATTCAGGCAAAGGTATGTACCCTTGGTCTTTTGGTGATGCCTGAAAGACCAGGGTTAAGCCTGGGTTGGTAGAGCGGCCTCAATTCAGGCCCACAGCACTGGGGTCTTCTGCAGGTAGGCGGGACTCTGCGGGGCTCATAGCAGATACGCAGCCTCTAAGTTAGACATGAGTAGGTGGATGTGGCTCCTCTCAAGCAAGGACTTTGGGGCCAGCTGTATGTATGCTTAGGTCTCGCAGGTGACATGCTTGGAGCATGAGGTACATTGACCCAGGTCCTAGGAGTTAGGTCTGGGGTTAATCCCAAGTAGGTAGAACCACATCTCTCGGTGGGGTCTGCTGAGCACAGATACGCAGAGATGTTTGCATCTGATGAGGTGGGAGGCTCCTTACTGAGGTGTTGGTGCCCAGGCCAAGCAGGGGTTGATAGTGTTGGATCTGTGTGTGAGATGTGGAAAGCCGAGTCAGACACAGACGGTAGACCTGGCTCTCTCACGTTAGGCCTGGGAGCCGAGATCAGGCCCGTGGAGAGAGAGCTGGATCCCTTGGGAAGGTGTGAGGAGTCTGAGTGTTGGGCTCAGGGAGGGGGGCCTGGGTCTGTCAGTTGAGATGTGAGGGGTCAAGGTTAGGCACAGACAGGTATGTGAAGCCCGGGTCATTAGCTGAGCTGTCTGGAGCCTGCCTCTGACAGGTGTATAACCCTGTGGTCTGAGGTACTGGAGTTGAACACAGGTAGGGAGAGTTGACCTCCCAGGTGAAGCCATTGCATCCATACCCAGGGCTGCTCTGTGGACCTGGCTTTGTCAGTGAGTCCGTGGATCAGGGTCACATGGGCAGAGGTATAAACACGATCTTAGGTGGGTTTTTGTCCCCCGGTTCAGGTACAAATTGGCATCCCCGGGCTTGTTAGATGAAACGAATGGGGCAGGGTCTAGCCTAGAAATACGTAATTGGTATGATTGGTAAGGCCTGAGAAGGTGGGTCAGACACAGGTGGGACCCTCAGTGGTAGGCTCAGGCACGGTCAGGTGGGTAGAGTGGACTCTCATCGAGGGAAAGGCAGAGTCATTGTAGGTATGTGTACCTGGGTCTACCTGGGGAGGTGTGCAGAGCCCTTGGGTTCAGGTAGGAGAGGTAGAACGAGCTGAGCCGTGTCAGCCCGCTGTTCTTAGCACCCTGGTCAGGTGTGATGGGCAGAGCTCAGGGTGTTGCAGAGGCCTGAGGATCTGTAACCAGTCCAAGGTGTGGTCTGTCACGTTGGGATCTAGCTGGCAGGGTCTGAATTAATCAAGTGGGGAAAGAGATTGGATTATACCTGGTTGGAGAAGGTGAGGTCTGAGGCTCTGGGGCAGGTGAGGCACAGAACATGGAACTGACTGCAGAGCGACATCTCTAAGGCGTGGTGTGAGAGACCCACTGCAGGTGAAGGTGAGGTCTAAGGACCTGTGTCCACAGCTTGAGGTCTCAGAGGCTCAAATCGGACACTAGCTTTGCTGAGCTCTCCCAAAACAAAAGTGAAGTCTGAGAACCTGACCTCAGTCAAGGTCAGCAGCCTGGAATCTGTTGGTCTGAGTGCTGGCTGTCTGCTCAGGCCAGTTTCTGGGTTTGAGTCTATTGGGTGAGATCTGAGAGCCAGTGTCAGGCATGGTGTGGTCTGTGGGACTGTGACAGTCAGGTGAGGTTCCCCCAAACCCAGACCCTTTCTAGGTAAAGAGCCCCATCATTCATCTTATTATCCAAGCCAGAAACATCTGGGCCACATTTGATTCTGTCATTCTTCCAATTCATCCTTTTTTTTTTTTTTTTCAATTCATCCTTTTTAATTGAACCTCCTGAATCAGTGGTCTGCATCCCTGCCACCCCCATTCAGGGTAGCATCATTCTGTGGACGACCACTGGGGCTCCTAGATGGTTTCCTGCTTCCATTCGCTCCTCACCCACAGACTTCTTGGTTCTCCAGCCTTGCCTTTCAGCTTCTACCCTCCAGTTCTCACTCCTTCCTTCATCTTCTAGGTTGTGCTACACTTCTTCCTGCCCAGCCTGTCTCGTCAGGCTTTCAGGATAGAATTAAGCCTTAATGCCCCAAGGCATCCATTGGATGTAATGAATTAGCATCTCTCTTTTGCCTTTAGAAGGGTGCTGGCCTTGGACCAACCTTGGTAGTACTGAGAAATTGAGTCACTCAAAGCATTTTCCGTGGGGCTTAATTCTCTCACTGTTGAGAAAGGCTGCTCTTGCTGCAGGACCTTTGCATATGCTGTTCTGGCTGCTGGAATCCTTCTCCTCCCTCTGTGCTTCCCTGGGTAACACTTACTCATTCTTCACATCCAGGCTCAAGCACCCTCAGAGTCCTTTTATTCTTGGTTTCCTTTCTCCCAAGCACTTTATCTCATCTTCACATTTATTGGCATGATTGTTTCATTTATATCTTTCCCCCCCGTGGATTGTTTGTATTGCCTATGCTAGGAACATGGTAGGTGTTCCATAAACAGTTGTTAGGAAGACGTGACTGGAGATCTGAGGATTCTGAAGGTAAAGTGGAGTCTGCAGTGTGGCACGAGAAGGCACAGTGTGAATGGTAGACCTCAGTGTGTCTTGGGCTGAGGCTGAAGGTCAGTCAAGCCTAGGTATGAGCCACTGGGCCTGTCAGTGTCCCAGGAGGCAGGGCTAGGTACAGCTAGGAGGTGCTGGGTCTGTCAGTACAGCCTGAGGAATCGGGAATGGGCACAGGTATGAGGCACTGGATCTCTCATTGTCAGAAGTGGCAAGGCCAGGCCCAGGTATGAGACACTGGGTTTATCAGTATCTGAGGAGCAGGGGCCAAGGCCAGGTAGGAGGTGCTGGGTCTTTCATTGTTCAAGGAAGTATGCGTGGGCACAGGTATGAGGCGCTGGGTCTCTTAGTGTTTCAAGAGGCTGGACACAGGTACGAGTCATTGGGTCTGTCGGTGTCCTTGGAGGCACAACCAGACACAGGTATGGGATTCTGACTTGTCAGTGTCCAAGGAGGTGGGCTAGGCGCTGGGTCTGTTGGTGCCTGGGGAGGCCGGACCTGGCACAGGTATGAGGCGCCGGGTCTGTCGGTGTCTGAGATGGTGGGGTCAGCCACGGTAAGATCTTTGGTTGAGTCTCGTGGCTCTGGTCAGTCCCTCGTGTAGTCTCTGCCCTGTTGGTCGGCCCAGCAGTTGCCGGCGCCTGGCCTGCTGTCTTGCTTCCCAGAGGTGGGTTGGCCCCAGGGCCGCAGAGCTTCACCTGTAGCAGAGCATGGTTCTCAGGGGGCAAGTTGCGTGGCAGGAGGGAGGGGGGCGGGGTATGCCAGCCCTTCCTCAGCGCCTTTTCCTGTCTCTCCTAGTGGGTGGGAGGCCGCTACTCGCTGTGGTCAGCCATCGGACTCTCCATTGCCCTGCACGTGGGTGAGTGTGCATGTTTGTGTTTCTGTCTCGGGAGACCGTGTTGCCGTCTGAAGTCGGGCTGGGGGCTCGTGTCCCTGAATACCTTCCCGTTCCCACAGGCCGCAGGCCTCTCTGCCCTTGGCTGGAACATTTCTTTCAGGTCAGGTGGGAAGGGCCGAGTTTCCTTGCGGGTTTGCAGGTTGGCCTTTCTCCCCGCCCCTCACAACTGCGGTCCTGCTCGCTCCTCCACGCCAGGTGGCCCTAGAGCTGCCTCTGTGCTCAGGGCTGACTCTGATTAGAGGGGCTTTCTACAGGCCCAAGTCCTCCCAGATCCTGTTTCTTCTGGCTCCCCCTCCAGCCTTTTCCCCGGTTCCAGAAGAAGCTGTGTCCGCGTCCAGGAGGCCTAGGGCATGACCATTTCCGTTGACGCTGCTTTTGTGTTGCAGGATTTGATAACTTCGAGCAGCTGCTCTCAGGGGCTCACTGGATGGTAAGTGCTGAGGCGTGTGTTCTCTGCCAGACGCTGGCCAGAAGCTTGTGGTTGGCCCAGCTCCCTCCCCCTCGCCCTCACTCCTTCCCTCCTGGGAAGATGCTGAGCCCCCGCCCACCCCGTTCTCATTTCAGGACCAGCACTTCCGCACGACGCCCCTGGAGAAGAATGCCCCCGTCCTGCTGGCCCTGCTGGGCGTGTGGTACATCAACTGCTTTGGGTGTGAGACGCATGCCATGCTGCCCTACGACCAGTACCTGCACCGCTTTGCTGCCTACTTCCAGCAGGTACCAGCTGCCAGGCCACGCCTTGGGTTGGGGGGCCCATGAGCCTGGGTGCCCAGGTTCCTGCTCCTCCAGCGGCCTTTTCCTCCATTACCCTTGGGCATGTCCAAGGCCCCCCTGTGCTCCCCAGCTCATGGAGAATCTTTGTAACCAGGATCTGTGTCAGTTGAGTTTGGCTACCGTGGAGGGGCATGAGTGGCTATCATGGTGCCCTGGCCAGTCAGGCTCTGGCTTGGCTCAAGGCACGTGCCTCAGCCAGGTCACTTCTTTCTTGGACATCACCCGACAGGGTGGGCCACAGCCTGGGACCCCCATGGTTTGCACTGCCTTTGTCCCTCCAGAAAAGCAAGTTTACACCCAGTCTGTGGTGCCTCTTTGGGCTACTCACAGCCCTCTGCCCCTGGAATCTCCACAGCCCCCCTAGAGCAGCCCCTCTCCCAGTGGATCCTGTGACTGGAGGAGGGGCTGAGGCTCCCCAAGGCCCAGAGTCTAGTTGGGGTGATGGCCCTCAAAGGCTATACAGTCCGGATTCCAGCCTGCCTCTCCATTAAGAAATCAGTTGAAGATTTTGTGACCCGTTTCTGCTCTTGGGGAGGTCCTCCCTGGACCTCCGTATACACCTTCTGCTGGTCATGGGTCCTTCAGAGCAGTCGAAGCCAAAAAGCTTGTGAGCTGTGCCCTCCCAGATGAGGGGACATAAAAGAATCATGCCTGCCCGTATCTCACAGAGCCAGGGCAGGGCAGGCGTGCCTGGTGCATCCCAGGCTGGTTTTGGGCATGTGCATGAAGGAGAAAGACTTGCAGATCGATGACTGGGTTTCTGGCCCCATTCCAGGGTGACATGGAGTCCAATGGGAAGTACATCACCAAGTCCGGCACCCGTGTGGACCACCAGACGGGCCCCATTGTGTGGGGGGAGCCAGGGACCAATGGCCAGCACGCCTTCTACCAGCTCATCCACCAAGGTAGGGCCCATCTGGCCTGGGCAGGAGTGCAGCTGGGGACAGGGAGGGCACGCCAGGAAAGACTCCTCCGTGAGGTCAGCGTTCTCCTGTAGGCCACATGGGTGGTTCCCATGGGTGGGGATAGGCGCCTGGGTGACCACAGTGCCCTTCGCAGGTACCAAGATGATACCCTGTGACTTCCTCATCCCTGTTCAGACGCAGCACCCGATAAGGAAGGGTTTGCATCACAAGGTAAAAACCCTCTTCATGCTGTCTTAGGCTCACATGACACCTAGACCTCTTGAGACTGATGCATTAGTCAGCAGGACTAGTTTTCTGTTCCTGCCACCACAAACTTAGTGGCTTAAAGACAACACCCATTTATTATCGTGGTTTCTGTGGGTCCCAAGCCCATCATGGTCTGCTGGGTCTCTGCTCAGGTTCTCACAGGCTGAAGTCAAGATGTCGGCAGGACCGTGTTCCCTTCCGGAGACTCTGGGGGGAAATCCTTTTCCTCATTCGTTCAGATTGTTGGCAGAATCCATTTCTATATGGTTGTAGGACCAAGACCTGGCTGCTTTGCTGGCAGCTGGGGGTCGTTCTCAGCTTCTAGAAACCCCCTTGACTCGGTCTCAGAACCAGCAAGGCTGGGTTGAACCCATCTGGAGCTTCGATTCTCTCCTGCATCTTCTTCTGTTGCATCTTTGTGGCTGACTCACTTGCCGTCCTCTTCTGTGATTTTTAAGGGCTATGTGATTACATTGGGCCCACCTGGATAATTTCCCTATCTTAAGGTCTGTAACCTTAGCTCTGTCTGCAGAATCCCTCTGTGCCATGCGATATAATACACACAGGCGTTAACAGCAGGGGGGCAAAGGTCAGGGAGCCAAGATCTTGCCTACCACAGCAGCAAAGGGGAAAACCACCCAACTCCTGACCTGACAGAGTCCTTGAAGGGGACCGATCCTGCCTTTTCTTGGGTGTGCAGAGTAGCATGGGTTACTGTGGGCACAAGCTTTGGACGCGGGAGTCCTGGGTTTGAATTCTAATTCTTCCACTCTGTCCTTCTGGGATTCAGTGCTGCTGACTTGAGGAAACTGAGGCTCAACTAGAAAAGAGATGATGCCTCTCCCCCCTCAGGATCTTAAAAAATAGATGTTGGTGAAGTTCTTAACAGGGCCCTCGGCAAGTAGTACATAGTCCTCGAAGGGTAGTTATCATCGCTACCTACTTTCCAGTGTCAACAGATGTGCTCTGGTGTCCCCCCTTGCTCCAAGTAAGCTCCAGAGTCGGGGCAGGCAGCCTGACCCCGACCGCTGAGACTAACCCTGACTGGGCAGTGCCAGGCAGTCTTGTCCATCTGCCTGAAGCTCAGACAGTGCTTCAAGATGGTACTCGACGTCTCTCTCATCAGATCCTCCTGGCCAACTTCTTGGCCCAGACTGAGGCCCTGATGCGGGGGAAGTCAACAGAGGAGGCCCGGAAGGAGCTACAGGCCGCAGGGAAGAGTCCAGAGGACTCTGAGAAGCTGTTGCCCCACAAGGTCAGCCCTTCTCCTGAAGTGGGCTTTGGGTGGCATCCTGGAATTGGAAGGATAAAGTTGTGTGGCCAGGGCAGGGGCTCGTGGAGTGCCTTGCCTGCCTTGCACAGTAGGAGGGGCTGTCCTCACAGAGCTGCCCATCCCAGCCTCTGGCGCAGCGTGTGCTTCCCTTATGAGGAGTTAGGAATCACGACTAACTGGGGGACATTTCTGGGTGTTTTCTGAAGGTCTTTGAAGGAAATCGCCCAACCAACTCGATTGTGTTCACTAAACTCACGCCGTTCATTCTTGGAGCCTTGATTGGTAAGTGAGTGGGGAAGTCCCAGCTTCGGGTAGGTCGGACTGGGCTGGTAGAGCCCTAACGTGCTCCCTCCACAGCCATGTACGAGCACAAGATCTTCGTTCAGGGCATCATCTGGGACATCAACAGCTTTGACCAGTGGGGGTGAGTTGCTGGCTCAAGGGGAGGGTGGGGAATGCCTGTGAGCTGGCTGGTGGATTTCACTAGCAATGTTGGAAGCTTCCTCATACCATTCTTTCTCCTCGCCCTGGCAGAGTGGAGCTGGGAAAGCAGCTGGCTAAGAAAATTGAACCTGAGCTTGATGGCAGCAGCCCAGTGACTTCTCACGATTCTTCCACCAATGGGCTGATCAACTTCATCAAGCAGGAGCGTGAGGCTAGAAGCCAATAAACTCGTGCCCGGCAGTAGTCCCCGTTGTGACTGGTCCTTCTTGTCCCTCCTGCCCAGAGTCTGCACCGCATGGTCCTGCCCAGAGCACCCTCTGGTTTCGGGCTTGGACCACAAGCCCTTTGGCGGAAGCTGGTCTGGAATTGCCAGCCTCACCCTCTCCATGTCCAGGCCCCCTCTGTCTTACAGTTGGCTGAAGTGTTTCAGTGCAGCTAATTTTTCTGACCTGTGTTCATTGTTCATATACCAGGTATAAAATAAAGATGCCACAAAGGAGACTGTAGGCTGAGACTCTTCTCTGTCCTGAGATGGGGCTCTCTGCAGGAGTTAGGGTGCCCAGTAGGAGGAGTGTTTGCCTTGTGTGAGGCTTTGCTGTAATTGGTGAGCAGATCCAGAATGGAGGACGGTCCCTTGAGAAGAGAGTGGGTGGAGTGGGGCATAATCCAAGTCACGAGGGCAACGTGGCCTCTGTAATCGAATCTTTTCTACATCTTCTTACACTCCTCACCCCTGTGGCTTTGGAGTGACTGTATACTTCTGTTCACTGGATAGTGTTTTTTTGTGTGTGTGTGGTACGCGGGCCTCTCACTGTTGTGGCCTCTCCCATTGCGGAGCACAGGCTCCGGACGCGCAGGCTCAGCGGCCATGGCTCACGGGCCCAGCCGCTCGGCGGCATGTGGGATCTTCCCGGACCGGGGCACGAACCCGTGTCCCCTGCATCGGCAGGCGGACTCTCAACCACTGCGCCACCAGGGAAGCCCCACTGGATAGTTTTTAAAACCATATTGAGATTTTGTCTGTTTTGGGTGAATTCCTGGCCCAGATCAAGGGTGACCACGAACTCCTGGCCAAATGCTCGGGTAATTCTTTCCTTTTATAAGATAGACAGTTGAAAAAAAGGATTTTTGAAGAAACTGTCCTTTTATCTTCTATTTAAGGTACTTCTATTCAAGATACTAAATAATATTTCTGGCCAATTTAGCAGAAAAGGAATTTTATTTAAAGAGTTGATGGGCAGAATCGATGGGCAGACTAGAGGCTGAGCTTTCCAGACCTACGCCCTAGACCATGACAGAATGATCTGGACTGGGAAACTGCTGCCCCTTTCACAAAGCCCTGCTGCCCTCAACCCTGTCTGTCATCAGGCGGCCTTCACCCCATCTTCTCCTGGGCTGCCTGCATTTGAGTTGTCCTCTAGCTTGGTCACATGCCTTCCTCAAAACAGGGAAAAGTCAGGACTTGTATTTTTGTTGTTGTTGTTGTTATTTGCGGTACGCGGGCCTCTCACCGCTGTGGCCTCTCCCGTTGCGGAGCACAGGCTCCGGACGCGCACGCTCAGCGGCCATGGCTCACGGGCCCAGCCGCTCCGCGGCATGTGGGATCTTCCCGGACCGGGACACGAACCCGTGTCCCCTGCATCGGCAGGCGGACTCTCAACCACTGTGCCACCAGGGAAGCCCAGGACTTGTATTTTTTATTCCTATAAAGAGAAGACAAACTGCACCCATGAATGCTCAAAGAAAGGAATACCCTGACTGTAGAAAGTGACCATACAGGTACAAACGTCCACTTAAAATAAATAATAGAAATTGTCAGCACTTCTCATCTTCCTATTGGTGAAGTGGAAATTGTTTATTTTTTAATTCCAAAAGTGAATGCCCACTTCTCTCCCACTTTTGTAGAGGTGATAGAAAGATGTTCTTCAACAGTCAAGCTCTGTTGAAGCCCCTGCTGACTCCCCTCCTTTCTTATTTTTTTTGCGGGAGGGGGCGCCTCACGGCATATGGGATCTCAGTTCCCCGACCAGGAATCAAACCTGTGCCCGCTTCAGTGGAAGCATGGAGTCCTAACCACTGGACCGCCAGGGAATTCCCCCACCTCCTTTCTTAATATAGCTGACGAAAAGTGAGCTATATTCCCATCAGAGGCACTTCCTCTATTACAAAAGAGCAAGCACACAAGTCTGTAGAGAGGAAACTTCTAGGTGGCAGACCCTCTCAGGCTAGCTTGTCTTCACATGAATGATCTTTTAGCAGCGGGCCCACTGAGTTCCTCTTGGCCAGCTGCCAAGTCTCATGTCTTCCCTTAGGCGGGAGCACCTGGCATATATATGTCAGTCGGCCATGTGTCCCTTGGCCCTGACTTGTTCTGCTCATCACTGCCACTGTCATCACTTACAGCTTCCACTTATCCTGTGGCTGCCAGTTGTTGCAAGTCTTGAGCAGTACATTAGAGTTCTGCAGAGGAACAGAACCAATAGGATATATCTATGTATCTCTATACAGAGATATGAGGAGATTTATTATGGGAGCTGGCATGCATCATTATGGAGGCTGAGAAATCCCACGATACGCTGCCTGCAAGCTGGAGACTGAGGAAAGCCAGGGCCATAATTCAGTTTGAGTCTGAAGGCCTGAAAACTAAGAGGCCACTGGTGGGAGGCCCAGAGTCTAAAGGCTTGAGAGCCAGGAGCTCTGATGTCCAAGGGCAGGAGAAGATGGATGTCCCAGCTCAAGAAGAGAAAGAATTCACCCTTTCTCCACCTTTTTGTTCTCTTCAAGCTCTCATCAGATTGGATGATGCCCACCCACATTGTTGAGGGCAGATTTTTACTCAGTTTACTGATTCAAATGCTATTCTCTTCTGAAGCACCCTCACAGATAATCCTAGAAAAAATGTTTTACCAGCTGTCTGGGCATCCCTTAGCCCGGTTAAGTTGACACGTAAAATTAACCATCACAAGCAGCCCTTCAGGTGAGACTGAAGCAGCTTTCAACATCTTCATTCTGTACTTCCTCAAATACAAACTGTATCACAATTTGATGATTTGTGTGAGTTTGTCAGGAGGTCCAAACCCTACGAAATCCTGAATTAAGTCAGACACTTCAAGTCTCACACATGCAAGCACCTCTTACGTTGTTCCAAGGACTCCACGATAATGTCAGTGTCAAATTTGTTGTTAAATTGCTTCTGAAATTCCAGAATGGGGCAGCAGTTAACATCTTGAACATTCCTCTTAAGTAATAAGGCTTCATGCTGCCATCACACTTTGATCAAGAGGCTGTAATAGGTTATATTAGGATGTAAACAGATGACACGTTGGAGAGAGCTCAGTAACTGTTGGAGGAAATCTTGCTGTGTTAGCAAGAATAAGATTTGTTTTTTTTTAATTTTTGGCTGCACCACGGGGCATACAGGATTTTATTAGTTCCCTAACCAAGGATCATACCGGTGCCCCCTACAGTGGAAGCGTGGCGTCTTAACCACTGGACCGCCAGGGAAGTCCCCAAGAAGAATTTTGAAGTTTGTTTCTTCTTGCAATAATTTAGAAATGTATCCTGGGAAACATTAGCTAAAATAACAAGTATCTACCAAGTCATCCAGCCTCTTTGGCTAGACCTGAAGTGAACAGCAAGACTGGACTTCACAGCACCTTTAAAGCCATCAGATTGGCAGTGATAAACCAGAAGTAAACTGGTTTCATCTCCAGGTCCTCGCTGGGGTTGGAGCCAAACATCAGGAGGCACCTGTGTCCTCTTTCTTTCTTTTTTTTTTAACTATTTATTTATTTATTTTGGCTGTGCCAGGTCTTAGTTGCTGCATGCGGGATCTTCATTGTGGCATGTGGGTTTCTTAGTTGCGGCATTCAGACTTCTTAGTTGTGGCATGCGAACTCTTTAGTTGCAGCATGCATGTGGGATCTATTTCCCCCACCAGGGATTGAACCCAGGCCTCCTGCACTGGAAACACAGAGTCTTACCTACTGGAACACAGGGGAAGTCACTTTCTTTTTCTTTTTTTTTTCTCTTTTTTTTTTACATACCATGGTATGAAGCCTGAAATAGTGCTTCTGCAACATGCTCTTTTAAGTCCGGTTTATTGAGGTATAATTTACATATAGTAAAATTCATCTTCCTTTGGTGTACAGTTCTGAGTTTTGACAAATGTATACAGTCATGTAACAAGCACAAGTGAGATATACAGCATTTTCATCACTCCAACAAGTTCCTGGCACCTTTTGTGGTCAACCTCTGCCCCCTAAACCCCTAAACCCAAACCCTGGCAACCATCCATTTGATTACAAAAAGTTCACCTTTTCCAGAATGTGGCCTTTTGTGTCTGGCTTCTTTCACTTAGCACGGTGTTTTTGAAATTCACCTATATGTGCCACAGGCATTTAAAATTTATTACTGAAAATTTCGAACATATAAAAGTCAAATAGCATAGAGACCACCCTGTGCCTGACACCAAATTTGAACAATTATCAACCCAGGGTCATCTACAGTCCCGCCCATCATGTAGCAAATCCCAGATATATCATTTCATCTACAGGCATTTCGATGTGTCTTCTCTAAAAATTTAGGGCTTTCTTGCGTGGGAAGGGATAAATTGGGAGACTGGGATTGACATATACACACTGCTATATATAAAATAGATAACTAATAAGAACCTACTGTACAGCACAGGGAACCCTACTCAATAGTGGCCTATGTGGGAAAAGCATCTTAAAAAAAAAAAGAGTGGATATATGTATATGTATAACTGACTCACTTTGCTGTACACCTGAAACTAACATTGTAAGTCAACTATACTCCAATAAAAATTTTAAAAATAATTTAGAAAATAAATAAAAATTTAGGACTTTGTGTTTTTGTTTTTTGGGGGAGGGGCTTGTTAACGACAGTACTATTATCCAACTTATTTTATTTTATTTATTTATTTTTCACGCACCGAATGGCATGCGGGATCTTAGTTCCCCCATCCGGGATCCAATCCGCGCCCCCTGCAGTGGACGCGCGTAGCCCTAACCATTGGACCGCCAGAGATGTCCCATATCCCACTTATTTTAGATAAAACTTTTTGGTAAGACTAGTTCATGGTAGAGGGTGCCAACTTCCTTTAGCAGCGCGCACTACGAGCCAAAAAGCCTTGCCGCTCCGGGATCTTCCCCGGGTTCCAAACTGTATCCCCGGAAGCGGTCTGAAGGGGGCGGGGCCGTCTCTCAGGCGTAGGCAGTGCGCGTGCACAGAGAGGCGCACCCTCTCGGCTGCCGTAGTTCGCCTCTTCGCTTGGGCGCCTCGTCGTCATGGCGGCCGTTCGGAAGCCGGTGCTGCTCGGGCTTCGCGATACTGCGGTGCACTGCTGCCCCACGGGGCTGGGCGCCTGGACCACGAGCAAGCTGGGCGGCATTCCGGTGAGGTGGGGCGTCGGAGCCGGGGTCGGCGGGTGCTGGTGAGGGCTACGGGGTGAGGGAGTGGGCGAGGTCTCGGGTAAGAGTCAGGGTCTGAGTGCCTCCCTTGCCCTCAGGACGCCCTGCCCGCCGTGGCAGCGCCGAGGCCAGTGTGTGAACTTTGCAGGCAGCCGCTTGTCCTGGTCGTGCAGGTGTACTGCCCGCTGGAAGGCTCCCCCTTTCATCGGCTCCTGCACGTGTTCGCTTGCCCCCGCCCGGGGTGCGCTAGCGGCAGGGCGCGCAGGTAGGCGGGAGCGGGGGTGGGGGGCCAGCCCCCGGCGCACCCGGAGGGGACTGGTCAGTCGGCTGGCAGTCGGCTATAGACCCTTCACCGCAGTTTTTCTTTACTATGAAGTTGGAAGGTGTTCCGCTCCCAGTGCCTGCAAACGCGAGAGAAAGAGACGCAGGACAATCAGGTAAAGCGCTTGTGACTATCATATTATGATCTGCTGTAATTTGAGGGTATTTTCCAGAATTTCGGTTAAGACAAACTTTAAGCCATGTTCTTTGAAGTACTTTGGAATGGTTTCAGCTTTTTTTTATGTTTAGTTTTTATTACTTTTTCTTATTAGTCATCCATTTTATACCCATCAATGTATACATGTCAATCCCAATCTCCCAATTCATCACACCACCATTTGCTTTTTTTTTGAACCGTAAAATGGTACTTCCTTAACGTCTTGTTAGTTGTTTTAATTATGCACTGAAGGTATGGAAGCACATAGCTTACTGATTTTTCTGTTTGGGAAAAAGTATGAGTGTGTACATACATATCATTATATGTGTGTGTTTATAGTAAATATACTTACTGTGATAAGTATATGTGTATGTAACATATTTAATACGACAAAACTCGAATTTATTAAATTAAAAAAATCTGGCAAGTTGGTAGCTGCAGAACAAAATTCAGCTTCCCTTTGCCTGTGAATGCTGCTTTATATATACACTGAATTCTTAATGTGTGCCAAGCACAGTACTAGCAGTACTCGGAATAAAAAGGTGGTGTCTGCCTATATTTGTCAGGGTTCAGTTGCAGATAATAGAAAAGCACTTTGACTTTTTAAAGCTGAGACAGACTTAAAATTAGGTTTTTACTAACTTATTTGGATAGCCTGGAGGAGATGACTCCAGGAGTGAGCTCCGGAACCACACCTCAGAACTGGCCTGTCAAGGAGCTGCTAACCTCTCTTGCAGTCAGGAAACTGAGATGTGTTCCGGTGAATGGAAGCTGCCCTGTTCAGAACTGTTGACTCCAGAGCCTTGCTGTCTCCATCTACAGATCAGCTACCTTTTTTTTCATGGCTCTTCTTTCCACTTCACTCTGTCTCAAGTTTGTGTCTCCCTCTAGACACAGACAGACCCCCTGATCACACCTAGGACCCCAGGTGCTTAGGAGTCTGGGAAATGTAGTTCTTTCTTACCATGTGCAATACATGAAGCACAACTGAAAGAGATGTTGAAGAAACCACTGTACTGCATTTGCCATGGTGCCCCTGAAAAGGAAGCACAATATTTGTCACCTCCAACCTGCTTTTGAGTAAATGGGGTCCAGGAAGTTGAATCAGAGTGTGCCAGAGTGGAGGGTGGGGGGTGCTGGTGTTAAGGCTCCCTCAGGAGGGTGAAGGGACGGGTGGCTCAGGAAGCCAAGGGAGTAGGTGAGATCACCCAAGTGTGCTTGAACCACATTCACTGGATATTTTTCCAGAAACAGGAAAATGGCCTCACAGCTGAGGATTGGTGTGAAGGTGCAGATGACTGGGGAAGTGACAGGGAGGAGGCGCCTCCACCACAGGTTATCTCAGATTTTGGAAATGATTCCAGCCGTGCCAAAGACAGAGACTGGACTGCCCAGCTCCAAGACCTCCGCCTGCAGGATACTGTCCCGGGTGCTGCTCTTCCTGTGCCTCTCGGGGAAGGGATGGCCTTGCCTTCCGTGCTGCCACAGTTCCTGCCCTACTACATCTGTGTTGTTGATGAGGATGACTACAGAGACTTCGTCAGTCTAGATCATGCTCAGAGCCTTCTGAGGGAGTATCAACAGAGAGAGGGAATTGACATGGAACACTTGCTTTCCCAAAGGTGAGAGTGCGTACTGCTGAGCGTGAGAGGTGATTTGATCAGGAAGCTGCCACAGTAGGTACCCTTTGGTTTTACCCTCGTATCTGGGGAAACTTTTTCAGGCAGCACTTGTGTGTGTAGGACCTTTCTGCTTCGTGCCTCTCAGATGAGAAAGGGAGACAGACAAGGGGATCTTACCAGCCACCCTTGAGTTAGCTTGAAAACACTTTGTTCTGTTTATAGGGACCCTCAGGAAGGTGAACAAACAGAAGTTAGGGATACCAAGTATTTACACAAGATGGGTTTACTAGCTCTTTAACTTTTCTGTTTTTAAATGTATAACAGAGACAGGTAAGTTAGAAAAATGCCATTTGTTTATTGACTCTTGCCTGTGGCTCAAGAACTGGCCTAGGACCTCAGAGACCCTCCCAGAGCCTCAATTCTCCCCTGTAAAATGGGGGTGATACTGATATCTGGGTGGTGTATCTCTTCACATGGTTTTTGGAGTTAAGTGTGAGAATAGGTCTTGAAAGGCTTTATAAACCAAAACCCTCTAAAGTTTGAAGTAAGAATAATCGCTTTGCTATTATAATAGAATTACAGTAGGATATATGGGGAGTTGACCTGGTTCTTTACCAGAGCTGTATCATTTGTAAGCTTTTTCAGAATACTGTTGGAGTGTGTGAAGAAGTGTTGGTGTTTGAAAGTAATCCATAATGGAGAAAGAAATGGAGAGAGTGAGTGGACATACTGACTTTTTAAATTGCAAATAATTATCCAGAGTTGAAAATGGCAAGGAAGCAGGGCTTGAGAGAAGGGTAGCGGGGGGTTACTGCTGTTCAGTATAATTTTCAGTATATTTCTAAATACTGTGATTCTCTGGATATATACAGGCAAAAGTGTTTTTTGCTTCTCTTTTTAGTCTTTCTAGTGATGGTGATGAAAAATATGAGAAGACCATAATTAAAAGTGAAGATAAGATGTTTTACAAATTCATGAAGAGAATTGCTGCTTGTCAAGAGCAGATTTTGAGGTAAAGGCACATTTTTTTAAATTGTTTTTCTTGATTGTAAAAGTAATGTATATAGGGCTTCCCTGGTGGCGCAGTGGTTGAGAGTCCGCCTGCCGATGCAGGGGACACGGGTTCGTGCCCCGGTCCGGGAGGATCCCACATGCCACGGAGCGGCTGGGCCCGTGAGCCATGGCCGCTGAGCCTGCACGTCTGGAGCCTGTGCTCCGCAACGGGAGAGGCCACAACAGTGAGAGGCCTGCGTACCGGGGAAAAAAAAAAAAAAGCAAAACCTACTTACATATGTGCATCCAAATGCATAAAAAATAAGTGAACTTAATAAAAATCTTAGCTTCTTGGTTTGAGGAATACTGTAGATTTTGGTTTTCTTGTTATACTTTACTGTGTTTCCCAAACTAATATACATTATTTTTATTTATTTATTTTTGTGGTACGCGGGCCTCTCACTGTTGTGGCCTCTCCCGTCGCGGAGCACAGGCTCCGGATGCACAGGCTCAGCGGCCATGGCTCACGCGCCCAGCCGCTCCGCGGCACGTGGGATCTTCCCGGACCGGGGCAGAAACCCGTGTCCTCTGCATCGGCAGGCGGACTCTCAACCACTGCGCCACCAGGGAAGCCCTAAAAGTATTTTCGATTAAGGTCTTACTGTATAGCGCAGGGAACTATATTCTGTATCCTGTGATAAACCATAATGGAAAATAATATGAAAAAGAATATATATATGTATAACTGAGTCACTATGCTGTACAGCAGCAGTTAAACACAACTTTGTAAATCAACTATACTTCGGTAAAATTAAAACACATAAAGTCTGTCTGATAATTCCATCATTTTGGCTGTGGGTCTCCTGGTATTCTTTCTTTATGGGTCAATTTTTTCTGCTGCTTTGAATATCTAGTAACTTAAAAAAATTGTTTACTGGAAATTGTATTTTGAAGAACAGTAGATACCGAAGTTAATATTTATTCCTTAGGGGTGTATGCCCCTTCTTCTGTAAGGCCAGTACTGTGGGGGGCTGAGTCTTTTGAATCTGCAGCTGAGCTGAGTCTGGGCTTTGTTGCAGTTTTAGTTAGATTCAGTTCAACATTAGCTTTAGTGCCTTCATCTAGACTTGGTAACCATTGACAAGAATTCAGATATCTTGCTCTGATATACAACCTTGCAGCTAGTTTTCTGGGCCTTTGGATTTTCTTTGTTCTCTGGTTTTGCTCCGGATACTCTCCAAGAAAGAAACAAAATTTGCAAAGCGTGGTGTTAGATGTTGGAATGTGACTTGTATGTGGCCCTGATTCACGGTTCTTTATTTCATTGCTCTAGGTATTCCTGGAGTGGGGAACCACTTTTCTTGACCTGCCCTACATCAGAAGTCACTGAGCTCCCAGCCTGCAGTCACTGTGGAATCCGAAGGATATTTGAGTTTCAGCTTATGCCAGCGCTGGTCAGCATGCTCCGCAGTGCTAATTTAGGTAATAAGCCATTCATTTATTTGAGTTTGTGGGTTTCTAGCACTAATTTGGAATTATTTTAAAAATGAAAGACTATTGTTTCATTTTTGTTTCCTTATAAAATATAAGCATATTACATAAAATTTGGGAAATTAGAATTATTATTATTTTTTAAATATTTATGTTATTTTTTAATTTTCTTTATTTTTTTTGGCTGCACTGCGTCTTAGTTGCGGCACGCGGGATCTTCGTTGAGGCGTGCGGGCTTCTCTCTAGTTTGGCATGTGGGTTTTCTCTCTCTAGTTGTGGAACACGGGGTCCAGAGCATGTGGGCTCTGTAGTTTGCGGCACGTGGGCTCTCTTGTTGAGATGTGCGAGCTCAGTAGTTGTGGCGTGCGGGCTTAGTTGCCCCACAGCGAAATTAGAATTATTTTAAGAAAACTTGTGTTGCTTCCATTTGGGGCTATTGTAAAGTTACTATCAACATTTGTGTACAAGTCTTTATATGGACATAGGCTTTTCGGTAAGTATCTAGGAGAAAAATGGTTGAATTATATGGTAAGTGTGTGTTTAACTTTTTAAGACATTGCCAAACTGTTTTCCAAAGAGGTTGTGCCACTTATATCCCAACCAGCAATACATGAGAGTTGCACATCCTTGGCAACACTTGATATGGTCTGTCTTTTTCATTTTAGCCAGTCTCACAGGTGTGTAGTGATGTCACATGGTTTTAATTTGCATTTCTCTAACAACTAATGATTTTGAGCATCTTTTCATGTGTTTATTTACCACTGTATGTTTTCTTTGGTGAAGTATCTGTTCTAATCATTTTCTCTTTTTAAAAATTGGATAGTTTGTCTTCTTATTACTGAATTTTGAGAGTTTTGTATCTATTCTGGATACAAGTCCTTTAGTATATAATTTATAAATATTTTCTCCAAGTCTGTGGCTTGCCTTTTTTTATTTCTGTTTTTTTGGTATGGACTTTATTCTTTAGAAGCTTTCAGTTTACAGAAAAATTAAGAAATAGTACATAGAGTTCCCGTATACCTCACACCCAGTTTCCCCTTTATTAACATTTTACATTAATGTGGTACTTTTGTTACAATTAATGAACCAGTATTAATACATTATTAACTAAAATCATAGTTTATTTAGATTTCCTTAATTTTTACCTGATATCCAAGAGCCTGTCCTGGATACCACAGTGCATTTAGTTGTTGTGTCTCTTGCCTCTGATGGATTTTCAGACTTCCTCATTTTTGAAGACCTTGACAATTTTGGGGAGTACTGGTCACTTACTTTGTAAGATGCCCCTATATTGGAATTTGTCTGATTTTTTTCTTATAATCAGAATGAGATTATGGGTTATTGAGAGGAAAATCACAGGGGTAAAATGCCATTTTCTTCATGTCACACATGATATCAAGGGTGCATCTTTATACATTGACTGTTGATGTTAGCCTTGATCACCTGGTGTTTCAGGTTTCTCCACTTGAAAACAATTCCTTTTTCTCCCCCTAGTCAGAATAAAATGACTTGTCTTTTTATTCTCTAAACAGTGTCCTTTCAAAAAACAGTTTTTAATTTTGAAGGACAATTGATTAATTTTTTCTTGTATGGATCATGTTTTTAATGTCTTGTCTAAGAAATAATTGCCTAGCCCAAGGACACTAGTTTTTTCCTAGTTTTATGTTTTACATTTAGATTTATGTCCATTTTGAGTTAACTTTTATATATAGTGTGAGGTATGGATCAAGTTCATTCTTTTCCATGTGAATATCCAGTTGTTTCAGCACCATTTATTGATAAGGATATTCTTTCTCTGCTGAATTATCTTTTACCTTTGTTGAAAATTGGTTGTCCATATATGTATTAATTTATTTGTGTACTCTCTGTTCTGCATTCTGTTCCATTAATCTGTTTTTCTGTTTTGACACCACTGCCACACTGTCTTGACTACTGTAGCTTTGTAGGATTTGTAATCTGGTAGTGTCAATCTTGCAGCTTTATTCTTCCTTTTCAAGATATTTTGACTCTTCCAAGTCCTTTGCATTTCTGTGTTTTTAAGAATCAGCTTGTCAGTTTCTTTAAAAAGTAAAAGGCATTCTGGGGTTTTGAGTGGGATTGCATTGATTCTCTGGATCAGTGTGGGGAGAATTGATATCTTAATGTTGAGTCTTCCAACTCATGTACATAGTATGTCTTTCCATTTATTTACGTTCTCTTTAATTTCTTGCAGCAGGGTCTTATACTTTTCAATGTATAGTCTTACACATCTTTTTTCAGTTTTGTCTCTAAATATTAACTGCTTTTTTATGTTATTGTAAATGGCATTTAAAAAATTTCAATTTCGATGTTTGCTGCTAGTATATTTAAATATAATTGATTTTTTAAAAGATATGTTGTAAAATATACATACTTAAAATTTACCATTTTGTGGTCATGAAGAATCTAGGGGCAAGATGGCAGTAAAGATGCAAACCTACTGGAGAATGGACTTGAGGACATGGGGAGGGGGAAGGCTAAGCTGGGACAAAGTGAGAGAGTGGCATGGACATACACTACCAAATGTAAAATCGATAGCTAGTGGGAAGCAGCAGCATAGCACAGGGAGATCAGCTCCGTGCTTTGTGACCACCTAGAGGGGTGGGATAGGAAGGGTGGGAGGGAGGGAGACGCAAGAGGGAAGAGATATGGGGATATATGTATATGTATACCTGATTCACTTTGTTATAAAGCAGAAACTAACACACCATTGTAAAGCAATTATATTCCAATAAAGATGTTAAAAAAATTTACCATTTTAGCCATTTCTTTAAGTGTATAGTTTAGTGGCATTAAGTATATTCACAATATCATGTAACCATCACCACTATCTATTTCCAAAACTTCTTTGTTATCCCAAACAGAAAATCTGTACCCATTAAGAATTAACTACTCGCCCACTCCCAGAAAGGAATTAACCCCCCCATTTTCTCTTCCCCTAGTTGCTGGTAACCTCTATTCTCTCTTTCTGTCTCTGTGAATTTACCTGTTCCAGATACCTCATATAAGTGGAATCATACAACATTTGTCCTTTTGTGTCTGGCGTATTTCCCTTAGCATAATGTTTTCAGGGTTTGTCCGTGTTGTAGCATGTATCAAAATTACCTTCCTTTTTATAGTTCATTGTATGTATATACAAATTTTAAAAATTCTTTAACTTGATGAGGTTTCCATCCTTTAGCTATTATGAGTAATGCTGCTGTGAACAGTGGTATACAAATATCTGTTTGACTCCCTGTTTTTAGTTCTTTTGGGTATATCCTAGGAATGGCATTGCTGGGTCATTTTTAGAGCTGTAAACACATACATTGAAAACAAAGAAAAATCTCAGATCAATGACCTAACTGTTTACCTTTTAAGGAACTTGAAAAAGAAGACCAACCAACCAAAGCTCACAGAAGAAAGGAAGGAATAAAGGCTAGAGCAGAGATCTTAAAGGATAATATAAAAACAACAGAGACAAGTGTTCTAAACCAAATTTTTTGGTGTGGATTCTTTAGGATTTTCTACATATAAGATCAGATCATCTCTATTTACTAATACATATTTTATATATATACACACACACATGTTAGTTTTTGCCAAATGTAATGGTTTTACATGGGATGGTGGCTGATTACATTTGATCTTTATGACCATGGAGTATTCTTATGTGTATCTAAAGTACTTTTAGAATAGACATGAAAATATTCCACCTACTCATCGAATTCACAAAACATGTTTATTCATTGTACAATATTTTAAAAGGTTAGCGTGGTTTAATTTTAGAAGCAGAAATTCTGTCTCTTAAGATGATGAGTTGACCAAGGCACACGTTTGGCATAATCATATACAGTTGAGGAATAATGGCTTCTATCTCTTTGCGCAGCTGCCATAGTCACTCATGTATAGTATCTGCAATGAGGGCATTTTTATGTCAGCATTATCTTTTTCCGGTTTACCAGTAATTCCCTGAGGTACATCATATCCATTTCCTCTTTTATTTCAGCAATCAGTAAACCTTTCTTCTGTGGTTATGGAAGTGTTCTTAACATGACCATACCTTGTCATGTGACGTATTTGTTGACCATGGCCTACTTCTCTTTTACAATCAGCAACAAGGAAAGTTGTTTGCTTTTTGTATTCCCTACTGTATTTCAGATCTAACCTGATTTCTTAGGACCTTTATATATTTCTTTTGAATCGCTTTAAGCACATAAGAAGAGATCACTTTTTATCTTTACCTACATCATTAGGTGTATGGACATTATAATAACATGTAATTTTTTTTTACTACACTGAAAATCATTTCAGACTTTGATCTTGGAGTAGTTTTTCTAAGAGGTGACTTGTTGCTGGGACAAAATATAGCAACAACTAAAATCACTTGCAGGATTGTCTACTATTTTTGTTTCTTTAAATTTGTCAGTTTTGGGGGCTTCCCTGGTGGTCCAGTGGTTAAGACTCCGGTGCTTAAGGGCACGGGTTTGATCCCTCATTGGGGAAGTCCTGCAAGCTGTGGAGTGCAGCCAAAAAAAAAAAAAAAAATTTGTCACTTTCTGGTAACTATCCTAGGAACTGGTGAGTTCTAGGTATTTTTTAAACAATTCTGGTTAGAAAACATCAAGATGAAACACTGAATCTTTGTGGTCAGAAATTCTGTTATCATTATTCTAATATGAATATTTGAGTTGAAGATAATTTGATTTTGATCTGTTAGTGTGGAAATGTAAGTATGGAGACAAAGACAAAATAAAAACAAGCATTCTTGGGATTTCCCTGGTGGCGCAGTGGTTAAGAATCCACCTGCCAATGCAGGGGACACGGGTTCGAGCCCTGGTCCGGGAAGATCCCACATGCTGTGGAGTAACTAAGCCTGTGTGCCACAACTACTGAGCCTGCACTCTAGAGCCCACATGCCACAACTACTGAAGCCTGCGTGCCCAGAGCCCATGCTCCACAACAAGAAAAGCCACCTCAATGAGAAGCCCATGCACTGCAATGAAGAATAGCCCCCTGTCAGATTTCCCTGGTGGTGCAGTGGTTAAGAATCCGCCTGTCAACACAGAGGACACGGGTTCAGTCTGTGGTCTGGGAAGATCCCACATGCTGTGGAGTAACTAAGCCCATGCACCACAACTACTGAGCCTGCGTTCTGGAGCCCGCGAGCCACAACTACTGAGCCCGTGCGCCACAACTACTGAGCCTGCACGCTAGAGCCTGTGTGCCACAACTACTGAAGCCCGCGCGCTTCACCTACTGAAGCCCGTGTGCCTAGAGCCTGTGCTCTGCAACAAGAGAAGCCACTGCAATGAGAAGCCCTCACACTGCAATGAAGAGTAGCCCCCGCTTGCCCGCAACTAGAGAAAGCCCACGTGTAGCGATGAAGACCCAATGCAGTCAAAAAAATAAAAAATAAAATTAAAAAAAAGAAAAGAAAAAGAGTAGCCCCTACTCGCTGCAACTAGAGAAGGCCCACGCACAGCAACAAAGACCCAATGCAGCCAAAAATAAAATAATAAATAAATTAATTAAATAAATTAAAAAGAAATAAACTTAAAAAAACAAGTATTCTTGGAAAAAAAGATCACATCATCTGCAAGAGAGATAATTTTTATTTTAAAAATATTTATTTATTTTGGCTGTGCTGGGTCTTAGCTGTAGCACACAGGATCTTTGTTGCGACATGCGGGATCTTTAGTTGCAGCATGTGGGCTTCTTAGTTGCGGCATGTGAACTCTTAGTTGTGGCGTGCATGTGGGATCTAGTTCCCCGACCAGGGATCGAACCCAGGCCTCCTGCATTGGGAGCACGGAGTCTTACTGACTGGACGACCTGGGAAGTCCCCAACAGAGATAATTTTACTTCCTTCTTTCTGATTTGTATGCCTTTTATTTTTCTTGTTCAGTTGCTCTATATAGAACTTCTGTATCGAATAGAAGTTACAAAAGTAAAAGTAGGCATCCTTTACTTGTTCCTGGTCTTAGGGGAATAGCTTTAATTTTTCACCATTAGTATTAAGTTAGCTGTGAGTTTTTCATATGTATGGCCTTTTTCAGATTGAGGAATTTACCTTCTATTTCTAGTTTATTGAGTGATTTTTATCACTACAGAGTATTGAATTTTGTCAAATGCTTTTTTTCTGCATCAGTTGAGATGATCATGGTAATTCTGTGGATTCTGTTAATGTGGTATATTATATTGATTTTGGTATGTTTAAACATCTTTCCATTCTTGGGATAAATCCCATTGGATCATAGCATATAGACCTTTTTATAAGCTCCTGGATTTGGTTTGCTAGTATTTTGTTGAGGATTTTTGCATCCGTATAAGGGCCATTGGTTTGTACTTTTCTTTTAATATCTCTGTCTGGCTTTGGTATTAGGATAATACTAGCCTCAGAGAATGAGTAAATAGTCCCTTCTATTCAATTTTTTGGCAGCCTTAAAGTAGGATTGGTGTTTATTCTTCTTTAAATGTTTTGTAACATTTACTAGTTATATTCTCTAGTCCTTGGCTTTTCTTTATAAATTTATTTATTTTATTTATTTATCTTTGGCTGCGTTGGGTCTTTGTTGCTGTGCACGGGCTTTCTCTGGTTGCGGTGAGTGGGGACTACTCTTCATTGTGGTGCACGGGCGTGGGATCTTCCTGGACCAGGGCTTGAACCCATGTCCCCTGCATTGGCAGGTGGATTCTTAACCACTGTGCTACCAGGGAAGCCCCTTGGCTTTTCTTTACTGGAAGGGTTTTGATTACTCATTCAATTTCCTTGCTATAGGTCTATTCAAATTTTCTGTTTCTTCTTTAGTCAGTTTTGGTAGATTGCATGTTTCTAGGAGTTTATCATTTCTTTTAGGTTATTCAATTTGTTGGTATACAACTGTTCATATTATTCTCTTATAATCTTCTATTTCTATGAAATTTGTCTTAATGTTTCTACTTTTTTTTTTTAAAGTAGTTATGTATTCAGTATTTTATTTATTTATTTTTGGCTGTGTTGGGTCTTCGTTTCTGTGCGAGGGCTTTCTTTAGTTGCGGCAAGCGGGGGCCACTCTTCATCGCGGTGCTCAGGCCTCTCACTATCGCGGCCTCTCTTGTTGCGGAGCACAGGCTCCAGACGCCCAGGCTCAGTAGTTGTGGCTCACGGGCCTAGTTGCTCCACGGCATGTGGGATCTTCCCAGACCAGGGCTTGAACCCGTGTCCTGTGCGTTGGCAGGCAGACTCTCAACCACGGCGCCACCAGGGAAGCCCTAATTTTTTTTTTATTTTTGGCTGTGTTGGGTCTTCGTTGCTGCACGCGGGCTTTCTCTAGTTGCAGCAAGTGGGGGCTACTCTTCGTTGCGGTGTGTGGGCTTCTCATTGCGGTGGCTTCTCTTGCAGAGCACGGGCTTCAGTAGTTGTGGCACGTGGGCTCAGTAGTTGTGGCTGAGGGCTCTAGAGTGCAGGCTCAGTAGTTGTGGCACATGGGCTTAGTTGCTCCACGGCATGTGGGATCTTCCCAGACCAGGGCTCAAACCCATGTCCCCTGCATTGGCAGGTGGATTCTTAACCACTGCGCCACCAGGGAAGTCCCAATGTTTCTACTTTCATTTTTGGTTTTAGTAATTTGAGTCTTCTCTTTTTCTTAGTCATTCTAGCTAAAGATTTGTCAATTTTGTTGATCTTTACAAAGAACAAACTTTTGATTCTGTGGGTTTTTCTCTATTGTTTTTATATTCTCCATTTAAAAAAGAATTCTGCTCTAGCCTTTGTTTTTTCCTTTCTTCTGCTGGCTTTGATAGTGTGGTCTTTTTCTAGTTCCTTAAGGTATAGACCATTAAGGTCATTGACTTGAGATCTTTCTTTGTTTTTATTGTGTGTGCTTATATCTGAAAATTTCCTCTTAGCACTGCTTTCACTGCAGTTTGGTATGTTGTGCTTTCATTTTCATTTGTCTCAAGGTATTGTCTAATTTCCTTTGTGACTTCTTTTTTGACCTGTTGGTTGTTTAAAAATGTTCTGTTTATTTTTCACGTATTTGTGAATTTTCCAGTTTTTGTCCTGTTATTGATTTCTAGTTTCATTTCATTGTGATCATAAAGATACTTAGTATGAGGTAAGTCTTCTTCAATTAATTGAGACTTATGGTATATCCTAGAGATGTTCTATGTACACTTGAAAAGAATGTGGTGTTAAGTGGTGTGTTCTTTATGTGTCTGTTAGTTCCAGTTGTCAAACTACTGCATTGTCAAACCTTCTGTTTCCTTATTGATCTTCTCTCTGGTTGTTTCATTTATTATTATAAGTGAGTTAGTTTTTTGTTTGTTTGTTTGTTTGTTTGTTTTTTGCCGTACGTGGGCCTCTCACTGTTGTGACCTCTCCCGTTGCGGAGCACAGGCTCTGGACGCGCAGGCTTAGTGGCCATGGTTCACGGACCCAGCCGCTCCGTGGCATATGGGATCCTCCCGGACCGGGGCACGAACCCGTGTCCCCTGCATCGGCAGACAAACGTTCAATCACTGCGCCACCAGGGAAGCCCATATAAGTGAGTTATTGATGTCAAGTATTATTGTAGCACTGTCTATTTCTCTCTTTAAATCTTTCAATTTTTGCTTCACATATTTAGGGTCTCTGCACATAGAAGCTTATATGTTTATAATTATTATATTTTCTTGCCCTATTGAACCTTTTATCAACACATAATGTCCCTGTTTGTCTCTTGTAACCACTTTTTATTTGAAGTTTTGTCTAACAATAAGATAGCCAGGGTTTCCCTGGTGGCGCAGTGGTTGAGAGTCCGCCTGCCGATGCAGGGGACACGGGTTCATGCCCCGGTCCGGGAAGATCCCACATGCCGTGGAGCGGCTGGGCCTGTGAGCCATGGCCGCTGAGCCTGCACGTCCGGAACCTGTGCTCCGCAACGGGAGAGGCCACAACAGTGAGAGGCCCGCGTACCGCAAAAAAAAAAAAAAAAAAAAGAAAAGAGAAAGATAGCCAACCTAGCTCTCTTTTAGTTACTGTTTGCCTAGAATATCTTTTTCTATCCTTTTGCTTTCATCCTCGTTGTGTCCCTATTATCTAAAGAGAGTATTTCTAATAGTATATAGATTAGTGTTATTTTATTATTTTTTTATATCCCATCTGTCGATGCTTTTTTTTAAATAGGAGAGTTTAATCCATGTACATTTAATGTCATTACTGATAAAGGATTTACTTCAGCCATTTAGCTATTTTCTGTATGTCTTATAATATTTTTGTTCCTCAGTTCTTCCATTATTGCCTTTTTTTTGGTATTTAGGTGATTTTATTGTAGTATACCATTTAGATTCCCTCTTTCATTGTCTGTATACAGTAAGTCTCCTACATACGAATGAGCTCCTTTCTGAGAGCATGTTTGTAAGTCCAATTTGTTCGTAAGTCCAACAAAGTTAGCCTAGATACCCAACTAACACAATCTGCTATATAGTACTATACTGTAATAGGTTTGTAATACTATTCACAAAAATAATACATAGGGGCTTCCCTGGTGGCGCAGTGGTAGGGAGTCCGCCTGCCGATGCAGGGGACACGGGTTCGTGCCCCGGTCTGGGAGGATCCCACATGCCGCGGAGCAGCTGGGCCTGTGAGCCATGGCCGCTGAGCCTACGTGTCCGGAGTCCGCAACGGGAGAGGCCACAACAGTGCGAGGCCTGCGTACGGCAAAAGAAAAAAATAATAATACATAAAAAACAAACAAAAAATAAAGAAAACATTTAAAATCTTACAGTACAGTACCTTGAAAAGTACAGTAGTACAGTACAACAGCTGGTGTACAGGAGCTGGCATCGAGTGAACAGGCAAGAGGAGTTACTGACTGGAGGAGGGAGAGGAGGTGGGAGATAATAGAGCTGAAGGATCGTCAGCAATAGGAAATGGAGGGCAGTCGGCAATTTCACTCACGCCTGATGTTGATGGAACACATGTTTGCATCTTTGAAAGTTCGCAACTTGAAGGTTCATAGGTAGGGGACTTACTGTATTTTTTAGTATTTTACTTAGTGATTACTTTGCAATTAACATCTTAAAATTTTAGCAACCTAGTTTGAATAATACCAACTTTCTTTCAATAGTATACAAACACTTCTACTTCTATATACATCTATTCTTTTCCCTTTATATTGTTAACATCACAGATTATATCTTTATACCTTGTATGTCTCTTAACATAGATTCATAATTGCTATTTTATGCATTTGCTTGTTAAATTGTATAGGAGAAAGAAGCTACAAACTAAACCAGAAGTATAATAAAGCTGTCCTTTATGAAGTTCTTTATTTTTCCTGTTTTTGAGTTACTGTCTAGTATCCTTTAATTTCAACCTGGAGAACTCCTTTTAGCATTTCTTTTATATATATATATAAATTTATTTATTTATTTGTTTTTATTTTTGGCTATGTTGGGTCTTCGTTGCTGCGCATGGGCCTTCTCTAGTTGCAGCAAGCAGGGGCTACCCTTCGTTGTGGTGTGCAGGCTTCTCATTGTGGTGGCTTCTCTTGTTGCGGAGCATGGACTCTACGGGCTTCAGTAGTTGTGGCACGCGGGCTCGGTAGTTGTGGTTCATGGGCTCTAGAGCGTAGGCTCAGTAGTTGTGGTGCATGGGCTTAGTTGCTCCGCGGCATGTAAAATCTTCCCAGGCCAGGGATAGAACCCGTGTACCTTGCATTGGCAGGCGGATTCTTAACCACTGTGCCACCAGGGAAGCCCCTAGCATTTCTTACGGGAAAAATCTACTGTTATGAACTCCCTCAGCTTTAAAAAAAAAAAGAAAAGAAAATCTGGTAATATCTTAATTCTCCTTCAATTTTGAAACATAGTTTTGACAGATACATAATTCTTTATTTACAGTCTTTCAGGACGAAATGTGTCATCCTATTGCCTCCTGGCTTTCATGGTTTCTGAGAAATCAACTGTTAAATCTTATTGAGGCTATCTTGTATGCAGCTAGTTACTTCTGTCTTGCTGCTTTCAAAGTTACCCTTTTGTCTTTGAGTTTTAACAGTTTGTCAATTTAACATTTGACTACCGTGTGTCTGGTGTGGATCTCTGAGTTTTTACTGCTTGAAGTTTGTTGAGCTTCTTGGATATGGTGTTGGAGCTAGTTGCTAAATGAAAGAAGGAAAATCTCTAAATGTCTTAATCGAGCTCTTACTAGATGATGAAGTATTTCACTAGACTCTGGAGTTCCAAAATAGATAGTTTCAGATAGTTCTTCCAGCTCAGTAGCTGCCTTAGTGCAAGGTCAGATTCCTAGAGCTTCCTACTCTGCCATGTTCCTTGACATTATTTCCACAATTGATTTTTGTATACTGATCTTGTGCCCTGCAACTGTTCTGTTGATTATTTTGTTGATTACATCAGGTTTTGAACATAGACAATCATGTCGTTTGGGGATGAAGACAGTTACTTCTTCCTTTCCTTAGCTGGCTGTCTTTTTTTTCTTTTCTTCTTCTTTTTTTTTTTTTTGCCTACTGCACTGACTAGAACCTCAGTACAGTGTTGAATGTAAATATGAGAGCAGACATCCTTGTCATATTTCTGATCATAGGAGTAAAGCAGTCAGTCTTTAATCGTTAGGTAACTTAGTAACTTGTTAACTGTAGGTTTTTTGTAAATGCTCTCATCAGGTTGAAGAAGTGCCTGTCTAATCCTATTTTTTTTGCGTTCTTTTTCTTTTCTTAACAAATTTATTTAATTATTTATTTTTGGCCACGTTGGGTCTTCGTTGCTGTGTGTGGACTTTCTCTAGTTGTGGCTAGCAGGGGCTACTCTTCGTTGCGGTGTGCGGGCTTCTCATTGTGGTGGCTTCTTTTGTTGTGGAGCATGGGCTCTAGGCGTACAGGCCTCGGTAGCTGTGGCATGTGGGCTCAGAAGTTATGGCTTACGGGCTCTAGAGCGCAGGCTCAGTAGTTGTGGCGCATGGGCTTAGTTGCTCCGTGGCATGTGAGGTCTTCCCAGAGTAGGGCTTGAACCCGTGAACCCTGCATTGGCAGGCAGATTCTTAACCACTGCGCCATCAGGGAAGTCCCTTTGAGTTCTTTTTAATAGCTGTGTATACAAGTATTATTTAAGTCATGTTTAGCAAATTGTTGCATGGTAGGTATCTACCAGTTTCTGTTGCCATCAGCCACATAGGAGGTTGTTGACGTCCCAGCATCTTCTGCAGCATCTGGTACAAAATTTTGGAAAAGTTTTGCAAATATTATTGTTAAAAACGTCATAACCTAGCAATTCCACCCAAAAGAATTGAAAACATGCGTACACCAAAACCTGTACACAAATGCTTGTATCAGCATTATTTGAAATACCCAAAAAGTGGAAGTAACTGTCAGTATACAAACAAAATGTGGTATCTCCAGTGAGTATTATTCTGCCATGAAAAGAAAGGAAGTACTACATGATAAACGTGCTGCAAATACTTGTGCCTTGAAAACATTATGCTAAGTGAAAGAAGCCAGACACAAAAGGCTACAAATTATACGATTCCTTTTATATGAAATGTCCATAATAGGCAAATCCATTGAAAGAGAAGATTAGTGGTTGCTTGTACCTGGAGGCAGGAGAGAATGGGGAGTGACTGCTAACGGGTATGGGCCTGGGGTGTCTTTCTGGGGTGATGAAAATGTTCTGGAATCTGATAGTGGAGATGTTTGTATAACTATGTGAATATGCTAAAAACCAATGAACTGTAGCTTTAGAATGGTAAATTTTATGGCATGTGAATCATATTTTAATTAAGAAAAACACCGTGTAAGCAGCTGCACAAACTCATAGTGCCTTTGGTGATCCTTATAAGGATGACAGGAACAACAATTATGACAGCAAAGTGACAATTATAACAATTAGGTTTAATGGAGGAAAAACAATTTTTTAAAAATATTTATTTTTTGGCTGTGTCGGGTGTTAGTTGCGGCACTCGGGATCTTTGTCGCGGTGCATGGGCTTCCCTCTTGTGGCACGTGGGCTCAGTAGTTGTGGTGCACGGGCTTAGTTGCCCTGCAGCATGTGGGATCTTAGTTCCCTGACCAGGGATTGAACTGGCATCCCCTGCATTGGAGGGTGGTTTCTTAACCACTGGACCATCAGGGAAGTCCCAATGGAGGTAATTAAGCCAACTTAAATAATGAACATTCATTCTTTAGGAAAAAACTTTAGTTTTATTTATTTATTTCTGTGGTACGCAGGCCTCTCACTGTTGTGGCCTCTCCCGTTGCGGAGCACAGGCTCCGGATGCACAGGCTCAGCAGCCATGGCTCACGGGCCCAGTCGCTCCGCGGCATGTGGGATCTTCCCGGACCGGGGCACGAACCCGTGTCCCCTGCATTGGCAGGCAGACTCTCAGCCACTGCGCCACCAGGGAAGCCCACGTTAGTTTTATTTTGCCCTTTTATGTATTGATAATATGTAGTTGAAATTTTTCCTGTTGCATGTGTTTTTTTAACCAGTATTTCTACAAATTAATGTTATTGACACCAATCCTGTGAGCCCTTAACTTTTTGAGATCTTCATATTTTTCTTGCTGAGGTATTCTACCTCTTCCTTGTTTGTTACACATCCTCCTCTTTTTTTTTTTTTAACTACTTTTGTGTTAGGTTTTCACAGTTCAAAAATGTATGGGTTTCTCTCAGTCTTTATTGTTGTTTTTTTTCTTTTCTTTTTAAAATTCTAAGTCAAAAAGTCTATCTCCTAGTTGTTTTTCTAGGAGATGGCTTTGTAAAATATTTAAATCATTACTCCATGCAATGTTAAGTTTACTTACATTGTTGTGACACGGATCTCCATAACTTTTTCATCTTTCAAATCTGAAGCTCTGTACCCATCAAACAACTCCCCACAACCCCTGGTAACCACCATTCTACTTTCTATTTCTATGAATTTGACTACTGTAGGTACTTCATATAAGTAGAATTATAGTATTTGCCCTTTTGTTATTGCCTTACTTCACTTAGCATAATGTCCTTAAGGTTCATCCGTGGTAGCATGTGTCAGAATTTCCTTCCTTCTTAAGGCTGAGTAAATATCCTATCATATGTATATACCGATTTTGTTTATCTGTTCGTTCGTTGATGGACACTTGCTTCTACCTCTTGGCTATTATGACTAATGCTGCAATAAACATGGGTATACAAATATCTCTTTGAGATCCTGCTTTCATTTCTTTTGGTTATATACCCAGAAGTGGAATTGCTGGATCGTATGGTAATTGTATTTCATTTTATTTTTTCGAAGAACCACCATACTGTTTTCCATAGTGGCTGCACCATTTTATATTCCCACTCAACAGTGCACAAGAGTTCCAGTTCCTCCATATCCTCACCAACACGTATTTTCTGTGTTTTTCATAGTAGCCATCCTAATAGGTGTGAGGTGCTACCTGATGGTTTTGATTTGCATTTCCCTAATGATTAGTGATGTTGAGAATCTTTTCATATTAATGACTTATTAGTCATTTTCATATCACTTTATGTAAATGCCTATGCAAGTCCTTTGTCCATTTTTTTTTGCGGTACGCGGGCCTCTCACCCTTGTGGCCTCTCCCGTTGCGGAGCACAGGCTCCGGACGCGCAGGCCCAGCGGCCATGGCTCACGCGCCCAGCCGCTCTGCGGCATGTGGGATCTTCCTGGACCGGGGCACGAACCCGTGTCCCCTGCGTCGGCAGGCGGGCTCTCAACCACTGCGCCACCAGGGAAGCCCCCTTTGTCCATTTTTTAATCAGCATATTTATTATTTGTTGTTGAGTTGTAGGAGCTGCTTATATATTCTAGATGTTAACTCCTTATCAGATATGATTTGCAAATATTTTCTCCCATTCCACTGATTGTGTCCTTTGATGCACATAAGTTTTTAATTTTGATATAGTCCAGTTTGTCTGTTTTTTCTTTTGTTTCCTGTGTTTTGCTGTCACATCCAGGAAATCCTTACCATGTACTTCGTTTTAATTTATTATTTATTTATTTATGTATGTAATGGCTGCGTTGGGTCTTTGTTGCTGCGTGCGGGCTTTTTCTAGTTGTGGTGAGCCGGGGCTACTCTTCGTTGTGGTGCCCGGGCTTCTCGTTGCGGTGGCTTCTCTTGTTGGGGAGCATGGGCTCTAGGCACGTGGGCTTCAGTAGTTGTGGCTCGCGGGCTCCAGAGCGTAGGCTCAGTAGTTGTGGTGCACGGGCTTAGTTGCTCTGTGGCCTGTGGGATCTTCCCAGAGCAGGGCTTGAACCCGTGTCCCCTGCATTGGCAGGCAGCTTCTTAACCACTGCGCCACCAGGGAAGTTCCTAGGTAATGGGTTCTTTACTCAAGAGGCCCTAGTTTCTATAAGATCCTCTGAAATTAAGAGAATTATATTCATTCTGTATTTCAATTTTGAATAGTATGCATTATCTTTACTATAACAGATAAGGAAATGTATACCCTACTCCATCTCCAAATATTTGAGTATCATTTTTGCTTTATCAAGGTTTTTAAGTCTGTATTCTATAGCCATAATTCTCATAGCTGTTTAGCCTATGAATTCTTTATTTTGACTGTTCTCTCCTGGCTGGAATCTATCAAATAATAGCCTCAAAGAGGGCTCATAGGTGTTGTTCTTACTTTAGAATGTGTGTGCTGGTCTGCCTTTATATTTGAAGGACAGCTTATGTATAAAGTGCTTAAGCCCCACTTTCTTTCTTCAAAACTTTGTAATTGCCCATGCTGTCAACAGTGAGAGCCCCACCAGTCCTTTTATCTTGTACCTCCTGTCATCTCCCATGGCTGCGTCTCACCGGGAAGTATGTTTTGGCATTGAATGTTGCTTTGTAGAAGTCTGAGGGTGGACTGATTTCCACCCCGCCCCACCGCCGCCACCTTTGTAACTAACTTTATGCTAGGATGCCTGTAGAATTTTATTTATTTATGAAGTCCAGGCACTGAACTAACATATGTCTTGCCGTCCCATTGTTCTATAATCCTTTTATTGTGGGACAGGATAGGTCTTCTGACCTATATATTTAGTTTTTCTTCCTTTTTATTTCTGAGTATCTTTTCTGTTGAATTTGTAGCTTTTCTACGGAAGCAACACCAGTTGCTTTGGTCACCTTTCTCCTCTCAAATGCATGCTTTTCCCTTTCCCTCTACATTCATTGAGATTCTCTCAAGCCTTTTTTTCTACCTATAATTAAGTTTCACCTGTCTTTTCTGTTTCTTGTGGTTTCTGATGTTTTTCATTGGATGTGTAATGGGACTGTTTTGATCTCCATATGCCGTGTCTTTCTCCTCCCCCTCCCTCATCCCCCAAATGTGGCAGGTCTCTGGGCTCATGTATAATACTCAGCTACTTGGTATTTTATTCTCTCTAATTCCTTACACCTCCTTCTTTCATCTCCTGGTGGTTACTATTACTGAGTTTCAGCCTTCTGATGCCCTCTGAAAACTGCCTGTTGCTCATTCTAGTTGGGAATTATCTCAAATTCACCACGTTATTTTTTCAAAATCAGCTCTATTTTGGCCTTTCTTTGTACTGTCTTTGATTTTCTTTCTATTATTGCTGTCTACATTTTTAAAAAGTATTTTTCTTTTGCTGCTGCAAACCAGTTGCCCAACTGCTCCTTTTCACTCCTGATTTCCTATTCTGATTTCAACAGGAGTTCTTGTTGCTCATGTTCTCTTGATGACATTCTTCGTGGCTCCATCCATCAATAAACTTCTATAAATTCTTACGATTTATTTTCTACTTTTTGCCTGTATCCTTTCTTGAAGGTAGTGTTCTGTCAGTGTGACATATTTTAAAATGATCTTCAATGTCAGATAGTCTAGACATTTGCAATGAAGACTAATTGAGATTTTTTGTTTATTTTCAAAGTATATTTTACTGGGACTTCCCTGGTGGTCTAGTGGCTGGGACACTGTGCTCCCAATGCAGGGGGCCTGGGTTCGGTCCCTGGTCAGGGAAGTAGATCCCACATGCCACACCTAAGAGTTCGCATGCCACAACTAAAGAACTCACATGCCGCAACTAAGACCCGATGCAGCCAAATAAATAAATAAACATTTTTTTTTAAAAAGTATATTTTACTGAGAAATCTGTGGGTTTTTTTGCAATCAGCAGTCACTTTTTGTAGGAATACTGCAACTGTATTGTGACTGAAAACTAGTGAGCACTGTTTTTGCTTTAAGTAATTATTTTTTCAGTGTGTAAGGTAGAATCACTCCCTGTGGCAACGCCAGTTATCCTCATATTGAGCCATCTTTTTCCTTCCTTTGTATTTTCTTCTAATTGCTTGACAGTTCACACTTAAGATGTGCCAGGCTCTGTTCTAAGTATCTTACATGTATTGGCTTGTTTACTCTTCCTTACAGCAACCTTGTCATCATGATAGATATAGTCATTATAACATAGAGATGAAATCACTTGCTCAGGGTGGTAGAGCTGGGGTTTAAACTCCAACAATCTTGTTCCAGAGTCTGGGCTCTATCCACTAAGCAAACTTTGAAATTTTTTTTTTTTGATGGGTATACTATTTTATTAACATTTAAATTTCACCAAGAGTTCAAGTATATGCTAGCCATTTGTTCAGATTTTTGAAATAAAGACAAAATGGGCAGACGGCTTTGAGGGTGCGATGTATTTAACACTGCCCAATATATTCACCAACTAGACAATCGAAGGGGTGGTATGACTATACACTTAGGAGCACCAAGTACAGGAACAAGCCCTGGAATTGGAAGAAAAATCTGCCATTCAGGACTGAACAGAGGTCTTTGGTTGCTGACAGAATCTCCCCTTGACTTCAGACATGAGACAAACCGAGGGAGTCTGTCAGTATACAAAAACCACTGCCTTTAGTAACAGGATGGACTTGCCAGAACCAATTCAGATTGTGGGGACCAGTCTGAAGTGAGCAGGGTTGGCTGGAGGCTGGAAATGTTGCACCTGAAGGCCAGCATCGGCCGATGACAGCAGCCGTGTTCTAAAAATCGCTGATTTCTACACAAGTTCCTAAGATGCTTTCCCCAAACAGGGCAAACTTTGAATATTGAGTGTATCTCATAAGTTTTCTCTTTGCTGGAATCCTGAATATGTTGTATTTTTCAGGTCTTTCTGTGGAATTCGGAACCATTCTAATATACACATGTGAGAAGAGTTGCTGGCCTCAAAATCATCAGACTCCCGTGGAAGAATTTTGTATTATCCAAGAGGACCCAGATGAATTATTATTTAAGTAGTGCGTTTCCTTTTGTGTTTTTTTGTTTGTTTGTTTTCATTTTTGGCTGCGTTAGGTCTTTGTTGCTGCACGTGGGCTTTCTCTAGTTGCAGAGAGAGGGGGCTACTCTTCATTGCGGTGCGCTGGCTTCTCATTGCGGTGGCTTCTCTTGTTGCGGAGTACAGGCTCTAGAGCACAGGCTCAGTAGTTGTGGCCCATGGGCTTAGTTGCTCTGTGGCATGTGGGATCTTCCTGGACCAGGGCGTATTCTTAACCTCTGTGCCACCTGGGAAACCCTTTCCTTTGTTTATATAAATTAAAGCAAATTTTAATGTTTAAATTGTGTTTTTACCTCATTTTGCCTCACAATTTATTAGCTCTTGTTTCTTGTTTCTTTTTGCTTTTTCGCACCCCTGATGGGTCTGGAGCCAGGACTAGAACCTCCCAGCTGTGGACTGGTTAACCCTTCCAGGGTCAGTGGCCTGTGTCCACAGTGGCAGCTCAGAATGTGGCTCCTCTGTAGCCCAGAGGGCAGGTGATCCTATGTAAGCAGACTGGTGGGTTCTAGGAGGGAGAGCAGCTGGAGAGCCATGAGCGCAGCCAGCCACGTACTACCCCTGCAGCCTTGGCACTTTTGCTGTCCCTGGGTGCTGACAGAGCAAACTACTGGAACTGCTCCAGCTGCTTGAGGCTCCTGCCCTGTGACATGAGCTGTTTATACCTGCCTGGTGTTCCCCCACCCCAGGCTCTCCGCCCTCACCTCCTGCCCCTAAAGCATCACAGGAAGGGGGCCCTTTCTCTCTTCTGGACATTGTCCTTCCATCCAGCTGTCTACCTCTCCAATCTCCCCTTTCTCCATTTAGTTTTTATGTTATCAGCTGCTTCCATTCTGCTACCCCTTGACAGCAGCATGAAAACATCTCCACCAGCTGTGTACAGACCTGCTGTTTGCCTGCATAGATGAGGAAACTGGGTATTAACATAAACAATTTGGTTGATTTATGTTAATAAACATAAACTTTGGTAAATAACACATTAGGCCCATATTATCATGAGATGTGGTTCTCCTGGGCAGTGTGTGACTGGTGAGAACCCTACCTGATGCTGCCCTGCCCTCTCCCCCTTTCCTGGGAGGGTGGGAGGCACCTGGGGGAAAGTGGCTGGCTGTGTAGAAGAAAGCGAAGGTGTTGGTCAGTGATATTTCAGGATCCCTGGGTTTGCAGGGCTGCGGCTGAGTGTGGACCTGCAGAGAGAGGTTTTGACTCCTCCTCTGTCATGCTGGAGAAGTGACCACCGGTTCCCCTGTGGCACTTCTGTTGTGGGTGGAGAATCCCTCAGACTGTCAGACCACTCACTCCAACTGGAGCAGAAAACATACTGCTTATATTTGCAGGTATATCACTTTGGATTTATTTAAATGGCCAGAGAGTACCCTCTTTTGATGAGAGGATGGGGTAGAATTGTTGCTTTAAACTGTTGATACAGACATTTGCAGACATCTGAGCTAGGTGTAATGTGGCTGACTTTTAGGTGGAGACAACTTGTGCTTCCAACCAAACATGTTCTTGAATCTAGTTACATGTTTGTATGAGGTCTTACCAAAATAGAGTACAGATTAGCAGGGGCGTTTCCCATGATCCCATAGAAATAATGTTTGTGACATATTGTTAAGGAAGCAAGATATGAGAAAACAAGTCTAGTGTGAACCCACTTAAATGTAAAACTCTTCATAGTGCTGTGCAAAAGATCTAGATCTGGAAATATAAACACCAGCAAGGCCCTGAGGAGTAGGATTAGGTGTGCAATTTTGTGAGTGGTGCTTTTCAGTTTTTACTTCCTGCACTGGCATCCTATTTGAATTTGTTAAGGTGGGCAAGCATTTTATACTTTATACACACTGTTAAAAGATAAACTGAGGCATAAGAATTTATTTGAGCAAAAATCAATTGGAACCAGGCAGCACCCAATCTAGCAGAAAGGAAGGAGCTTCAAGGAGCTAAACAAAATGACTTTTACAGGCAGAAAGGGACAGGAACAAGAAAGTTTTATCAGCAAAATAGGGGGTTGGTTATTGCCAACTTACTTTCCTTTAGGGGACGGCAGGGGTCTTTCAGGTAGATTACCTAACCAGTGCTGATCCGGTGATTCCTGATTGATGGTTTAAGATTCCATTTCTGGGAGAGCCGAAACTGTAATTAGTCTCAGTTTGGTGACATGGGGCTTAGCATAAGCGACTCCATTCTGAGCTTGTATCTTGTTTTTAACAACACACCAACCCACGAAGAATAGCAAAGCCTCAGGGTTAGGTGTCCAGCCCAGGCAAAGGAAAGAGGAGGGAGGCAGGAAAGAAGCAAAGGAAGGTGGCTCTATCCACTGTGTGTCTAGTGGGAGAAGGAAGGTCAGCATTTTGTTGAAGACCTCTGTTAGCTTTAGCTGCCACAGGGGGCCTTTATGAGAGCCAGTAGTAGGGAAGGAACATCAGCAGCTTACTATGCAAGGGTGCCTCCCACCCCAACCATGGTTGGGTGCCCTGGCCCTTCCTTCGTCTCATGGATCAGGGCAACAGACTGAGTACCCCTCACAGATCAGGCTTGGTGTGTGGCTCGTGAACCAAGCAACTGATGAGGAAGACCACAGAAGTCAAAAGCATTTTCCTCTGTTTTCCACTGTCAATCAACAAAACGAAGAAAGAAGATAAGAAAAGAGTATATTTGGCGTCATAAGAATTGCAATTCGGAAGACACAGATTTGATTAAAAGGGAAGGAGTGTTCCGGGGAAGAGAAAAAGTCAGGGGCTTAGAAAGGCAAAAGCCACGAGACTGTACTCTGACACAAGAAAAGAAATACTCGTCCTTAGGGATGGCGGTCACGAGTTGTTTTAGGTTAAGGATCTGATAGATAGGCTGTCATGAGTTATATTAGGGTAAGGGTAAGTATCAAGTTTCTGGCAGATGTTCTGGATGCCTTCCTTAGGACAGTAAGTGGTCAAAACGTCAGATTTCATCCAGGCTGAGCCATGCATAAATTACTTTGTCAGTGGCCTTCCAGCTCCATTTTGGAGAGCTCTCTTAGCAATACTCTATTTTGATTTTCCTTTCACACCATCTTTTCCTTTTTCCTTCTAATAATTTTTTCTGATTTTAAAATTCACATTTTCTTTGAGGAGAATGAGCATCTGGGAAATACAGTAAAGTTTAGAGGAGAAATAAAAATTATCCATAATTTCATCACACACAGATACACAAAAATATTAACCATGGTTATTTTCTTCCTGTTTAAAAAAAGTTTTTTTTAACAAAATTTAATCATATGTGTGGTTTTGTATCTTTGTGTTTTCTTTTTCTTTTTTTTTTTGCCTGCCGGGCTCTTCATTGTGGCTCGTGGGCTCCAGAGTGCATGTGCTCAGTAGTTGCAGGTGCTGGCTTAGTTTCCCCGTGGCATGTGGGATCTTAGTTCCCTGATCAGTGATGGAACTCGCGTCCCCTGCATTTGCAGGCAGATTCTTAACCACTGGACCACCAGGGAAGTCCTTGTATCTTTTTCATTCAATATTATGAGTGTTTCCACCATCAATATTTTCCCAGGACGTACTTTGTAACTGAAACTGAGTCCCTTGGAAATCGAGTTCCTTTACTGAGTTTATGATAAATCTCTCTCCAAAACTTTATTCCCTTTCTTATCCCCTCTGATCTCAATCCTGTGCTAACTGAACACTAATCACCCAGAGTCAGATGGCTAAAATTGCTGTTGTTGATAACATCGTTAATGTACTAACCTTGCTATTATAGATGTCATCATTAAGGTATAAACTCATGTTGTTTCTCCAGAGGAAGATGAGCTAACAGACTCCTGAACCATGGACCACGTGGCCAGAAAACTGTAAACCAGAGACAGACATCCTAACTCCCAATTAAGAAATGTCACAGAAATGTCACAAGATGATGATTAATCCCAGCCTCTTTGTTCTTCCCCTTGTGGACTTAAAAAATTATTCACAACCTAAAAGTTGAGAGTTATGTTTTATTTGGCGGGAATTTTTAGGTCTTCAAGCCCGGGAGGCAGCATCTCAAGTAACCCTGAGAAAACTGCTCTGAGGAGGTGGTGGGGTGGGGAGAGACAGGTTATATAGAAGTTTTGCAACACAGGGCAGGTAGTTGGAACATCAAAGGATTATTCTAAATTAAAGAAAACCAGATACCCCAAATTAAGGAATTTATTGCTTTTCTATGTATGGGAAGATGCAAGAGTCTGGGCTCACTGAAATCATTCCTTTGATATGCACCTCAGTTATCTGGGGCCAGTATCCTGTGTTTTCACATCCTCAGTTCCCTCAGGGCTTACGGTAGGGAGTGGCTGTAGTCTGATGGCTGCTAGATGGCAGGTATTCTTTCCTTCCTGAGTTTCCTTGGGGCTCACCAGCTCACGGATGGAGGGCTGCAATTGCTGATGACTGACATCCTTTGTTTACTGATGTGGCAGGAAATATTCCATTCCTCACCCTTAAAAAAAACCCCTAGGGCTTCCCTGGTGGCGCAGTGGTTGAGAGTACGCCTGCCGATGCAGGGGACACGGGTTCGTGCCCCAGTCCGGGAAGACCCCACATGCCGCAGAGCAGCTGGGCCCGTGAGCCATGGCCGCTGGGCCTGCGCGTCCGGAGCCTGTGCTCCGCAACGGGAGAGGCCACAACAGTGAGAGGCCCGCGTACTGAAAAACAAAAAACAAAAAAAACCCCTCTAACTCAGAGACCAAGTTGAAGTGGATCTGAGGCTTGCTTCCCACTCCCTTGCTTGGCACCCTGCAGTAAGTCCGTCCTTTGCTGCAAACTCCCCTTGTCAAAGTTTGGCTTTCTTCAGTTGGGGCATAAGAGGCCTTTGCTCGGTTACATATATGCTGCAAAGTATTTTTTTAAAATACACATCAAAAATCTAATAAATCTTAAGCCGGATAGCAGAACTACGCGCCTCGGTGCGAAGCACTACCAGCCTGGAGTACAGCCGGAGGTGTGAACAGTCTTCCGCTCACAGTCCAGCCCAGTCCGGGCCGCTCGCGGACTGGCCAGGTCCCCAGGCCCCGCCCATTCAGCGCCGACAGGCGGCCGCAGTGCGCAGGAACGGAAGCTAGGTCGCCCCTCCCCCACTCACTTCCGGCCGCGGCTCAGTTCTCCCGCCTCCGCCTGCGCCGAGGCTCGTGGTTGTCCCGCCATGGCACTGTCGCGGGGGCTTCCGCGGGAGCTGGCCGAGGCCGTGGCCGGGGGCCGGGTCCTGGTGGTGGGCGCGGGCGGCATCGGCTGCGAGCTCCTCAAAAACCTCGTGCTCACCGGCTTCTCCCACATCGACCTGGTGAGGGCCAGGCGTGCGCGCGGGCTGAATGGCGGGCCGTGGAGCCGGGGCCGGGGGATCGGGGCCCGGAGGTCCGGACCTGAGCTGTGGGTGCGGGGGCGGACCAAGAGGCCCTGGGGTCGTCGCTGCCCACCTAGAGGGAGCTCTTCGGCGGCTGCGGGGCGGGCGCCGCTGCACGCCGGGCCCGCTCCGCAAGCTGAGGAGGCCAAGGGCCCGGGTCTTCCGGGCGTCCCGCGAAGAGCCGTCCCCCGCCTCCCAGGCAGCGCCAATTTGTGGCGGCTCTGGGGTGTGGAAGAGTCCTCGTGTCTTCGCTTCAGAGCAGTTCCCCAGCTTTAACCGGAGGCAGGAGAGGATTGTCTCGAGTCCCTTGGGGATGTTGTGAGTGTTCAATTCGAAGTCCCCCTTAACTCAAATAATATGCAGAGCAGAGGATGGCGGTGGTAACAACCAGGAACTACTGAGCGCTTGTCCCGAGCCCGGCGCTGTCCTGCGCGGTTTACTCGCCTTAACGCACTTAATCTTCACTACCATCATAGGCTTGTAAACGCTGTCTTCACCCCATTTTATTTTTAACAGATAAGAGGAAAAGTGAGGTACTGTGGGGTTTAGTGACTTACCTAGGACTCCTTTGTGGCTCGCGCTCCTCTCTTCTGGCTGGGTGCAATCTGCGTGACAGTCATTGTTATCACCGTAGATTATTTCGTTAAAGGTATTGGTTAGGATTTTAACTTTTGCATTGTTGAACAGTGACGGGAAGCTACTTTAATTCTGAGTCACGTCATTTCTGTTAATGTAAACTTTTTAGAGATTGGAGTTGTAGCCTGAAATTTGGATGTGAGTTTATAGAATCTTAAGGTGTAGTGGAAACAGGGAATTATAAAAAAAAAAAAAAGTAGAGGTGGCCGACTGAACTAATAAATGAGTGACTGGGGGGAAAAGCATTTACGCGTTTTCCATTGGTTTTTATAGGGTTAGTCTTTCCATTCAGTTCTGTATCCCAAATATGAATGTGGCATAGCTAATACCTACTAATACTTCTTCAAAAGGATCATTTTGTAATAGACAAGGCAGTGAATTTGGGCACCTGAAAAATAAATGCTGATCCTTTTTTATTTGGTTTAATTTTTGTAGTAAATTTAGAAAGCACAGATAAAAAATGTTAGGTGATTATATGTTTTGGTTTCACCAAATGAATTTCACCAAATTTTCACCAAAACCATTAGGGTGTTTCACAGTTAGAACATTTGATTACTCTTCATGTAACTTTATTGAAATGGAGTGAAAATGGTTTTAGTTATAATTATTTCTTCTCTTATATTTACTTTGAAGCAGCAATTAGATAAGACTTAAAACGTGAGACTTCTAACCTTGTGTAGAAGCTTCCCTCCACAGCCCTCAAGTAATGATTGTAAATGAAATTGTGTGTGGGTAAAGACTTTTGAATTAAAGAAAGCAGCAAAAATTCAGTAAATCTATTTGGCAAGTATCATTTAAGAAAAAGAACAGGGCACAGTTAGATCTATTATGTTGGATTTGAAAGAGTAATCAGATTGATAGAGAAATGATGGAAATATAATGCATTTTTAGCATCATTTTGTCATCTAAGGAATTTCCTAACATATTTGCCAATATGATTAAACAAATGAACAAAAAAGCATCCTTTCTAAAATATTTTTGAGCAAGTTGTATCTGAAATTAAATCTTGTTTTGTTTTAATACGCATTCAATTATTTTTATCAATTTAACAACTTTAGTATATTGGTCAAAAAGCATTTTCTCCCCAAATGTGGCAGATATCAAAACTTCTGGGTTATGGATGCTGAGGATAGGGATACGTATTGCTCAGACATACCAGGAAATTTGTGATTTATCTGGGGTTTATGCATTTGTAGATTGACCTGGATACTATTGATGTCAGCAACCTCAACAGGCAGTTTTTGTTTCAAAAGAAACATGTTGGAAGATCAAAGGCTCAGGTAACTTTGTATTTCTCATATCATTTCTATTTATTCACTTATATTTCTGCCCTTTGGTGGATCTTCTATTTATGGTATTAGGTTAATTTGGACTCTCTAGTAGGAGGGAGAATATGGGGGAAGCCATCTCTTTTTAGCTGAGGGATTATGAAGAATAAGAAGATGTCTAGAAAAGGACAGAAGACTGTGCCATCCTTTCTTATCTACAGAGGAAATAAAAGTGCTCTACCCAATCCTGTAAATGGTGTCCCCTTCTTAAATTTCTGATTGTTTACTTAGAATGAGCCTTGTGTTCCTACATTGCCTAGAGCTTGGCTGCTCCTGTGTTTGCGGGCAAGAGAAGCTACAGCTTATGTCATTGTCCCCTTTAGAAGAAAACAGCCTCCCCTGAGGTTCTAGCCATCCAGATCTTTCTTTAGTTCCTTGAATGTTCCATCTTGATTCAGAGTTTTAAAACATCTTTCTCTTTGCTTTTTCTCCCAGCTTTTTGGGCAAACTTACACTCTTCTCCTTTTCATTTTTCAGATTTTCTCTAGGCATGCTTTCCTGAATCTCTTAGACTAAATCATATCTTCCACTCATTACAGCCTCTACTTTTCTGTGTATCATTTATCATAGTTTGTAGTTAAATTTATCTGGATGGTTATTTGATTAATGTCACTTTTGCTCACCAAGTGCCTTATACAGTTTCTGATATATGGAAGATGCTTAGTAAATATTTGTTGAATGGATGAATGACACTTGGTTACTGCATTTGATATTTTTGCTGAAGCTTGCCATTCATGTACAAGTGTATATAAGTAGGTGAAATAACTATTGTCTGCCATAGATAGATTTCATATTCAGATAGAAATGTTGTAGTAATTTAGTAAATTAGTAATTTAGTGTTGTTTGTTTTTCCAGGTTGCCAAAGAAAGTGTACTGCAGTTTTACCCGAAAGCTAATATCATAGCCTACCATGACAGCATCATGAAGTATGCGCTAATTATTATGTTGCAAAATTGTGTTTGCTGTGAATTTTTAATTAAACCTTTAAAGTATAATACTTTTATTAGCTAAATATATGAACTCAGAGTCATTCTGCTTATTTAAAAATTTTTCTAGAATAATTAAAATGTAGTAGGTTGTGTCCACATAAGTGACATTCTTTTAACAGTTCATATATATATATGTGTGTGTATATATATATATGTATATATATATAATTTGAATGATTTAGATAAGAGGTCATTTACTCTAATACTTTCAATAAATAAGTTACTTGGAAACCTAAAAGGACCTTATATTCTTGTTTTAAATAAAGAGATATTCTAAACTATAAGAAATCAATATACATGATGATTCAGACTTTTCTAAATATATTGCTCTCATTCTGATCGATTTCAGCTGTGGCCTTTTTCAGTTTAAAAGGTTCCCTCTCAAAATAATTTGTTTGTTAGGACTGTGACTTCTGTAATATAACACTGGGAATTGTGATGGGGCAGTAGTTTTGATGGTACATAAATATACTCTGATCTCAGTAAAGATAGAGTAAAAATATAATTTTGGAGGCGTTGGGGCAAAGGAACCCTGCGTCTAAAATGTCCTTTATCTATAGTTGTTGTCCACAAGTAAGTGGTTTTAAAAATAATGAGTTCTTGTTTGAGGCCTGGATTAGAGAAAGTCTTATGCTTTCTCAGGGAATTTGTGTTTCCAGCTTCCTTTTCATTCTCTGGATGTTTGCTCTACAAGCTTGCCTATAGCCCTACAACCTCCTTACCCTGTGTTGCTTTCCCAGTGCTGCTAAAAGCAGGGACCCTAGGGGCCTGAACCCTGCCTGATCCTGACCATGTGAGGTGAAGCTACAGGCCAGGCAGATCCTGGGAATGTATTCTTTGTATGTTCCCAGGCACTTGCTGCCCCAAGAAGGCCTGGTGGGACTCTCGAAGTCATGCCAGTTTGAGATTCTGCTCTGTGCCCGAGGTAGCTGGCCAAAACAGATGTGTGGTTTAAATCTGTTTCTGGTGTTTGGGGAAAAATCAAACCTATCTATATTGTAGAGACCCCTAATATCAGTTATTTTTGTACTTTTATTACTTTAATGTGCTTTTTAGGACCCTGTATTATACTGTGAAGCTCATGTGTAAGGCCGGTTGTTTTGGTGACCTTTTTTTTTTGTTGTTGTTTTACTTTGTAGCCCTGACTATAATGTGGAATTTTTTCGACAATTTATATTGGTTATGAATGCTTTAGATAACAGAGGTGAGATTATTTTAATACTTTTAATTCTAAGTATTTCCCTTCCTCCATAACAAGGTTGTTTACAAAATTAGTGTTAATTAAAATATTTCCTTATGAGTTAGAACTTAAAAGACCTAAAGGGAAGTAAGATCAGGTTTAAAGCTTGCCAATTGATTGTAATTTTAACTAGAACTAGTGTGAATATAGGGGAAGTTAAAATCATTAAAGAGGATGATGCGTAGGTTGCGTGCATGTATATTTGTTTCAGATTATCCCAGCACTTAAGCACAGTGTGACTTCCTTCGTGTATGTGGAGATCTAAGAAATATCAGTGCCCAAATTTCACCCAAAACCAATTGAGTCAAACTCTGTAAATGGGACCTAAAGATCATATTTTTTCACAGTTCCCCAGATGATCTAAAGGGCAATGAAGGCTGAAAACCACTGTTTTGAGAGTAAGGCAATAGGATGTCAAAGTTAGCATAGAAGTCATGGCTCTTGAATTATTTTGGGTATATCTGGTGCTGCAATATATCAGACTGGATCCTATTACATGTACACATTTTGGACCATTTAAACTTTACACAAGTTGGTGATATTTCATATAATCAAGTATCATATAGCCAGTTATTGTTAACAAATCTTTGTGTCTGGAATGTGGGGTGAAAATAACTTAAAATACTCTTTCTGTAACTACTTCCACATGTAAAAGTACATCTGTCAAATGAGTTTGTAACAATTTGGGGCCAGAAATATCAAAAGAAAAAACATACAAAGTAGCATTAGAAAGAGGGTAACTCTTTTAACCAGACTCATCTTTTTTCCCCTCACCTTAAACTGCCTTAATAGTTCCAAGTTGGGACTTCCCTGGTGGTCCAGCGGTTGAGACTCTTGAGTTTCTACTGCAGGTGGCGTGGGTTTGATCCTTGGTCGGGGAACTAATACCCTGCATGCCGTGAGGCAAAAAAAAAAGATAAATAGTTCCAAAGTTGATATTCCACATTCTCCATTTACTTCCATGTATTACCTGATAATTTTATTGGAATAAGAGCAAGTTAAGGGGTTGGAAAACGTTGAAACAATGTTTTAGCCATATTTAATAGAAGTAGGTACAGCAATAGAGGAGGAAGGTGGCACTTCGGTATTAAAAAGTAATATATAGGGGTGCTTCTCCTACAGTAAATTTGTGATAAAAATTCCTTACCTTTGAAATTTTGTTGAATGTCTCTTAAATGTCTATAACAGTTGTATTACTCTGGTCATAGCTAAGAAAGTTGTACATGAAATAAAAACAATAAAAAATGGTTTGGGTAAATTTCATCCTAATTAAAGGTAACTACATAATTTCTTTTTTCTTTTTTTCTTTTTTTTGGTAAACTCCTGTTAACTAGTATTTTTCTTCCAGCTGCCCGAAACCATGTTAATAGAATGTGTCTAGCAGCTGATGTCCCTCTTATTGAGAGTGGAACTGCTGGTTATCTTGGGCAAGTAACCACTATCAAAAAGGTAAAGTACTTTTTTTGGTTTGGTTTGGTTTGGTTTGGTTTGGTTTTTGCTTCCCAAATATTTATTTGGGACCTTAAGGAGGGAAGAAGTAAACTTTGGATCTTTTAGCTCTGTGCAAAGATCTTTTAGCTCTGTGCTATTTTGTTTCATGTAGCTTATATATTAAAATCCTTAGGCTGGCAAGCATAATAAACTTGCCTTTTTAAATTCTTAGTAGCCGTGAGACTACATGTCATGTTGTAGTTGATATATGGTAAACCAGCCTTCTGAAAAGTTACTTGTCTAAAGTCTGGATTTATAGATCTGAAGAGTACTTTGAAAAAAATTTTTGGAGTATTTGTGAGTACTGACATTTCAAATATTTAGATAAAACTAGAGAATAAGAACAAATACGTGTGTGTTCATAAACCCAGTTTTATACAATCTCAGCATTGTTATTCATTTGCTGCTCAAATCTTTTTTCTTTGAATTCTTTTAAGAAATTAAACATAGATACGTTTGAAGACTCATTTTGCAGGTTTTGAAACTAAAAGGAATTAAACTCTACTTGAAATTTGGTATTTTTGTCTGCTCTTTGGCAGTTTTTCCATATTGAAAATTGTGGCTGTGCTTCAGTTGTTTTTACTGTTTAATATTACTCTTCGAAAGCTCAATTTATATCATTCTACAAAGACTTATAAATATCAGTTTATGAGGGGTGACTGCTTGCCATATCGCTGCCCCCAAGAAAGCATATTGGAAGGACACCAGAAATGGCATTACGGAGAAAACACTTCATCTGCTGCAATTTATATTAAAATATTATTTGCAGGTTTGGGGTCTTTACCATGATCCTGAGACACTTGTGTGTGTTAAGACTGAGATTGAGAATTGCCAAGATAAAGAATATTCTAAGTTTTAGAAAATTATCTCAGGTGCCGTGGACTTCTTTGAAGGATTCCTTACAGTATAACTTTAAACATAACCCTTTAGCAACGAAATGAAGAGTATTTGGTTTGGTAATACTTAGGATTTTTCCATGTATCTGGATAGATCTGGAAATTAGTGCTTTAAATTCACTTAATCTTCAGGAGCTTATAAGATAAATCTATAAATAATATTTAAATAACTGAGTTTCACAACTTTGAGAGATAATTGGTTGGAAAGTTATTTGTCTTTCCCCGTCTGTTTAGTGTGATCAAGGTAAACTTGTATTTTCTCCTCACCGGGCCAGGAATCAGAGAAGTCCTGGCTTAGTCTTAGCTGTGACTATGGTAGATTCAATTAACTTTTATGTTGTAGTTCCTTATCTGTAAAGTAAGGATTTTTGAGTCACTAATATTTTAAAATTTTCTTGACAGTTGGAATATAGATGAATGAAATGTTTATGATTATATTACAATATTGAGAAGCCACTATGATGGGATAAATGTTTTTCTCATGTCCTGACTTTGCAGGGTGTGACTGAGTGTTACGAATGTCATCCCAAACCAACCCAGAGAACTTTTCCTGGCTGTACAATTCGTAACACACCTTCAGAACCTATTCATTGCATCGTTTGGGCAAAATATTTGTTCAAGTAAGAGTATATATATTTCTGGGCATATTTTTAGTATTGATAATGGACAGTGGGGTCATTCTTATTTAAATACCTTGGAGAAATTGTACTTATGATGATGAAGCTTAGTCTGACTGGAGACAGGCATGTAACTAAATAAATACAAATCTATGTATTTGGAAATACTAAAACATACTTAGAAGTAACTCATTGGTTAAAAATGAAAATGCTTCGTAATAATACTGAAAATACTACATGTGGAACTTGTAAGATACATTGAATGTGGTAGTTGGAAGAAAAGATACAGGCTTACACATATGAAGAGAGGTGAACATTAATGAGCAAAGCATCCAACTTATGTTAGAAAAAGAACAACATAAAGTCAAAAAAATTAGAAGGAACGGTATAATTGAGGTAAGAGCAAAAAATAAGTTGGCAAGTTTGATCATAAAAAGGAGAGGGGGATAGTTAACTAAGTGGGGAATATAATCTCAACACAGATTAGAATAATAAGGGGGAAAAAAGGGATGATAATAAAAGATTATGCCGCTACATATTCCCCCCACCCCCAGCTGCGGTGGGTCTTTGTTGCGGCATGCAGAAGCCTCTGCTGTGGCATGCAGGCTCTCTAGTTGTGGCCCTCATACTCAGGCTGCGTGTGGGCTTAGTTCCCTGACCAAGGGTGGAACCCGCATCCCCTGCATTGGAAGGTGGATTCTTAAGCACTAGACCAGCAGGGAAGTCCCTATGTCAGTACATTTTAAAAACTTAATGATTGGATAAATTCATTTTAAAAACTTAGAAAACTGACTCAAAAAGAAATAAAAGGCTCCCTAGGGAAATTTAATCAGTGGTTTAAATTTCTCTGACTGATGCACCAAACCTATGTGAATTTATAGGTGATTTCCACTAAATTTGCAAGGGATATATCATTCTAATCTTATATAAAGTTTCAGAGAAACTTTTTTAAAAAATGGAGTACTTCATGTTTTGGGGCTATCATATCTTTTTTTTTTTTTTTTTTTGCGGTACGCGGGTCTCTCACTGTTGTGGCCTCTCCCGTTGGCGGAGCACAGGCTCCGGATGCGCAGGCTCAGCGGCCATGGCTCGTGGGCCTAGCCACTCCGCGTCATGTGGGATCTTCCCGGACCGCACGAACCCGTGTCCCCTGCATCGGCAGGCGGACTCTCAACCACTGGGCCACCAGGGAAGCCCCCAGGGGCTATCATATCTTTGATAGCAAAACCAGTTAAGGCTGGGGACTTCTCTGGTGGTCCACTGGGTGAGACTATGCGCTCCTAATGCAGGGGGCCCAGGTTCGATCCTGGGTCAGGGAACTAGATCCTGCATGCATGCTGCAACTAAGAGTCCGCATGCCACAACTAAGACCAGGCACTGCATGCATGCATGCATGAATAAATAACCTCTTCTTTTTTAAGAGAGGGCATTTTGTTATTTATTTATTTACTTATGTATTTATTTACTTTTGGCTGCATTGGGTCTTCGTTGCTGCACGCAGGCTTTCTCTAGTTGAGGCGAGCAGGGGCTGCTGTTTGTTGTGGTGTGCGGTCTTATTGTAGTGGCTTCTCTTGTTGTGGAGCATGGGCTCTAGGTGCGCGGGCTTTAGTAGTTGTGGCTCACAGGCTCAGTAGTTGTGACTCGTGGGCTCTAGAGCGCAGGCTCAGTAGTTGTGGTGCACAGGCTTCCTGGATCTGCGGCATGTGGGATCTTCCCAGACCAGGGCTCGAACCCGTGACCCCTGCATTGGCAGGTGGGTTCTTAACCACTGTGCCACCAGGGATGTCCTACATACATTATTTAAAAAACAAAACAGTTAAGGCTGTTATAAGAGGAAAATTGCGAGACATTCTCATTCATAAATGTAGATGAAAAAATCCTATACAAAACATTAGCATACAAATGTAGAATGGTGTAAAACAAAAGTATACCATAACCAAGCTGTATTTATTCCAGGAATGCAAGCATGGTTTAACACTAGAAAAATCTATAAATGGCATTTACTTCATTAAGAATTTAAAGAGAAACTATATAATCTTCATAGATGTCGAAAAAGCATTTGGTAAAATTTAGCAAACACCTTTTCATGACAAAAATTCTTAGTAAACTAGGAAGAGAACTTTATCAACCTGATAAAAAATATTTTCTAGAAATCTACAGCAAACATTAGTTTTCTTTATTTTTTGATTAAGGTATAATCATTCAGAAAAGTACACATATAATAGTATAACAACAAAATTTCACAAGAAATACACTTGCAAGCTTTATTTACTTGGCAAACATTTTTTTTCTTTTTTAATAGACTTTTTAGAACAGCTTCAGATTTACAGAACGATTGAGAAGATAGCACAGAGTTCCCACACCCAGTTTCCTGTTACTAACATCTTAGTATGACGTACATAACAATGAGCCAATATTGATACATTATTTATTAACCAAAGTCCATAGTTTATTTAAATCTCCTTAGTTTTTGCCCAATGTCTTTTTTTCTGTTCCAGGATACCCCATTATAGTTAGTTATATCTTTAGGCCCACCTTAAGGGGGCTGTGACAGTTTCTTAAGACTTTGCTTGTTTTTGATGACCTTGTTAGTTTTGAAGAGTACTGGTCAGGTTTTTTTTTGGCTGCATTGGGTCTTCGTTGCTGCGTGCAGGCTTTCTCTAGTTGCAGCGAGTGGGTGCTGCTCTTCATTGTGGTGCACAGGCTTCTCATTGCGGTGGCTTCTTGTTGCGGAGCATGGGCTCTAGGCACGCAGGCTCAGTAGTTGCGGTGCGTGGGCTCTGGGGTGCAGGCTCAGTAGTTGTGACGCACGGGCTTAGTTGCTCCACAGCACGTGGGATCTTCCCGGACCAGGGATTGAACCCGTGTCCCCCTGCATTGGCAGGCGGATTCTTAACCACTGCACCACCAGGGAAGTCCCAGGTCAGGTATTTTTTAGGATGCCCCACTGTCGGAATTTGTCTGATGTTTTTCTCTTGATGATACTGTGGTTATGGATTTTTGGGAGAAAGATCACAGAGGTAAAGTGCCATTTTCATCATATCATATGAAGGGTACATGTTGTCAACATGTTTTATGACTATTAATGTAGGCCTTGATTACTTTAAGGTAGTGTTTGTTTTCTCCACTGTAAAGTTACTCTCTCCCCTTTCTATATTGTCCTGTCTCTTCTCACCCATTTATTGATATCAGTGTGGACTCATTGATATTGAATATGGTTTCGGTTATAATCTTATACTGTTTTATTTTGTTGCTCAAATTGTTCCAGCTTTGGCCACTGGGAGCTCTTCAGTTGGCTTTGTGCTCTTTGATATACTGCCATCAATGTGTGGGGGTTTTTTGGAGCAATTCCTTACTTTCTGGTACTACAAGATGCTCCACGCTCATCTTTTATGTTTCCTGCTTCAGCCCTAGAATTAGACATTTCTTCAAGGAGCCCTGGTTCCTTTAATTGAAGAATGATACTAGCAACCGAGATGCAAGTGCTTAGGCATAGTTCTGGGGTGCCATTTCTTTTAGGCCCTCTTAGCTGACAGAGCAAAAAATATGTTTATACTAATTTGTATATATAAAATATTGATATGATTCAATGCAATTCTAATTAAAATCTCATCAGGGATTTTATTGGAACTTGTTCAGCTGATTCTGAAATTTATATGGAAGAATAAAGCCTAAGCAGAACCACAAAACACTCTTGGAAAAGAGTAAGTTGAGGGGACTTGCTCTAACAGATTTCAAGATTTAATATAAGGTAAAAATAATTTAGTGAGTTGCTGGTGCAGGGATAGAAAAATAGACTGTAACTGAGGTTGCACAGTAGATCCCAGATGAAAGAAGGGACTAAATAGAAGGGAAGGCAGTTCACTACCAATGTGGAAAAAAATTGTATTCTCTACTTCAAACGATATGTGTAAATTAACAATATATAGAAATTAAGTCCAAGTGGATTAATTATTCAGATGTGAAAGACAAAACTTTAAATTTTTCTAATATAGAAGAAAATCTTTATCTTTGGGGTTAAGGAACAATTTCTCAAGATACAGAAGTGTTAATTATAAAATAAAGGATTGATACATTCAAATTCATTTAGTGTTTTGTCATCAAGAGACATTAAATGATGTATAAATAATAAGCTGTTATATGGGATGAAATAGCTGTAACATATAAGCAACTAAAACTGTGATCTGGAATATATTCCTGTAATCAATAGGAAAAAGACAACCTGACAAAATAATACTAACAGACATTTTTTCACTTAAAGGGAAACCCAAATAGGCAATAAGCAAATGAAGATAGTGTTTAACTTTATGATTGACTTGCAAAATCATGAATAAACCCACAGTAACATACTATTTTATACTTGCTAGTTTGGCGCAGAACATTAGGTGCGGAGAGGAAGTAAGTCGATAGGAACTCTTATATGCCGTTGTGGGGCTGTATTTTGGGGCACAGCCAGTGTGGGAAACAAATGGCCATTTTCTTGTAAAGTGTATCAGGATCTTTGAGATTTTTACTGTGCAAAGGATTTCTTTAAGATAGCTTTATTATCAGACTTCCCTGGTGGTCCAGTGGTTAAGACTCCGTACTTCCCATGTAGCGGGCACAGGTTCGATCCCTGGTCGGGGAAGTTCCGCGTGTTGCAGCCAAAAAAAAAACAAAAACAAAAACATAGCTTTTTAAGATAGCTTTATTTTAAGCTACGTGCTTGAGGAGTGGTTGGAAAGTTATTAAACAATTCTTAGGATAACTTGCTTAACGAAAGAGAATTTCAGCTTAATGCTTTTCTGTTATTTCTTATAAAAGAAAACCATCTTATTCACTGCTGAGTTTCTTGCGCCTAGACCAGTGCCTCGCACATAATAGGTGGGTCAGTATTTGTTTAACAGCTAGCTGCAGGTATACTTCACAATTATTATTCTGGCAGTGGAATATTATCCATGTTGGAATGTAAAAGCTGCTCACGTGTCTCTTGATCAAAGATTTTAACATAGGAATTTGCAGAGCCTAGCTGGCAGAAGTGAACCTAGGTCTACTAAAATGTAGCCTTGCCTGTGTTGTGGTTGAAATGAGAATGCAAGCAGTTTTGTTTTGTTTTGTTTTTATTTAGTTAGTTTTGGCTACGTTGGGTCTTCGTTGCTGCGTGCAGGCTTTCTCTAGTTGTGGCGAGCGGGGCTACTCTTTGTTGTGGTGCGTGGGCTACTCATTGCGGTAGCTTCTCTTCTGGCAGAGCATGGGCTCTAGGCGTGTGGGCTTCAGTAGTGGCACACGGGCTCAGTACTTGTGGCTCGTGGGCTCTAGAGCACAGGCTCAGTATGGGCGCATGAGCTTAGTTGCTCTGCAGCATGTGGGATCTTCCCAGACCAAGGCTCAAACCCGTGTCCCCTGCATTGGCAGGCAGATTCTTAACCACTGTGCCACCAGGGAAGTCCCTGCAAGCTGTTTTAAACAGAATGTTTTAATACTTTTAAGTTTATGGAACATAATTTGTCGGTTGTTTATTTTTCATCCCTACTAAAGATTTGAGATAACTAAATTTGTTGTTTTTGAGAAAAGTAGGAAAAGTTAACCTTTGTTCAGAGTATTTTGTTGTACATAAATATTTACTATTCTTAAATTATAGCCAGTTGTTTGGGGAAGAGGATGCTGATCAAGAAGTGTCTCCTGACAGAGCTGACCCTGAAGCTTCCTGTGAGTAAACCAGTTGGGGTATATTTTCTTATTGGTGAGCACTATCTTTATTTTGCTAATTTAATATTGATAGCTTAATGCGGGGGGAAATAATTGCTGTTATGTGCTAGATAATATGTATTTAAGATGTGTTTTTAAAAATGGGTACTGCCATTTTACTTGTGAGGAAACAGTGTTCAGGGAAATTTTACAAATCTAGTAAATAGAGCCAGGAGTTGTTCCCAGATCTGATTATAGGTCTGTACTTGGAACTGCTCTACATATGGCCTTCAGAAGCTGAGGCAGAAAAAGATGGTGATGAGCATGTTATAATTCTGTCTCCTTGAACTCAGAATGTGTCAGATGCTGGTGACCTCCATGAGTGACTCTTTTTTCCCCTAAGGGTAGATGAGAGCTTAGTTCTATACTAACTACAGTTGAAAATAAAATGGTGTTTGTTTTGTAGGGGAACCAATGGAAGCCGAAGCCAGAGCCAGAGCATCTAATGAAGATGGTGACATTAAACGTATTTCCACCAAGGAATGGGCTAAATCAACTGGATATGATCCAGTTAAACTTTTTACCAAGGTTAGGTTTACTTTTTTTTATAATTGTAGATAGATTTTTGTTACTCTGTTTTAAACTAGTACATGATTGAATTACACTTCTTTTTATGCCTACTGCTGTCTTAGTGAATTCATTGATGCAGGTGGGATAAACAAGTTTGAGATTTTAACATCAATACTAAATCAGTATAACATCTTTATAGAAGGTAAAATACAGAGGCTTGCTTATTCACTCTTGGTTGTCTTTCCTTCCCTCAATTTCACTGAACTTCTTGATTTTCTTTATATAACTGACTTTTGGTTCCTGCTGTTTCTCGTCTTATATCCCTTTGCTGCTCAAATCTTCTATTGAGAGTTTGGGTGACATGTTCTAAATTGCTCTTGAATCCCTAAGCCTGTGTTCTTGGGTGAATTCCTCTTCATTTTATATATTGTTTGCTCAGTATTTTTAGAGAAATCTGTAAGATTGCTTTTTTTTTTTTTTGCGGTAACTGGGCCTCTCACTGTTGTGGCCTCTCCCGTTGCGGAGCACAGGCTCCGGGCGCACAGGCTCAGCGGCCATGGCTCACGGGCCTAGCCGCTCTGCGGCATGTGGGATCTTCCCAGACCGGGGCACGAACCCGTGTCCCCTGCATCAGCAGGCAGACTCGTAACCACTGCGCCACCAGGGAAGCCCTGTAAGATTGCTTTAATTAGGTCTACCTAATTATGGCTCAGCTAGGCCCCCAGATCTGTGTTTTTAAAAGTCTTTTCTCTTTTCCCTGCTTCTTTTTTTTTTTTTAATTAAAAAAATTTTTTTTGGCGGGGGGGTGCTTCCCTGGTGGCGCAGTGGTTGAGAGTCTGCCTGCTGATGCAGGGGACACAGGTTCGTGTCCCGGTCCGGGAAGATCCCACATGCTGTGGAGCGGCTAGGCCCGTGAGCCATGGCCACTGAGCCTGCGCGTCCGGAGCCTGTGCTCCGCAGCGGGAGAGGCCACAACAGTGAGAGACCCGCGTACCGCAAAAAAAAAAAAAAAAAATTTTTTAATTGGAATATAGTTGATTTACAGTGTTGTGTTAGTTTCAGGTGTGCAGCAAAGTGAGTCAGTTATACATATATGTATATTCACTTTTTTTAAGATTCTTTTCCCATATAGGTCATTACAGAGTGCTGAATTCCCTGTGCTATACAGTAGGTTCTTACTAGCTCTTTCCTGTTTGAGAGAAATCCCTTTGAGTAAAGGCTAGCGCTTCCACCTGCTATTTTTCTGTCTTGTACCTTTTTCTTCAAATAGTATTTTCTCTCTCCCCTGCATCTTGAGTCTCCTGGCTCCTCCTGTCTGCTTTCTGACATGCACACGTCCTGTTGTCCTAAGCAAATGGCCTACTGCTCCCTCCAGCTTCTATTTCATCTTTCCTCAGTGATAATACATGTCACAGGTTGACTTTCTTAAACCTACTGCATTTATTTCCTCACTACAGCCTTTACCTTAGAAAATGGTTTTTATTTTGATTATACTTAAAATCAAATGCACTTAACTCTGGTGCGGATATCGACAGTGTTTTCCAAACTAGTATCCATATACCTATTTCCATTCCAACCTGAGCAGCAGTTGAATGCCAGAATAATCTGAAGTACCTCTCCAATCCGTTGTTCAGCAGGTAACTTTAAGCATCTGCTGTGTGCCAGGGACCACTTTAAGTACAGAGGATTTAGTGGTGAAAGACAGAAAATAGGGTCCCAGCTCTTTTTAGGGAGGGAACTCAGCATCTAGAAGGGAAGTCAAACATTGAACAAGGAATTTCAAGTTCAGATGCATTGGAACCCTCTAATAATAAGTAAACTTAACCCCACTTATTATTAAACATTATTATTAAACCTAGTATGAGGGTTCGGAAGAGGCTGTCCAGAGGCTGTCAAGACTTCTTTAAAGTCTTGACATCTCAACTCAAGACTTGAAAGAATAAGGGTGGGGATGAGTGTGCAGCATATAGAAAGAAAGTTTTAGGTTGAAGAACTGAAATAATTCCCATTAAACGGGAGAGTGGAAAGAGGACTGGAAAGGTAAGCTGAGGTTAGATCTGGCAGGACTTTATAGGTCACGATAAGGATGTTATACGAAGACAGTGGGAATCCATTAAAGGGTAGTGTATAAGGTATAGAAAGTATGCAGTGCACTATTGTAGGACCTCATGTTCCTCTTGTAACCAATATGGGACAGTGCCTTCTGGAGTGTGCAATGCCAGAGAAATCTGAAGTACAACCCATCTGCATTCCCAGTGGAGTGTGGAGGAAAAGTTAGACTCAACAGGACTTTGTATGTATAAAGTCAGGAACGAAGAATAATACTAACTGGTTTCCTGCTGGGCAGCAGGTGAACAGAGGTGCCGTTCTCTGAGATAGGTAGGGTGGGAAACAGATGTGTGCGTGGGGGTTGGGGAAGAGGGGAAGGTGATAGAATTAATTTTGAGATTCTTCTCGGATATTAGCGAGATGACAGGTGGTTCTATAGGTAAATAGAGCAGTTTAGACTAGGGATTTGGTTGAGATTCATAGGTTTATAGAATGAGACAGGAGTGTGAAGATAGGGACTTCCCAGGCGGTTCAGTGGTTAGAATCCACCTGCCAATGCAGGGGACACGGGTTCAAGCCCTGGTCTGGGAAGATCCCACATGCTGCGGAGCAACTAAGCCCATGCGCCACAACCACTGAGCCTGCGCTCTAGAGCCCGTCAGCCAGAACTGCTGAGCTCACGTGCTACAACTACTGAAGCCCGCATGCCTAGAGCCTGTGCTCTGTAACAAGAGGAGCCACCGCAGTGAGAACCCTGCACACCACAACGAAGAGTAGCTCCCGCTCACCGCAACTAGAGAAAGCCTGCACACAGCAACGAAGACCCAACGCTGCCAAAAATAAATAAATAAATATTTTAAAAAACTTACAGTACTCAGAACTGTGTGGTTTTCACACTGAGTTGTACTCTAATTAGTTGTATATTTGGCTGGTTTTCAAAGATTAAGGATGCTTAATAAATATTTATTGAATTGAGTATATTTTGATAGAAATAGTTCTTTTAACTTAGCTACATCTAAATTCATACCCGGTACATACAACAAACCTGTGGAATAAATCAGTCAACAATAGAAAATATAGCTAAGGAAAAGGTAAAACTATTAAAATCATCTGGTATTCTGCCACATAGGAAGTGTGATTCATGTGATGGTCTCTCAGTCTACATGTGGTAATGTTTATGTTTTTATTTTCGAAATAGGAATTGTTTTGTGTGTTTGAGGTTATTTGGGGGGGCGGGAGCACATTTCAAAGATGTTGCAGATGGTTAAGAAATTCTGTTTTTGAGCCCTTTTTAAATGTGTGTGCTTTACTGGTATGTCCCACAAACTTGGAGATGTTGCTAACTGGTACCTTTAGGCTCAGTTCTTATGGAGTTCGTGTGTATTCACTTAGTCTGCTTGAATGGTATGATTGTGCTTCCGACTGATCTGAGGAGCTAATTTAGGGGAGGTGACTTGGGAGGACAGGGTCAGTCAGCACAGTTCAGAGTTCCCTTACTCTGCTTTCACCAGCGTCTCTGATTTTAACTGTTTTCACATACGGGGGTTTTGTGTAAAATTTCCTTTTACACCAAGTTTTAAGCTCCCCCTGCCCCTTTGAGAATTGTTAATCTACTGGTATATAACATGTGTTCTTTAAATCAGATTTTATAGTGTAATGTTTAAAGTAAATCAGCAGGGAAATTTTGTTATATTTTGTCAGCATAGGGACTGTAGAGTTCATGGAATTTACCTTTCTTCCTTTCCTTCTTTCCTTCTTCCCTTCTTTCTATCTTAGCTTTTTAAAGATGATATCAGGTATCTGTTGACAATGGACAAACTGTGGCGGAAAAGGAAACCTCCAGTTCCATTGGATTGGGCCGAAGTGCAAAGTCAAGGTGAAGGATACATTTTTGTCTTTGGGATAACCTAAATTGGAAATTCTCTAACCTAAAGTCTTTAAACAGCCCTGTCATTTCTTGGTGTACAGTGGTATACACCCATGGTAAGAAATTCAGACAGTTCAGCAAAGTATGAAGAAGGAAAATCACTGGAAATCCCATCACCTAGGGAAATAGTTACTATTAATGTTTTAGGGAATGTCTTGGTGATAACTCCGTGCACGTAGACGCAGACAGTTGTATATGCACTTTCCGTAAATGGAATCATACTATTTATATACTCTGACTTGCTCTTTTCAGTCAGTATTATTTAACTAGTCCCTTATCAGTTAACATTTAGTTGTTTCATATTTTCCCTGACATAAAGTGTTGTTCCTTTAACTTATTTATAACTTTAAGTGCAAGAAAAACTATTGTAGTAGTGACTACTTCCTTACCCACTCTCCTTCAACACATTGTGTCTCAGCTTGTTTTGCACAGCAGTGTTCAGCATAGTGGAACTTAAAAGGTACCAGGAGACTTAGGATGTCAGTTTGGAGTAGTTTTCTATAGTTATCTACAGTAACGGATATGTCACTTTATAGCCCAATTCAATTATTGCTCTAATAGCTTCTGCTTTCTGAATGCTAACTATGTTCTGGGCATAGTGATTATTATCTTATCTACATTATATTCTTGAATCCTCTAGTAATCTCCTTATGAAGTTCTGAGACAGTCTTGCACCTTTCCCATATCAATATTAGCGATTTTCTTGTACACATAAGTGTATCATAGTGATAATTACTTTAATGGAATTTGTTTCATATTATTTGATTTTCTTATCGTCGGGTATTGAATTGTTAAACAGAGTAGAGGAATGATGTTAATAGTGAAATTTCTAATATTCTTTTCTTTAGGAGAAGAAACCAATGCATCAGATCAACAAAATGAACCACAGTTAGGTCTGAGAGACCAGCAAGTTCTAGATGTGAAGAGCTATGCACGTCTTTTTTCAAAGAGCATTGAGACTTTGAGAGTTCACTTAGCAGAAAAGGGAGATGGAGCTGAGCTTATATGGGACAAGGTTTGTTTTGAAAATGTGGGGCAATTACTTGTATATCAAATGTATATTTTAGTTCTTGAGCTGTACCAGAACCTAGTAATTTGGGGATATTGTTTATTCTACCAGATTTTGAGGACATGTTGATTTTTGTTTGGATGTTTTCATCTCTAATTACTACATTGAACTATGAATTTTCTATATGTGAATTTAAGCAATATCATAAAACCTCATTTTAGATTCTCACATGTTCATGGTTTATAAATGTGACTTTAATGGAGTAAAATGTTTATCTGACTTAAGCAAATAGGCTTAAGAGAACTTCTTACGTAATAGAGATTTGTTAATAGAAGTCATAATATCTTTTTGGAGACAGCAGCTCATAGGCCTAATTTGGCCTTGAGAGTAATAAAATTGCCTTTTAACTCTTAAAAGTCTGAGAGACTTCTCAATTGAAAAATGAGATGTAGTCTTTCTTACAAGTTAAAACAATATTTAAAAGTATTTTGCAGTTAAATGTTACATTTTGAAATTTGGTGAGTTTACTTATTTTTAATTGTAGTAAATATTTTCTGTGGCTGTAAATGATTTATCTGATAAAGTTTATATGTTCATGTACTGGTAAAGATTTGCTGTGAGTTTTAAAGTAAGGAGAAAAGTTTGATCAGTTTAAGAAAACTAAGGTAACTTTATGTGCAAATTTTGAGATGGGTTGAATCAGTCATCTGAAATAAAGCTGGTAAATTTAGATTGGGGGAGTCTTATAAACATTAGTCTTTAGGGTTTGTGTGCTATAAGGAGTAACTTAAAAAATTTTTTTTTCATTGTTACTGTTACACTAGTGGTTTGGGAGGTTTTCATCTATACACAGGGGCTACATAACAAAACTTGGAACTGAATTGTTAGCCTCTGTGAGTAAACTCTGAAACTAATGGGTGTGATAAGCCAATTGCCTGGGGAAGTACCTGATGGACACTGTGTTAAATAATCATATTTAATCCTCACCACAACCTTATAAGATGTTTATATAATTTTCCCTGTTTAACAGATTAATGAATATTGGCTCAGGGAGGTTTATTTGCCTGTGGTTACATAGCCAGCTAAATAAGTATGTAAAGAACCCACGTTCTGTCAATGCTTTTTCTTTTATACTTTGGTGTTTCTGAATTATGGGCTACGATAGTTTCTTCTCAGTTCAAAGCCGGAAACCTTGCTGAAATCTAACTAGAGAGACTAGGATATAGGCTCAGGAAGAACAGAAGTTGTAACGGGAAAATTATTGTCCTGCCACATCTGAAAAGAAACAGTATAGGTCTGTGGAGTACATGAAGGGAGTTTGGAGAAGGAAAGCCAAAAGGAGTAGTTCAGCTGTTTCTGAGGCTTCAATGAAATAGCTTTCTCAAAACAGCTTGTGTTCCCTGGGGTCTGTACTTGTCAAACAACCTTATTGTTGACTGATGGACCCAGGGAAGGATTGCCACAATCAATAAATGGAATTGGTATTCTGGTCTATACCCTTAGTCTCCAGTGCATTTGTTTAAGCAGGAGTGAATTCCTAGAACCTGCTGGCTCTTGGTAAGACCACATTCCTGGATCACAGGAGCTGATGATGAGCCCCTGCCCCCTTCTCATCCAGAGAGGCCATCTCTTGTTCTAGTTGACTTGTTATAAATGTGTGAAACTGCTGTTCTGAAAGAAATACTAGCCAAATGAGTAAATTTGTGGGGAGACTTGTTAAATTGTTTAAATTATTGGCAGGATGACCCATCTGCAATGGATTTCGTCACCTCTGCTGCAAACCTCAGGATGCATATTTTCAGTATGAATATGAAGAGCAGATTTGATATCAAATGTAAGTTTTTTTGTACTTCAGTTGTATCATCTAAAATTCTAAGGTTTTTAACAGCTAAACTTTTTTTTTTTTTTTTTTTTTTTTTTTTCCAGCAATGGCAGGGAACATTATTCCTGCTATCGCTACTACTAATGCAGTGATTGCTGGGTTGATAGTATTGGAAGGATTGAAGATTTTATCAGGAAAAATAGACCAGTGTAGAACAGTGAGTGTTTCTATTTGCAATTTTTAAATTAAAACAATAAAATTGGTTTAAAGCAATGGAAAAGTAATTATTCAAGTTACCTTGTGAGTTGCATGTTTAAGTAAGCTTCCTGGAAATTATAACAAAAAGGAAAACACATTTGCTTCTCTTATTTTTGTCACATTTGCAGAAGCTAGTTTGCTTCTAACATTTCTAGTTTTACTGATTCCTTGGAAGAACTCATTGTGTGAGTTCTTATATTAACTTTTCTCAATTGTTTTTCAGTTCTAAGAGTTCTCTGGTTTAAAATTCTATTTGGTTATTTTATAGTCCCCTGTTCTTCTGTCATTTTTTGTCACTCTTTTTTATTTTAAACTTATATTTGATCATGTTTATGTCTGAAATCTTTATGGATGAGTTTACAGTCATCTGCTAGATCTCTCTCATAGTGTTTTGTTTGCTTATGTGATACATGATTTTTTAAAAAAACAATTATTTGTTAAAACTATATCTGTGATAATTCTTTAAGGACCTGTTGAAGGTGTGTTTCTTCAGAGAGGCTTTTGTGTTTAATTTTATTTATTTAGTCTTTAAAATTTTATTTATTCATTTATTTATGGCTGCATTGGGTCTTCGTTGCTGTGTGCACGGGCTTTCTCTAGTTGCGGCGAGCGGGGGTCACACTCCTCATTGCAGTGCATGGGCCTCTCATTGCGGTGGTTTCTCTCTTGTTGCGGAGCACGGGCTCTAGGATCAGGGCTTGAACCCATGTCCCCTGCATTGGCAGGCAGATTCTTAACCACTGGGCCACCAGGGAAGGCACCCAGTGCCATTATTAATGCACTCTTAAAATACCTTTTACTGTTTCTGTGAAATTTCAGGGTGAGGGAATGTAGACTCATATGATCAGTGAACCTGCCATCTAGGTTCAGTTTTCTATTTAAATTTTTATTTTGGTTGTCATGTTTTTAATTTATAAGAACTATATATTTTTTGATTTCTACCTTTTTATAGCAGCCTGAACAAGTGTCTACTTTGTTCTGTAACATCCTTTCCATTTCTTTGCTTTCTTATCTTTCTTCTTCTCTTGGGCTAATGATACCTGTATGTCCGGGTTTCATTTGTTCACATTTATAAATGAATGCCAGGATAGATTAATAATAGTGTTAGCCTGAGTATTAGTAGTGTTAGCAATTGTTTTTATTACTGTTCATTTCTACCTTCCCAGTGAAGATCAAGATCAAATAAGTCTGTTCTCTCATTGTACCCTGCTTCCAGCCCTGACAGTACAAATGTATATGCCTAGTATTTATTGTGGGGAGAGGCTACAGTAGGGCTCTTCCTAGCACTTAATGCCTGTCAAGGGATTTACTTCTTTAAGCTTCGGGGAATTGATGGGGTTCTTCTTTAGAGTTAATTCATCTTAGCAGATACCATACTACATGGTAATTTCACGATGAGAATTTGTTTATCAGTTTCCAGTGTTCTGACATTTGTAACTTCAGTGCAGTTTTTTTTTTCCCCTTGGTTCTTATTATTTTTTTGTTTGCGTATTAGGGAAATAGTAATAGGGCCAGACATACATTATTTTTCCTTTTATTATGTAAATGTTAATATCATAGTCATCTGAAAATTTGAAAAAAAGGCAGCACATTTGTTCCATATATCTACGAAAGCTTTATCATTAATTAGAGAAATTAGTTTATTGGTGTTGTTAGAAGTTGGCTTAAAGTTGATAAAAATAACCACTAGGAAGGAACCCCAAAACTGATTTAATGATGGTACCAGAGACAAGTATGGTTAGGCCCTTATTCATGCCAAATTAGTTTGCAGAATAGTCTATATAGAGTCTTCAGTACACAGAGATTTCTTTTCAGTAAGCTCAGCCTTATTTACAAGGTAGCTAATTTAAAAAGAAGGTTGGAAAAATCAGTCTCTTAACAAGGTTTTGGGACTTCCCTGGTGGCGCATGGGTTAAGAATCTGCCTGCCAATGCAGGGAACGCGGGTTCAAGCCCTGGTCTGGGAAGATCCCACATGCCATGGAGCAGCTAAGCCTGTGTGCTACAACTACTGAGCCCATGTTCCACCACTGCTGAAGCCCACATGCCTAGAGCCCATGCTCCGCAACAAGAGAAGCCACCACAATGAAGAGTAGGCCCCGCTCGCCACAACTAGAGGAAGCCCGCACGCAGCAATGAAGACCCAACACAGCCATAAATAAATAAACAAATAAATAAGTACATACTCAAACTTTTTTTAAAAAAAAACAAAAGGTCTTGATTTTCCTTCTGGAAGGGAGTATTTAAGTGAACACTGTATGATATATGAATTATGACTCAAATTTCTGATTTTTGCTTGTGTTTTTTTTTTTCCCAAAGATTTTTTTGAATAAACAACCAAACCCAAGAAAGAAGCTCCTTGTGCCTTGTGCACTGGATCCTCCCAACCCTAATTGTTACGTATGTGCCAGCAAGCCAGAGGTGACCGTGCGGCTGAACGTCCATAAAGTGACTGTTCTCACCTTACAAGATAAGGTAAATGCAGGACCTAGTTCTCTTCCTGGTTGTTCATTTTTCTTTTTATAAGAAAAAACAAGTCCCCTTTTGCCTTTTACAGTGTTACTGTGATAACAAACTAAAAGCCAGATAATTACCCTAATTACTGAGGTGTGTTGCTCTGGTATCCTGGGTTGCTTTACCATCTGGGTCCTGTTGTCTTTCCTGTCTGTGGTTCCAGAATATGTGCTTCACATCCCAGAAGGGAATAGGTGTTTTTGGCTAGAATATGGAGCACAGGTGGTACATTGGTGGACAGTATCTTAGTAAGCAAGTTCTTTGTTTCTCAGGCAGTGTGTAAATTCTGTATTTTCTTGGCAGATAGGAGGTATCCTTACGTGATCTAGTGACGGTCCTGATTCTGGTATGTTAAGTTAGTCCCTGAGAAGGTGCATCGTTTGCACACTTGGATTCACCTGTAGAGCTCTGGAGTGAGAAATGGAGGGTTAGGATATGGTCTGGTTCTATAGCTTGGTCCTTCAGTTCCTCCTAGTTTTTTTTAAATTAGGAAAGATTTAAAAAATGGCCTGGGGCTTCCCTGGTGGCGCAGTGGTTGAGAGTCCGCCTGCTGATGCAGGGGACACGGGTTCGTGCCCCAGTCCGGGAAGATCCCATATGCCGCGGGGCGGCTGGGCCCGTGAGCCATGGCCACTGAGCCTGTGCGTCCAGAGCCTGTGCTCCACAAAGGGAGAAGCCACAACAGTGAGAGGTCCGCATACCGCAAAAAAAAAAAAAAAAAAAAAATGGCCTGAATGGGTTCCACTTCACACTTTGGGGATCATTTCAGATAGTTCCTCTGATTATGTCCATCATGGTGCTACATATTTATATATCTCCTGACATGGGGGAGTAGACCTTCGTGGCCCTAATGGCTGCTTGAGAATGAATGGCCTTTCTCCCAGAAATGGTTACAGAGGGCGGGTTGATTTGAGCTTATGTTTTGGATGGGGAAGCAGCAGGACTTGATATACTGGAGGGTGGTTGCCCCATCTTCCTTCTTAGGAAAGAAACGATTATAGTTGGTATCTACTCATTCTTGAGCTAAAGGTAATTCCACTATTGGACCTTTAGAGAGTTCCTCCATTGTTTGGTTTTTCTGTTTGTTTGTTTGTTTTATAGGATCAGGTAGAATTTAATAGTATTATCACTCCTGATCCGTCTCTGAATTTAGAGATGGAACTTGGGAAGGGGAAGACTGTTTATCTGAGAATCAGATTGATGAGAAATATTTCACCTATAAAACATCTGTCATTACGGGTTTGGAATAGAGACTAAGATAAAATATGTCAAGTGTCTAGCTTAGTACCTAATCTGCTGGGAACGACAAAATACCAAAGCCAGCCAAGGAGTTCTCAGTCCCCATCTGGAGGAAGTTTTTCCTGATCTTTATCAGTGGTCAAACATGGGGGTGGAACATGGGCATGAGATAATTGGGTACATTCCCATTGCTTTCCTGCTTGCCCTAAGGTACCTTGAAGAGCAACTTGGCTCATTTCCAATGGAAGGGGAAAGTTAAGAGCCTTTATGAAAAAAAAAGTCTAGGCTTTTTATGGTCTTTAATTCCATATGTTAATATTTTGAATCTTTTTTTTCCTTATAGATAGTGAAAGAAAAATTTGCTATGGTAGCACCAGATGTCCAAATTGAAGATGGAAAAGGAACAATCCTAATATCTTCAGAAGAGGGAGAGACAGAAGGTATTTATTATACATGGCCTGTGTTCACTCCCCCTCATTTGGATGCAGACTGCCTGTGTGAAGGAGTGCATGTTAGTTTATCCGTTCACTACATATGGTACTCGGTACCTCAGCTGACAGGGGTGATGTTTGTCCAAGAGTGGGGAAGCCTTGATAGCCTGCTCGTGATATAGAGCAGAGAGTATTGCTGAAATCAGTGCCCAGTTTTGGTTTTCTTGGCTTTCCTTTTCGGAAGTTTAAGCAGTTCATCCCTTTTGTTAATGTATTTGTTATATAAGGTGTAATGCATTAGTTTCTGTTTAAGCTTTCCAAGTGAGAATTGTGTTGTGGTTATGCCTCCTTCAGACCACACTGGTCAATCTGATTGGACTTAGAAGTTCCCACACCTCATTTGTCCTGACGGGGAGTGTCGGGATTCTTTTTGGCTATAGCTCCTTGTTAAGAAATTTGGAGATATTAGGTCATGAGTAATTGGAGGTTGCCTTTTGGCTGGGTCATAATCTGTTTTAAGAGTCTAGTTGAATATTTAAGCCCCATTCTAGCCATCTGTCTCTTTTAAAGGCTAGGACCTTAAAAATGGAAACTGGTCGAGAATCTCAGTGGCTTAAATGTGGTCCTTTTCCACAAAATACTTGTGCTACTGAGGGTGAGAGAGCATTTATTCAAATATGTTTGGAGTCCTTCTGTATTGCAGGCATAGTCATAGATATTCGTAATTCAACGATGAATAAGATAATTGTCCCTGGCTTGAAGTGCTTACAGCCTAGAAGGAGAGGAGGGATTATCAACAAGTAGATTTAGTGCCGTCTAAGAAATACTATAGAGAGAAAGTGTACAAAGTTTGAATTGAAGCTTTGTAAAAGGAGGGTCGGGGAGGGGGTGGGGTATCCCAGGAGAAAGAGGACTCATGGGCCAGTTCTTGAAGAAGAGCGGAGGGGGGAGAGTCTGCATTTGGGCAGAATGAACAGCATCTACAAAGGCATAAACTTATGAAGCAATGTAAAAGCTTTAGAAATGGCCAGGTATTTTGTTTCACTGGAAGGTGGGGTGCTGTGGGGGTTGGCAGTGACTGTGCAGCTGGAGGATTCGCTGTGTCATATGTGTAATGTCTGTTTGTCTTCCTCCTCCCCCAGTATCCTGCTCCCACCAGGGTTTAAGCAGGGAAGTAATACATAATCTGCAGGGGGGTGAGATAAGGATGTAAGAGTAGAGGCAGGGAGTCAGAAAAAAATGGAGGGAAGTGAGGGATTTTTACTAAGGCAGAAGCAAATGGCAGATTTGAGATTTGCAGAGGCAGAATTTAGAGCACAGGTGAAGAAGAGTAACATTGTTAGTCTTGGACAGAACTGTTGCCAAGACTCTGGCTTCAGAGGTGATGCTAATTCACCAGGATAGAATGCTCAGTGACTGGGTTCCCTTTTGAACATGTTGGGCTGAGGAGTTTTAGTGAGTGTGAAAGGGCTTGGAGATGGAAGTCTGGATAGAAACTATTTTCCAGAGACATTCCAGGGAGACTAAAAAGGTAAAATAAGAAATAAAAACTAAGAACGCAAAAGATTATTAGATTATGTAAAAAAATTATGTAAATTTAAACGTAAGTAGAATTTAAAATACAGTTTACTTAGTATGTGCCAGGCATGGTGGCTATAGGTCAACAGGTTATACACAGTCTGTAGACACAGAGCAGATACTCAGTAAAGCTGACTGAGTGTTGTGAGGGGAGAGTGTAAATTGGCAGCTAAATGAGGAAGCAGTTTGTAAATGAAACTTGAGCGCTTTTACAGGTCAGGAGAGAGGAGCATTTGAACATGCAGGAGAGAAAGGATAGTTAAGGCAGGATGGCCCTAGAATAGGTAGGAGGAGGTGGTGACACCAAAAGTTTGGTTGGAGAGATTGTTCTTCATTGGAGTATTTATAATCCATGTAGCAAAGGCTTATTGAGTGCTAGTAGATGCTAAGCATGGTGGGCTACATGCTGGGGATATTCAAATGAAGCAGAAATGACATGTGGAAGAGAGAACTAAGTTGGAATTATTAGTTTTTGGAGACCCTGCTGTCTGTCCATTGAGAAATGTTGAAAATTTATGTTGAAAAATTCATTGAAATAAAGTTTCCTCATACTTCTGAATTGTAAAATTTGCTAAAAGTAGTTTGTTGGCATTTCTGTGGATAACCTCTTTAGAAATAGAGTATATTTTGAACAATTCTAAAAGTTGTCACTGACTCCTGTAGGATTCCAGATTAATTTGGTTTCAAGGGGAGAAGGTTCTCAGAACTTCTCACAGTTCGATTCCCTTGAAGTAATTTTGGTAGTTAAGTTTTCAGGGCTGAGTAGCTAAGTGAGTAATACTTTAGTGGACTAGTTTACTAGGGCTGCCATATCAAAATACACAGACAAGGACTTAAATAACATTTATTTTCTCCTATTTCTGTAGGCTAGAACTCTTAAGATCAAAGTGTTGGGAGGGTGGGGGGAGTTGATGGGTTTGGTTTCTCCTGAGGCCTCCCGCCTTGGCTTCTTCTAAGGATACCAATTAGATTGGATTAGGGTCCACTCCAACAGCCTCATTTTAACTTAATCACCTCTTTAAAAAGCACTGTCTCGAAGTATAGCCACATTCTGAGGCACTGGTGTTAGAGCTTCAGTACGAATTTTTGGGAGATAGAGTTCAGCTTATAGCAGGGGGTTTACCTTTAAAAAATTAAAGTGACTGCTCCATGGACATATAACTAAAGCATCTAAATTTCTTTCAAATTTTCTAGCTAATAATCACAAGAAGTTATCAGAATTTGGAATTAGAAATGGGAGCCGGCTTCAAGCAGACGACTTCCTTCAGGACTACACTTTATTGATCAACATCCTTCATAGGTAGGAACTATTAATATTTTAAGTGTAAGAAGTTATTTGAATATACAAACTTAAGATAAAGTGGAGAGAAAATGTTTTCTTACCTTTAAACCTTACTGTTCATTTGAAGCTGCACCATGTATATGCTCAAGTTGGCCGCTAAGTTCCCTGAGGTTTGACCTACAGAAAAATCTGAGAATCCAGAAAGAAAAGGGATAAGCAAGAAATGTTTAAGGGTTAACTAACTCATCAGTGGTGGCTGATCAGAAAGACCTAGAGAGGGTAGAAATTCAGGTGTTTGAATAGTTATAATCAAGGGTGCATTCATTTTGATAATTGAACTAGAATAAAAAATTTTAATTAGTTTTAAAGATGATTTGGAAGAAAGAAATAATTTCTCCCATAAAACAAGTATTTCATTGTGATCTGGAACAGTAACAAGAGAGCATTAAAATTTATCCTATATAGATTCCTGGGTCATGTATTTTTTTCTTTTTATTTGATTTTATATCCTGCCCACTTTATAAAAAAGCATCCAAAGTGCTTGCGTTACAGGATATTTGCACATATGTAACACAATTTAAATACAGATGGTCCTCCACTTTGGTGTGTTTATCTGCTGAATGAGGTAACATGCTCGTTGCTACCCTTAAACTGCACCCTGACTCATTACTTTAGGTAGCATCTAACAAAATGCAAAGGCTGCCACCTGCATCCACATGTTTTTTGCCAATGTTGCTATCTATATATCCAAACATTTAGAACTTGTGTAGTTGTTTGGAGAGTATTATATATATACTTAGTTTATAAAAAGCATAAAATGACAGGAAAAACTGAATGTGGGTTATTAGTATAAAATGAGACAATTGAGTGAAAGGTAGATATCGCTAGGGAGTGATATCTGGCCTCGATTAGACACCAGTTGGATGTTAGTGGTGTGCTTGTGTTCAGTTGTGAAAGGACATGTACAATAAAATGGAAATATATCACATGGTGTCTAAAAAAGGAGGCATAATTAGGGTTTTTTTTATCATATTTTTTAGCTCTCTGGGAACAGAACCCCCCTTATAACATGTAAGTCTTTTGTTTGACTTTCATGCATTAAACTTTTATACATGTTTTTGGGAACTCATTACAAAAGCAGGGTGCTGCCTGTAAAGATGGGGAGAAAACCGAGAATCCATGTAACTCTACCCCCAAACACTAAATTACTCTGGTCAAGATCAGAGTACAGTGTATAGAATCTTTTCACCTAGTAGCTGAAGAAATAATGCCTAAGAATTACATCAGGCCTCACAGTTTTCAACTCATTTTCTGCTTTAGCAATGAAAGTTACTTAACATTTTTTTTAAAAACCCTTTCCCTGAATTGAAAGTGAGATGTTATTGACCATTTGAATTAGAGTTTTGAATTATCATAAAAATCTGTTATAGTCTTTTTTAAAACTCTTTGAAAATCAGAATCCAAATATTTGGTGTGTACGTAGTATACACTTTTTGAGCTTTGAGGACAGTTTCTGTCTGGTGTGCCTTTGCTTTTGTAAGTAGTATAGCAGTGGTCCAGTGTTATAGTACATGGTTCTCTTACAGTGAAGACCTAGGAAAGGATGTTGAATTTGAAGTTGTTGGTGATGCCCCAGAAAAAGTGGGGCCCAAGCAAGCTGAAGATGCTGCCAAAAGCATAACCAATGGCAGTGACGATGGAGCTCAGCCTTCCACATCCACAGGTGAGTCATGGCCCCCCGGCCAGCAGGTTGTTAATTTACCCACCAAGCACGACTATTTAGAACAAACTGATTATTTTATGAATGTTGACCATAAAGTAGAACTCCGTAGGACTACTAGAGGTGTGTGTTGGTTTGGCATTGTTTTAATGAAGCTTTGAATGTATGAACCATGAAGATATTTAAGACTGGGTAAAATTTTTATGGAAAATAGACACTTTATTTTTTTGTTCGTTTGTTTTTACGACTGGAAATGTCAGTTTACTGGTGTAGAAAGATGGTTCATTCTTAGTAGTAGTAGTTTTGGATTTTGTATGCCTGTTCGTAGGGGCAGTAAATCAGTGCATCTAACTATTTTGAGTGAACAGATGCTTGGTAAGTATAACATTTTAGCATTTCACAGTTTTCTCAGAACCAGTGTGACTTCGGTAAAGTGCACCAGAAGCTTTCTTTTCCTGGGTGTTCAGTGTTGGTGCTTTACTGTGCTCTAATGTAAACGTTTACTACCTGCCTCACCCCACCCCAGCTCGCTCGCTCGCTCGCTCGCTCTTGCGCGCGCGCGCTCTCTCTCTCTCTCTCTCTCTCTCTCTCTCTCTCTCTCTCTCTCTCTCTCTCTCTCTCTCTCACTCTCACAGTCTCTCGTTACTACTTTTTCACTTGTTTTCATTTCTTTGACCCTGTGTCTTTGGTGTTCTTTGGAATATGGTGGTTCCTTGGTTTTCATGTTCTCTGAGAGTTGTAAAGATGGACTTTGAGGTAGTCCAGAGTGTGTGGGCCATGGGTTCATGACCTTTTCTCCCCTCTGAAAATAGAAAGGTTCATCATCCTCCTTTAAGGAAAGGACTGGTAGTTTTTCAAAAATCATAATTCAAAATGTGCATTTATTGATGCATTGCTGTGGATAGGTTTTGGAGGCTCTAGCAATGAGTAAGGTAGGTGTTCTGCCTTTGATTTAGTGCAGTGGTGGGAGATGGGTGACACAAAACCAACCGTAGTGTAGGGTTAAGAGCATACACTGTAGAGCCCCACTCTGCAGGTTTGAATCCTGACCTCATCCTCTGCTACTGTGTGACCGTGGGCAAGCCTCTGCCTCAGTTTCCTTTTCTGGAAAATGGATAATAATGTTATCTTCTTTATACGGTGGTTGTGATGATTAAATGAGTTGTATATGTGAAGTGCTCAGAACAGTTCCTGGCATGTTGTAAGTGTATGTATATGTTGTTGTTTATTACTACCACTGCTGCGAATATTAGGATATTCACCCTCCTCTTTTCTATTGGAGAAGTAGAAACAAGGAACTGTAACAATTCCTTTGAATTATATAATGCTTGTTAAAATTTTTGTTTTGATTAAAAAAGAAAGAGGTGCTTGTAACAGAAAACATTAAAACACTACGGAAATATGTAATGTGTAAAGCCAAGGTCCTAAGGGTAGCCATTCTAAAGTTTGGTGTGTATTAGAAGAGTTAGTTTTTCACATACGTAAAATTTTAGTGAGCTGCTAGTAACCCCCCACTTTTAACCATTTTTTCCCTTTTTTTCTGAAATAAGCACAAGAGCAAGATGATGTGCTCATAGTTGATTCGGATGAAGAAGGTCCCTCAAATAATGCCGACATCAGTGAAGAAGAAAGAAGTCGCAAGAGGAAATTAGATGAGAAAGAGAATGTCAGTGCGAAAAAGTCACGCACAGAGCAGACAGAGGAGCTTGATGATGTTATAGCATTAGATTGAACGGAAATGCCTCTGAACAGAACCCTCTCACTGCAGTAGGCCTTCTGGGCAGAACCAGGTTATTTGTTATGTCCTTTGTTCCAAAGGGAAAAAATTGGCACCGGTGACTTGAAGATGATTCTGCTCCCTTTGAAAGCATTCATTTTGCTAGAACTATTAGAAACATTGCAGTATGCTGTATTGAAAGTAGGAATATAGTTTTAAAACCCTTTGAACAAAGTGTGTGCATAACCAGTCATGAGATGGAACAACACAATGCATGTTGCCTTTTTAATGTAAATACCCTTAGGTATCATTTAACAGTTTTACAATATTGTGGTTTAGTAAAGTTGATACCTGGTTATAAATATTATGCCTTTATTTTTGGTTAGAAGAAGAATTATTTTTAGCCTAGATCTAACCATTTTCATACTCTTAATTGACTGAAACAGATTCAAAGAAGTATCGAGTGCTATGCATTGAAACTTGTTTTTAAATGTTAACTGGCACTATGTATATTAATGTAAAACAGTTGTTAATTTACTCAAGTTTTCAGCTTGTACTGCCTGGTATGTCTGTGTAAGAAGCCAATTTTGTGTATTGTTCCAGTTTCAGGTTATTTATATTTGATGTTTTGTAAAACTCAAATACGACTATACTGTACTTATGGACCAAATAAATGGCATCTGCATACTTGTTATACATGCCTGCACAGTTCACGTTTCTGCCGGGTTTATACGTTGTATTTGCTGCAGGCATGCTATATTCTTTGCTTTTAGAAAATTAACTCAGAAACGGACGTGGAGGTTACAAGACCTCTGCTGTTTACCACAGGTGAGTATGTTCTGAAAGAAAGCTTTTAATGCCATTCGGATTGTAAACAGTTGGCCTTCTGTTGAGAACGTTTAAGTGATCTTTGCTCGGCCCCAGTAACTTGGAGCCTTCGATTTGAGACTACACGGGGAAAGCCTTTCCTCCACTCTGGGTTGTCCCCAGGTCATCTAAATCCCTTCTTGCATTGTACCATTCAGGACCCAACTCTGGCCAGCAGATGTGACCACACCAGTGCTGAAGGGGCAGTACTCACATCTCTGTCTCGGACCTCGGAAGGCCTTGGCCTTTAGGCCGCTGTCACACAGATGTGCCTGGAGTTTTTGGGTAACAGAAACCCATGAAGCTGTTTGCCCAGTTCTGTACCTCTCTGCCTTTGGTATTTTTGGCCACAGTCAGCCAAATTTCAAGTTGATAATTCTCTGTATTGTTCCACTTTGTGTAATTCTTACTCTGCCATCCAGCTTACTCCTCGTCTCTGTCATTTGTAAATTCATCATGTAATCAAAGCCTTCAGAAAAATCGTGGCGAGCAAGACTCAGCCCGCAGAAGCATGCTGCTTGACGCCTCCAGGATGAACCGACTTCCGTTCTTCAGATACGACAACTACAAGCAGGCTAGGTTCCCACCCACAACTTTATGACCCTGTGAGGTTCACTTGGCCTCTAGATTTTTTTGGAGGTTTCATTTTCCTCCAGAAAAATAAATGTCAAAATTACAGAGCTGTGTAACAGATAAAAATGAGATATTCTGGAATACCACCTCTCAGAAGCAAGTTTTGGTTAACTGGTTGGTCCCTGACGATCAGCTCCCATTTTGAAATTTTGCATTCCGAAGAGCTCTCCAGATTTGAAAGTCTCTCCATTCCTTAAAACCTCACCCTTCACCCTGCCTTTTTAGACACAATTGTCAACAGTGTATTTCTGGCAGGTTGTGTACGTTCTTTGGTTTTCTCTTTCCCGTTTGAACGTATGTGGCGTTAAACGCCTGTTTGATCTGTAGAGGTGTGTTTCTATCTTGGCAGAGCAGTGGTGGTCATCTTTGCAACAACTCTGTGACCACTTTTCCAGCAGTTTCTGTCCGTTTTCTACTTGCTTTTATAAAATCTGGGTTTACCAGCAAAGCAGGTCTGACTGCAGTGTCTTGTTTAACTAGACTAAGATTCAAGCTGCTCCCATGTCCCTGGAGAGTGGAGATACTTTAGATCTGGCCTTGTATTCATGGTTTTCCCACATGGGTCTTCTTAGTGGGCGGGCTGGAAGCAAGCCTCCACAATAGTGTATCCCTGGCAGCTCCAGCCTGAAATACAGTCTGACAAACCATCTTCCAGCCTCATTGGGAGCAGTCTGGCGACTCAAGTTTACCTAGAGAATTCATTGTCCCAAAGATCATTCCACGTACTTGGCATGTACCATGAAAGGATTCAGTGTTTTAATATAGAGCCTGAACCATTAACGAAATAACTAATCAGGCAAAGATCATCAGTGGATATCAAAACCTTTAGTAAAAGGCTCCTGAGAACAGAACCTTTGCAGAGTGCTCAAATGTTGCTGTATAAAAAACTCGTGAAAGGAAAAAGCTCAGTCTTGACAATGGACTGATCTGTCATCACTGTAATCAAGTGATCAAACCTAGCATCACTAATGGGACAACCTGGTATGTGCTTACTGATGAGATGTTGATTTAAAGAACACAACACCACCTAGGCACCCCCCGAAAAAAGTAACTTATATATAGCATCTAGACTTCCAACTGACAGGAAGTAGAAGGGGTACAGGAACAAATTAAACATTTAGAGGAAATAATTGGACAAGTATAGAATGTGTGATATTCTAGAACTCAAGTGCAAAATAAATGACAATTCTTGTGACAATTAGAAATTTGAAAGTGGAATAAGTTAGGTGATAATGGAATTATTTTCGTAGCTATGGTAATGTTCTTATATAGGCCATTGTCCTTATTGTGACATTAGAGATGAAGCTCAAAATACCTACAACTTTTAAATGGCTCAGCAAATAATACCGGAAGAAAAAAAAGCAAAATTAACATTGAATATAGATGGAGCCTATATACGTTGTTCACTCTGCCATCTAACTTTTCTCTGAAAACTTTCATAGTAAAAGTGGAGATATATATTCTGTATTTTTCTTTAGTGCCTGTCTCTTTTTCAAGTTTCGTATTGAGTATATCCTATGATTGAAGTCAGAAAGGTAATAAAGATTATTAAAAATATCAGATGGAATGAGAAAGTGTTACAGCGATTCCTGGGTTGGCATTGATGAAATCAGCTTTGCTCGTCCGTATCGCTAGGCTGAGACTTAGGAGGAAGTCTTCATTTGAGCCTCCGGAGAACTAAGAAGAGGACCAAATTGTTCCCAGGAGATTAAAGGGCCACTTAGAAGCGGCCAGAAAACGTTTGGTTCATAGTGCATGTTCCTGTTCCTGAAAATGGCCCATTGATGGCACATATGTCTGAAGGGGACTTGCCCCATGGCCAAGGACGATGGGCAAATTTAAGCCTCTGGTAATACAGAAAGCAAAAACTATTACAAACCCAAAGAAATTAGGGAAGAAAAACTGTTGGCACGTGTTTCTGGTCATTGGGGCTTGTAGGTGTCGTGAAGATCTCTCATTTCCTTGCATCTTAAAGTAGGGTTCCTGAGGACCAGGATCCATTTGATTGTTTTGCAAGACATATTTAGTGAAGTATTTCTATAGACACTTTCATACTGGGAATACATTATTTGCATTCTGCACACAGGGAACTCCTTTTGAACTGCTCTCACTAAATAAACTGCGTTGAACTATAGGGCTCTGATGCTGCTTTGTGCTTGCATGTATATATATATATATATATATATATCTTATATTTTCATTTTATTTATTTATTTATTTAATTTTTTTTTGGCCAAGCAGCATGAGGGATCTTTGTTCCCCAAACAGGGATGGAACCCGGCCCCGGCAGTGAAAGCACAGAGTCCTAACCACTGGACCGCCAGGGAATTCCCTATAACAGTTTTAAGAAGTTTATCTTATTTTTTAATAAATTTATTATTTTTGGCTGCGTTGGGTCTTTGTTGCTGTGTGTGGGCTTTCTCTAGTTGCGGCGAGTGGGGGCTACTCTTCGTTGCAGTGCGTGGGCTTCTCATTGCGGTGGCTTCTCTTGTTGCGGAGCACAGGCTCTAGGCGTGCGGGCTTCAGTAGTTGTGGCATGTGGGCTCAGTAGTTGTGGCTCGAAGGCTCTAGAGCACAGGTTCAGTAGTTGGAGAGCATGGGCTTAGTTGCTCTGTGGCATGTGGGATCTTCCCGGAGCAGGATCGAACCCGTGTCCCTTGCATTGGCAGGTGGATTCTTAACCACTGCGCCACCAGGAAAGTCTCCAAGAATTTTAAATCTTGCAGCAAATGATGACTTACTACACAAGGAAAGGCTGAGCAAAAATTTTACTAGAATGTATAGTGCTCCAAGAAGGTCCTCAAGATTTACTTTATAAATCTTCTGAAATTTACTTTCTCAGAATGTAAGCATTGTACATACCATCATTCACTCATTCTATAAACATTGCATCCCTACTCTGCACTATGCTGCTCTTGGAAAACCTTGCGAAATTTGCCAGCCTGTAGAAATCTTTAAAAGCAGTAAGAAACTAAGGGCTGGTGTGCACGAATCTTCTCATCTTAAGGCAGCAATAGGTAGCAATGAGAATCTGAGGACCTGCAGCCTGTGTGTTGCCAAGCTTCCCAGTTGGTCCCAGTGGCAGCTTCCAGCAGCACTGAAAGTCATGAACACCAACCTCATTCTCAAAAATGTGATTCCAAAGGCTGTAGGAATTTGGTCATCCCCAAATAGCTCCTCCCCATGGAGATGCAGACTGGCTGGGGTCTTTGCCATGTAAAGTTTGTGCATAAATTCCCATTCCTGAGTGCAGAATAAGGTTTCAGGGCAGGAAAGTGAAGGTCCTCCCATGATGGCCACTTGCTCCCTGATGGAGGAAGCAATCTGTAATTGTCAGATCCTAACCCTAATTCTTAGATTGGGGAACCAACCATCTATGGCTTTAGTGGTCAATGCTCTGAAACTTCTGTGCCCCCAGAGAGGCCTAAGGGATGAACTAAGACCAGGGGAAGCTGGTGGACTCAATCTGGTAGAAAGAACTGGGCCTCAGAAAAGGGGATGAAAAAAATCCCTTTGGGCACAACTCCCAGTGGATTAGGCAGAACATGCACCTTGGGTCTGGTGCTGTGTGTTAATGGGAGGACTGGCCCCTAGGTGCTGAGCTGGGAGAGGTACGAGTGTGCTTTAGGTGAAAGATTACTTCTGCTTTCCCCAGGAAAAATTATTTTATAAAAGTAAATACTGCTGTAAGCTGAGGGGAGGGAAAGAAATGTGGATCCCAGCGATTCTTCCATATAGTGTTTGACTGCATGCCATCCCCCTTCCCTCATAACCCAAGTTACTTAGTCCATATTTGATTGACATTTGAGTGTGTCCCAAGACTGTGGGAAAACCACTGAATTTTGTCCATAATTGGGGTCCAGAAAATATGGACACTACAGACAGATAAGGGGGTCTCATTACAAGGTGAGACAATGGGCTCTCTTAAAAAAAAAAAAAATCACCATTAGTGTAGACAGAGTCTGGGTAGGATCAGCATCTGGGGCCTTAGAAGGAAAAGATGGTGGTTCAGGGTTTGGTGTGAGACTAGATTGAACACGTCCTGTTCTAGCCTCCTGAGTGTTGGTCCGTTTGTCTAGACAAAGAAGATTCTGGTTGAAAGAATGATAGAACTAGAGACCCAGCAGTTCTGTTGTGAAACTTCTTTCTCCAACAGTGGGACCCAGGCAGTGGTCATTGGAGCCAGCTCATACTAGCTTTCGAGAGCTGATTATACCCATTTCTTCCCAAGTCTGTTCAGTGACATCATGTTGGTAGTTTAGAATTGACCATTTGTACAAATCTCCCCCAGAGCGCTGGTTGTTCATCTTTTACGCACACCCCTGGACTCAGGAAGAAAAAGGCCAGAGAGCACCCCATTGTGCTTCTCAGGCAGAAAGCCAGCGAACTGAGATCAAAACCCACCCTTTATTGAGGATACAAAAGGAGATGGGGTCTGGGACACATTCAGGTAACGTATAGATAAGAACATGTGCTTTTGAATCCTACTTTGTATCCACTTAATGGCATGATGGTAGGATTCCCCACATCATTAAATATTTTAAAGGTATTTATAAATAACTGCTTAATGAATTTCCCACTTCATGGAAGTACTTTATTCTAATGTTGGAACAGCGAATATTTTTTTATTTTATTTATTTGTTTTTGGCTGCGTTGGGTCTTTGCTGCGTGGCCTTTCTCTAGTTGTGGTGAGTGGGGGCTACTCTTTGTTGTGGTGTGTGGGCTTCTCATTGCAGTGGCTTCTCTTGTGGAGCACAGGCTCTAGGCACGCGGACTTCAGTAGTTGTGGCTCATGGGCTTTAGAGCACAGGCTCAGTAGTTGTGGTGCACGGGCTTAGTTGCTCCGCGGCATGTGGGATCTTCCCGGACCAGGGCTCGAACCTGTGTCCCCTGCATTGGCAGGAAGATTCTTAACCACTGCACCACCAGGGAAGTCCCGAACAGCGAATATTTTATTTATTTGTTTATTTAAGCGAGTTCTGGCCAATTTTATTAAAGAATAATTTTGCATGCTTTTCACCAGTCTGTTTTGGCATGCTTCTAACTATATCAGAATCACCTAGATCAATGATAGCCAGTGTGCGAACTCTCTAGTATTTTCTATCCGTTTTGCCCAATTCAATATTATTGCCACTGTGGTGATGGACACCAGTTTTCCATTTCAGTGGAGGATGACTGGTTTTGCCCTGCCTTGTCTGATCATTTTCAGAGTTGGCTTGTACCTCAGCCGTACTTTCCACTTTTCATAGTGATTAGGAGCCTAGAGTTGATGGACTCTGGCAACTTTTTCATCTTTGCTGCCACCATCTTCCTGTCTTAGGTGTGGGACGACCCCCAGCCAACAACAACTGCCAAGATTGCCAGAGAGAAAGCAAACATATTTTAGGCTGTTTCTCTTCCTGTTTGTGGGTGGTTGTTATCCTATCTATCTATCTATCTATCTGTCTATCTATCTATCTATCTATCTGTCTGTCTATCTATCTACTGTTAGAGTGAGTAATGTCCTTTAGCTGACCCTGGACTCCAGTATATTATTTAAGTCTTGAAAGCTCAAGTGGTCAGGAAAGGATGGAACAGTTATTTAAGAAGTACCTTTGAGGGCAGAGAGCTCCCTCTGAGCTCCTTGTCAGAAGGCTGGAGATCCTAGGTAGGACTGTTTAGATTACATAAGTAAGGTGATAAACACTTTCGTGGGTACACTGTTGTCTGCATTGGGATTACTTGCCTAGAATAGATACTTGGAACATGACTGCTTTCAAGAGTGTTTTTGTTTGTGAGGATGTTAATAACACCAAACTGCAGCTTTCTGACAGGATGTACCAACTTACACTCATAACCAGTAAAATATACACAAATATACACCACAGTCTTGCCAATATCTCCATTTACAAATGGTAGATAATGTGATCAGAGAAATATAATACCTTGCTGTTGATTTCATGTATTTTCCTTTCTCAGAGTGGAAGCTCATTTTTCACCAGATGGCTCCTCCGGAAATTTGCTCCCTCCAAACCACTTGCCCCTACCTGTGCCTCCCCACCCCCCAGCCTGGGTTGTAGGGGTTGGAATTCTTACAGCTCTGAGAGGTGGAAGGGGGGAGGAGTAGTTGGGTCGGACACTACTCCCCTGACAGCTGAGAATGTGCCACAGTGAGCTCCTCAGCAATGTTGAGGCCAGAGCCCTGGTCAGTCTTCACCGGGACCATTCCCCATCCAGGCTTCCTGTTCCCTGAGACACTGTGGGTGCCTTCCTGGCATTCTCTGAGGAGGGAGGTGCCTGGAAATGAGAACTCTTCCACTCAAGGTTGTTTTCCTGGATCCACAGGCCCTGACAGATAATGGTTTGCTTTTCTTTCCTACAAGCTGTTTGAAATGTATGACAAGGGCTTTGTAGCTTGTATTTTGGGGACAAAGCCCTACTCACCTCTCGTTCCCCTCCCCCACCATGTGGCCACAAGGCCCTATCCCGTCCCAGGACTGGCGCCTCACCCAAGCCCCTGTGGGCAGGTGCTGGAAAAAGGAGGAGTCCTCACATCTCTTGGTGACTGCCCGTGGGTCACAACTGAGGCTTCCCCGCCCCCTGGCTTAGCCCGAGGCCTATTTCCGGCCTCGCCTGGCCTTGGGCGCTTGTGAACGGCGACCAGCCTTGGGGACCAGTCTCCGTCCAGCCCCAGCTCCTAGTACAAGGCGCCTTCCCCACCAGGCAGGTGGGGGCACCCGAAACCAGTGCGCAGCCACATGGCCCTGGGACACGCTAGGATCTCGGGGTCACGCTAGATCCTGGGGTCGCATCTGCTGGAGACGCGCAGTGGTCTCCAGTGTCCTGGGGCGGATGGGTGCAGCGCTTCTGCCCAAGTCCGAACTTGTCCGGCCCAGCGCCTGAAACCGTGGCGACGCTGGGAAGTAAGATGGGGGAGGATGTGGGAAACGTTTGTCAACTGCTCATATTTCTCTGGCCGGGACTGGGGGAGCCGCCTCCAGCTCAGCCCGCGGGGATACGGGATCCTTCCAGAGGCCCGACGGTCGGGGCGCACAACGAAGCCCGGGCCCACGGGCCCCCCCACCCCGCCCCGCGGCGCCACAGCTGGCCGCTCCGCCACTCGAGCGCCAGCTCCAAGCCGCACGCCCCGGCGGCCCAGCGCAGGCTCCGCGCCCCTCCGAGCTCGCGGCGAAGCGCGGACACCGCGGCTCCGCCGCCGCCACTCCCCCCACATTCCAGAGGCCGCAGCGCCGTCTCCTTCCTCGCATTCCTGCCCCCACAAAGGAGTCCCTCCGCCCCCCGCACAGCCGCAGGGAGGAGGGGACGCGGCCCGGCGCCTCCGAGCGCACATTCCTCCGCCGCGCGCGCCACCGAGCGGAGCGCCGCGGCCCCCGGACCGCGCGTGGCCCGCAGAGCGACCCCGGCCCGGTGCCGGCCCCGCCCCGCGCCCAGGGGTCCCGGGGCGGGCTCCGGGCTTCGGGCGGACGATGCGGCGGCGCGGCCGGAGCGGCGGCGGGAAGCGGAGGCGGAGGTGACGCGCCGGGGCCGGCGGGCCGGGCCATGCAGCGCTCCCGGGCGGCCGCGGACGAGGCGGCTCTGCTCCTGGCCGGGCTGGCCCTGCGGGAGCTGGAGCCGGGCGGCGACTCTCCGGGCCGGGGTCGGCGGGCGCCGCGGCCCGGGCCGGGAGACGAGGCGGCGCAGGCGTTGGGCCGCAGAGGGCAGGGCAGCGGCGGCGGCGGCCCCGAGGCCGGGGTGGACGGACTGAGCCGCGGGGAGCGAGGCCCGCGGCGCGCGGCGGCCCCGGAGCTCAGCGCGCAGCCGGCGGGCAGCCCGCGGGCTAGCCTGGCGGGCTCCGACGGAGGCGGCGGCGGCGGCGGCAGCGGCAGCGCCCGCTCCAGCGGAATCAGCCTGGGCTACGACCAGCGCCACGGCAGCCCGCGCTCGGGCCGCTCGGACCCGCGCCCGGGCCCCGGGCCGCCGTCGGTGGGCAGCGCGCGCTCCAGCGTGTCCAGCCTCGGCTCCCGCGGCTCGGCCGGCGCCTACCCCGACCTGCTCCTGCCCGGCGCCTGCTCCGCGCCGGCTCGCTCCCCGGAGCCCGCCGGGCCTGCCCCTTTCGCTCTGCCTTCGCTCCAGCTGCCCCCGGGCCGGGAGGGCGCCCCGAGCTCGGCTGAGCGGCGGCTGGAGGCGCTGACCCGAGAGCTGGAGCGGGCGCTGGAGGCGCGCACTGCGCGGGACTACTTCGGTGAGCGAGCTCGGCCGCGCGGCCCGCGCGCCCCGGCCCCGGGCCTCCGCTGTCCTCGTCGGGGGTCGGGGACGACCTCCGGGTAGGCGGCCGGCTCCGCCGAGGAGAGCGCTGGTTGGGCCCAGGGCTGGGCTTCGGACGAGGGACCGGGCTGCAAAAAGCGTGTGTCCCTCCCGTGGGGCTGGGGAGCTGGCGACGTTTGTTCCCGCAGACGGAGTGTGTGTGTGAACCTCCAGGTCTGGGGCTTGTTTCGGACAGTGGCTTAGCCTCTGGGTCTCTGGGCCGGGAGTTCTGGCAAAGTCAGTGGATGCGTTGCCTCTAATTTAGAGAAAAAGTCACGTTAATAGGCAGAAAAAGCTATTTTTGAATAATTTTTTCTTAACCCTTGGCACTTGCCTCAGTTCGTCGTACTCCATGCTTTGTGATCAGCCGGTCAGCCGAAGCTGTGTGTTTCCCTTCTCCCAGCAGTAACGGCTGTGAACAGGGGCAGGGAGGTGGCGTGGCCTGGATACCACCGGAGCCCGCCTGACCTGAGGCTTTGATAATGGTAGTGGCTGGAAGTAGAGTCTTTGAGGGAAGAGAAGCCCACGCTGGGGGGGAGGGGGGGAGACTAAGCTGGTCATACTGGGCTGTCCTCGCTCTCGGCTGTGCTGTGTATATGGGATGTTTCCGAGGGGAATCCTGCTTCACATCATTTGCAAAGACCACCAGTCTCTGACAGCCTCCCTTTCTCAGTCTGACCTTGGTCCTTTGATCCCAAGTCCTTTGGACAACTTGAGGCTTGAGGTTCTGAGAGGAGGCCTGGGGAGGGGCTTCGCTCCCTCCTTTACTGATAAGCAGGCACCTGGCTTTGGAGGGGGTGGTGGTTATCATGTCTGAGACTAAGGCTGTCCTGGAGTTTGTATTTCATGGTTCATTCCAGCTAGCAGCTCAGGACTGCCCTGAACTGGATCTTGAGAGGGAAGGAGGTTGTATGGGACGGGCAATGGGGGCACTGCAGGCCGAGGGAAGAATGTGGGCAAAAGGAGACAAGTAAGGATATATACGCTTCCGTTATACTCCCTGGGATTGCAGCCCAGGAGGGGTCAGGTGGTCAAGGGAGTGTGTAGGCCAAAGGGTTGTCCTGCCTTTGGGAGGGGACCTGCTCATCTAGGAGCATCACGGTGAGAATTTGTGGTCTGGTAGGTCCTGTGGCTGCTGTCAGACCGCCTGGGAGCAGGGAGGGAGTAGGAAGCCATTGCCTCTCATGCCAGGCAGGTACCAGGAGCCGAAGCTGGGCTGCCTTCTGAAGAGAATGAGATTCCAGCGCTCTCTCCCGGGGAGACCGCCCCTTTTCCTGTCCCCACTCGCTGCAGGGCCTGGGCAGGGGTGTGTTCTCTGGGCCTCCGTAGCTACTCCTGAATCTTTGTGTGCAGACCAGGGCAGGTAGTGGGAGAAGTGAAGGGGCTGGTGGGTCATCCTTTCTAATGGGACCTGCTGCTCCCATTGAAGCCACGTGGGAGTGGGAGGTGAGTGATGATAGATCTTTGGGTTTTTTTTTTTAAGAGAAGCCAGATCTAGGTAACATTTTCCTGATGTTTTGAAAACATGAGCAGCTGTTTGCTTGAACTGCTGTTATCTTACTGCCGATGTTCCACATTTTGGAGCTATGAAAGTGGCAGTTTCATACAGATGAACCTGAATAATACAACATTTTACAAAAGGAAGTCTGCAGGGAGCATGAGCTCGAGAGATCTCTGGTAAACCTCACCCTTGGAGTGTTTTTTCCTCTCTGTCCATCCCTTCTTGGCTCTGGCACCCGCTCACCTCCTGGCTGCGCTCTGTCTCTCACGGGCATCTCTCCTGACCAAGTTCTGCTGCCAGGAGCCAGCCAACAGCCTCAGGCCTCCAGAACCTCATTGACTTTGGTGACCTCTCTGCCTTCTCTTCAAGCCGCCCACCCCCAAGGCCACACCCTGGACTTGCCTCGCGTCAGCTGTCTTCAGTCCTGGTTGCAGCTTGCGTCTCACCGCTACCTCTGATTGCTCTCATTGCTGTTTGCCCTGCAGAACCCTGGCTCTGAGTCAGTGCTGCGGCCCCCTTTTCTGTTGCTATATCAGGCCGCAGAGTGATGGTCTTTAACCTTGGTGCTCTTCTGGGCACCACCCATCACTCTTAGCCTTGGTCAGTTCCCTCTTTCAGTCCCTCAACAGCCTGCCTCTCTCTTTGGCCCTGCCCGTGCTTTCTACTTTGCTGAGAATAATAGGGTCAGCAGTTGCAGTCTTGGCTTCCTGTCCCTTCCCTGAAGGCTCTCAAGTCCATGTCCAGGTCTGAGGATGAAGGTCCTTCCATCTCCAACCTCTACCTCCTCCATCTTCAGCTTTCCTCTTTCCACTGGCCCTTTTCTTTTGTTTATAAATATGTATAAGGGTCTTTCATTAAGCAACAACAACAAAAATAAGAAAAAACAACAAACCCAAACCTATATGGCCCCAAGGTCTTATCCGCCCTTTCATCCCATCTTCTCATCCTAGTGTCTGGGTGACATCGTCTTTGCTTATCCGCTTTCGATCTCCCCTCAGCCGTCTCTGTCTCCTCCCACTGGACTGACCCAGCCCTCGCTCAGCACCCTGGCGATGCCCCAGCCTCAGCCCCAAACACCAGAGGGCATTTGCCAGGTCTTGTTGGTCTGGATCTTACTGCATTCCAAAGGTGGAGTCAACTCTCCTCCGAAGCAGTCTACTCCTTGGATTTTGGAGGTACCTCATGATCCTGGTTGTCTTTTTTTTTTTCTTGCGGTACACGGGCCTCTCACTGTTGTGGCCTCTCCCGTTGCGGAGCACAGGCTCCGGACGCGCAGGCTCAGCGGCCATGGCTCACGGGCCCAGCCGCTCCGCGGCATGTGGGATCTTCCCGGACCGGGGCACGAACCCGTGTCCCCTGCTTCGGCAGGCGGACTCTCAACCACTGCGCCACCAGGGAAGCCCCTGGTTGTCCTTCTTCAGCGTATTTTCATGAAAGTGGTGCAAGCTCAAACAACCGAAAAACAAATAATATAAGGTCATAACTTCCCCTCTGGCCCGTCCTTCTGTTCTGCTTCCAATAGGCAGCCGACTTTTGCTCCTTGCATCGTGTTTTCTGGTAACGTAGTCAAATGACAAGGTCAGGTGTTCAGAGTTGATGGACAAGAGTGAAGGTGTGAGGGTGGGTCATTCTCACTTTAGGAAGATAAGTCTGGCTGCAGTTTGGGGGATGGATTATCGGGGGCCAGGGTAGGATGCTGTGAGGAAGCTGTTGAAACAGCAAGTGGGATGAGAATTGATGGCGTTGAATCGGGCCAGTGGGCGTGAGGGGAGGGAATGAAGTCCAGAGTAGGGAACAGAGGAACCTGATTGAGAGCTGGAGGTGAGAGAGATAGGGTAGACCTGGATGCTTCCTGGAACCTGGCTGTGCGAAAGTGCCGTTTTTTGAGCAGGAGCCCAGAGCTCTCTTCTGGACCTGAGGTGGTCTGGGGCCACCTGGGAGGTGGATTAGTGGCTCAGGAGAGGGATCCAGGCTGGGCAGGGTGCCAGGAGCCTCGGCAGGGGTGAGCATGGGAGCAGATGGCGCTGCGGTAAAGCCACATGTGGAGACCTGTAAACGTGGTGTGTTTGGCTTCAAATTCTCAAAACATTTAAGTTAACAGTTAATTTCAGTATGGAAAGGTTTCATGCACAAATCTAGATTTCTAGCTTTTCTTGAAAAATCAGAATCTTTAGAAATGCTGGCCCTGCATTCCTCCCCGGTAGCCATCAGTGGAGCTGAGGCGTGTCTGTGACCTCCGGCGGCCATGGCTCTCTTCTGCATTCACCTGGGTGCCCACCAATCACTTTTACATTCCTGCCTGGTTTGAGGGCATCTGAACTGTCTCTCTCTCTCCTGGGGAGACTGAGGCATGGGAGACCCAGGACTGAGCAAGGGAATACCCAGTAGAACTGGGAAGAGGGAAGAACTAGAAAGCCGGGTGCGGGTCATATTCTGGGGACCCGAGAGGAGGAGAGGGCCCCCTTTAGCAAGATCAGAAGAGAAAGTCCATAAATCTGCACCGTTAGGAGATGACAGGATGTGGACTAAGCTTTCTTTCTTGACTGAGGGGAGGGGGAAAATGGGGTGGCTGATGGGGGAGGGAGGTTTTTTTTAAGGTGGGAGACGCTCGGCCATGGTAAATGTTAAGGAGAAAGATCTGGTGGAAAGCAGGAAGGAGAAGGTTGAGGGCAGCATGTCCTGAAGCGGCCAGAAGACTTAGGGTCCAGGGGGCAGGTGGGGCCTGTCTCCATGCCCTTTGTGGCATGGGAGACCTTTGGTGAGTCTGTGAGAGGACCTCTGATGTCTGGGCTGGACACCTGCAGTCTCCACGGTCTCCAGGAGGGCTGGCTAGAGAGTTCCCTAAGGCTAGTGCTGGCCTTTGCCCTGGTATTGCTGGTTACCCCTCTCCTTACCACCCCTCCCATACCTGCCAAGCACCCCACCCTGGGGTGGTCCCCAAGTCCACTCAGTTGTTCCCTGCAGAGCAACTTCGCCGTCTTATTTCCTTTAGACCTTTGCTCAGATATTACCTTGTCACTGGGGCCTTCTCTGACCATCTTCTTTAAAAATCACACACTCAGACGTATTCTTAATCAGCCTTCTTTTCCTCCATAGCACTTGTTTCTACCTGAGATGTGATTTACCTGTTGTCCACCTCTCTCCACTGGAATACATGCTCCTTGAGGGCGGGGGGGGCGTTTGTTTGGTGCGTTGCAGAATCTCTGGCACCTAAACTATGCGGGGTGTCAGTGTCCACGTGTTGACTAAACAAGAGAATAACTTGACCTTATTGTACAGGTGAAGGAGGTGTGGCTGGGAGGGTCAGGGACTCTGCCCTGGTTGTGTCTATGTGGTCTTCATTCTTTTTGGTTCATAGACAGCAGAAAGGATTTTCCCTCTGTCCACGAGCAGATCAAGGTGAAGGGGCTTAGACCAACTTTCCAGGTATAAACATGTCATTGTAATTTTGATGGTGTGGACAGTGTCCGTTAGCTCTGACTTGCCACGTGCTCTGCTAAACTCTTTGAGTCCTCAGACAACAGCAGCAAACCCTAAGTAGTGGTACCCTTCCTGTCCCCATGTCAGCCATTAGTAATGGAGCGAAGGAGGCCTATGGAATTTCCTTGCGCAAGATCACGTGGCTGGGCGGTGTTAGGACTGGGAGTCAGATGCGTGTCCATTCAAGTCCACAGACCTGGTGCTAATCGCTGCTCTTTCCTGCCTCCTCTTCCATAGGGATTTGCATCAAGTGTGGGCTTGGCATCTATGGAGCGAGGCAGGCGTGCCAGGCCATGGGGAGCCTGTATCACACCGATTGCTTCACCTGCAACTCCTGTGGTAGGTAACCTCTCCCCTGTCCCTCTTGCACTGTGGATCCCCTTGCAGCTAAGTCCCAGGTGGATGGACCACCCAGCTCTGGCCCAGGCTGGAGTGTGGAGGAGGCTGAGTTGTGGCTCCTTGTCATCTGGCCTAGTCTGCTTGAGAGGCCCAGGCTCCTGGGGAGATCTGCTGAGCCCTGGGGAGGGAGGCGTGAGACCAGGGAGGAGGCTTTTGCTGGCCACAGGGAAAGGCTGCCCTTCTAGCCCTTGGCTTTGGAACCTCTGTCCTGGGCAGGGTACTGATGTCTCTCGGTTGTCTGGGTGGGGCTTGTGGAGCCAGAGATGTGCCTTCTGCCTGCCTGGATATGAGGCTAATATTTTTTTCCCTGCAATATATTTTTTGTCCTAATTTTACACACTGTATAAAATATAAATGTTATAATTTAACCTAGACAAAGTTATAAAAAGAAAAAAGTAACTATAATCCAACCAACCTAATAAGTCTGCGCTCTTTTTTTTTTTTAAGTCTGCACTCTTGATCTTCTTACTGTTCTTTCATGCTTTGCCCTGAGAAGACATCTTTTATTTATATACACAAAACATTTTAATATAAAACATTTTATTTTATAAAAGTGTAATATGACTTTGTTATAAAGCAGAAACTAACACACCAGTGTAAAGTAATTATACTCCAATAAAGATGTTAAAAGAAAAAAACGTCTAATATGTACACAGTGTTAAGTCAGAGAGTCCTGAGAAGCTATTTTTGCAATCGCAAAAAACCGCTTATCTTTCTACCCCGGTCTTCTTGCCCGGGGCAGCCACGTAGCAACTTCATCTAGTAGGCACCTCCATGTTCTAACAGCATACACTGCTGTTTCTTGATTATCAGTTTTGGAAATGATTTACTTTTGTTTGCCGTGGTAGGTGAGGAATAGGTTCTTACGCTGACTGTTCTCCCCTCTCTCCTTCCGTCTTCTCAGTGTAGTCATCGTAAGTTGTGATTAAGTCAATAAACCAGGTTTATATTACTATAATATGACTATGTAAATATTATTCACTGCAAAACCAAGAATTATACTGGGGTTATGTCTCCTTTTTTCTATAGTCATTTACTTTCCCTGGAGTTTTCTTTTTTAACCTTTTTTTCTCCTTGCATTGTCTTGACTTATCATATCCTTCAGTTTCCTCTCCCCACTCCAGTTGCCCCATTTTAGTAGGCATTCTTTTGAGTTCCCCCGTGGAGCCCCTGGCCTCTCCTTAGTCTGAGCCAGTTGCTCTCTGGACCCCGGTGGAGTGTTCATTCTGTGCCTTCCCATGTATATTGGTTGGATTGAATCCACTGTCTCCTAGAAGCTTTCAGCTGCAGATTACAGAAAAGCTGCTGAGGAGGCTTAAACTCTAAGAATATTTCTTGACTCATTGAACTGGGAGCCCAGAGATAGGGCTGGCTTCAGGCTGGGATTGATCTAGTGGCTTAGGCCCTATGAATATCTTGGCTGTGTTTCCCTTGGGTTTGGTTTTATCCTTAGGGTGACTTCTCTTATGGTAGTGAAATGTCTGAGGCAGCTTGAGACTTCCATTGGGACACCACTGGTCTGGAGGAAGAGGGGCCATTTCTTCTGGTCATGTTTTTGGGGTGGGGAGACTTCTTTTCCAGAAAACATCTAGCAAACATCTTCCTGTATGTCATTGGCCAGATCATCTCACACATCCATTCCTGAACCAAGCCCCCTGTGGCTGGGGGGAGTGCTGTGATTTGATTGACTTACTTGCCTGAGTCTCTGAACCATTATAAGGGAAGAAGAATTAGCTTTATACTAATCAAGCCCATCCACGGATAGGGGAGTGGATTCAGGTTTCCCTTAAACACACCAGGCTGTCTGAGGTAAGGTTGGTTACTGAACGCAACTTGGAGAAGTAGGGAGGAATCGAAGCTGTGAAACAACCTAAACTGTCCAGCATTTTGCTGTAGTTGTCTAAGCAGGGCAATGTGGGAGGTAAGTTTTCTGAATTCTGTTGTGTCTAAAATGCCTTTATTCAACTCTCACAATTTGTAGTTTGACTGGGAATAGATTTTCAAATTGGAACTAATTTTCACTAAGCATTTTGAAGTCATAGATTTATCTTCCAGAAGCCATGGTTACTGCTCAATTCTGATGCCATTCTGATTCTCATTTTTGTGTGTGTGATCTGTTTTTTTCCTTTTGGGAGATCTCAGGAAGAGGGCTGTCATGGAGCAAATCCTGTAATAGCCTCTGGAAAGGGCTGTGAACTGCACAGTTGCAGGGGTTGCCACTTACGTAGATGCAACAGGAATGGTGCTCCTGAAATTGTGCATTGCAGCTACTTGGCTTCCGGTACTTTATGTTTGGTGTAGGCTTTGTGCGTACACACAGAGCCCCATTAGACTGGAGACTTGCCCTTCGGTTCTGGGAATTTTTCTTGTATTCTTATTTATTCCCTTCTTCTTTCCACTGGTACTGAGTTCAGCAGTGTATGAATCAGGATAATATATTATGACCAAGTTGAGCTTACCTGAAGAGTACTAGTGGAGTCACGATAGAAAATTCGTTACTGTAACTCACCTCATGAACAAACTAAAGAAGAAAAACTATATAATCATCTCAATAGGAGTAGAACAAGCAGTCAGTAAAATCTGACATTCAGATTTTAGCAAACTGGAAATAAAAAGGAACTTTCTCAACCTGATAAAAGTTGGTTACTCAAAATCTATGCAAACATCATACTCAGTGGTGAAATATAAGGAAAATGGACCTTTAAAAGAGGGAAGGACAATGGCGCCTGCAATCATGTGTTCTATTCAGCATTGTACTGGAGGTCCTAGTCATTGCAGTAAGACAAGAAAAATAAATATAGCATAATCGTGTAAATATTCATATACTGTTGAACATGGGTATATAAAATAGTGTTGAGATGTCAGTATTTTCCAAATTGATCTATAATGCATTGTAATTCCAGTTAAGCAGGTTTTTGTGAATTTGACAAACTAATTCTAAAATTTAAATGGAAGAGCAAAAGGCTAAGAATAATCGAGATGACCTTGAAGAAGAGTAGGTCGGGCAAACTTCCACTACCAGGTGTCAATATATATTGTACAGTTACATTAATTAATTTCATGTGTGGTACTGGGGCAAGGATAGACAAATAGACCAATGGACCAGAGTGGAGTTTAGAAACAGACCCAAGTCTGTGTGAAAACTTGATGGGTGATAGAGACAGCATTGCAGATGGTTCTGGGAAAAGTGGTTATCCATATAAAATAATGAAATTAAATCCAGGTGTATCAAAGACCTAAATGGGTAAAGAAGAACTTGACAATTTTAGAAATAAGTATAGAAACATATCTTTACCAATCTTCTGGTTAAGAAAAAAATTTTTTTCACACAAAAACTGCCAAACTTAAAAGAGGGGATTGACAAATTTGGCTACATTTGAATTAAAAACCTCTATTTGTTAAAAGACACTGTGAAGCATATGGGAAAACAACCTTATACTGTCACAGACATAACTGCCAACGATCATTTTTGTTTGTTTACAGCATTCCTTTTTTTGATTTTATTTTTTTAATTTTTATTTTTATTGGGCTATAGGGGATGGGTTGGGAAATATCTCTGCAAGTTATGCCCTACTAGGGAAATGTCCATTCTCATTTTCCTGGGTTAGCTTTCGGAGCTTTTTCTTTTTCTTTTTTTTTTTTTTTTTGCAGTACGCGGGCCTCTCACTGTTGTGGCCTCTCCCTTTGTGGAGCACAGGCTCCGGACGCGCAGGCTCAGCGGCCATGGCTCACGGGCCCAGCCGCTCCACGGCATGTGGGATCTTCCCGGACCGGGGCACGAACCCGTGTCCCCTGCATCCGCAGGCGGACCCTCAACCACTGCGCCACCAGGGAAGCCCACCCTAGGGGATGTTTGAAAAGTTTATTTTATTTATTTATTTGGCCGCTCTGTGTGGCATGTGGGATCTTAGTTCCCCAGCCAGGGATCGCACCTGTGCCCCCTGCAGTGGAAGTACGGAGTCTTAACCACTGGATCACCAGGGAAGTCCCTGAAAACTTTTTATTAAGGAAAAAGTCGAACAGGGGCAAATATATTTTTTCTTTTATGAGTATTCTTATTACTTATGGACTTGTATTCATGTAATGTACTGCAGTACCATCATTATTCTTTTTGATGCTCAGATTGCCGGAGGCAGTCCCTTCCAGTTGACTCCTGTGCCCTTTTTTTTTTTTTTTTTTTTTTGCGGTACGCGGGCCTCTCACTGCTGTGGCCCCTCCCGCCGCGGAGCACAGGCTCCGGACGCGCAGGCTCAGCAGCGACGGCTCACGGGCCCAGCCACTCCGCGGCACGTGGGATCCTCCCGGACCGGGGCACGAACCCGCGCCCCCCGCATCTGCAGGCGGACTCTCAACCACTGCGCCACCAGGGAAGCCCTCCTGTGCCCTTTTGACATGTCCCCATTGTTCTTTGAATACTTCTGTACTCTGGCACAAGATATATTCGGTTTACCTTTGTTTTTGTTTTTCATTTAGTACAATTTACATATAGTGCAGCAAACAGATCTTAAGTATATAGTCCAAAGATTTTGGATAAATGTGTACATTTATATTACTCACACCCCTAACAAGGTTATAGAAAATTTTAAACACCCGAGAAACTTCCATCGTCCCTTTTTTTCAGTTAATCCCCATATGTTCTCCCATCACATCCACTCGACCAGTGTTCTGATTTCTACCATCATAGATTAGTTTTGTCTGTTCTAGAACTTAATATAAATGCAGCCATAATAGTATGTACTATTTTCTTTCTCTGTTTAAAAAATAATTAATTAATTTATTTATTTATTTATTTTGGCTGTATTGGGTCTTCGTTGCTGCGCGTGGGCTTTCTCTAGTTGCAGCAAACAGGGGCTACTCTTCGCTGCGATGCGAGCTTCTCATTGCGGTGGCTTCTCTTGTTGCGGAGCAGGGGCTCTAGGCACGCAGGCTTCAGTAGTTGTGGCGCACGGGCTTAGTTGCTCTGCGGCATGTGGGATCTTCCCGGACCAGCACTCGAACCCGTGTCCCGTGCATTTGCAGCAGATTCTCAATCACTGCGCCACAGGGGAAGCCCCGCCTTTTTTTTTTTTTTTTTTTGATCTATGTTGTTACATGTGTCAGTAGCTCACTCCTTTTTATTGCCGAATAGCATTTTTATTGTATGACTATACCACAATTTGCTTAGCCATTTATCTGTTGATAGATACTAGGTTGTGCTATGAACATTCTTGTACAGGTCATTTGTGGACAAATGTTTTCATTTCTCTTGGGTAAATTCCAAGGAATGGAATTTCTGGGTCATAGGCTAAGTGTACGTTTAACTTCATAAGAGACTGCCAAACTATTTTCCAAAGGGGCTGTATCATTTTATACTCCCACTAGAAATGTAAGAGGGTTGGTTTATTCTACATATTTGCCAACAGCTGGTGTTTTAGTCTTTTTAATTTTAGCCATTCTAATGGGTTTGAAGTAGTATCTCACTGTGGTTTTAATTTGCATTTCCCTGACAACTAATGAGGTTTGAGCATCTTTTCTTCTGTTTCTTGGCCATTTATATCTTCTTTTGTGAAGTCTGTTCAAGTCTTCTGCCCATTTTTTAAAAAATAATTTTTAATTTAATTCTTACTCCCTTTTTTAAAAATTTTTATTTAAAAAAGTTTTTGGCCTTGCCATGCAGCACGTGGGATCTTAGTTCCCTGACCAGGGATTGAACCTGCAGGCCCTGCACTGGAAGTGCGGAGTCTCAACCACTGGACTGCCTGGGAAGTCCCTCTTTTGCCCAGTTTTTAAATTGGGAGTTGTCTTTTATTATTTAGTTATAGGAATATATATGGTAAAAGTTCTTTTCAGATGTTTTGTGAATATTTTCTTCCGTTTTTTTGTTTTGTTTTACAGTTATTATTTTTGTGACTTAAAATGTTTTGTCCCCTGTTAGGTCGTGAAGATAGTCTCCTTTGTTTTTTTCTAGAAGCTTTAGGTTTCTCATGTTTAGGTTGATAACCATCTCATGTTAATTTTTATGTATGGTAAGAGGTAAGGAATTGAGTCTTATTCTTTTTTCCATATGAATATTTAGTTGTTCCAGCACCATGTGCTGAAAAGACTTTGCTTTCCCACTTGTACGTTTGTTGAAATATTTATGGGTCTATTTTTGCCCTCCATTCTGTTCCACTGATCTTTTTGTCTCTCCTGACCACAATATTACATTGTCTTGATTTCTGTAAGTCTTAAAATAGGGAGTGTAAGTTTTCTAGTTTTGTTGATCTTTTCCAAGATTATTTTGGCTATTCTAGGTTCTTTGTATTTCTATATAAATTTAAAAATTGGCACATCAGTTTCCACACACAAAAAAATAGAGTGCTGAGAACTTGATTGGGCGGCATTGAATGTGTAGATCAATTTGGGGACAATTGATATGAGAACGTCTGAAGCCATGAAGATGGTTGTCGGAACTGTGCAGGGTCCAAGATTTTTCTCTGCATGCAAGCTGACTAGTTAGCCTGCCAGTGTTTCACAGGTGCTGGCTGAAGACATGACCTTCCTGGGACAGATACAGCACTGCAGGCAGCGTGAGCTTCATGTTCACATCGGTTCTGTGTGCCCTCCTTAGTCCCACAGTGGTGACGTGGATACCAGCTGTGTGCTGCACACGCGGTGGGTCTCTATGTCATGGCTGAGGAACCCTGAGCTTAGGGAACCCCAGGATTTTATAATGGGCTGCCAGCAAAGCTGTGTGACTCTTATCCCAGAGAAGCACATTTATCTCTGTTTATACTGAACAGCAAACCAACCTGCTTTCTGCTTCAGAGGGAGATGCTATCTCTGTCTTCTGAGCAGTTTGCTCCACAGACGTCCTTGGAAAGATAATTCAGAATGAAAGCTGCAAGCCATTTGAAAGATGTGCAGAGATGGAAGGGATCCAATGGAGAACTGTCTTCCAGCAGTGGTATATCTCTCTATTTATGTAGCTCTTTTAAAATTTCTCTCAGCAAAGTTTGGTTTTGCTGAGTAAAGTCAGACACATCTTTCATTAAATTTATCCCTTAGTATTTTATGGGTTTTTTGGGATGCTGTTATAAATGCATTTTAAAAATTGTAAGTTTAGGAGACTTCCCTGGTGGCACGGTGGTTAAGACTCCGCGCTCCCAATGCAGGGGGCCCGGTTTGATCCCTGCCCAGGGAACTAGATCCCACGTGTATGCTGCAACTAAGAGTTCACATGCCACAACTAAGGAGCCCGCATGCTGCAAGTAAGGAGCTGGTGAGCTGCAACTAAGCAGCCTGCGAGCTGCAACTAAAGGACCCTGCCTCCTGCAACTAAGACCTGGCACAACCAAATAAATAAATAGATATTAAAAAAAAAAAAAGGGAATACTGAAGGTGCTAGTAAAATGTATTCAAAATAATAAAAATAAAAATTGTAAGTTTATTTTCTAGTCACTTGTTGCTAGAATATAAAAATATTTTTGGTTTTCATATATTGACCACCTACTCTACAGCTTTGCTAAACCTACTTATTAGTTCTAGCAGTTTTTTCATAGATTTCTTGTGATTTTCTGTATAACACAATCACGTCATTTGTGTTTATAGTTTTTCCTTTCTCACCTGTCTTATTGCACTGCGTAGCACATCTAGTATACTGTTGAATCCTAAGGGGAAAAGCATCTACTATTTCACTGTTACGTCTGATGTGAGCTGTGGGGCTTTCATAGGTGCCCTTCATCAGGTGCGGGAGGTTCCCTCTTGCCCCTGGTTAGGTGTTGTCATCTCCTGACTCTAATGGGAATGCCTCTCATAGGTCTGCTGGGGCTGTGGTTTTGACAAGGATGCTTTTTTCTTTGAAAGTTTTTGTTCAATTTGTTTAAACTAAAAAAACCCCACATCACTCATTTCTCCCATCCCCAACCCCCTGTGTCTTGCAACCACCAAATTCTTTTATCTATGAGCTTTTTTTTTTTTTTAAAGATTCCACATATAAGAGAGATCATACGGCATTTGTGTTTCTTTTTCTGACTTATTTCACTTAGCATAATGCCTTCAAGGTCCATTAATGTTGTTGCAAATGCCAAGATTTAATTTTCATTCTTTTTATGGCTGAATCATATTCGTGTGTGTGTGTGTGTAATTTTTTATCCATTCATCCATCAATGGACGCTTAGATTGTTTCCATCTCTTCGTTATTGTAAATAATGATGCAATGAACATAGAGGTGCAGATATCTTTGTGAATTAGTATTTTTGTTTTCTTTAGATAAATACCCAGAAAGGGAATTGCTGGGTCATATGTTAGTTCTCTTTTTAATTTTTTGAGGAACCTCCATACTGTTTTCCACAGAGGTTGCACCAATTTACATTCCCACCAACAGTGAACGAGGGTTCCCTTTTCTCTAAATCCTAACCAACACTTGTTATGTCTTGTCTTACTGATCATAGCCATTCTAACAGATGTGAGGTCCTTTGTTGTTAATTAATCGACCATATATGTGTGGGTTTATTTCTGGGCTTGCTGTTCTGATCCATTGATGAATGTGTCTATTTTTATGCCAACAGCATACTTTTTAATTACTGTAGCTTTGTAATACAGTTTGAAATCATGAAGCATGATGCCTCCAGTTCTGTTCTTCTTTCTCAAGATTGCTTTGGCTTTTTAGGGTCTTTTGTGGTTCCATGTAAGTTTTAGGATTATTTGTTCTAAAAATACCATTGGAATTTTTTTTAACATCTTTATTGGAGTATAATTGCTTTACAATGTTGTGTTAGTTACTGCTGTATAACAAAATGAATCAACTATATGCATATGTATATCCCCATATTCCCTCCCTCTTGTGTCTCCCTCCCACCCTCCTTATCCCACTCCTCTAGGTGGTCACAAAGCACTGAGCTGATCTCCCTGTGCTATGAGGCTGCTTCCCACTAGCTGTTTTACATTGGGTAGTGTATATATGTCAGTGCTCCTCTCTCACTTCATCCCAGCTTACTCTTCCTCCTCCCCGTGTCCTCAAGTCCATTCTCTACGTCTGTGTCTTTATTCCTGTCCTGCCCCTAGGTTCATGAGAACTTTTTTTTTTTTTTTAGATTCCATATATAGTTGTTAGCATATGGTATTTGTTTTTCTCTTTCTGACTTACTTCACTCTGTATGACAGACTCTAGGTCCATCCACCTCACTGCAAATAACTCAATTTCGTTTCTTTTTATGGCTGAGTAATATTCCATTGTATATATGTGCCACATCTTCTTTATCCATTCATCCGATGGTGGACACTTAGCTTGCTTCAATGTCCTGGCTATTGTAAATAGTGCTGCAATGAACCTTGTGGTACATGACTTATTTTGAGTTACGGTTTTCTCAGGGTATATGCCCGGTAGTGGGATTGATGGGTCATATGGTAGTTCTGTTTTTAGTTTAGTTTTCCTTTTTTAAAAAAAATACATTTATTTATTTTTGGCCACGTCGGGTCTTGTTGCTGCCCGCAGGCTCTCTCTAGTTGCAGTGGGTGGGGACTACTCTTCGTTGTGGTGTGAGGACTTCTCATTGCTGTGGCTTTTCTTGTTGTGGAGCACGGGCTTTAGGCGCCCGGGCTTCAGTAGTTGTGGCTCACAGGCTCTAGGTGCATGGGCTTCAGTAGTTGTGGCACATGGACTTAGGTGCTCTGCGGCATGTGGGATCTTCCCAGACCAGGGCTCGAACCCATGTCCCCTGCACTGGCAGGCGGATTCTTAACCACTGCGCCACCAGGGAAGTCCCCTGTTTTTAGTTTGTTAAGGAACCTCCATACTGTTCTCCATAGTGGCTGTATCAATTTACATTCCCACCAACAGTAAAACCATTGGAATTTTGATAGGGACTGTGTTGAATCTGTAGATTGCTTTGGGTAGTGTGGACATTCTAACAATACTGATTCTTGCAGTCCATAAGCATAGAATATCTTTGCACTTATTTGTGTCTTCAGTTTCTTTCGTTAATGTTTTGTAGTTTTCAATATACAAGTCTTTCACCTCCTTGGTTAAATTTATTCCTAGGTATTTTATTCTTTTTGATGCAATTATAAATAGACTTTTCCTATTTTCTCTTTCTGATAGTTCATTTTTAGTTAAAGAAACAGCAGATTTTTGTGTATTGATTTTGTATTCTGCAACTTTACTGAATTCATTTGTTCTAACAGTTTTTGATAGTCTTTAGGGTTTTCTCTCTCTCTCTATATATATATATATTTTTTTCTTCTCTATATATTATGTCGTCTGCAAATAGTGACAGTTTTACTTCTTCCTTTCTAATTTGGATGCCTTTTATTTCCTTTTCTTGCCTAATTGCTCTGGCTAGGACTTCCAATACTATGTTGAATGAAAGTGGTGAGAGTGGACATCCTTGTCTTTTTCCTGATCCAAGAGGAAAAGCTTTTAGCTTTTCCATTGTTTATGATATCAGCTGTGGGCTTGTCATATATGGTCTTTATTATGTTGAGGTACGTTCTCTCTATACCCGCTTTGTTGAGAGTTTTTATTATGAAAGTATGTTGAATTTCATTAAATGCTTTTTCTTTCTGTGTCTATTGAGATGATCATAGGATTTGTATCCTTCATTTTGTTAATGTGTTGTATCACACTGACTGATTTGCCAACGTTGAACTATCCTGGCATCCTTGGAATAAAGGATACCTTTTTTTATATTGGGCTCCTTCACCTGGTGAGAGTTGTACTTTAACGTTTCTAGATTAAGAAATTCATTCTTGGGCTTCCCTGGTGGCGCCGTGGTTAAGAACCTGCCTGCTAATGCAGGGGACACGGGTTCGAGCCCTGGTCTGGGAAGATCCCACATGCCACGGAGCAGCTAAGCCCGTGAGCCATGACTACTGAGGCCCATGCTCCTAGAGCCTGTGCTCCGCAACAAGAGAAGCCACTGCAATGAGAGAGGCCCGTGCACCACAACGAAGAGTAGCGCCCGCTCTCCACCACTAGAGAAAGCCTGTGCGCAGCAACGAAGACCCAACGCAGCCAAAAATAAAATAAAGAAAAAGTAAAAAAAAAAAAGAAAAAGAAATTCATTCTGCGGAGTCTGCTCTGAATTCCACTGAACTTAAAGCAAATGTTTTTTTTTAATTATCAGAACTTCAGTTTACATTTGAGAAACCGGTCTTCATATGTTTGCTCTGACAACCTCTTACCACAGTTTTGTCAGGAACATATTCTATTTAATTTTTTAAAAATATTAATTAGCGTAATGATAATAACATAGCATTAGAGGGAAATTTAAAATTTGTCTGCGATCCGCTTCTCATCTGTTGGAGGAGGGTGCTGAGAAATGGCAGCAGGAGCGTCGTCCCTGGTTCCAGCAGTCCAGGGACCCCCTTCTCAACCCTCATCCTTGCAGGGAGACGACTTCGCGGGAAGGCGTTCTACAATGTGGGTGAGAAAGTGTACTGCCAGGAGGACTTCCTGGTGAGTCAAAGCTGTGCCCTGGCTGGTGCCATGGGTGGGTGCAGGGGTGGGGACCCTCCTTCTGATTCATGTGGTGACCTGAGGCCAGGAAGCAGATGCTGGCTGGGCAGCGAGTACCCCTGTGTCACATAACATCCTGGATCCTGTGTCCCCTCCCAGTACTCCGGGTTCCAGCAAACGGCTGACAAGTGTAGCGTGTGTGGACACCTCATCATGGAGATGGTGAGAACCTCCCCCAGGCTCCTGGAGCCCCTCTGACATGCGCAGAGTCAAGGACCCCGCCCTTTCACCTGTTGGAGACCTGCCAGGGGCTCAGAGCCAGAGTGTCTTCTGGGGGCTGTGCTGAGCCTTCCACCTACACTGACCCTTCAGTGCCTCCCGCCCCCAGATCCTGCAGGCCCTTGGGAAGTCCTACCACCCGGGCTGCTTCCGGTGCTCGGTGTGCAACGAGTGCCTGGACGGGGTGCCCTTCACTGTGGACGTGGAGAACAACATCTACTGTGTCCGAGATTATCACACGTGAGTAGCCGGCGCTATGCAACAGTGTGACTCCCATGGTTCCCCTGCCTCTCCCCAGGAGTATTTTTCTGGCCTGCCTGTCTGTGCCCTCCATTCTTGGCCTGCTCACTTCTGGCCTCCGCTGTGTGCTCAGTGGTTGGGGCGAGGCGCAGATCTCTGCTGGAGCCTTCTCTCTCAGTCCTCTCCTCCCCCTGCCTTTGCCTGCACTCCCTCGTCCTAGTGGTGGGGACTCTGGGCTGCCCCATCTAGCTTCTGTCCCGCTGCTCTAGTGGCCAGGCAAAGACTCTGCAGAGACCCCAAGCCCCCATTCCAGGCAGAAGAGTCTTCTGCCTGGAATGGGGGCTTGGGGTCTCTGCAGAGTCTCTTTCTGCCTGGCCGTACCCATGTGACCAGGTGATCCGTTCTCCCTTGCTGTGGCTCCAGGCTCAGCCCTCGGACCTCTGGTCCTGTGCTGCTGCCTTGCATGGGGTTGGTGCTGGGCATTGGTTCCTGGTACTCAGTGTGGAGCCAGGCTTTGCAGGAGTCTCAGCTAGAGGACGCCCAAGCCTGGACACGAGGGGGCAATGACTGGCAGGAAGCATGAGGGAGAGGCCAGGGCAGAACCTGAAGAAGCCATCCTGGAGGAGGTGATGGGGTGGAGGTGAATTGGGGCACCACACGAAAGGCCAGTGCCAAGAAGGCATGGCATAGGATGCTCCTACCCCGACATATCCGCACAAGGAGAGGGGGCCTGATGCTCGGGCCGCGTCATGGGGCTACTACGGGTGGACCTGTCCTCGTGCCCTTGGCCTCTGGTCACTCAGCTGGTCACTTCTGGTTTCCTTTATTCCTCCAGGGTTTTTGCACCAAAATGTGCCTCCTGTGCCCGTCCTATCCTCCCTGCACAGGTAGGAACCACTCACCTGGAGATGGTCAGGCGCCTGGCCCCGCCCGGCCCTGCTGGTCCTGCCTGGGTTGGCCCCAGGTCTTGGGCCCCAGTGGGAGGGATGAGCAGGCGCTCCTGCCCCCTGTCCCTCTGGGCTGAGGGACGTGTGTTGTGCCCAGTGCACGTACGGTGCAGGTGTCCCCGCATGAGTTAGAGGGAATTGGTGGCCCCTGCCGCTTGGCTGCCCCACTGGCCCCTCAGCTCCGTTGCCCGTCGATGTCAGGACTGGCCCCGGGCTCTGTGAGCTCGCAGCTGAGACGGTGGGGGAGCAGACGAGAGAAGGATGCGGTTTGTGCAGGAGACATCGTCGGGTGGTGCCCCTCTCTCCGGCACTGGGTCTTCCACACATGCTGGCCCTGGGGAAGCAGGCCTGGCAGTGGTCTTTCCTGACTGCAGAGAACTGAAAAGAACACGTACGCACACACTGACACCCACGTGATGGCTCTCATGAGCAAGTGTGCGTGCTCTCGGCTCCAGCGTGGGAGGAGGCCTACGGCACACGCACATCCATTTGTGTGCACCCACTGATGCCTGTTCTGGCCCCGTGGGAGCACCCACGTCAGAGCTCACACGGGTGTGAATGCACAGCCCCCATGACAGGAGCGCGTTGTGTAGTTATGTGCCCACCACACAGTTTGCCTCAAGCCCTGTCTCTTCCTCCAGGGCTGTGAGACAACCATCCGTGTGGTGTCTATGGACAGAGACTACCACGTGGAATGCTATCACTGTGAGGTGAGCCTGGGTCCCCCCAGAAGGCTGGCGGCCAGGGTAGTCCCCCTCTCACACAGGCCTCCTTCTCCCTAGGTGCTCTGTGGGCTCACCTCCTCTTTTATGGTTCTATCCCATTCTGCCTGTCCTCCCCCAGTGAGCTCTCTCCCTCCCCTCCAGGATATGTTTCTCTCAGCCTGTTTCTCATTCAGTCAAATATTTGCCGAGGATGTACAGTGTTGGGGTGTTGTTGATGTACAGAGAATAAAGACAGTCTCTATCCTCCAGAGAGACAAGTACTCAGGCAGTATTTATACAGGGTCATCATTGCTATCAAGGGGAGTTTTCAGAGCACATAGCAGGCCTTGGAAAATCAAGGAAGGCTTTCTGGGGGAGGTGACACCCAAGCTAAGATTTGAAAGATGAATAAGAGTTAGCTAAGGAGCAGGGAAAAGGGCATTTTCAGGCAGTGGAAGCAGAATGTGCTAAGATGTGAAGGTGAGTGTGTTGTTTCGTTTCACTGGAGAAGTTGGCAGGAGCTGCGGACGAAAGGCCACTTGAGCTGAGGAGCGTGGACTTATCCTGAGGGCAATGGAGAAGGATCGAAAAAGGATGACGCGATGTCACTGAGATTTTAGAAAGGGCATTCATGCAGAGAATGAATGGAGGGAGAGGGAGTAGGGGCTGAGGTTCCCAGAGGAGGCGGGTACAGTCAAGGTTGTGGCCCTGGGTTCCAGCAAGTAGACTGAGTTTAGTGTTGGTTAGATGGTACAAGGGACTGGATTTGGTCAGTGATTGGACATGGGAGTTGAGGGGTTGGAAGGTGTCCATTACGACCCCAGGAGAGAGTGAGGGTGAGAGGAGGAAGGCATTAGATGATCTCACTTTTGGTAGCTGGGGACACCTGAACGGAACTATCTAGGCAGCAGCCGGATGTGCTGGAGTATAAAGACTCTGGTACAGGTGTAGGAGTTTGGGAGTCACTGGCATACATAGCTCTTTCCTCTCTGATACTCTGCCCTGTGGTTTCTAGTTGCCTTTGCCTCCCCAAATTCTCAATTCAGGGAGACCAATGGGCAGCCTGGAAAAAATCTCTCCAGGTAGTAACCTGGGCAACTGTAGGGCTCTCCTTATTAGTTTCCCTTCTCTCAGAGATCACTGGCCTGCCTTGCCTGTTGTTCAGAGTCTGAGAATCATCGTTTCATATATTTTGCCCAGTTTGCCATCGTTAAAGGTAGAGCGGGAAATCCAGTCCTTGTTACTGTCATGGCCGGAAGCGGGAGTCCCATCATGGGCATGTACATGGCCACTGAAGCCAGGGGAGTAAATGAGGTCTTCCAGGAAGAGCTGTAGAGGAAGGAGCGGGGGCTCAGGATAGCCCAGGGGCTCCAACATTCTGCGTTCAGGCAGAGCCGCCACACAGGAGGCCTAGAATGAATGACCGACCTACCCCCGAGAAGCAGGAGAAAAACCAAGTGTTGGGTTTCAGAGCCCCCAGGGAAGAGCAGGCATGTTGGTGAGAAACCTTCGGTAGGAATCTAGGGTCCATCTGGAACCAGGTTGCCTTGATGGGGGCAAGTGGCCCAAAGGGAACAGGAATCCTGCTGGAGGACCAGGGAAGGGGGGTCAGGAGCAGGCATGGCCACAGTTCCTCCAGCAACTGTAGGAGGGCATCCTGCTCTGCAGTCCTGGGGACTGCAGTGTCCCCTTGGGGTCGCTAAGCTCAGTCCTTAAGGAAAGGCTGATGCCGAGTCCAGGAGCAGGGCAAGCTGTAAGCAGAGTACAGCCAGCGCCTCGGGGCTCTGAGCCATGGTGCTGCTGTCCCCAGGGGAGACCCTTGGATGGGAACAGGGGGCTGTGGCCAGACAGGACACGGAGGACACCTGGGACCTGAGTTGCGTGGGACATGAAGCTCCATCACAACAGCCCAGCTCCATCAGCTGTGTGGGGCGGGGGTAGATGTTGGTCTCAGGGCCTTTGGGTAACAAGTGTCACAGCTTCCAGGTTGGAGTTCAGCCCTGGGTGCAGTGAGAGTGTGACCAAAGGGGCCTCCTTGGGGTGGGGGTGGGGGCGAAAGGAAGGAAAAAGTTGTCCAGTAGGTCTTGCCTGGTGCCCCACTGTCGCTTGCAGCACACCATCCTCCATGGCTGCCCTTCACATTTCCTGCCTGTTAGAGGTCAAACACGAATCACATAACTTGTTAAACAGAAAATTAGCCTATAAAATATCGTGCAGTGGTAAACATGGTAGGATAAGGGACATAAAGCAAAACCCCTTGTTGAATTGACGGCTTCAGGTCTTCTGTTCCACTATCTCTTAAGGCCACTGAGGTCAGCCAGTGACCCCCATGTGGGGATCCAGGAGATGATTCTCAGTTGTCACTGTCCTAAGCTCGCTGCAACTTCCCTAGACTCTCCCTCCTAGATGCCCTCTTCACTGTGCCCTTAGGGCAGGCAGTTTTTGGTTTTCCTTTCATCTTCCCCTAAAATCTTGGCTCTGCTCTTCTTTCCTCTCTTAAAGTTGGAGCTTCCACAGCTCAGCTGTTTTTTCTCTTCTCTTTCCTAGTTATCTGCACTCCCTGGGAGAAACTCCTGTTGTTTTGTTAAAAACTATCACATTTTTATGCTGATGCCCCCCATTTATTGCCCAGCCCTCTCTCCAAGACTCCAGCCTAGTGTCCGCCTAGCTCTCTCCTGGTTGGCTCCTTTGGATGTGTAAGATGCTCTCCAATTCGGGGTGTCCAGCACTGGGTTCCTGACCCCCTTCCCCCAAAGAGTAAAGGCCAAAGTCCTCCGGAAGGTGGGCAGGGTCCTACAGATCTCTGATGCACCCCTCCCTTGCTTACTCTGGCGCCGGGGCTGTGTTCTTCCCTAGGACTGCGGGCTGCAGCTGAGCGGGGAGGATGGACGCCGCTGCTACCCCCTGGAGGGCCACCTGCTGTGCCGCCGCTGCCACCTGCGGCGCCTCCGGCCAGGCCCACTTCCCCCACCTGCTGTGCACGTCACCGAGCTCTGAGCTGGGGGCGGGTAGCCCGACCCTGGGGGCGTGTGTTTGTGTCTGCGTGCACGCGCGCGCGCGTTTTTTTCGCTCAGGAGCGCGTTTTCCTGCGCACGCACGTGTTTTTGCGCGAGTATATTTTTGCGCGCGCGCCGGCGATGGGTGACCCAGGTCAGTGTCGGGGTTCTGTGTCAGGGTGGGCGCAGCCGCCGGCTCCCACCCCACCCCTACTCCCACCGGCCACCGAGCTGCTGTCCGAGGGGCCGGCCCCGCGGCGAAGCTACTAATATTTATTCACCGTCTGTGCCTCCTCAAACGGCTTCCTTTCTTTCGGGCCCTGGCCGCCTCCCGCCCCCACCCCATCACCCGCCTTCTGTTTCGGGACCCCCTGTGCCCCGTGGCCTCGGGGGCAGGCTCCCAGACCGGCTCTGGGTCACGGGGCTGAAGGTGGCCGTTACCACGTGCAGGGGCGCGGGGTACACGGCCGCCGTCCTCCGACTGGCCTCGGGGCGGGAGCCAGTTACCCTGTGTAGAAGGGGTCTGGGACCCCCCTTCAAGAAAGCTGCGGGAAGGCGGGGGTTGCCGGAGGGCACGCGTGTTTGTCTCATAAGCGCCTGGCCCGCTGGTGGGTGGGAAGGGTTCGTTGTTTGGGAGGGGTCGTAGAAGGGGGTGAGGAATGACACCCTTAGGGAGTGGGGCCTACGAAGGAGCCCTCCCTTCGGCCATTGTGGTCACGGCGGGTTTTGGCCACCGGGACTCCGATGGGCGTTTTCAGCCTTCATCCCGCCCCGGTCTTCCCATCCCTGGCTCCTCGTTCCCTACCCCTCTCGTCCTCGGCCTCGGGAAAAGAACACCTCGTGCAGAATTCCAGCCACAGGTCTCGGTCGAGAGAGGCCGCGAGGGGGCGCCCTGCCCATCTGTTACAGGAAAGCACTGTGTATCAGGCTCCACAACAAAAGCATATGATTTGACTTAAATTAAGTTTTTCCTTTGAGAATATTTTCATTTTCTTTAAAAGAATATAGTTTTCTTCTAAAAACTTGGCCCACGGTTGTTATTTCTTAGGGAAGTTACAAGAAACTCACAAATGTGCAATTTGTATATCATATATAGCTAGCGTTCAAGTGGTAAAACCTTGTAGTTTAACTACTTTTGTATAAATTCCTCTAAAATCCTAAAATATGTGTTTGCCTTAAAGACTGTAGGCTAGCGTGGGGTTTTGTTCATGTCAGTGTCTTGAGAGCGGTTACCTAATGTGGTATGTGGAAATGGAGATTTTTTTCTCTTCCTCTGAAAGACATCAGCATTGCGAAGCTTCTCACTGATTTGCACTTGTGGGTGGCCCCTGCGGCGAGAGACCTCCTAATCACAGTCACCATCACGGTGGTTTTTACGGAATATTTTAAGACCGTTTGTTCCTATGAGAACTGAACCACCTCGGCTACTGCTCTTGCTCTCCGTTCTCCCCACTGTTAAACGTAAGATCCTTCATCTGGGGGAGCCAGGCCGTAGGAACCAGAACGTTGTCAGGACTGCTTATTGGGAAGCGTAGGAGGGGAAGTGGCAGCCGGCGGGTTCCAGCTGGGCTAAGGCCTGGAGCCCGGGCGCCCTCTAGTGGGCTGAGGAAGGAAGTACATGGTGAGTTTGGCGATCGTTGACCAAATATTTTAACGCAGAGGTTGCCCTGAGATACGGGAAGCGTGTGTCTCCTGAGGAAGGGACTGAACAGGATCAAGGTGGCTTCTTGGAGGAGGTGATCCCAGTGGGGCAGGAGACAGTATATTCCAGGAATGGGAGGTTCGTTCCGGCTTTCTCTTCCTCTTGAGCTGGGCTGCTTTGCTTTCTAGCCAATTATTGCAAAGCTTTCTTCTGATTGCTTCCAAGGTCGAAGCCTGCTTTGGCCTCCGTTTCTCCTTGTTGCAAATTCAGCTCTACTCTTTTCTCTTTCTTTGTGTCTGCTGTGGAGGTGGTCCCTGATCTTCCTGCCATGGGGACCACCATCTCTCTCCACACCTGCTCCATCCTGGTTACCATGCTCCCCCATCCAGCTGGACTGAGTCATCACAGCATGGAGCCTCCTTTGAATTCACGTGCCAAACTTTATCAAAAGTCAGAGCCAAGGGAATGCATGACCCTGGGGGGCAGTGGCTTTATCTCTGGCCACACTTTGCCCTTTCTCTTTGGGCTCCATGACCCTCTTTTGCCTTCTCCCAGGGCTGGTGACTGCCACCATCCCTGTAACCCCAGAGCCTTTGCACATGCAGTTTGCTCTACCTGGACCCACCCCCTGCCCGATGCTTTAATTCCTGGTCAGATCCTTCCGATCTCAGCGACACGAATAAGCTAGGCTTCTCGTTATGACACGTCACCGAACACCCAGAATTGGGGGCCCCGATCTCTAAGCTCTTTTCCGAAAGCAGCATCTTCCAGTCCATTGTCAGGAATTATGCTGACATGATGGTTGTTGAGACTGAGGAAGCAGTGTGAGAGCCAGACCTCAAGCCAGGTAGATTACCCATGAGCCTCCACTGCTGGGTGCCAAACCCACCTGCCCCTAGGATGTCTCCCCTGATGTTGACACCTGCTGACACCTCTAACTGGGCTTTTGTTAACTGCTGTACTTTCATGTACTGAGAGAAGAAGAGTTCTCTTCATGTCCATCTCCTCACTAGAGGGTGGGCACTCCAGGCCAGGGTCTGTCTGGGTTGTTCACTCTTGTCTCCACAGTGCCTGGCCTATGGTTGGTACTGTAACCTGAGGCAGACCCTGCCCTGGCCTTTAGAGTCTCAACTTAGGACCCCTCTCCTTCACTGGTTTGCAAGTCCAAGTACAGCCTCAGTTGCCCAATGAAGGAGCCACAGGTGGGATAGAGGCCCAAGAATGGGTTTACACAAAAACTATACGTGCTGCACATCAAGTGTGTGCCCCAGGTAGTACACACACAGGTGTGCCTTTGTGGATACCCTTGAGTATTGGGTTCCCTGCCGCGCGTGCTCGTGTGTATGAGAGAGAGAGGGAGAGATAGGGAGGTTGTTTGAGATGGGTGAGAAAGGGAGAAAGGGAGGGAGAGGAGAGATGGAGATTGGGAGGGAGATGAGAAGGGGCATGAGATTGTGAGACATTGAGAGAGCTAGATATTGTGAGGGGTAACGAGAAATTTTGAGAAAGACATTGCGTGTGAAAGAATGAACGTTTGACAGAGATGGTGGTGGATTGATCAGGAGAGACTGGGAGAGGGAGAGATGGTGAGAGAGACATTGTAAGAGAGAGATTGAGAGAGAGGCTGAGAGAATGGTGGAGAGAAAGATTGAGAAAGAAATTGAGAGGTGGAATGAACAAGAGGGAGAGAGAGAAAGATAACTGAGTGAGGCCAACAGAACCTAGGGTCCTTTTCCCGCAAGGCAGGGGGCCCCCAGGGCCAGGTGATTTGGAAATATTTGGATGGCCTGGCCCACAAACAGGAAAGGTTCGCCTCTTGTAAGTGACAAAGGCTGTGGTGTGTGTGCACGTGCGTGACGTTAGGCTGGGACAGTGGGCTCTTGGAGATGGGTCTTGAACATGGGGTGCCTGCATGGTCACAGGGTAGGAGGAGATGCTACTGACCCCTCCTGGTCCGTGCTTCCTACCCCTCTTTGGCCAGGACACACAGATGGGAGCTTGCTGAACTGAAGATACCCTTGAGTGCCTCTGTGAGCTTGCTGTGGAGGGGCTAGAAGGGGATGGGCAGTTGGGGCCGTGATTTATGGGAGGTGCTGGGCATAGGAATCCACACCACAGATGCCTGGAGAGCAAGGCGGGCCAATCCTGGGAGCCGTCAGCGGTTGAGTGCGGCGATGTGTGGGGCTGTGCTCACCACCATCTCCTCCCAGCTTCACTCCCATCCCTGAGGCTGGTCTTCTAGTTAGCAGATGCCCCCTGGGAGGAGGTTGAAGGGCTAAGCGTAGGCTCAGCCTGCGGGGGCTCCAGGAGGGCCTTGGGTTGGGGTCTGAGGACAGGTCTGGGGATGGGGGCGGCGCCCAGGTCGCTGGTGACCTTCCACCCAGCAGTTCTGGAGGCCCTGCCCCCGCATGGTGTGTGGGCATATGGGATCTGCATGTACCCGGAGTGGGTGTGGGGGGTACCTGGCTGGGAGAGGGGTGTGTGTGCACGTGCTCTGGGGACTCAGTGACTGCTGGGGGCAGGCCTGGCTTGGGGGGTCTTCCCAACCCAGACCTGTCTCCCAGGAGACAGGGAGGCTCTTCTTCAGCCATCCCAGGAGGAATTCTGTGTGGCACTGCCTCCTGGGGTAGCAGACTAGTCTCACCAGGCCCCTGGTTCCTGGAGACAGAGCCCAGGAAGTGTCTAGGAGCCTGGAGAACCGGGGCAACACAGCTGGAGTGGAGGGTGCCTCCCCGCTCCTATCTTCCTGCTCTGGCCCTGAGGACACTGCTGGGCTGCCCTCCCTAAGTCCGGGTGTTTGTGTCACAGGTGGGCCCTTTCCTGTCCTGCAGGGAGGCTCACCCTGGAGGGCAGAGGGGGCCTGGGAGGCTCTCCAAGGACATCAGGGCCCTCAGGTCTCCCTGGGCTGGGGGGACTATGGCCCTGAAACATCTGGCACTTGGGTGGGAAGCACTCAGCAGTGGTGTTTGTGTGCCTGTCACATATTCACTTGTCTGTCCCTAGCTGCTCACCTGTCACTCCCATCATCCCATACCAGTGCACACTCTCTACCTGTGCTGTGCAGGTGTGCCTGCCTGTGTCACATACACCTGCCACTGGTTACATGACTGTCCCACAGAATCCACCTTACCTTCCTGAAGTTACCTGCCACACACCAGTCACAGGCACCTGTGTGACCCAGCTGGCTTACTCCCTTCTCTGTGACGGTGCCTTGGCCATCAGCACCCTGTCCACGGTGGAGTTGCAGACACTGAGGGTGGAGCTCAAGCTCAGGGAGAGGCATTTCACCGGCCCGACGTTTACCCAGCCTCCTTCAACCCCAGATTGCTTTGGGAACTCCCTCTTCCACCTGAGCAGCAGTGCTAGTGAGGATTTCCAGGCGTCTTCAGCTGGGCCCTCTGCCTGGCCCGTGGCCTGGTGTGGCCACATTCCTGAGCTGTGTGGGTCTCAGCCAGGAGCTGCTGTCCTCCCAGCCAGATGGGGCCTTTGGAGTCTCAGCCTGTCCCGAACCAGCCCTTCCCGTTGCCCTGCTCAGCCTGGTTCAGCTCTCTCCTTTCACACAGCCCGCTCCGGTCTCCCACGACACCTGGGTCAACTGTGACCCCGGGGATGGGGGGATCACTGACTCTGGGGAGAGGGGCTCCCGCCAGCGTGGGAACAAGTTCTCACGGGGGTGGAGGGAGTCCCACTGCCAGAGAGGTGTGTCTTCAGAGAGGCAGAGGACTGTGTCCATGATGGAGGAGGTCAAACAGCAGCCCCGTACCCTGCAGCCCGGGAGGCAGAGAGGCTGCTCCCCGTGTGTTGTGTGGGAGCCACGCGTGTGGGTGAGGGGCCACAGAGTCTAAGGGAAGGTCACAGGAGCCCAGCCTGGGGTTGTCTCACGGCGAGGGGTCGGTGGGGAAGACTGCATTTAGCTCTGATATGGACTGACTCTCCCTCCCACCCTCTCTTCTTTAAAAACTATGTGTCTATATTTAAAGACTTCGTTATACTTAGTCTGATTGGAAGACAAGAATACCTCATTGGCTTTGGGCCTGAGCACCTGGGTGGATGCCTTCCATTGTCCCGGAGGGCAGGGCAGGTTCACGTGGGTGCATAAATAGAAGATTCTGTCTTGCCCTTTGGAGATGCCTGCCGTGTGGAGCATGTGAGCTTGGAGCTCAGGGGAGACGTCAGGGCAGGAGATACACGTGTTGGAGCCATGTGTGTATAGAGGTATTTGAAGCCACGGATGAGATCATGTGGAAGGAGGATGAGATCAGGAAAGAGAAGAGGCCCAGGCCTGAGCCCTGGGGTGTTCCCGCATGTATCCCTCAGCAAGGGGGATGGAGCAGGGGCACCGGTGAGGCGGGTGGGCAGGGGGAGGGGGTGGAGTAAGGCGGCATCAGAGCAGCCAGCTCTTTCAAGCATATCGGGCAGAGGTGCAGCAGCTGCAGGGGCTGGGGTCAGGGTGAGTTCTCTTAGGACGCTGAGGCCTGTCTGAGGCTCCCTGCCCATGTCTGTAAGAGCGTGTACACTCCACGTGGGCATTCCCAGGGTTGTCTTCCCCACCGGACCCTGGTCCGCATGGGGACGGGGGTGTCTGTGACTGCAGTGGTCACAGCTGTGTCCACTTGGAGCCCAGCGTCCGGCTCCTCCAGTGCTGAGGGATGTTGGTTAAGTGGTTGAGTGAAGGGGTCGATATTGTAAAGCGCTTAGAACACTAACAGGTGCATAATAAATGCTCAGTAAAAATGAGTTACTGTTAGCTGCAGACTAGGAAGTAGCTGAAGACGGGGTGACGGCAGTTCAGGAGGCCTTGCTCCGGGGCCGACGGGAAGCCACAGTGCCCGGCTGTAGACTGGACCAGGGTGACGGCTCCAGGTGCCGAGGGACGGAGGAGTTGGAGATGCCCAGCGGCACCATGCAGGTCAGCTTCGTGTTGCCAACACTGCAGCTAGCCCCCGAAACTGGACCGTGTCACCATCCAGGAGCCCACAGCTCCATTACTACCCCGAGCCCAGGTGAAACCAGGAGCGATGCAGGAGGAAGGGGCTAACTCAGGAAAGGAGCCTTATCCAACGCCATCAAGACGGTGTCTCTCACACATTCATCCCCCCAGCCTGGATGACGTCAGCAGAAAGCGCCAACAGCTTCACTCTGATCCGGAGGCATCCGACGCAGCCCCGGGGAGAACATTAGCTGAAGCGTGGAAGTCACTGGAGGCCTTTCTGACATCCTGTCGGGCCGGACAGGCGTGGCTCACCGCTGGGTGAGGGAGGCATAGACTTTTTTAGGCCAGCTGGACCCTCAGCTCCGCGTCACTGAAGATGAGTGTCAGAGCTGCAAACGATGTTTGGAGATCTCAGAGCCAATGAAGGAGGGTGACACTGAACAGCTACAGAGGGACTAAAGGAGCTGGCACTGGGGGAGGAGAGGCTGACCACGAGCTGGAAGAAAAGAACCGTGAGACGGTGACAGAAAATCTTAAGGATGTCCAGGTGGAGGCTGAGACTGGATCCAGAGGCAGCTCAGTATCAGAGGGAATACGGTGAATTTAAACGACAACAGCTGGAAGGATGTAGAAAACCAGGTGCGTTCTATTCCTGGGGAGTGGAGCAAGGTGAATGCTGCTGGGGGCCGGATGGCGTTGCTACCCGTGCCCTGGCCGGTAGACGGGTTTGAAGCTTTAGAGGTTTCTGCGTATTTCCAGTGGAGTCTGGAGTCTCAGACATGTCTGAGGAGCCGCTGTTGTACTGGTCTGGGGGCTCCTTTTTTCTTTGACTATGCAGTGGGGCTTTCCTGGGCTGTGTGCAGCCGTTCAGAGAAGGGGCTGAACAAGATGAGACATCCATTTATGTCTTCCTTACAGGGTCATGTGGAGAAAGGCAAGAAGGAAGACGCAGGAGGCAGCGGTGGCTCCTGTTCTACTGAAACCCAGTTCAGCTCTGCGGAACAGCGGACAAAAGGTCTCAAGTTCATGCTGTTGAATCTTAAGTGGGGCCGTGCTTGGGTATCCTCACAGTCTTATAATAAATGAACTCCTTTTTTTCCTTAGGAAGATACTTGCCTAAAAGACTTACATTTTTTGTTTTGTTTGCAAAAAAAAAAAAAAGTTTTAAATGAGATTCAGGTGATACCAAACAGCACGTGTTTACAATCCCAAAAAAGACAAAATGCAGAGAAGCCACTTTATTTTAAAATATCCTTTGATAGATAGTTTCCAGAGCTACGGCAGCCCCTGTATAGGGACCAGCCCTTTTCATAGTTTTGACTCTTAACCCCATGACTTCCTTTTCCTCCTTCCCTTCAAAATGACTAACTTAAGTTTGCTTTTTTTTTTAAACCTCAGTTGAATTGAAACCAATGTGTTTTCACTGGATTTTCTCTCTCTCAACTTCCTGCACTCAAAATATGAAATGGAAATTTTTGTCTCCATCGAGATGATGAAATATATGAGCCACATGTTGGATAACGTGAGAAAATGACATAGAAGCTTTGCCTGGCCACCATATGATGTGGTCAGAAGCTCGAAATTTAACACGCCTCTCTCGGTTCTAGTACTGAATGCCCGCTCTGCCCTGTGTTAGAGATATGAAATGGTGTTGGGCACTGTTTGGATACATACTATTATGTGTAATAAAAGATTTGCTGTAGTCTGAAAAACAAAAGTGAGTTACTGTTATCGCTAAGATGAGTCAGTATAGAGTAAGGCATTTCTACAGTTTGTACATGAGTCCCTGTGTGGGACAGTGTCTGTGTCACTTCAGCAACGGTGTGTATGACTGTGCACGTACATCCTATGTCCGTGAGACCTGCCACTGTAAGGCTAGGGGGACATGTGACTCAGAGACCAGGCATGGTGTGTGAGGACCGCCAGGCTTCTGCTTTTGTGGCCCCAGCTAGTCTGGTTTTGAGGTCACAGCAGCATCCCTGACTCAGGTCAGCTCCCTCCTGAGAAGGGGCCACTGAGCCAACTGTAGACCCTCTGCACATTGCCCCAGGACCAGGGCCCTCTGACCAGCCCTCTCTGCAAGTCCCACCCTGGGTCACGTGGCCGTTCTGTGTCTCTTCCCCTCCTTTGTCTGCTTCGGGAGCCTCATCTCACCCCTTGGTGCTGCTCTGAACCTTCTTTGCCTGGTCCTGCTTGTCTCCCTTCCAGCTCTGCTCAGGGCTGGGCCACGACCCTTCCTCACCCTCCATCAAGAGGAAGTGTGGGCTCAGTTCCTCTTTCTCCTTCTCCAACAGAAACTCATTGGCCTGCAGCAGCCCTGGCCTCCTCCTTGCCATGATCACAGGGAGAGTGACCGGAAAGCATTTTCAAGCTGTCCCCACCCTAAAGATGCTCCCTAGACCCGGAGCCCTTTCCTCTTCCTCTCTTGCCCTCCTTTTTAAAATTTTATATTGAGAAATATATTATGGCCACTGAGGCTAGAAAACACAGGTTCAGTTTGAAGGAAAGAAGAACACATGCCAGTGGATCTATTGATAACTTCCCAGCTGGAGAAGTAGAACATAACCAGCACCCTCCATGTGCCCTGCTCTGAACACCTCTCCCTTGGTTACCCTCTCAGGTGGAGCTCTCATGCCGAATCATGTGTCAATCACTCCTTTACTTCTCTATATTGTCTTACCACCTATTCATGTATGCTTAAACAATTTGTTGTTTACTATGGAGTGCTTTGGGGTTTTATATTGATTGAATCATCCTAAATGTTTTCTTCTGTGTTTACGTCCTCTGCTCACCCTTACATTTTAGCGATTCATCCATGTTTATGTGTTGGTTTAGTCATTCATTTTGATTACTGGGTAATAGTCCATTGATGAAGACACCATAAACGATTTCGCCATCGTACCGTGATAGCTGTTTGGAGTTGTTTCTATTTTATAGCTTTTAGAGAACATATCTATGCATGTTCTTGTACGTTCTTGTCTTGGCTCACATATTCAAGAGTTTCTCTAGGATATATACCAATGAATCATAGGGTATATATGATATTTCACTTTTCTAGATATTGTAAAATCATTTTTCAAAGTAGTTGTAATAACTTACATCCAATTCAAATTCAAGATTACAGAATTTTTACTTATTTTCTTCTACTTTACCTCTACTATATTACATCTAATCCATATTATATATGCATTCACCTATATCACATTTTTTTCTTTTTTCCCCCATATCACGTATTTTTAAGGAGTTTATACTGATCCTTCAAATTCAGGACTACAGCATTTTTACTTAACCTCTTTGCTCTTCTTTGCTACAAATCAAGTGTTCTATAATATCTATGTTTTCTTCTAGAAGTTTTACGATTTCAGGTCTTACATTTAAGTCTTTAACCCATTTTGAGGTAATTTTTGTGAGCAGTGTAAGATAGGCATCTAGTTTCATTCTTTTGCACATAAATATGCAGTTTTTCTAAGATCATCTATTATTGAAGTAACTATCCTTTCCCCATTGAGTATTCTTGACTTCTTTGCCAAATATTAGTTGCTCTTATGTGCACAAGTTTATTTCTGGGCTCTTGATTCTGTCCCATTGGTCTATGTGTCTGCTTCTATGCCAGTACCATAATTTTTTTTTTAAGATTTTTTTTTTTGATGTGGACCATTTTTAAATTCAATAAGAATGTGTTACAATATTGCTTCTGCTTTATGTTTTGGTTTTTTGGCTCCAAGGTATGTGGGATCTTAGCTCCCTGACCAGGGATTGAACCTGCACCCTCTGCATTGGAAGGCAAAGCCTTAACCAGTGGACCGCCAGGGAAGTCCCAATGCCAGTACCATAGTTTTTTGACGGCCACAGCTTTGTAGTATAGTTTGAAATCAGGAACTGCGATGCCTCCAACTTTGTTCTTCTTTCTCAAGATCGCTTTGGCTCTTCAGGGTCTTTTGTGGCTCCATATGAATTTTAGGATAGCTTTTTCTATTTTTGTGAAAAATGCCATTGGAATATTGACAGGGATTGGGATTGAATTTATAGGTAGCTTTGGGTATTATGGACATTTTCACAATATTAATTCTTCTGATCCATGAACACAGATATTTGTATCCATTTATTTGTATCTTCTTCAATTTATTTCATCGATGTCATAGTTTTCAGTGTGCAGGTATTTCACCTCACTGGTTAGATTTTATTCCTAATTATTTTGTTTTTGTTGCTATTATAAATGGGATTGTGTGCTATCCTTTTCAGGTAGTTCATTGTTAGTATTTAGAAATGCAACTGATTTTTGTATGTTGATTTTGTACCCTGCAACTTTACTGAATGGATTAGTGTTTTGGTGGAGTCTTTAGGATTTTCTGTATGTAAGATTATATCATCAATTTTACTTCTTCCTTTTTAACTTCCAGTACTGTGTTGAATAGAAGTGGTAAGAGTGAGCACCTTGCCTTGTTCCTGATCTTAGTGGAAAAGCTTTCAGTTTTTTCACCATTGAGTCGATGTTAGCTGTGGGCTTGTCACATATGGCTTTCATTTTGGTGAGGTACCTTTTCTCTGTACTTAATTTGTTGAGCGTTTTTATCATGAAAGGATGTTGAATTTCATCAAATGCTTTTTCTGCATCTGTTGAGATGATCGTATGATTTTTACTCTTTCACTTTATTAATATGGGGAATCACATTTATTTATTTGCGTATATCGAACCATTTTCATCCCAGGGATAAATACCACTTGATCATGGCATATGATTCACTTAATGTGCTGTTGAATTTCATTTGTGTATATTTTATTGAGAATTTTGCATCTATATTTATCAGGGATTTGGCCTGTAGTTTTCTTGTAGTGTCCTGATCTGGCTTAGGTAATGCTGGCCTTGTAAAATGATTTTGGAAGTGTTCCCTCCTCTACAGTTCTTGGGAAGAATTTGAGAAGGATTAGTGTTAACTCTTTTTTTTTTTAATTTAATTTTTAAATTAAATTTTTAAATTTTAATTTTAATTTAAATTTTTAAATTTTAATTTTAATTTAAATTAAATTTTTAAATTAATTTTACTTTAATTTAATTTAAGTATAAACTTTAATTTTTAATTTTTATAAATTTATTTATTTATGGCTGCATTGAGTCTTTGTTGCTGCATGCGGGCTTTCTCTAGTTGTGGAGAGCGGGGGCTACCCTTCCTTCCTTCCTTTGGTGGTTAAGTCAACGTGTCCCACTCACCTCTAATATCTCTACAACCCAGGTGACAACTTTGATCCATCCAATTAATGGGGTTGATGCTGAGGCATGACAGGGTTTATCATGTTATAATATTTTAAAATTTCATATTTTCCTGATGCCTCAACATCGTCACAAACAGACTAACGTATGATAAGGCTGGTCCACTCCACAAGTTCCCCTTCTTGCCGTTCCATGACTGTAACCTAGTGACATTCAAATGCACCAGTGAAATCTGCTCAAACCTTTTGCTTGTGTACTCTTCCCTGACCCCCTGTTATGGCCCTTGCCCATGGGTCCTCAGCTGTGTTGGTGGAGCCTGTTCCCTTGGTGCTCCTCCCACATGGCCCCCTGTGAGGTGTGCCGTGTCTCTTTCTCTGGGACCTAAGAGTATAATGAACCCTTTAATTTCGTATGCCTCTTTGAGCGTCATTTTCGTAGCCATGTTGGAATGACCCTTAAAGACCCCACAAGGGGGACTTACTTCCCATTTACAGCACCCCAGCCCCCTTGGCCATCTGTGGGGGCACACCCAGCCATGGCCATGTCCTTACCCACCTTTGGAGCACTTTATCTTTTCTGAGTCCTGCTAAGCTCTCCCACTGTTCTTTGCCATTTTGTTGAAATCTCAAATCCTGTAACGAACCCCTTCCCACTGTCTTTGATATTGTGATGTGATCAATTTTCACATCTCTCTTTTTTTAATTAATTAATTTATTTTTGACTGCGTTGGGTCTTCGTTGCTGCACGTGGGCTTTCTCTAGTTGCGGCAAGCAGGGGCTACTCTTCGTTGGGGTTCACGGGCTTCTCATTGCAGTGGCTTCTCTTGTTGCAAAGCATGGGCTCTAGGCACGTGGGCTCAGTAGTTGTGGCTCGCGGGCTCTAGAGCTCAGGCTCAGTAGTTGTGGTGCACGGGCTTAGTTGCTCTGTGGCATGTGGGAATCTTCCCAGACCAGGGCTCGAACCCATGTCTCCTGCACTGGCAGGGGATTCTTAACCACTGCGCCATCAGGGAAGTCCCAATTTTCACATTTCTTTATCCTCCGGTTTGGTCACTGGTGGGAGAGAACACGAGTGAAGGGGTTCAGCCCATCATCTGTAACTGGAAGTCTATATGATTTTACTTTTAGTGGTGTGTTGACATGCTGCCGTGGGTTTCCTTGCGTGGACATGTTCCCATTTTGGGCTGCCTTCCTGTTGGCTTGGTGTGGCCAGGACCCCGCGGACGCATCCAGGATTGCTGACTCTGAGAAGTTGTTGCCTGGCACAGTGGAGACAAGAAACTCAGCCTGGGAAGCAGTAAGTGATGTCTGCCTCCACCCCATGCCTCCCAGGACTAGCAGTTCCTGGGGGTCCTGGAGGTCTGGATGGAATAGGGGGTATTTACTGCCCCAGGACGTACCCTTGTACTCCAAGTCTACAGTGGGGTATTATCTAGAGAGACGCTTCTACAAAATCAACACTCTGGCAGTGGTTCCCCAACGTTTTCCAAGTCAGGACTTTGGCATTCTTTTTAAAACAATTAAATAGAAGTCTCACTTTAAAATTGTCTTTCTACAAAGCAATGTGTATATACGCTAGCCCCGTTAGGACAATGTAAATAGTTTACTTCTTGTAAAACATTGTCTGCTTTCCTACTGGATATTTAAGACATTGTTTTGTAAATCAGTAGTAATAAGTAATATAGTAGCCAAGTTTTATCTCTGGTCTTAATTGCATACCTAGGATAAAGTCCTAAAGGTGGAGATGGTAGTATGAATGGTTTTCAGATCTGTAATGATTCGGATACACACTGCCACCTTACCACCAGATCATTTGTGCCTACTGTCATTCCCTTCAACAATAGGAAAATACCTTTTTTTTTCTTATGTCCTCACTTATCCCTGGGTACTGCCAGTTAAAAAAAAAGTCTGTTCTTTTTTTTTTTTTTTTTTGCGTTACGCGGGCCTCTCACTGTCGTGGCCTCTCCCGTTGCGGAGCACAGGCTCCGGACGCGCAGGCTCAGCGGCCATGGCTGCGCTCCGCGGCATGTGGGATCTCCCCAGACCGCGGCACGAACCCATGTCCCCTGCATCGGCAGGCGGACTCTCAACCACTGCGCCACCAGGGAAGCCCAGTCTGTTCTATTTTGGGGAAAATGTTTTATTGTGTGTGCATTTTTTGATTATTTGTGAGAATGAACATCTTTTCTACGTGATGGTCATATGCCTTTATTTTTTGTGATTTTCCTATTAACGACCCTTTTCAAGTTTTCTAGTTTCAAGTTTGGATGTTCTTAAACCTTTACTCTTGAAGAACTTTCAGAATCAGTTCATCACATTACAGAAGAGAAAAAATATGTGTTAGAATATTGATTTGAAACGCTTTCCAATTTTAGATTACTTTGGGCATAGTTGATACCCTTTTAATACCGAGTAATCCCTTCTAGAATGCAGTTCATGTTTTCCGTGTATGAAAGCTATTTGATATCAGTAATGCTTTGTGGATTAGGATCCTACTGTGCTTCATTTCTTTCTTTCTTTTATTTATTTTTTTCGGCCGTACCGCGTGGCATGCGGGATCTTAGTTCCCTCACCAGGGGTCAAACCCGTGCCCCCTGCAGTGGAAGCGTGGAGCCCTAACCACTGGACCGCCAGGGAAGTCCCTGTGCCTCACTTCTTTCTCTGGCACTGCTTCATTGGTCAGAATCCCAGACTGACGCTAAACAATTGTGCGCTGATGGTGTGTTTTCTTTTCTCCTGGCTTTCGTGGGAAGGCCATGGAGACAGGTCAAGTTCCGTCTTCACTGTCAGTCTGGTTTTGGCTGTCGATTTCATGATGAACCCAGGAATTGCACTTTGATAAGGCAAATAAGATAAGAAATCTACTCCAACTTCAAGAATGTTTTACGCACTGTGTTTGGCATTTACCTGTATTTGAAAAGAACTGCATAAATGTGTGAAGGTAGAGTCCTGGCATGCATATGATTTCGGGACAACTTACAAAAATTATGGGAAAACATTACAGTTAATTTAAATATGCTTTTTCTGAAATGTTGATTGTTGCAAAAATTGTATAGCGACTTACAGAGAGGCAAGGGCATCCTTGGTCTTGGGTGGCTCGGGGACCTGGGTCATGACCCTTGCTCTTATAGGGACAGGACTCAAGGGTTAGTGCCTTGCTGGTTCTCCCTAACTTCCTGTAGTTGCACTGCTGTGGCTTTTTTTTTTTTTTTTTTTTTTTGCAGTACGCGGGCCTCTCACTGTTGTGGCCTCTCCTGTTGCGGAGCACAGGCTCCGGACGCGCAGGCTCAGCGGCCATGGCTCACAGGCCCAGCCGCTCCGCGGCATGTGGGATCTTCCCGGACTGGGGCACGAACCCGTGTCCCCTGCATCGGCAGACGGACTCTCAACCACCGCACCACCAGGGAAGCCCTGTGGCTTTTTTTTTTTTTTGGCCATGCCATGCGGCATGTGGGCTCTTAGTTCCCCGACGAGGAATCGAACCCTTGCCCCCTGCGGTGGAAGCGTGGAGTCTTAACCGCTGGACCATCAGGGAAGTCCTGCTGTGGACTTCTGTCCGTTCCAGATGTCGGGGCAATGTAGAAGATGGGTAGAGAAGGTCGAGGCAGGGAAGGAGGGTGGTGGGGTCAGGGGCAGCAGATTAGGCTGACTTGACAGTAGGCTGGCTCCTCCCAACTTCTCTTCTGAGGTCAGTACCCACCACTTCCCCCTTTAGCTAAAAACACAAGCCACAGCTTGGTGAATGGCATGTAATGTCAGACAGCCTTGCCCCGCAGAGGTACAGGTCTTGGGGTGGGGGCAGTGATTCACTGGGTCTGGCTCTGAGTCGGCACAGCCAATAGGATGGAGGGGGCAGCAGAGCAGCTGCCGGAGAAGGACTGGGGCTGCCCAAGGGTCCACGCAGGCAGTTGCCAGTCTGGATAGGCAGGCTGGGCAGCGACCGTGGCTCCTCTAGTCAGAGCTCTGTGTCACAGAGCCCATGTCATTGATGTGTTCCTGTGGGGAGGAAGCTGAAAGGAGGGGTCTTCCGGGAAAGAAAGCAAGGAATATGGGAGTACCAGAGAGGGAAGGCTAAGCATCAGAGGGCTGAGGCCCAGCACCCCAAGGTCACCATCCTGGGCAGCTGCCCATCTGCCCTGAGATTTCTTGATGAGAGATGGGTGGTTGTTTGTGTTAAACAGAGGTTTTCAGGGAAAATGGTTTGTGCTTTTGAAGGAGGTCAAGGGCAATGAACAAGAGAGTGTGTGCGTGGCCCCAGACCCTGCTGTCCTCAGCCCTGGCTGCACCGTGGCCTGTGCCTCGTGGGTCTTTGTGGCTGGCCACACAGTCCTGGAGTTGTGAGGCTGTGCGGACTTCCAGCTCCGTGGGCTGTGTTCACCAGCAGGCTACGTGTAGGTGTCCTTGCCCTTGGTGAGAAACTTGTTCCTGTCATCCAGGAGTTGGTGAGAGTTTTAGATGGACCCTGAGGGGAGGGAGGGGCATGGCAGCCGGGTGCGCCCCCTCCCCACAGGGCTGCAGGCGGCATGGTCCAGCTGAAGACCTGCGGACAACTCTTGCCTGTGGGTGGTGTGTTCCTTAAACTCCCGGTCTTTGGGGCCTGGCTGGGAACACGACTTGAGCTACCCGCCGGGAGCACTGGGCCTGACATGTGGATTCAGGGGCTCCTGATGGCCACCCTCAGGGATTCCTCTCCCCACGCCTCCGACCTCTCCTGTGGGGCAGGAATTCAGGCCACTAAGAATGGGAGGAGGGAGGGCATTGCAGACGGATGCCCTGAGCATCTGGGGGAGAACTAGTGAATGAAGCGACGTTAGGTTGGAGTGTGTGTCTCTGCACGTGTTAGCGTGTGTGTGTGTGTGTGTGTGTGTGTGTGTGTGTGTGTGTGTTCTGTCTGCAGTAGGGCTTCTGGCTAGGAGAGTGCGTGGGTCTCGTTTTGTATGATGGGCATAAAGCTTGGTGTGTGTGGTATGTGAAAATTTAATTGTGTGTGTGTGAGTTGAATGCTCTGTTGGGAGTGTGTGTGTGTGTTTGGGGGGGCACATGAGACTTGCACTGTGTGTGACCGTGTGATTGCAACAGCCCATCTGTCTCAGAATATGTGTTTGTGTGTGTCTAGAAGTGCATGCGAGACCGTATGTGTACAATGGGGTGCATGTGATTATATGAATATGATTGTGGCCAACAGTCCCCGGCTGAAAACTCACACAGCTCCGTAAATGGAGGGCATTCAGTCCCACGACCACATTCATGCAGAAGCCGGTCTGGCCGGGCAGGCAGGGAGCCTGGCCGAGGGTGCCCAGAAATAGCCATCAGCACTGTTGGCTCAGCTGGAAGACCATCCAGTTCCCAAAATGACCTGGGCTCAGAGGCAGGGAAGTCAATGCCAGACCTCACCCTGGACTCCAGCGCCAGCCCCCGCTCTCAGCCCCGAGGAGATCGGGACTCTGCAGTCATCACAAGGAAGTGGGTGACTCAAGGCCATGGACCTGGGGGCAACACCTGAGGGGCCCAACACCAGTCAGTTTGCCCCATGATTTCCTCTGACTCCTGCAGCCCTTCTTCTCTGCTACAGTTGAGTGGAACTACGTGCTGCTCTGATGTGTTTCATTGTGTCAGGTCCTGTTGTGTTATATGTGTTGTGAAAATTCCGTATCCAGGTCCCTCTGGGGCCTCACCTATGAGAAGCCCCCAGCCCCTTCTCGGCCCTCAGGAAAGGCCTGTTTCCCCTATGCCTCTGTTCCCTGGCTCACCCTGCTTGGTCCTCGCACTGACCCCTTGGCCCCTCACCTACCATCGATCACCCCCATTCTGAAACTAGCCCACAGTTGGCCCCTGTGGCCAGACTGGGCTGTGGAGAAGAGCCCCGGCCCCAAACAATGCATTCTTCACACAGCTTACTTCCTTTGCCTTTCTGTGGCCCGGCGGGTGGGGAGGTGGGGAGTCTATGGACATCCAGGGACTGACCTAAGGATTCTGGGGCAGGAGTCGGATAGGGACTGTCAGGTAGAGACCTCAGTCTGAGATTGGAGCCTGCTGACCGGGGAGCGAGCACAATAGCACAGGGGCCCCCCGGAGGGGGCGGGATGGGTGGGCACCCTGGTGAGACCCCGAGGAGGCTGCCACTGGGAGCAGTTCGTTTGGAAGTTTGGGCCTCAGCAGACTTGACAATCTGACTGCACCTGCAGCATTTGCAAGAAGCAGCGGAATAGGCACTTTGCTGTTCCAGCTTCTTGCTTTAAGCTCCTGAAGGGAGCTGAGAGGATAATGGCATACACATACACGTTCAGCACGCACAAAGCACGCCTTCCGTAAGAGATGCGGTGTCCAGAGCTTTTGCGCGCCCGGCTCTAACCCTGCCTGGATGAGGGCACGAGGCTGAGCGTGGGCACAGGAATTCAGTGGCAGCGACTGAGAGAAGGCCCTGAAGGAGCGTGAGACCACCAGGAACCTGTTACAGAGTGAGCTTCTGCTTCTCCCTTCCAGAAAAGGAGCGCTGACCGGGGCCAGCACCTCTGTTGTCCCTGCTGCACCCCACTGGTGCTCATAAAGGTGGCTGACCCAGGCTGCTGGTCCACTGGCCAGGTGCCATCTTGACCTCTGCCATTTGCTCCAGCTGCCAGTTTCCGTAAGCAGCTCTTTGACCCGCCTCAGTCTAGATTTTGTAGTAGCCCAGTTGACTTCCTTCCTTCCCTTCCCAACTTTTGTGTGATCTTAAAAAAATATATATATATATATATATGTTTTGCGGTACGCGGGCCTCTCACCGTTGTGGCCTCTCCCGTTGCGGGGCACAGGCTCCAGACGTGCAGGCTCAGCGGCCATGGCTCACGGGCCCAGCTGCTCCGCGGCATGCGGGATCCTCCCGGACGGGGACACGAACCCGTGTTCCCTGCATCGGCAGGTGGACTCTCAACCACTGCACCACCAGGGAAGCCCAAAGCTTTAGTTCTTGACTCTGGTAGAGAGAGTTCTTCCGTTTTGGCCTTGTTCCAGAGTGTCTGCTGTTTTGGGCCCTCTGCATTTTCATGTAAATTTAGAACCAGCTTGTTGAGTTTGACCTAACCACGCATTAAATCTGTAGATCGATTTGGAGATAATTAAAAAAAATTTAAGGTATTTAGTATTCCTTTCTATGAAGATGGTACATGTCTCCATTTGTTTGTCTTCATTATTTTCTCAGTAAAGTTTTATATATCTATTTCTCTCTATATCTATCTCTCTATATCTGTATCTCTTATTCATTTATCAGTTCATATATCCTAGGCATCTGTTATCTTTAATGCTGTTGTGAATGTTATCTCCTTTTAAAATGTAATTTTCTAGATGTTTGTGCTGCCATATAGAACATTTTAATTATTCTATATTGACTTACATGCAGCACTTAAAAGACTCTCTAATATTTGATCTGTAGGTGCTTTTGGACTTATATAACTGTATCTAATACCTGTTCATTTCTTCCTTTTCCATCTACATAGATTATTCTTCTGTTGCTTTACTGCATTTGTAGGCTCTCTAGTACAATGTTGAATAGCAGTGGTGAAAGTAGGCATCCTTATCCTCTATCTAGACCCAAGGGAAGGTTTTTGCTTTGTTTTATTTTGTTTTTGACAGCTTTTTATCTTATATTATTATTGTTTGTTTTGGCATAATTTCAGGCTTACAAGAAAGTTACAAAAATATTATGAAGTATTTCTGGCTACCCTTTATCCAGATTCAAAAGGATAGCGTTTGGTATTTCACCATTAAATAGGAAGTTTACTGTGGGAATTTTTTTTGGTAGACACTTGTTATTAGATTAAGGATATATTCTTTTGTTTCTACTTTCTAAGGGTTTTTAATTTTTAATTATTTTATTTATTTATATTTTTGGCGGTACCATGCAGCATGTAGGATCTCAGTTCCCCGACCAGGGATCGAACCCGCGCCCCCTGCATTGGAAGCATGGAGTCTAACCACTGGACCGTCAGGGAAGTCTCTCTAAGAGTTTTTTTAATTCAAGAAAAGATGATGAATTTTATAACACATTTTCTGCATTTATTGAAATAAACATATACTTTCCCCCTTAGTTCTGTTGATGTGATAAGTTACATCAAATGTTTTTCTAATATTAAACTTACCTTGCATTTCTTGTATAAATCCTTGTTAATCAACATATAGTATCCTTTTTTTAGTCTTAATGTTTTTTAAAAAATATTTATTTATTTATTTGGTTGCACCAAGTCTTAGTTGCGGCAGGCAGTCTTCTTAGTTGTGGCATGTGAACTCTTAGTTGCGGCATGCATGTGGGATCTAGTTCCCTGACCAGGGATCGAACCCCAGCCCCCTGCATTGGGAGCGTGAAGTCTTATCCACTGTGCCACCAGGGAAGTCCCAACATATAGTATCTTTTTGATATGTAATTTCACATACTTGTTAATATTTGGCTTAGATTTTTTTGTCTATGACCTTGAGTAGTTGGATTTTGATGTCATGACATTAGCCTCATTACATTAATTGGGGTATTTAGTGATGTTTTCCATTTGTTCCAAGAGATCTAGTTTCCCCCTTTCCCCAACCTGCTCTGTACCCCAGGATATGGCCTTTTTCGGATTGTGTCACTGGGTTACTTTGTCTTTTGGTTTTTGGTAGAGGCTTAGAGTTTAAAGTATAACTAAGTTCTAAGGCCATGGGGGTGGTTGCAACAGCACCTCAATCTACACAGGAATATTTTCCCCAACCTGCTTCTTCTCTTGAGTGTCTCTGTGCTATTCCCCCATCACCTCTCCAGAGCTCTGACTTCAGGAAAAGCCAAGCCCCTTCTAGGCCCACCGTCCTGGGCCATTCGCACAACCAGTCCCGCACCCCTGCTGCCTCTGTGAGCTTATCCCTGCCTTTCTTTCCTCCCTCAGTGACCTCCTTTCTGCTTCTTGACCAGACCGAGTATGCTTCTGTAGCAGGGCTTTTGCATGTGCTGCACTCCCTACCCGAAATGCTCTTCCTCCAAGTGGCTGCCTGCTTCGTTGCCTCATTTCTCAGGTCTGTTCAAATATCACACGTCAGAGAAATTTCTCCATACTGGTTTTTTTTCTTTTAATACGTTTATTTATTTATTTTTGGTTGCATTGGGTCTTTGTTGCAGTGCGCGGGCTTTCTGTAGTTGAGGTGAGCAGGGGCTACTCTTCGTTGCGGTGTGCAGTCTTCTCATTGCGGTGGCTTCTCTTGTTGCGGAGCACGGGCTCTAGGCACGCAGGCTCAGTAGTTGTGGCACACAGGCTTGGTAGTTGTGGTGCACAGGCTTAGTTGCTCCTTGGCATGTAAGATCTTCCCAGACCAGGGCTCAAACCCACGTCCCCTGCATCGGCAGGTGGATTCTTAACCACTACACCACCAGGGAAGTCCTCCCCATACTCTTGACCCCTTACATCAAAGGCGCTGGCTCCCTCCTGCCCCCCATGGCACTCTCTTCTTTCCCCCTGCTTCATCTTCCTCCATAGCACTTCTTGCCATTGGTTGATTGTCTTTCACTCCCTCTTCGATGTATAAAGAGCTGCAGGAGAGTGAGAGCTTTGCGTTTGCTGCTGCATCCCCAGGACTAGGACAGGGCCCAACCCTCAGTGGGTGTTTCACAGTGTTTGTTAGAATAATGGAAGGAATATTCCATTTCTCTGGAGTTGATAAACAAGAATATTTTTACTTCTATTTGCTGTAGATGTGCTTGTGAATATTGCCTGGGATTAATTAAGTAAGGTGAAGGTTTATAATATTTTGATAAGTCAGAATTAAGTAACTTTTTGTTGGAGGCCCCTGGCTGGCCTTTTCTCTGAGTCACCTTTGGCAGAATAAGGTTTGCTGAAGCCCAGAGTTGAAGTTGGGACACAAGTTGTGTGACCACAATCAGAACCTTATGCCAGATAGGATTCACATCTGGTAATTGCTCTTGGCAAGGAGACACCAAGTATTGAGCTCCAGCTGTCAGCTGGTCTCCGTGGAGCCCTCCCTTGCCATGGCTACTGATGCCTGGGGGCCATACCTCTGAAGGTCACCCCATGAGGGGCTCAGGTGGCTGCAGATGTGCCTCAGAGTTCCTGGGCAGGAACGTGAACACCATATGGGCCAGGCTGCACGTGCTTGCCCTATGTGTATGTGGGACGGGACTTCAGTGTGGTGGGACACCTGGGCACGGGTCACACGCCTCCTGTCCTTCAGAAGACACTGCCTTCCATCCCCTCCCCAGCTCTGTGAGATGAGGAAGCCAGTAGCTTGGAGTGCTGAAGTAACACAGGTCGCTGCTATGGGTCCAGCCCAGTGCCCTTCCGAGGATGCCACAAGACCATCTGAGACGTCCCCGGATGGTGGGGACATTCGGTGAGGTCAGAGCAAAGTGCTGAACAGGGTCAAGAGAGGAGTTGCAGCAGATGTTGCCCTTTCCTAATGCAAGTTTTTCTTAAATAAAATTTTAATTTGGGATAATTTTAGATTTATAGAAGAGTTGCATAGATTTGTTAAAACTGAGAAACAACATTGGAACATTACTGGTAACTAAACCCTACACTTTATTTGGATGTCACCAGGTTGTCCACTAATGTCCTCTTTGGGTTCCAGGATCCAATATACAACCTATGCACACTGCATTCATTGTCTTGCCTCCCCAGTCTTCTCCGCTCTGTGGAGTGACTCATTCCTTCCTTGTCTGTCATGGCCTTGGCAGTCTTGAGGAGGACTGGCCAGGTATTGTAGAATGATCCCCAAGCTGCGTTTGTCTGCTGTTTTTCTCATAATGTAGATGGGGGTGCAGACTTTGGGTTTTGAGGAGAACACCACAGAGGTGAAGTACCTTCCTGTCACCTTACAGCAGGGTATATATGGCAGCAGTATGTCTTACCACTGGGTATACCAGCCTTGATTACTTGATTAATGTTGTGTTTGCCATGTTTCTGCACTGTTTTCCCCTTCCCCTACTGTTTCCTTTGGAAATGAGTTACTGAGTCTAGCCCACTCTCAGGGAGGTCAGGGCTGTAAGTTCCCCCTCCTGGAGGGGATAATCTACATATATGATTCGGAATGTTTCTGTAGGGAATGTTTGTCTCTTCTCCCCCATTTATTTATTTAATCATTTATTTATAACAGTATGGACTCACACATATTACTTTATACTTTGGGTTATCATCTAATATTCTGTTACTTATTTTGTTGGCCAAACTGTTTGCAATTTGGACATTGGAAGCTTTCTCAGGCTTCCTTCTGCTAGAGTTTTCAAGGACCATCTCATCTTGTTTGCACCAACAAACTGCTTTCCTAGAGTGGAAGGTTGAACTTGACTCTTGAGAGAGTTTTCAGCGCATGGAGCGGCGCCTCTGGTGGACCCAGCACTCTGGGCCTTAGGACTCCCATCCACAGTGGCCTGTAAGGCTGTGGGCCTCAGAGACTCTGATGCAGGAGTCAAACCCCACAAACCCACAGCTGTTTACTGATGCTTCTGGATAGGCTATGCAGTCCAAGCACCTCTTGGGACCAGATGCACTGACGGAGGAGGGCAAGACAGCCAGGAGAGGGGGCAAGCCTGGAGCCACTGGGAGTCAAGAACGTGCCCAGGAACTTGCTCCCTTAAGGGTCTGAGCAAAGCTGGCGGCACGATAAAAAATTACAGAACTACCGGCCCCTGGGAAAACCCCCATGGCTGCAAGTCCTGTGAATTCCCTGGTAGGGAGTGATTCAGAGCCCAAGGCTGGTGTCCACCAGTCCTCGGGGCCCAGTCCAGAGACTGCAGCAGTTAAGATATTTAGGGGGCTTCGGTAAGGTCCAGCTCCTCATTCTTTTTTTTTTTTTTATGGTACGTGGGCCTCTCACTGTGGTGGCCTCTCCCGTTGCGGAGCACAGGCTCCGGACGCGCAGGCTCAGCAGCCATGGCTCACGGGCCCAGCCGCTCCGCGGCACGTGGGATCCTCCCGGACCGGGGCACGAACCCGTATCCCCTGCATCGGCAGGCGGACTCTCAACCACTGCGCCACCAGGGAAGCCCCAGCTCCTCATTCTTATCTCCAGGACTTAACCTTGGGGAAAGGTAAGGATTCTGGATGACCTTTTGTCTCCCTGTAGTGGTGTAGACCTGCCCTTGACTCTCCTGTGCTTTCCTCTCCACAGTTCGGGAGAGTACTGCCTTTGGAGCCCGGATAGGCTGGGGGGAAGGATGACCAGGAAAACAGATGATGGCTGGGGCTGGGTCAACAGAGCATTTTGCTCAGAATGGAGCCCCTTAGAAATGTCAGCTCCAGCTGTTCTTTGGCAAAGATAGCACCACGTCTCCTCCAGGAGCTCTGCTCTCAGAGTAGGAAGGGATTCCCACACTAAACACCCGCAAGGGCTGAGGAAGCCACCTGCACCAGGTGCCTGCCCACAGGCCTGTGGAGCTCCCGGGAGGGGTGTGGGCTGGGCTAGGCTCAGGGAGCTAGTGGTTTATAAAGCAGCAGAAACCCTGCCCTGAGCAGAGCATCCCAGCGCTGACACGATGAAGGGAACACTGCTTGTGCTGGCCTTGCTGGTGACCAGAGAGCTGACCTTTGAGACGGGTGAGGGTAGGAAGGAGGGTACAGATGGTCTTCCTGACCCTTGCCCCATGCCGTCTCACTGCATCCTTCCGTAGTCATCTCCAGGCAGCTTCTAGGGACAGATTTAGAGAGCAGCTGGCAGATCAGTGCCCAGGAGTCCTGCAGAAACCCCCTGAGGCTTTCAGGCTTTGAATGCAGGGGGAGGTCATTAGCTGTGCACACTGTGAGGGATAGTTAGTTGGGGGTAGCGGTGCTTATTGGAAGGGAAGAAGCAGGTAGGCTGGTGTGCCTGGGAGCAGTGGTCAAGGGCAGAGGGGTCTCCAGTCCTAGCCCCTCTAACTGCTCCCTTCTGCTGGGAGTGCCTCATAGAGAATGTTTTCTGTCTGGGATATAACAGTCCTGGGAGAGGGTGGATCTCAGTGGGAGGTGAGTCTGGAAGCATTGGATATGTGAGTTACTACCAAGTGGTGGGGAAACGCGAACCTCCTACCCCGGTGATTCCTTTGATGAAGTGTTTTCTGTCTGTGCTTACAGCGGAAGCTTGCCCTATATTTTACAGAGTGGTTAGCACTGTGGTCCTCGGAAAGCAGGACACTGTTGGACCTAGCCCTTGAAACAGTTGGCACTACTGAACGGGAAAAAGCAGACATAGAAAAAACTCCAGGATTGCTGCAATGAGTTGGGATTTCTGGACAAGCTCAAGCCTCTGAAACTCATGGTAATTTACTCTCCCCATCCGCCACCCTGACGACACACATGCAGCATATTGCAATATACCACATGGTAATAGACTGTGCAGTCATGGGATATGTGAGAGACAAGAGCTATAAACAATGAAACACGTAAACCTTTGCTCCACCCTACGGCACGTATGTTATGCAACCACAGTCCACCTGCACAGCCAGCCTCTTCTGCTACCGAATATGTCTACAGCATGCCAGTTAGCTCCCACACAACAGCGGACTCATATCAATGCAACACACCAAGTGCGTTGACTCGTGATTTTTTCTTGGTGGGGGGAGTTAGCACTGGAGGAGTAGAATTTTAATCTTTGTCAGGAAAGGCAGAATTCAGCTCACATGCACTAGGAGTCCTGTCAGAGCTATTTTAGGAATATTGAAAATGAGCCCCTGCCTTTAGACTCTTTTCCCAGGAAGGGACTCCCTTGGCTTTGTAAGGTTTCTGGCTTGTGGCCACTTCCTTCCTCTTGTGCCCACGTTGACGGCTATTCCTCTGGCTCAGAGCCCCACTTCCACCGACATTGTCTCAGTGCCTACAGGCCAGAAGTCCACTCAGGTGTTTTGGGGCCTGAGAGGCAGCTTCTAGCTACATGCAGCTGCTCAGCTGTGCTAGTAATGTTATCTCCTGAGGAAATATCTTTCTTTCGTTGTTGTTCTTGTCATACCTCATGCTACCAGATAGGTAGTCTGTCTTTTACCCTATTTTCCTCAAAGCGTTGATACTGCATAGCGAGACGTTTTCCCATAAAGCAAAGTTTCTTGCACTAATATAAGCACACAGGGCACATGGGGCTGTTTACAACACCTGCATGCACATTCCATACACCCGATACACCTGACAGAAGGGGCTCAGGTGCAGGAGACGTGACACAAACCCAGCCTCCGCTACCTTGCTCCTCCCTCAGGACCAGCCCCTGCCACGCCCTGCAGAACCCTTGTCATCTCCTCCCCTCCCTGGCACGGCGGCTCGTTGCTCTGTCTCCATCCTGACACCTGTGCACAGGTGATTAGGGAGCCGTCCTCCTCCTGGCCGGCCTGATGGCAGCCCCCTCTCCACTGGTGGGTCTGTGGGCCAGAGGTTCTTGCTGGGGATGCAGCTGAATCACTGAGGGTGAGGTGTGAGGTGATCCTGGGGAGACAGGGTCGCCCTGCTGTGGGCTCAGGTCCTGTCCCTCCTCATCCTACTCTCTCCCAGGGTTCCATCCTCCTCAGTGATGAATGTGTTAACTATACAGTGTCCACGGTGATGGATAATATTCTAGGAGACATTTGCAAACTGCTCCCCTTGAGGAGATAATCTTTGTGAGTGATGCCTGGTCTACGCTTGGTCTTCCTGCCCTGTTCTCCTTATCAGCTGAAGCTAGAATCCAAACACCTGTCCCCACCTGACTCTAATAAAATGGCTGCCGCGTTGCTCAGCGTGCCCCGTTGTCTGTGTGCTGTGCGGGGAGGATGTGAGGCCCCGCAGGAGATCTTGGGAGATGGCGAGAAGTGACACATGTCGTCATTGAGAGCATGGGGACTGGAGTCAGAACCAGGGTAAGCCTAGGCTCTGTCCTTGGCAAGCTGTGGCACGATGGGCAAGTTTGCTGTAACTTTCTCAGGCCATTCTCTCATCTGCAAAATGGGGATTGTGTGTGAAGATTAAGCAAAATAACACATATCTAAACCCCGACTTCACCAGCCTGGAAAGATAAAAGTGTTGTCCGGGGCCACTGATAGCATAGTATATCTCCCACTCTGGCCTTTATCACAGTTGCAGAGCCTCTAGTCCTTTAAATGTCCCTCCAGTTATTGGAGGGTGACTCCGGAGATGACCTGAGTAAGCTCATCGCAAGTCCCCTCTTTTTCCTACTGGCATTCACCATTTTCTACTTCTTAGGTGGATGTCTTCTGAGGAGCCTGACCTTTCTTCAAGGACACTTAGTACCACTGCTGTCCTTGGGTTCTGCCACTGGGACCAGGACCCCCATGAAGTCTTGGGCCAGGAGGGAGGGAGTGGATGGAAGAAGCTAACCCAGAGGCAGTGTTGTTGTCATGGAAAGAGCTCAGGCTCTGGAGTCTTAATTGCAGGATGTGCCACGTGGGGCACGTGTCCCGAACCCTCCGAGCCTACGTCTAAAAGCACGAAATGGGTAATTGCGTTACTAGGAGACTTGTGAAGCTACAAGGAAGGGACTAGGCTTTACCTCTGTCTCCTAGGGTCTAGGGCAATGTCAGCTACAGGGAGCATGGCCTGCAAAAAGAGTGGCATAACTGGTAAAACCTCTCTACTGTCTGGCCAGGTGGGCAAAATAAGGTCATATACCAGGAGCTGAACTTGGGACCTGGGGCTAAGAGGCCGGGGCCTTGAGCCTGGCTCTTCTTTGACCTGATGGCTGAACTCAAGTATTTCAATTCAGCCGTTTGTTCATTCTACACCTTGATTTTTACATCTGCCAAGTGCTGGATGCTCTGCTAGGCTTCGTATCAAGTGTTCAGGTCATCCTAAAAAGATGTAAAATTTTGTTGAAAAGTGCAAAATAAAATTTGAACAGATAAAGAGCTAAATCATATCCTTGTATGAGATGAATTGACATTGTAGAAATGTCATCTGTTCCCAAACCCATCTAAATTCATCTTTGTTGGAATGAAGATTGACTTAATATTTGCCGCCCAAAATAAAGGCTTGAAGTCAACCAAGGAAATTTTGAAAAACAGGAACTGTGAAGAGGATTGTTCTCACCGAGTATTGCAACTCAAGTATGTCTCCAACTAATAAACAGTCTAGCTTTAGTGGAGGAATATTTAGGTGGTCATTGTGACAGAAGAGAAAACACATGGATAGAGTCAAAGATAGTGTAAGATATAATAATAACAATTTATTGAATCATGAAGAAAGAATGGATTTTTTAAAAATGGCATTGAGGGCTTCCCTGGTGGCGCAGTGCTTGACAGTCCGCCTGCCGATGCAGGGGACACGGGTTCGTGCCCCAGTCCGGGAAGATCCCACATGCCGCAGAGCGGCTGGGCCCGTGAGCCATGGCCGCTGAGCCTGCACGTCTGGAGCCTGTGCTCCACAACGGGAGAGGCCACAACAGTGACAGGCCCGCGTACCGCAAAAAAAAAAAAAAAAAGGCATTGAGAAAAATGGCCAAAGGTTAAAACAATAGAGATGGATCTACCAAGCCTTTTCCTGTGGGTTTATGTGGATTAACGTTTTAATTAACATTGCTCCAATGGTTAATTATTCATCAGTCGCAACTGGTTTCTCTGTCTCTCTGTTTCTCTCTCTTTCAGCATGACGTTCATGATATCATAAATACTTTGTCTCCTAGGGCAGAATATACAATGGAGAAAAGACAAACTCTTCAGCAAGTGGTGCTGGGAATGCTGCACAGCCACATGTAAATCAGTGAATTCAGAACACATGCTCACATCATACCCAAAAAGAAACTTAAAATGGCTTAAAAACTTAAACATAAGACATGACACCATAAAACTCCTAGAAGAGAACATAGGCAAAACATCCTCTGACATAAATCGTACCAATGTTTCCTTAGGTCAGTCTCACTAGGCAATAGAAATCAAAGCAAAAATAAACAAATGGGACCTAATCAAACTTATAAGCTTTTCCACAGCAAAGGAAACCATAAACAAAATGTAAAGACAACCCACAGCATGGACATATATACACGACCAAATGTAAAAGAGACAGCTAGTGGGAAGCAGCCGCATAGCACAGGGAGATCAGCTCGGTGCTTTGTGACCACCTAGAGGGGTGGGATAGGGAAGGTGGGAGGGAGACACAAGAGGGAGGAGATATGGGGATGTATGTGTATGTATAGCTGATTCACTTTGTTATAAAGCAGAAACTAATATACCATTGTAAAGCAATTATACTCCAATAAAGATGTTAAAAAAATAAAGACAATCCATAGGCTGGGAGAAAATACTTGCAAACAATGCGACCAACAATGGCTTAATTTCCAAAATATACAAACAGCTCTTACAACGCAATAACAAAAAACCAAACAACCCAATCAAAAAATGGACAGAAGACTTAAATAGACATCTCTCCAAAGAAGACATACAGATGGCCAATAGGCACATGAAAAGATGCTCAACATTGCTAATTCTTAAAGAAATGCAAGTCAAAACCACAATGAGGTACCACCTTACACTGGTCAAAATGGCTATCATTAAAAAGTCTACAAATGACAAGTGCTGGAAAGGGTGTGGAGAAAAGGGAACCCTCCTACACTGTTGGTGGAAATGTAAATTGGTGCAGCCACTATGGAAAACATTATGGAGGTTCCTCAAGAAACAAAAAATAGAATTACCATATGATCCAGCAATTCCACTCCTGGGCATATATCTGGACAAAACTATAATTCGAAAGTGTTCATAGCAGCACCATTTACAATAGCCAAGACATGGAAGCAACCTAAGTGTCCATCGACAGATGAATGGATAAAGTAGAAGTAGTATATATATATATATATATATATATATATATATATATACACACACACACACACACACACAACGGAATACCACTCAGCCATTAAAAATAATGAAATAATGCCATTTGCAGCAACATGGATTGAACTAGAGATTTTCATACTAAGTGAAGTAAGTCAGAAAGACAAAGACCATATGATAACATTTATTTTATTTTATTTATTAATTTTTTAAATTAATTAATTAATTTTTGGCTGCATTGGGTCTCTGTTGCTGCCCGTGGACTTTCTCTAGTTGCGGTGAGTGGGGGCTACTCTTCGTTGTGGTGCACAGGCTTCTTATTGCAGTGGCTTCTCCTGTTGTGGAGCATGGTCTCTAAGTGCGTGGGCTTCAGTAGTTGTGGCACATGGGCTCAGTAGTTGTGGCTCATGGGCTCTCTAGAGTGCAGGCTCAGTAGTTGTGGCGCATGGGCTTAGTTGCTCCACGGCATGTGGGATCTTCCTGGACCAGGGATTGAATCCGTGTCCCCTGCATTGGCAGGCGGATTCTTAACCACTGTGCCACCAGTGAAGTCCTATTTATATATGGAATCTAAAATATGACACAAATGAACTTATTCACAAAACAGAAATAGACTCACAAACATAGAGAATAGACCTGTGGTTCCAACGGGCAGGGGTGAGGGAGGAATCGATTCAGAGTTTGGGATTAGCAGATGCAAACTATTATGTATAGACTGGATAAAAAACAAGGTCCTACTGTATAGCACAGGGAACTATATTCAATATCCTGTAATAGCCATAATGGAAAAGAATATGAAAAAGAATATATCTATATATATACACACATATATATATACATATATATATATATATAAACTGAATCACTTTGCTGTACACCAGAAACTAACACAACATTGTAAATCAACTATACTTCAATAAAAATAAATTATAAACAAACCAAAAAACAAAACCTTTGTCTCCTAATCAGATGCTTGGAGATGGTCTTAGGACATTAGTGCAATTTTCCCAGGTTGCCGCCTCCTGAATAAAGCAATTTTTCCTTTTCCAGCAACCCTTGTCTCTCCAGTATCCACCTTTCCAACAGTGAGCAGCTGAATTTGGGTAGGATACCAGCCTCCTCCAGTTACGCTCCTGGGTTGAACACAGTCACTGACTACATAGACAGGGATGTTTACTGTGGGAACGGCAGCAGAGTTCCATACTTGACCACCTGCTCAGTCACCCAACATCCCTCCCCCATTTTCCCCAGTATGACCTTGTCTAGACTTTTTCTCTCTTGTCACTGCCCAAATATACTGTAGCCCATAAAATCGACTTCAGCCCACATGTATTTGAAGAGAAATAATATCTATTAGCTTCCAGATAATAAGTGGATTCACTGCGTATGGAAATGACAAGCTTTCGTGTGTCTTTTGATTTTGTAACTTTGTGAAGCATAATACAATGTCTATTTCTTTTTTTTCTTTCTTTTTTCTTTTTTTATTATTATTTTTTACATCTTTATTGGAGTATAATTGCTTTACAATGGTGTGTTAGTTTCTGCTTTATAACAAAGTGAATCAGTTATACATATACATATGTTCCCATATCTCTTCCCTCTTGCGTTTCCCTCCCTCCCACCCTCCGTATCCCACCCCTCCAGGCGGTCACAAAGCACCGAGTTGATCTCCCTGTGCTATGCGGCTTACAATGTCTCTATTTCTGTGATCGGTTGCAGAGTACACACCACGGAAATCTTCGTGCGCCCCTTTGAAAGGAGCGAGAGCGAGACCCCATCTCTTTATGGAAACTTCGGGTCACCACTTCCGAGAAAGTCTTGCTGGGCATCTTGGCCTTTGCCGAGAGGTCTGGAAAGGGCGCCCCTAGCCAGCGTCCGCGTCTGGGTGAAAACTACATTACCCAGATGTCTCTGCGCTGCGCGTCTGCGGCGCTGGGCCAATGAAGGCCGAGGAGAAGGACGCTCTCATACTTTGCGAAACCTGTCAAGGAGGGACTTCCGGCGTTCTCCCGGCGGCGGTCATTTTGGTGACCATGGGTCGGTCGGCTTGATCCGGTTATGCAGCTCTTGGTCCGGCCCGAGGTAAAGTGAGCGGGAAGGGGCGAGAGAAGACGGTGTCTGCAGCTCATAGAGGCGGGTGTGTGGCTCGGAGAGGGCGCCGCCTGGTGTGACTCCGCCCGGGGGCTGGGGTAGGGGTTTGGCTGAGCCCGCGGCGCCCGGGCTTTGTCGCCCGACTTTCCCGGCTTCGCTCCGCTACAGGCTCTCTGGCGGCTGTGCTGAGGGACCCAGCAGAGGTTGATGCTCTGTGCCACAGGCCTTCACCTGCCCAGACCCCCACCTCCGAACCCTAAAGCTTCGAATGAGGGGCGCTTGCCCAGGTCACTTTAGGTTGTCCCCTTTAAGACAGTGGAGCGTTCCTGGGTGGAGTCTCCATTTCTGACACCCAGTGTAATGAGTAGAGGACTGTTACATGTAGAGGGACCAACATGTGCAGAGCCATGGAGGTGCGATAGAGGAGCATTCGGGAAACCTGGGGCGAGTCTCCTTATGGAAACATTGTGAGCGGATGAGCGCTATGTGGAATGGTAGTTGCCCGAGCAGCTAGGCCTGCATTCTGAATACACTGGTAGCCACGGAGAGTTGTGAGCAGATAGACTAGATTTGAGCTAGAATTCTAGAAGTTTCCTAAAGGATGCTGAGAGATCAAACTGCGTGCGGGGTAGAGGGTAGGGGTGGGCAGTTAAGGATAGTGGATATGGGGTGACCTTGTGGAGGCTACTGCAAACAGACCAGAATTATCATGGAGGCTGGACCGGAGAGGTGGCTGTAGAGTGGGGAGAAGTGATCCAATTATGAGACTTTTTTTTTTTTAATAATTTATTTTGGCTGCTCTGGGTCTTAGTTACGGCACGTGGGATCTTTGTTGTAGCATGTGGGCTCTTAGTTGTGGTGTGAGAACTATTAGTTGTGGCATGTTTGCAGGATCTATTTCCCCGACGAGGGATTGAACCCAGGCCCCCTGCATTGGGAGTGCGGAGTCTTAACCACTGGGCCACCAGGGAAGTCCCTATGAGAAGATTTTAAAGGATAGAAAAATTAGCATCCACTCAACCCTCTTTCCCCATTTTTAACTAGGAGTTTATGAAACAACCACTCATTTCAACACCGAGAGATCAGTATTCTAAATGTGTAGGTATAGGTAGGCATTTCAATTCAACACTGAAATGTATGAATTTAACAAGTTTATGCGAACACTTAATATTTGGTTCACACCTGAATATACCATAAATCAGTATATTAAGACACTAAAAAGTCTTAAATATTACATTTTCTCAAATACTCAAAAGGTAAATATAACACACATCTAAAATTTCAAAATCCATTAAGTCATTTGCACTGAAAACATTGACAAAAGCCTCAATTCTGTGGATGGTAGTTATAGCTCATATTTAACACCTGACATACCCTAAGGCATATGATACCAACATTAGCCCTATGAGGTTGGTACCATTTTTATGCCCATTTTAGAGATAAAAACACTGAGGCACAGGAAGATTGAGTCCTAGTTTAAGGTTACACAGCTAGTAAGAGGCAGCACCAAGGACTGAAGCCCAGAAGTTAACGTCAGGTCATCTTGCTTCAGGGTAGGCATAGGAGGTTGGATCAGCCCTTGAGACCCCACCATGGATGCCCTTCACTCATAGTCTCACTCTTCCTGCAGGTTTCCATGGCTTCAGAAGCATTTCATGAGCAATGTATAGGTGAGTAAAGCTTGGCTCAGGACCTCACTCTCCCCATCTCCCACTCATGGTCTCCAGGATGTGTCCTGGGACCCCCTGCCTGCCACTCTACTGTTGTCATTGGTGCTGAGGCCTCTCCTCAGACTCAAGACCCTGAATCCAGGCCAGGGGTTATATGGAGGGGTCCCTGGTTTCTGGCCACTAATAGTCTGTCCTGTAGAAGGTATTAAATGTACGGGAATCACCATGTGCAAATGCTTAGAGGTGAGACTGAGTGGCAACTGCAGTTCTCCATTACGTCCTATGGGATGAGAGAGCCGGGGTGCAGGAGTCAGGCCTGAAATGGCAGGCTGAGGGACTGTGCCTCTATTCTGGGGACACTGGGAGCCATGGAAGTTTTGGAGAGAAGAGCGTCTGAATCAGGTCTAAACAGACTTTCTCTGGTTGCAGAGTGGAGAGCAGACAGTAGGAGTGAGGGAGGCTTTTGCAGTACTCTAGATGAGTGTGGTGACAGCGGGACCAGGTTGGTGGCTGGATCAGGGTAGTGGCTGTGGATGGGGATTTGTGGATTTGTTTTTAGAGTAGGTCCAACAAAACTTTCTGACTAGAGAGGGGAGTTGTCTAAGTGTTGGCCTTTGCAGCTGGAAGGAAGGAGATGCCATTAACTGGAATGGGGAAATCACTTGTAGGCACGTAATTTTCAAGAGGGAATATTAGGAGTTAGATTTTGGCCATGTTGAGTCTGAGAAGCAGAGAGCCCCCCAAGTGGAGGCATTGAGTGGAAAGCTGGACACAGGTCTGGTTTTCAGGGGAAGAAATCAGGTTGGAGACACCACAACCTGGTGGCCTGTGTGTGGACTGGGGTGGAGCTGTGAGTCATTTAGTAGGGGGAGTCTTCAGATCATGGTGACGGTGTTGTTAGGGGACAAGGAAGAGGAGGGCCAGATTGGAGGACTGGGCCTCTCTCTTGAGCACCTGAATGGGGCTGGTGCACATCACAAAGGCAGATGAGGGAGAGTAGCGGCCGTGCGGGAGGAGGTAGGTGTGGAGGAGAGGTGGGTCTCGTAGGGGACCAAGGCTTCCAAGGGGGAGTGCACATGAGGTGGATGTGGGAGCATAGCAGTAATGGAGGTGAGATGGCAGTGAGGCCGAGGCCTACTCCCCCTCTAAAAGCACGCTAGAGTTTTGTGACCTTCGGTGAGGCCTGCAGGGTTTCACTTAGGCTGGCAGATAAGCTCAGGGGCAAATGGGTCAGCTGGGAGAGTAGCTGGGCCTGGGCTGGGGGATGGGAGGTTCTGGGTTTTGAATGAGGCTTGACTGGAAAGAGGAAGGCTGAGACTGGTGAAGGGACAGCATGTGTAACACAGCAGTAAAGAGAATTTAAAGTGTGTGGCACCTGCATGTGGTTCTAGGTGGCTGAAGCTGAAGCAAGGAAAGGGCGTGGTGGAGAGGCCTTCAAAGCAGGGCTGGGGCTTCCCCTGCCAGCGTGGGCCATCAGGGCTCTGGGCAGGTGGATCGTAACTGCGTTTGGCAAGCACTCTCCAGATGCCTTGTGCAGAGTGGCATGTGGGGAGGCCAGGGAGATGCCTTTGGTGTGGGCTGAGGTGGAGGAGGTAGCAGTGTTGGTGGGGGGTTGGAAATGTGGGGGAGGTGTTGTCAATGGAGTGGTGCGCTCAGTGGGGAGAGTGAGAACTGAAGGTCCCAGGGACTTGCTCCCAGCAGCTTAAAGGAAGAAAACTGAGCCCATGTTTGGTGTGTCTGGGAGGCATGATCTGGGAACCCTTGTGGAACTTGCTGGCAAGAGTGGAGGTGGAGACTTTCATGCCATACCCAGTGCTTGGATGGCATTTATTTGCCCACATGCCTATCGTGGATGTGGGAGGGCACATTGATCAATAGGAAGGAGAACGCTGGCACCAGTGGCATCTGGGCCTCGTATATCCTGAGTTTTGGAGCTGGAGAGGAGTGGGGGCAGGGAGTGGATGTCTGGGGGACTAACTGAGGGTCCTGGGGAGAGAGGCTGCTCAGGGACGTTGCCTTCCCCATCATGGTAGGGCACTGTAACCTTTGAGGATGTGGCTGTGGACTTGTCTCAGGAGGAGTGGGAGCTTCTTGAGGGACTCAGAGGCTCCTGTACCATGATGTGATGTTGGAGAATTTTGCACTTGTAGCCTCACTGGGTGAGTCCTTCACACTCAGCTGAGTGTCTTTGACTGGTTTCTTTCCTTCCTTGTTTCTCCAGGGGCCACTCTTTCCTTCACAGCCAGACTGTGGACATTGCTCCCTTCCTGTGTCTTCTTTCATAGGTGCTGTGGGTGCCAGGCTTGGCTGAGTGTACTCTCCCATCCTCTCCCAAGCAACCCTTCAGCATCCCTGAAGCCTTTCAGGGAAGGATATGGGAGTAGGAAGTCTGCAATGAAACCAGTGGATCCCAAAGACTTGGTCACCCTAGCAGAGTGACTGTCCAGATATATTGCAACTCTCTGCCCCAGGTCTGCTCCCTTCCCTCCAGCTGGCATTTCCTCATGCCTGACTGTGCCAGGAATTGCAGGCACCAACATGGTCACTACTTGTGGGGACCACTGGGCTGTTCCTATGAGATACTCCTCCAGGTTTCTTTTTGTAACATTAGTTTTTTTCCCTGTGTTCATGGGGTGGGTTGCTCTGCACCAGTGTTGTCTACTCACCTGCCTTGTCTTTCACTTAGGACTTGTGTCTTCCAGGTTCCATGTAGTTGCCCAACTGGAGTTGCAGGGAGAGATGTGGGTGCCTGACAGGGCAGGCCTGACTCCAGCCATAGCAAGAGGGCCCTGGAGGAGGACTGGCCTTGGGAGGTGGGACCTGAGGGATGGCTTCATGTCAGGGCTGGGTTCACATCACACCAGGAACCTCTCTGGTGCCCATTGTTGTTTTCATGCCAAGGTCAGGGGCCATAATTTACTTCTATCTTTTAATCTCCATTCTTGACAATTTGCCCCTTTATCATTTCTAATCTGACTTCTGGCCAGGGCTAATCCATGCCTGTCTGGCCTTCAGGTCTCCCCTGTTCCTCTCCACGGCTCCCTCAGAAGGGCTCTCCAACATTGAGCTACACATAATGTATTGGTGAGATGTAGACATATTCTAAGCAGTACATGAACACCAGCTACTTGGTTGCAGTTGATTTCCCCTTTTGTTCAGTGCTCATGTCACTAGCAGACAAGCCCCTGCTGAAAGCCATTTGCAGAGAAGTGAGTTGGGAGACCCAGCCTCTTCTTCCTGTACTGCATCCCACCTGTTTCCTTGCCCATAGTAGACCTCCCCATTGTGTGATCTTGCCAGGCTCAGAACTGCACAGCAGACCCTTTCTTACCTCACTTCAGCCCCTTTGTCCTTCCAACAGTCCTATGTACTAATTCCTGGGTTTGTAAGAAGTACATTTGTGATAGGGCTGCCCCCTCCCACCAGAGGCTGCATGCTTTCAGATTGTTGGTTTTGAATGAAGGATGAGGAGGCACTTTCTCAAGGCGTGTTACAACTCAGGACTCTCAAGGCAGGTCCAACCACCCAAAAGGCCTACCCTTGTGGGATGTGTGGCCCAGTCTTGAAAGACATTTTGTACCTGTCTCAGCAGCAGGGAATATACCCCAGGCAGAAACTGCACGTGTGCAGCATGTGTGAAACAACTCTGGTTCAGTGTAAGCATTCACCAGCAACAGAAGCAGCACAGTGGAGAGAAACACCTCAGAAGGGTTGAGGACTGGCTTTTGTTTGTTAAGAATTGCAGAGTCCACATGTCAGAGAATCCCTTTATGTGTGGGGATTGTAGGAAGGACCTCCTGCCCAGCTTGGGCCTTCTCCAGCGCCAGAACACTCACAGCAAGGGGAATTCACCTAGAAGCACTGAATGCAGGGAGACTTTTCGCAATGGAGAAGGGCATGATAGGTGAATGTGGGAAAGCCTTTAGCCACAAAAATAAGTTCGTTGAACACCGAAGAGTTAACACTGGAGAAAGACCTTATCAGTGCGTTGAATGTGGAAAATTCTTTAGGCACAACTCTAGACTTATGGTACAGCAGAGAGTTCACATGGGTGTAAGGCCTTATGGGCGCAGTGAATGTGGGAAAGCCTACAGCAGAAGTTCCCACCTTGTTTGGCATAAGAAAGTTCACACTGGAAAAAGGCCTTATGAATACAGTAAATGTGGGAAAGCCTATAGCAGCAAACACTTGTTCAACACCAGAGAGTCTACACTGGAGAAAGGCCTATGAGTGCAGCAAATATGGGAAACTGTTTAGCCATAACTCCAGCCTTATTGTACACCAGAGAGTTCACAGTGGAGCAAGGCCTTATGAATGCAGCAAATGTGGGAAAGCCTTCAGCTATAGACACAGACTTGTTCAACATCAGAAAATTCACACTGGAGAAAGATCTCATGAGTGTAGTGAATGTGGTAAAGCCTTTAGCCAGACTTGTCCAGCACCAGAAAATCCACACTAGAGAAAGACTTATGCATGTAGTGAATGTGGGAAATGCTTTAGGCGAAGCTCTGGCCTTATTGAACATCAGAGAATTCACACTGGGGCAAGACTTTATAAGTGTAGTGAATGTGGAAAATTCTTTAGCCACAAAATCACACTTGTTTGGCACCAAAGAACCCACACTGGAGAAAGGCCTTGTAAGTGCACTGAATGTAGGAAATCCTTTAGCCAAAGTTCTGGCCTTATTGTACACCAGAGAGTTCACAGTGGTGAAAAGCCATACGAGTGCATAAAATGGAAATTTTTTTAGCCAAAGATCCAGCCTCATTTTACACCAGAGAGTTCACACTGGCAAAAAGCCTTCTGAGTGCAACGAATGTGGGCAACCCTTCTGCCTTAAACCCACACTTGTTCAACACCAGAGACTACACACTGGAGAATGGCCTTATGAATGCAGTGAATGTGGGACATTCTTTAGCCACGAGTCCAGCCTCATTAAACATCAGAGAAGTCACATTGTAAAAAAGCCTTAAGCTAGTGGCCTTTCCTCATTTGTTACCAGAAAGTTCAAACTGGAGAAAGGCCTCTGCAGTGCAGGGTGTTTGCTTGGTCAACGGGAATGACACCAGGGAGAAGTTCTGACAGTAGTCTTTATAAAGTAGCCATCAACCAAAAGTTGTATCTCACACATCTGAACGTCCACAGTGGGGAGATATCCTATGAGTGCCAGTTATGTGGGAAGCTCTCAGGACCTGTAATGCAGTTTGACCTGCTCAAGGCCCTTGCCTGAGTTAAATCACTGCCAGTACCTGTGGCAGAAGCCATCTCGCCTCTGCCTTCTGGCTAATGTGCATCAGGTTACCCAGTGTGCCCAGGGAAGGCAGACCTCTGTACTCTCCCCTTCTCTGGAGGAAATCATGAGTGGTCTAAGGTCATTGGAGGCATAATTACATTCACACACTGGGTGTGATTAGAGTTGGGGGGAGCGAGCTAAAGAGGATGTACCCCATCTGAAGTGCTTCCAGAAATATTCTGCTCACTAAAGCTATGAGGGATGAGCATGTATAGATATTCTCAGTACTTCTAGATTTACATTTCTTCTATGGACAAGGGTCACCGGCAGAGCAAATAATCTTAAAGCTTTCTGGATTCCTGGGGCTACTTGGGCTGTTTACCTCAAAGCCACTGTTAGACAGGCAAGAAAATGGAGACTGAGAGAAGAGAGATATTGTAGTCCAAGAATGTGACTTTTGTGACTCACAGTCTTTATTGCTTGCTATTCTTTCCTTCCATTGAAGTAGGGGTGTCCCACCAGAGGGCTGAGAATAGTTATGGTCAAGTCAATATGTTTGTCAAATATTCCAGTTCTTCAAGAGAAGCAGGAGATCCAGATTTTTTGAAAGCTGGATTGAGATATAATTGATGGGCAGTAAACTGTGTATATTTAAAGTGTAAAATGTGATGTTTTGTCATGTATGGGCATTATACATATATGGTTTAATGATATTTAACAAATTCATCACCCTCCAAGTTACCTTATCCTCCTTTATAATCCCTCCTGTCCTCCCGCCCTAGCTCCCCATTCTCATGTCTTTCACTAAAAACTTCCAATTCTAGAATTTTGTATAAATGGAATAACAAGATGTTTACTCTTTTTTGCCTTTTTTTCCTCCACATATCATAATTATTTTCAGATTTCTCCATGTTGCATGTATGGGTACTTTATTTGCCTCATTAGAGAGTAGTATTTACTTGATGGATATATCACAATTTGTTTTTCTAGTAATCTTTTAATGGACATTTGGATTGATACTAGTTTGGAGTTACTGCAAATAAAGCTGCTATGGACATTCATGTACTAGGCTTTCTCTTGGGTTTGTCAACTTAAAGAAAAACACAACATAAGAGTTGTGAGTTTAAGTTTTATTCAGGGTCTTACTGAGGACTGTAGCCCAGGAGACAGCTCTGAGGAACTGCTCCAAAAACGTAGGGGAGGAGCCAGTATATATATGAATTTTTTGGCTAGGAAATACATGTAGTCAAGCATACATCCTGGTAAAAGATTACTGCTAATCACAAAGAACAGATATCTCAAGTTAATGATTTTAGTGCTTTTCTATGTATGAGAAGATGCAAGAATCTGGGGTCACTAAAGTTCTTCCTGAGATATGCATCTAATTATCTAGGGGACCATTTATCCAAAGCACAGAGTGACTCATCCTGTTTTTTCATCCTGAATTCCCCTCAAGGTACACTGCTGGTGGTGACTGCAGTGGGTTGTGGCTTAACCCCTGTGTACCTGGATGATGAGTGATGCTCTTTGTTCTTTTTCTTGTTCATGTTCCAATACTTAGGAGTAAAAGGCTTGAATGTCTCATTTGTGACCACAGCATTTTAACTTATGCAGTGACTGAGTGCTAACACAGAGATGTTAATACCATTGAAAGATTTTATTACATTTCCCAAGGGAAAGGACACATAGGGCTACATGGAGATCACCACTGTTGGTCAGGAGGCAGAAAAGAGTGAGGGGAAGGCAGAGGCCACAGCCTTTATTGGGGTTTTTGTGGGAGGAGCAAGGCAGAGTAAACAGCTTAGGATTGGCTAGTTTGAATAATGACAGCAGGTTTTGGACTAGAGAACTGGTCTCAGATTGTCTGGTACCTGGCCTTGTGTTGATTTAGGGCAGGGGAAATATTGGCTTTGTGTGTGACTTGGTGGTTGGGGCTATAGATGTGGATCAGTTGGTTTGTACATTAGAGACATACTTCTGGCTAAACCCTTTGCTGTCTCAAGAATGGGATAGTCCTGGGAGGGGTGGTCTCTCCAGCAAGCTTTTTAAGATGTCAAAACATCAAAAAATACAGAAAATAAAGAACATGATAAATACACTGAGTCAAAGAGTAAGTGGATGTATATCTTTTTATAAACTGACAAACTGTTCCAAGGTGGTTATACCATTTTACATTCCCACCCGCAGTGTATGAGAGTTTTATTTGCTCTATATTCTTACCAGCACTTGGTGTGGTCAGTGTTTTTGATTGTAGCCATTTTCCTTAGGTGTGTAGTGGTATTTCTCTGTGACTTTATTTTGTATTTCCCTAATGGCCAGTGTTTAGAATTTTTACATGTGCTTACTACCATCCCTCTGTTTTCTTTGGTTAAGTGTTTGTTCAGATCTTTTGCCTATTAAAATCTTTTTCTGATGTATTACTGATTTTTCAGATTTCTTAAATTCTAGATTCAAGTCCTTAATTAAGTATGAGATTTGCCAGTACAGTTTTCTAGCCTGTGGCTTGGTTTTTCATTCTCTTAACAGTTTTCCTATGGCAGAAAATTGTAATGTTGATAAAATAAAGTCCAATATATTGTTTTTTTCATTTTATTGAACATGTGTTTGGATTGTATGTAAAAAGTCTTTGTCTAACCCATAGTAAGAAGATTCTCTCTTATGCTCCCTAATGGAGGTTTTCAGTTTTAGGTTTATAATCCATTTTGAGTCAATTATAATGCACTGTGTAAGGTTTGGAGTCAGAGTTCTTTAAAAAAAAAATGATATTCAGTTGCTTCACAACATTTGTTGAAAGAACTATCTTTTCTCCACTAAATTGCCTTTACACATTTCTCAAAAATCAGTTGCTCTTATATGTGCTACTCTTTTTCTGTACTTTTTTCATCTATATTTTTGGAAATATCTTAGTCTTAATATAATTTTATAATATGTCTTGAAATCATGTAATGCAGTCCTTCAACTTTGTACTTCTTTTTCAAATTTCTTCTTGCTATTCTGAATCCTTTGCATTTCCATATGAGTTTTATTTATTTTTATTATTATTTTTTTGCGGTACACGGGCCTGTCACTGTTGTGGCCTCTCCCGTTGTGGAGCACAGGCTCTGGACGCACAGGCTCAGCAGCCATGGCTCATGGGCCTAGCCACTCTGCGGCATGTGGGATCTTCCCGGACTGGGGCACGAACCCATGTCCCCTGCATTGGCAGGCGGACTCTCAACCACTGTGCCACCAGGGAAGCCCTCCTCAATCATTTTTAATTAATTTGAGTCCTCTTCCTTTTTTCCTTGTTAAGTCTGCGTAAAAGTTTGTCAGTTTTATCTTTCAAAAAAATTGACTCTTGGTTTCATTGATTCTCCATTGTTTCTGTATTTTACATATTCACTCTGTTCTTTATCTCCTTCCTTTTGCTAACTTTGGGTTTAGTTTGTTCTTTTTCTAGTTCTTAGAGTTGAAAAGTTAGATTGTTTATTTGAGATCTTTTTTCTAATGCAGGCATTACTCACTATAAAGTTCCCTCTTAGCACTGCTTTTGCTGCATCCCTTAGTTTTGGTATGTTGTGTTTTTATTTTCCTCTGTTTCAAGGTGTTTTTTCAAATTTCCCTTTTGTTTTCGTCTTTGGTTATTTTAGATTATATGTTTAACTTCCACATGTTTTTGAACTTTTCAGTTTTCTGTTATTGATTTCTAGTCGATACCTTTGTGTTTAGAAAAGGTACTTGGTGTGATTTCAATCTTTTTGAATTTGTTGAAACTTGTTTTATGACCTAACATATTATCTATCCTGGAGAACATTCCATGTACACTTGTGTATACACATTCCATGTGTATAGTTCAAGTCCAATGTTTTGTTACTGATTTTCTCTCTGGATTTTCTATTCACTGTTGAAAGTAGGGTTGAAGTCCCCTTCTATTATTGTATTGTTGTCTATTACTCTCTTCAGTCTGTTACTATTTGCCTAATACATTTAGGTTCTCCAATGTTGGGTGCATATATATTTACAGTTATTATATCCGCTTAATGAATGAACTGTTTACTATTACATAATTAACTTCTTTGCTGTTAAACTTTTTGAATTAAGGTCTGTTTTGTCTGATACAAGCATAGTTACCTGTGCTGTCTTTTAGTTTTCATTTGCATGGAATATCCTTTTCCATGTCTTCACTTTGAGCCTATGTGTGTCCCTGAAGATGAAGTGAATCTCCTCTCTGCAGCACCTAGTTGGATCTTGATTTTTCTTTTTATCCACTCAGCCATTCTGTGTCTCTTGATTACAGAATTTAATACATTTATATTTAAGTAATTATTGATAGGGACTTGCAATTGCCATCTTGCTTGCAATTGTTTTCTGGCTGTATTGTAGTCCCTTTGTTTCTTTTTTCCTCTCTGTTGCCATCCTTTGTGAATTTATGATTTTCTGTAGTGGTATACTTTGAGTCCCTTTATCTTGTGTTTATCTACTATAAGTCTTTGTTACCTTGAGTGTTATGTGAAATATCTTATTGCTGTAACAGTCTGTTTTAAGCCAATGACAACTTAACTTTGATCGCATAAAAAAACTCTACCCTTTTACTCCACCCAACCATCATCATGCTTTTGATGTCACAATTTGTATCTTTTAATATTGTGTATCCATTACCAAATTTTTGTAGCTATAGCTATTTTTAATGCTTCTGTCATGTAACCTTTATACTACAGTTAAGTGTTTAACACACCACCATGATACAATATTAGAGTATTGTGACTTTTAACTATATATTTACCTTTACCAGTGTGTAATACTATTTTCATATGTTTTTCTGTTTCTACTTAGCAACTTTTGTTTCAGCTTGAAGAATTCATTTCAGCAGTTCTTGTAAGGCAGTTCTAGTGGTCATGAACTCCCTCAGCTTTTCTTTTTTTGGGAAAGTCTATCTTACCTTTATTTCTGCAGGACAGTTTTGCTGGGTAAAGTATTCTTGGTTGACAGTTTTTTTCTTTCAGCACTTTGAATATATCATCTCATTATCTCCTGGGCTGAAAAATTCTGCTTAGATATCACTGATAGACTTATGGGGGTTCCTTTTTTTAAGTGTTATATCCTTTTAAAAATATCTATCTATCTATCTATCTATCTATCTATCTATCTATCTATCTATCTATATATATTTGGCTGCACCAGGTCCTAGCCGAGGCACACGGAATCCTTGCTGTGTGCGGGGTCTTCTTTGCAGCATGTGGGATCCTAAGTTGTGGCGTGTGGGATCTTTTACTGGTGGCATGTGGGATCTTCAGTTGTGGTATGAGAACTCTTAGTTGCGGCATGTGGGATCTAGTTCCCCGACCAGGGGTAGAATCCAGGCCCCCTGCATTGGGAGTGTGGAGTCCCAGCCACTGGACCACCAGGGAAGTCCCTGGGGGTTCCTTAATATGAGAGAAAATTTTTTTCTCTTCATGCTTTGAAAATTCTCACTTAGTCTTTGATGTTACACAATTTTATGGTATTTTGGAGATGACTGTTTTAGAGTGAAATGTTTTGGTTTACCTATTAGCTTCATGAACTTGGATGTCAGTATCTCTCCCCAGGTTTGGGAAGCTCTCAAGACATTTCTTTTTTTTTTTTTTTTTCTTTGTGGTACGCGGGCCTCTCACTGTTGTGGCCTCTCCCATTGCGGAGCACAGGCTCAGCGGCCATGGCTCATGGGCCCAGCTGCTCCGCGGCATGTGGGATCTTCCCGGACCGGGGCACGAACCCGTGTCCCCTGCATCGGCAGGCAGACTCTCAACCACTGTGCCACCAGGGAAGCCCCTAGACATTATTTCTTTTAAAGAGTCTTTCTTTCTCTCTCTCTTCTTCTGGTATTCCAGTGATGCATAGATTGTTTCTCTTAGTGGTGTCCCATACGTTCTGTAGTTCTCAATCTTCTTCTTCATCCTTTTTTATTCTTTTTTTCTCTTTCTCTTTCTGATAGGATAATTTAAAATAATCTGCCTTTGAGCTCACCAGTTCTTTCTTCTCTTATGCTATTTTGATGTTAAAGCTCTCTATTGAATTCTTCAGTTCAATCGTTGTATTATTCAGCTCCAAAACTGTTTGGTCTTTTTATTTAAAGCTCTCTATCTTTGTTGAACTTATCATTTTGTTTTTGTATTGTTTTCCTGATTTTGTTAAACTGTTCAGCTGTTCTCTTGTAGCTCTCTGAGCATCTTTACATCAACTATTTTGAATTGTCAGGTAATTCATGTAGTGCCTTTTTTGTGTGAGTCAGTTATAGGATGTTTACTGTGTTCCTTTGGTGGTATCATGTTTCCCTGATTTTTCATGATCTCTGTAGCTTTGCATGGGTGTCTGTCCATTTGAAGAAGAAGTCACTTCTTCCAGACTTTATGGACTGACTTTGGGAAGGAAGGAACTTCACCTGCAGGTGGAGGCATGCTGGAACATGTTGAGACCCTGGTTCTAGTGCTGCAAGGCATGAAGTGTGAATATGTGTGTTGTCTCTGGGTCTGGGTGGGAGTGGTGACTCTGGCTTAGGCTGCTGGGGTACAAGGCATCAGCAACTTCATGGTCATTGGTGAGTGATGTAGGGGGTCCACAGAGGCTGCAAGGATTTTTGGGGTCCTCAGCAGCACCGCCAGGTCCAGTGGCTAGGGAACAAGGCATGGAGCAGTGGTAGCCAGAGCTGGTGGTGTGTATATGCTCACCTGTGGGGGCCAGCTGTAGGTGCATGTAAACTGTCAGGGGCCAGTTCCAGACACATGCGTAGCAGTGGGGGCCAGGGTCAACTGTAAAGGCCAGGGTCAACTGTGAGCGCACTGGCAGTGTGCACAACCAGGGCTGTTGTGTCTTGCCATGGGTGCATGTAGTAGAGGCCTGGGGTTAAGAGTTAGGCTGGGGGTATGCAGGCACACAGCTAGAGGGGTTAGCTGAAGGTGAATCCAGGAGTGCAGGTCAGTGACATGAGATAGGGTCAAATCTGAGGCCACAAGGAGCTGTGGAGGCCCTGGCTGTTGACATGCACTACTGTGGCTGCAGGATCTCCCCAGCCATGTGCCACAGCACTGTAGGCCAGCAATGGGGGTTTGGGCCAGACAGTGCACTTCAGGAGGCTAGTTGTAAGTAAGCCCAGTGGTGTGGCCTGGAACAGGAGATAGGGCCTAATTCAGGCCTACAAGCAACTGTGGGGGCCCTGGCTGTTGGCATGCCCTTCGGTAGCTGCAGGATCTTGCTACAGGTGTGCACAAAGCAATGGAGGCTATTGACAGGTTTCAGGCAGGCAGTGTGTAAGTGCACAGAAGGAAAGGCTAGCCCTGCACATGTGCATGGCAGTAAAATTCATTTTTACTTACCTGATTGGACCCCTTCATTAGCCTATAATTTTTCTTAAGACAAACTTCAGAATTCTTGGTCTGTCCCAAGTGCCTATCCAGAACCATCTGTCGATTTTTTTTCCAGTTTCATATCGTGCTGTCCTACCCATGTCTCTATTCTCAAAACATCAGATTTCTACCATTACCCTGAGGCTGCACAAGACTTCCATGAGATTCCTCCAGTTGGTTGTCCTAATGTCAGAAGCACCTGAACTATGCTTAGAAAATCCATCAAACTTTCATAGTGAGAGGCTTCTTTCAGATCTCCAAACAAAAAATTTTCCTCTACCACACTATTTCAGAATTTCGTGGATTTCTTCATTGAAGAACCTAGTATAGTTAATTTGAGTATTCTTTATATAATTAATTATATGCATAATGTTAGCATGTACATCTGTTATAGGATTTATGAGTTCTGGGACATTATTTCTCCATCCACTGTTCATTGAATCACAGATTCCTAGGGAGAATCTGAAACTCCTAAATATTAACAGATGATGGAAAGAATGATTGAATGCCCTTTAGAGAACAGAGTCATACAGTTACAGTTTCACTGTCCAGGAAGCAAAGCAAAACTGAGAGACATGGGTATCACTGACAATGACTATAAAAGGGCCAAATGTGGGCTTCCCTGGTGGTGCAGTGGTTGGGAGTCCGCCTGCCGATGCAGGGGACACGGGTTCGTGCCCCAGTCCGGGAAGATCCCACATGCCGTGGAGCAGCTGGGCCCGTGAGCCATGGCCGCTGAGCCTGCGTGTCCGGAGCCTGTGCTCCGCAACGGGAGAGGCCACCACAGTGAGAGGCCTGTGTACCGCAAAAAAAAAAAAAAAAAAAGGGCCAAATGTTGAGAAACATGAAGCAACAAACAAGATATGTTCACCACTCACTGGCCTAAAATAACAATAGAGTCCTCTAAACAGTCAAAATGAAAGAGGGTGAGGAAAAGGAAGCAACACCTCACTAGGTATAACATGATGTGTGTGGCTCTGGTTTCATGGTTAGGACTGGAGGAAGGGCTGTTTTTTTGTGACTGGATTGGACTCATGGCTTCAACCTATGTAGGACGAAGACCATGGTGACACTACCCCAGACGATGGGGCCCAAACACATAGTCAATTGTAGAAACTATAACTGTAAGTAGAGGGCTTAGAAATCTGTCTGGAAAGAGTAAGGAACATACCCATAATTTATTATTACACTTAAGCTTTGGCTGTTCAATGTACTACTTTCATAGGAACAAAGGTATTAGCAAGAGATTAAAGATCCAGCAAATAGAGGAAGCCAGTACACTTCTGGGAGCCAGTCTGAGCTCCATCCTCCCTGACTTACTGGGGAGAAGCTTAATACCCTGGGAGCCACTCATGAGGCTGGTCGTGCTGAGGGGCACCCCTGTGCCCACTCTGAAAATACAAGTCGTCATCCTGTGTCATCCCGGAAATATTTTGATCCAAATGCTGCCACTCTCTGAGGCTACCTTGCCTTGTGTTCATGTCACATATATTCTTTCCACATTCCTTTTTCTGCCTCTTAAGGTATTGACTTAGGTCTTTTTTTTTTTAATACTTGGGCCTCTCCCCGTTGTGGCCTCTCCCGTTGCGGAGCACAGGCTCCGGACGGGCAGGCTCAGCGGCCATGGCTCACGGGCCCAGCTGCTCCGTGGCATGTGGGATCCTCCCGGACCGGGGCACGAACCCGTGTCCCCTGCATCGGCAGGCAGGCTCCCAACCACTGCGCCACCAGGGAAGCCCCTCACTTAGGTCTTCTTTAATATTGCATTTTATCAAAAAATTTTTGATACACTGTTTTTTAAAAATGAAGTGGTTCTCAACAGGTGACTGTGTTGCCCCAAGGAGACATTATCAATGTCTGTTGAAATATTTATTTACTTACTTAAAATTTAAAAGCATATTGTGGTAAGACTATTTAACATGAGATACACCTTAACAAATTTTTAACTCTTAACAAATTTTAAACTGCATAATACAGTATTGTTGGCTCTAGGTACAATGATATATATAGTAGATCTCAAGAATTCATTCATCTTGATGAACTGAAACTTTATGCTCATTGATTAGTAACTCTTCATTTCCCCCTCCCCCCAGCCTTTGGCAACCATGGTTACACTCTATGATTGTATGAATTTGACTCTTTTAGATACCTCATACAATAGTGGAGTCATGTAGCTTGTTTTTCTGTGATTGGCTTATTTCACTTAGCATAATATTCTCAAGGTTCATCCATGTTGGCACATACTGCAGAATTTGCTTATTTTCTGAGGCTGAATATTCTGTATTTTATATATAAAAGAAATATTTACATACTTATATATACATTTATATATTTAATATAGTATTATCCAGCCTAAAAAATGTGATAGGCTAAATATCTAATATATGTTATATATAATATAGTAATATATATTATAAAATTATATTGCATATATGTATATTTTCTTTATCCATTCATCTGTCAATAGGTTGTTTTCACATCTTGAATATTGTGAATAATGCTATAATGAACATGAGAGTGAAGATATCTCAATACCCTGATTTTGACCCTTTGGGATAAATACCCAGAAGCAGGATTGCTGGATTGTATGGTAGTTCTATTTTTACTTTTTTGAGGAACCTCCACATTGTTTTCCATAGCTGCTCCAACACTTTGAATTCCCGCCAACAGTGTACAAGGGTTTCAATTTCTCCACATCCTCACCAGCTCACCAGCACTTCTTGTCTTGTGGTTTTTTGATAATAGTCATCCTGTCATTTGTGAGGTGATATCTCCTTGTAGTTTTTATTTGTATTTCCCTGACAATTAGTTATGTTGAGTACCTTTTCATATATACCTGTTGGCCATTTGTATGTCTTCTTTGGAGAAATATCTATTCTTTAGCTAATTTTTAAATCAAGTTACTAATTTTTAAAAACTGTTGCTCTGTATATATTTTGGATATTAACCTCTTATCAGATATATGATTTGCAAATATTTTCTCCTATTCTGGAGGTTGCCTTTTCATTCTATTGATTGTTTCCTTTGCTGTATAGAACTTTAGTTTGAAGTAGTCCCACTTGACTATTTTTGCTTTTGTCACCCATGCTTTTGGTGTCATATCAGTGAAATCATTGTCTAGACTAATGTTGTGAATCTATCCCCCTTTTTCTTTAGGAGTTTTACAGTTTCAGGTCTTATGTTTAGGGGTTTGTGTTTGTTTCTACAGTAGATCTCCAGAACTTACTTATCTTGTATATCTGAAACTCTGTACCCTTTGACCAACATCACCCCATTTCTAAGCCCCTGGAATCCACCATTCTGGTTCTCTGCATTGGGCTATTTTATCTTTTTTCCCCAGGTTTATTGAGGTATAATTGATAAAAATTTTGTATATTTAAGGTGTACAATGTGATGTTTTGATATATGTATACATGTGAAATGTTTACAAAATCAAGCTAATATTTCCCTCATCTCACATAGTTACCATTTAAGTGTGTGGTGAGAATACTTAAGCTTTACTCTTAGCAACTTTCAAGTACACAATATTATTAACTATTGTCACCATGGTGTACATTAGATCTCTAGTAGTTATTCATACTGCATAACTGAAACTGTACCTTTGACCATTATGTCTTCATTACCGCCTAACTCCAGCACCTGGCAACCACAATTCTACCCCCTTCTTTTATAAGTTTTGACTTTTTTAGATTCAACATATACAGTATTTATCTTTCTCATTCTGGCTTATTTCACTTAACTAAATGTCCTCCTGTTTCATCCATGTTGTAGCAAATGGAAGGATTTCCTTAGTCCTTAAGGCTGAATAATATTCCATTATATACAGGTTATATACTGGAACTGATTTTTTATATTGTGTGAAACTTCCTCTTTCTGCACGTTTTCCCAACACCATTTATTGAAGAGTCTGTCCTTTTGCCATTTTGTGTTCTTGGCACCACTGGCAAAGATCAGTTGCCTGTAAATGCATACCTTTATTTCTGGGCTCTCTATTCTGTTCCTTTAATCTATGTGTCTGTTTTAATTCCAGAACTATACTGTTTTGTTTGTTTGTTTGTTTGTTTTTTGTGGTACACGGGCCTCTCACTGTTGTGGCCTCTCCCGTTGCGGAGCACAGGCTCTGGCTCACGGGCCCAGCTGCTCCGCGGCATGTGGGATCTTCCCGGACCAGGGCATGAACCCGTGTCCCCTGCATCGGCAGACAGACTTTCAACCATTGTGCCACCAGGGAAGCCCTATACTGTTTTTATTAGTATAGCTTTGTAGTGTATTTTGAAATCAAGAAGTATGATGCCATCAGCTTTGTTCTTGTACAAGATTGTTTTGGCTATTCAGGGTCTTTATGATTCTATATTAATTTTAAAATTGTTTCTTCTATTTCTATAAAAAATGCTATTGGAATTTTGATAGGGATTGCATTAAATCTAGGCATTTTAATAATATTAATTCTTCCAATCCATGAACACAGGATAAATTTCCATTTGTTTGTGTCTTCAATCTTTCACTTAGTTTTTACTTTCACTCTATAGTTTTCAGTGCACAGATCTTTCACCTCCTTGGTTAAATTTATTCTAGGTATTTTTTGGTTTTGATGCTATTGTAAATAGGATTTTCTTTTTCAGAATGTTCATTGGTGTACAGAAATTGAACTAATTTTGGTATATTAATTTTGTATCCTGCAACTTTACTGAATTTGTTTATTAGTTCTAACAGTTTTTTGGTGGAGTCTTTAGGATTTCTATATATCATGTCAACTGCAGAGACAGTTTTTCTTCTTTTCTAATTTGAATGCCTTTTATTTCTTTTCGTTGCCTAATTGCTCTGGCAAGGACTTCCACTACTTTGTTGACTAGAAGTGGTGATAGTTGACTAGAAGTGGTGATAGTGAGCACCCTTGTCTTGTTCCTAATCTTAGAGGAAAAACTTTCAGCTTTTCTAATTATGTTGTTAATGGTGGATTTGTCATATAGGGCCTTTACTATGTTGAAGTAAGTTCCTTCTATACCTAATTTGTTTAATCTTTATCACGAAAGAATGTTAAATTTCATCAAATGCTTTTTCTGCATCTATTCAGATCATATGCTTTTTATCACTCATTTTAATGTGGTATATCACATTTATTAATTTGCATAGGTTGAACATCATTGCATCCTAGGGACTGCCAGGGAAATCCTGTAGTTTTCTTGTAGTAGCCTTATTTGGCTTTGGTATCAGTTTAAAACACTGGCCTCATACAATGCATTTGGAAGTGTTTCTCCTCTTTTAATTTTTTGGGAGAGGTTGAGAAGGATTGGCATTAATTCTT